>NC_143582.1:192051596-192780765 GCF_048544385.1 Mastigoproctus giganteus | reverse complement strand
AAAAATAAAGAAGTCTAAGTCTAATAAAGAAGTCTAAGAAAATCTTGCAACTTTGTCTTGTCTTGTCTTCACAGTTTATCATTAGGCTTCAGAAAGCCTATTAACAGCTCTCAAGATGAGGATGGTTTCTCCATCTTCAAACCTTCTTAGTTTATCCAAGGTTAATAATCTAGAGCTTGTCGTACAAATCAATTTTTAATCGTTCTCTTGCAACTTTAATTATAGGTAAAAAAATAAATAATAATAATAATAATAAGACCACCTCAGGGGCTCACATCTGGTGAGTATGGGCTTGGCAAACACAGGGTCCTGAGCTGGATACCATCATTCTTCTCTTTCTTGCTTTCTTGGTGATTCCCTTCTCTCTCTCTCTCTCTCTCTCTCTCTCTCTCTCTCTCTCTCTCTCTCTCTCTCTCTCTCTCTCTCTCTCAGGGTAATGCGGGAATTTTTTTTTTTTTTGGTTGGTGCAGCATAAGCCTCAGGCTGCCTTGCACCATACGGCTAATAATAATATGCAACAAGTAACGACAATTCCGATCATCGTGCCAACCGCAGGTATGTTGCCAAAGACCCTACATAACAGCCTAACAGCAATAGGTCTCCCAGCGAACACCTACAAAGAACTCCAGAAAGTCGCAATCCTGAACACCTGTAGGACTGTCAGAGAGTTCCTCGACCAACAGTAACATCAGACATAACAACAACCAAACAACCACCTTGTGTACTTGGTAGCAATACCCGTCATGAGGTGAAACCGCCAATCATGGAGAAATGATATGAGCAGCAGCGTTAATTATTATTATTATTATTATTATTATTATTATTACGCAACAATGGATGGAGGGTGATAGAACAGTAAGCTCTTGTTTAGATCACCTTATAACAAATATAAAGTTGAAGTATGCTAATTCTTACATACTATTAAATCAATTTTCAGATCAGAACATGTATACTAATAGTAGATATGTACTCAAAACAACATCCATGTGAAGATATAAAATTAACAAATGTTACGAAGAAAAATTATTTATCAACAGGTAAACTGAAACAGAACATAGATAACATGTTAATACAAGAGCAAGTATCTTACACAATAAATGTAAATGTATTTTTAAATAAGATAATACAAATTAGAAACAATTCGAGGTTTAATACAGAGAGAAAAGTAAATCACTCAGCTTGCAACATAAATTCTAGGAGTAGCAGGATTAAGCTTAAGAAACCTTGGATGACTAACGAAATAGAAGAATTAATGGTACAAAGGGATAAATACTTCAGGCAGTATAGAAATTGTCCATCAAAGATGGAACATTATCACAATTATAAAACACTCAGAAATAAATTGACAGGTATGATTAGAAAACAAAAAATACATTACAATCAACTTTTTATTACAAGGAAGAAATGATCAAGGGGAAATCAAATTAAAACACTATTAGAACAGATTTCTGGTACAAACAAACAATATGAGGCTGCATATAGGTTTGCCAAAGCCGTATTAGATCTCAAAAGATATTATATTCATAATTGCAAAAATTCCTTTAATCAACAAGATAGTCTTCCACAGATAGTAAACTCTTGTGTAATCTTAACTCCACAATATACAGAGATTATTAAGATTATAGAACAGTTAAAGGACAAGAAATCTTACGGACTGGACTGTATTACAGTAACTGAAGTAAAGAGAAATAAAGAACAGTTCTCTGTTCACTTGGTGGAGCTCATTGCACGGATGTTACAGTAGAGAAGCTGTCCTACAAATTTACTTGAGGGCACTGATTCTCTTTAAAAATTACAGCTGTGAATTACAGGCTCCGAAAAAGCGATAAGTGTTTGCCTTTTTATTTAATTAATTGTTATTTTATATTGTACTTTATACGTAGTCTTATTATTATTATTATTATTATTATTATTAATAACCATATGGTGCAACTGCTGCACCAGGAAAAAAACAGTTCCCAAGTTACCCTGAGAGAGAGAGAGAGAGAAGTAGAAGGGAATCACCAAGAAAGAGAACAATGATGTCCAGCTCGGGACCCTGGATGTGCCAAGACCATACTCACCAGATGTGAGTCCCCGGGGTTATAGTTATAGTTACGCTGATTATTTTTATTTTTAATTTAGATAAAGAGTTTTTGTAGATTACTACTTAATATACGTTAAATCGTTATTTCGTTCGAATTTTGCAGCCATTGTTTTTGTATAGAGTAGTAGGAATTCAAATTTTTAATTGTGGTAACTACATAGCTCTAACATATAATTATACAGCGTAATACGCATCACTGCATTTAGTATTCTATTAGATAGCGTAGTATTGACAATTAATTAATTTATTTATTGATCTTATTAATTTAAAATATCATGCCCCAGACTAGAGCAGCAAAGCAAGGGGCACAAAGTGGCAGGAGTGCTGTGACTCGGGGGAGAACTGAAGGGGCGATCCTCCAACGCATCACAGCCTAAAAAAACGTGCAATTTGTGAAATGTTTGCCGAACTCTCTGGAACAGAACATGATCTAGCCAAGGAGGATGTCTTTGTGGTTGCCAGGTGCAGAGAGTGTCTAGAAATTAGGCATCAACTCGGCGTTCTACTGGGCGTCTATGAGAGCTTGAGGTGAGGGTAGATGTCCTCGAAGCAGTGGCGGATTACCCATTAAGGCAATGAGGAACGTGCTTAGGGGCCCCAGGCTTTGGGGGGCCCCAAGCCAACACATTTTCCTATAGTGTTCTAAAATAGATTAATGTTTTCAGTAAACATCATAAAAATCTTGATTAATTTAAGCGAAAATTTAAGCAAAAAATTCAAAAGTACAAAATTTCATTTATTTGCCACCTAATTTTTATTTATTTTTTTATTCTTTTTTTTATTATTATTTTTTTGGGGGCCCCGAAATATAATTTGCCTAGGGCCCCCAATTATCCTTAATCCGCCACTGCCTCGAAGAAAATATGAGGGCCCCGTCAAGCTCTCAGCTGCCCGACTGAACGCCAGAGCTCACTCCTGGGCATCAGGCAACACAGCGGCAATCTCCAAGGCAGAATGCGCTGGTCCCAAAGGAACTAGTTATTGTTGGTGACTATTGTCAGGGAGACGGGGAATATATTGTGTAAAAAGGGTTTGTCTGCCAGGGGCAAAAGTTGATGACGTTGTAAAGCATATATCATCTTTTAAGGACACAAAAGGTGGCATTTGGAGGGAATGGTCGGATTTTTTTTTTTTTTTTTTTTTGGCTGATGCTGCATAATCTCATACACTTGCTTTCCTGCATCACATGCCACTAATACTACTACTACTATTGTTGTACACGTATCAGGGTGCTTAATGTCGTTGGCACCAATGACATTAAATGTAAGGGATCTGCAGATTTACTTAACAAGTACAGGTCAATGATCCAAAAAAGTCGTGAGCCAGGGTTAAATTTAAAAGTGTCTGTAATCCTGCCCACACACGATAGGAGGGAGTACATGGTGAGAGCCTTGTCAATCAATTCGGCCCTGGAGGGAATGTGCAAGGCTCAAGGGGTAGAATTTTTTCAGCATGGTCTGTGCTTGTTAATAGGAGAGACTGCTTCTACAGGGGCGGGATACACTTAAATAGAAAGGGTGCAAGAATATTTGCTGATGCTATCGAGGCAGTGTTAGGTGGGTCGGAAAACTGCTAGCTTAGCCGCAGGCAGAGGTGAAAGTGATTCTTGCAAAACTTCTATTAGAATAAGTAGCGACCTGGAGCGAAGGGTGCTGGGAGTTTCAGGGACTGATGGCAGACATCGTGAAACAGGTGGGTATATGGGATATGTTACGGTAACTAATAATAAGGATATGTACATGTATACTTGCATGTATACCAATGCTAGAAGTACAGTAAATAAATTTGATGAATTTGAAGTGTTGATCAAGACATCAAAGACGGATATTGTTGGGATAGCAGAGACGTTGTGTCACATTGATATTAGGAATGCAGAATTGGAATTTGGGGAGTACAATTTGTAAAGAAAGGACAGACAGGACAGTATGGGAGGAGGTGTCATGCTGTTAATTAAGAAAAATATAAAATCAAAAGAAGTGCATCCAGTTGATATAGATGAACAGTGCACTGTTGAGTCAGTTTGGTGTGACATAAGCACTGCGAAAGCAAAAATAAAAATAGGAGAGTGTGATAGGCCTAATGAGTACAATGAACAATTGTACAGAGAAATAGAGTGGGCTAGTAAATCAGAATGTCTTATAATGGGGGATTTTAACTTCCCAGATATTGACTGGAACTTGTGCGTCGGTCACTCACACACTAGTAAGACATTTGTGGATTTATTGGATGATTGTTTTCTGCAGCAGCATGTTCGAGCGGCAACCAGACAGAGTAATACTCTTGATCTGGTTATAAGCAGTGATCATTCGTATATTAAGAATTTGCAGATAAAGGAACCACTAGGTGGCAGTGCTCACAGTGTAATGATGTGTGATTTACTTAAAGATATAATTACCATCAGGGGTAAAGGAAAGGGTTTTTGCTTCCGTAAAGGAGAGTACAGTGGTCTCAGTTTTTAAATTCGGTACAGTGGGATCAACTGATGATGTTACCAACAGTAAATTCTAAGTGGGAAGCATTCAAGGAATTAATCGTGGAAGCTACTAAAATTTCATACCTATTAAGAAATATTGTTCAAGGTTTAGGGCTAAATGGTTGTCAAATGAAATAATGAGACTCGTGATAGAGAAGAAAAATGCATGGGATGCATATAAATTATCAAGCGACTCAGAAGCCTATGGCAGATATAAACTAGTCTGTAATCAGGTCACAAAGTAGGTTAGGCAGGCGAAGGCAGATTACGAGAAATCTTTGGCAAAGGATGCTAAGAAAAACAGCAAGGGTTTCTTTACTTGTATAAACTCTAAAAGGAAGGGGATGATCTGATTGGTCCACTTGATATCGATGGTTCGACTGTTGATGATCCTGCTCGGATAGCAAACAAACAATGAGTATTTTGCATCTACATTCACACATGAGGAGTTATTAAGGTTTGAAAATGGCAGAAGGTTATCAAATTGTAGCAAGGTGCTTTATGATTTTGTAATAACTGAGAGCAAAGTGGAGGAGAAATTGTTGAAGTTAAACATAAGAAAGGCACCTGGGGTGGATGGGATCTATCCAGTTATATTAAAAGATGCGGCAAAGCAACTAAGCAAACCCTTAGCCATAATTATGAGAGCATCCTTGGACTCAGGGGAGGTCCACACGGACTGGAGATGTGCAAATGTATTCCCAATCCACAAAGGGGGATCGAAGGGTGACACGAGTAATTACAGACCAGTTAGTTTA
This sequence comes from Mastigoproctus giganteus, assembly GCF_048544385.1. NCBI lineage: Eukaryota > Metazoa > Arthropoda > Arachnida > Uropygi > Thelyphonidae > Mastigoproctus > Mastigoproctus giganteus. The sequence goes on along the minus strand of NC_143582.1, from coordinate 192,775,448 downwards.
ACTTCTGTTCCGGGTAAAATATTGGAGTCACTGGTTAAAGATGCATTGACGGATCATCTAGATAAGACTGCAGCAATATTTCAGACACAGCATGGGTTTGTTAAGAGAAAGTTTTGTCTGACAAATTTGATAGGACATTATGATATGGTTACAAAGGAACTGGATGCAAAAAATAATTTTGATATCATATATTTGGATTTCAGGAAAGCTTTTGACACTGTTGCGCTTGGAAGACTATTGTACAAATTGGAGCAGAATGGTATTAAGGGTAATTTGCTACAATGGATAAAAGGATGGTTGAATGGGAGAAGACAGAGGGTGGTAATCAATGGGTGCTGCTCTTCGTGGACTAATGTTATTAGTGGAGTCCCACAGAGTTCGGTGTTGGGTCCACTGTTGTTTTGTATATTTATCAATGATATTGATGAAGGTATATCAGGCTTAGTGTAGAAGTTTGCAGATGATACAAAGGTTGACAGGGTTGTTAATGACAGTAATGGCAGTGTGGTACTGCAACAGGATCTAGAAAATTTGGGCAGATGGGCTAAGGAGTGGCAACTGAAGTTTAACCTTGACAAATGCAAAGTACTGCATATGGGTAGAAGTAAACCCATAGAAAATGTACCAACTGTGTGGTACTACACTTAAGGTGGTAGAAAATGAAAAAGACCTGGGAGTAATTGTGCAATCAGATATGAAGTTTTCTTAGCAATGCAGACAGGCTGCCAGGGCAGGTCATGGGGTTTTATCAATGATATATAGGAATTTTTCTAGCAGGGAAAAGGAGGTGATTGTCCCTCTGTATAAGGCAATTGTCAGACCACGCCTTGAGGTCTGGAGGCTTCATTTTAGGAAGGATATAAATTTGCTTGATCGTGTACAGAGAAGGGCAACAAGATCGGTGAGGGGAATGAAGGCATCCTCTTACCAAGAAAGGCTTAAGTTCTGCAAATTGCAGTGGCTGGAGACTAGGCCCGTACGCGGTGATCTGATTGAAGTATATAAGGCCTAAGTGTATAATAGGTTGAGCACGCTGAATTCTGATGGGATCCTTTCACTTGTTCAGATTACGAACCTAAGGCGGCATAAATTCAAATTAAGAAAAGAGAGATGTAGAACAGATGTGCGGAAATTTTCCTTTAGCCAGCGGGTGGTTAATTGCTGGACCAAACTTCCATCTGTCGTTGAAGTGATAGGTTAAATAAATTTAAGGCGGAACTGGACGGGCATTTGGAAGTAATGGTGTGATTTTTTTTTTTTTTTTTTTTGGCTGAAGCTGCATAAGCTCAATTCCTATATATTTGTAAAAAGCTTAATTCATATATATAAAAAGGGATCACCAGATGACTTTCGCAATTATAGACCAATAACAATACAATCAGTTATAAATAAGATAATAGAAAATTATATTTTTTCCATATAAGCAAATATTTACATCAATATGGACTGTTAAACAACTTTCTATTCTCATATCAGAAGGGCAAAAGCACAGAGACATTATTCGAGTATTTAGTAGACTCTTTTAACTTACATTTAAACAACAATAACTTCATAATGATTTTATTTATAAATTTGGCCAAAGAATACGACTTAATTGATATCCCAATATTGCAACAAAAATTACTGAAATATGGCATAAGGGGAAGAATTAATCAACTCTTAGCATGTTATTTAATCAAAAGAAAAATAATAGTTAAAGTAGAAAATACAAAGGGAAAATCATATAATGTAAAGAGAAGAGTACCTTAGGGCACTGATGCATGGCCAATCGTGTTCAGCATCTATATAAATGACATATTCGAAGTAGTAAAGAACTCCTTTATAAAAATTTATGCAGATGATATAATCTTATATACAATTGGAAAGAACCTGACTAAAATAGCTAAAGATTTATAGCAGGATGTAATACATTTACAAACTTGGTTGCCTGATAAGAAATTAGCACTCAGCTTTGAAAAAACAAAATTTTTGGTAATTAGACTTCCTAATCGAATCTTGGACATTCATCCCTGTATTAAATTACACAAACATGAATGCCTACATGATCAGAATTTCCAGAATTGCAAATGCCAATCTGTGGAGGAAGTTTCAAATCATTGTTACCTTGGGTTATGGATTGACTACAGTCCAAGTTGAGCAATGCATAGAACAAACTTGTACAAAAAAAAATAGATTTTATATGTACTTTTCTTACTACATTAAGAATAAGTTAAATCTTAGAACAAAAGGTACCTTATATTATGCATTAGTGGACTCCCAACTCAATTATTTAGTAAATGTATTGACACGAGCAAATATAACTGAAATAAGAGTAATAAACAACTTAATTAACAGGATTTTGAAACTTTGAATTTTGACACTCTCTTGGGATGACCTGAATAAGAGAAGGCAATTTTTGTTGAAATATGAAATACTTTATCCGGTTCAAAAACTGAAGTTAAATTTAATCTTCAAAAATCTTAACACTATTTTTGAAGAGTCGAATCTGCAAAGGAATGTCTCACATAATTTAAGGAACCCAAAAGCAATTGTTTTGCCTCACCCTAGGGTACTAAATAGATTTGGAGATAGGCACACAATGAATATAATAAACAACTTGTTGGCTAGTGTAGATTTCAGGCTCAGGAGAAGTTATTCTAGCTCCAAATTAAAATTCTTAACAAGAAAATTTTTGATACTCAATGATACAGTAGATTAGAATTGCTATCTCTGTTTGCAGTGTGTATGCGCTATGTGTTGTGATTTCATTATCTTTTCTGTTAGATACAAATTTGTATGCAAAAACTGTTGTAAATGAAGAATTACAACTTGTTGTCAAGAAATTTACTTTTCTTAACAAGTTCATTTATTGTAAACAGATTCTCCTGATAAAAATAAATTGTATTGTATTATTATTATTGTTGTTGTTGCTCTTATATTATTTCTCCCTGATCGGGGGTTCCACTCCGTGACGGATACTGCTACCAAGTACATAGGGTGGTTGTAATATCTGGTGTTACTGTCGGTCGAGGAAATCTCTGATTATCCTACAGGTGTTCAGAATTTCGACTTTATGGAGTTCCTTGTAGGTGTTCTCTGGTAGACCTATTACTGCTAGGCTGCTACGTAGAGTCTTTGGTACCATACCGGTGGTTGACACGATCTTGCATATGCCATATCTCCTTGATCTCATGTCTCAGGATCGTGTACTTCCTAATTTTTTCCTCATGGGTTTTCTGGACGTTGCTAGTGTTCGGAACCGCTATGTCGATCAGGTAGTTAGCGTTTTCCATCTTATCCACAAGGGTTATGTCCGGTCTGTTGTGAGGGATGGTCTTATCCTTTATTATGGTGCAATCCCAGTACAGCTTGCCGGTTCGGGTCTCTTGTACTGCCTTGGGTTCGTACTTATAGATTGGTATACTTTCTTTATTAATATTATTATCATTATTATTGTATTGTATTGTATTGTATTATTGTATTATAAATTGTATTGTATTATTGTATTATAAATTGTATGTATTGTATTGCATTGTATTATTATTATTATTATATTTGTATTGTATTATTATTATTATTATATTTGTATTGTATTATTATTATTATTATATTTGTATTGTATTATTATTATATTAATATAATAATATTATTATTATTATTATTATATTTTTATTATTATAATTATTATAATTAATATTCTTACTAGCGGTGCCCATCACTAGTAATGTCCAGAAAACCCATCAGGAAAAAATTAGGAAGTACACGGACCTGAGACATGAAGTCAAGGAGAGGTGGCATATGCAAGAAGTATCGACCATCCCGATTATCGTGTGAATCACCGGTATGCAGCCAAAGACCCTACATAACAGCTTAGCAGCAATAGAGCTCCCAGCGAACACGTACAAGGAACTCCAGAAAGTCGCAATCCTGAACACCTGTAGGATAGTCAGAGATTTCCTCGACCACCAGTAGCACCAGACATTACAACCACCCTTTATACTTGGTAGCATTACTCGTATCGGAGTGGAATCCTCCAATCAGGGAGAAATAATATAAGAGCAACAATAATAATAATTCCATCCTAATATCAGCAATGATATTAGGTTGGAATTTAGTCTGGACAAATGCAAGATCCACGGATGGCGTCAGGGAAAATTAGTCAACCGAAACTACCAGCTGCAGACTGGTAAACAGATTGAAGCCATGTTAGAGGCCTACAAATACTTGGGGATGATGTAGGCCCAGCAGTTACAGCACAAGGAAATTATGACCTGCCTGATTGAAAAATACCATCAGAGACTCAGAAGCCTGCTGTGTTCCCTGCAAGAGGGAACACAGTTAAGGCCATAAACACCTATGCAGTCGCAGTGCAACTATATGCAGTCCCAGTGCATAAACAACTTTGCAGTCCCTAACATACTACTACGGGGTCATACATTGGACTAACATCGAGTTGGAGGATATCATGAGAAAGACAAGGTCAATGATGACCAAGAGCCGCCAACACCACCCGAAATCTGCCGTGGAGGGACTGACAATTTTCCCGGAAGAAGGAGGAAGGGGCCAGATAGACCTCATTGAGCACCAGAAGACAGCGATAGTTAACCTGAAGGATTACTTCCAGAAATACACAGCAGCATTCCACCAGGCCATAAGGAAAATAGACAGGCGGTATACCCCATTCAACCTAAGCGAGGAGTCCCTCCCCAACCAGGAGGTACAAACGAAGGTAGAAAGATGGGCAGAGAAGACATTCCCTGGCAGACACTACATTGATCTCCATCAAGATCACATAGATAAAATTACTTCCAATGCATGGCTCACGAGCGGGACGCTCTTCCTCGAGACTGAAGGATTGATGCTCGCCATTCAAGACCAGCTAATCAACAATAGGAACTATAGAAAATACATCGCCAAGGATCCCGGAGTGTGCGATGACACATGTCGACGATGCTATTTGGCCTCAGAAACGATTAAACACATCACTGCGGGATGCAAGGTGATCACCCAGACTGAGTACACTCATAGACACGATATACCAGTTGGTCGAAGAAAGTGTACCGTACTACAAGTACGAACCCCAGGCAGTACTAGAGACCTCAACCCACAAGCTGTACTGGGAAAGCGCCATAATAACGGATAGGACAATGCTGCACAACAGACTGGACATAACGGTTGTGGATAAGAAGGAAAAGGCTACCTATCTCACTGACAAAGCGATACTCAACACCGACAACCTGCAGAAAACCCATGGGGAAAAAATCAGGAAGTACACGAACCTAAGACAGGAGATCAAAGAGATGTGGCATATGCAATAAGTAACGACCATCCCGATCATCGTCTCAACTACAGGTATGGTGCCAAGGACCCTTCATAACAGCCTAACAGCAATAGGTCTCCCAGCGAACACGTACAAGGAACTCCAGAAAGTCGCAATCCTGAACACCTGTAGGATAGTCAGAGAGTTCGTCGACCAACAATAACACCAGACATAGCAACAACCATCCTGTGTACATGGTAACAATAGCTGTCACAAGGTGGAATCTCCAATCAGGGCGAAATAATATAATAATAATAATGTTTTTGAACTGAGAACTAACAAATCTGCAGGACTGACAACTTTGCAACTACTTTTGATAGTAAATAGCATTTAAGTAGGTTTAAGCAGTTGCTTTATCGCTAATATCAGATCAATCGTTGTGAACATTATAATATTTTACTTCATCTTTAGTTTTTGTTTTCTTAATAAAAGACATTGACAATTTAAGGAGGCGCACTAAACTATTATATTAGGCCACCCGAATAATTAAATTCATGTGCCATGCTGTGTGTCTTATGTATGTTAATTGTGTGAGTTCTATGGTGGATTTGTCTGTTTTGCTGAAAGAAAACCCCCGATTCTGGGGGAAAAACCTTGCTATCTACGCCTGAGACCGACTAACTCAGCCACAGAGTGAAAAAAGCTCATTAAAATTCTTTGCGTCATCGACGGAATTCCAACCCGGGCATTTTTCCACCCGGTGTGGGGAGGACGGTGACGATACCACTGTGCTAGCCGCTCAGACTAAGAAGGCGCACGGTGTAGAATGTGTTTAGTTTCAAACTAAACAGACTAAGACTCAGACTAAGAAGGCGCTCTATCACCTGTAGAGATATCACCAGTGGTGGAATCCAAGCGGTTCGCACCGATTCGAGCGAACCTGTTCCTAGAATTTCCTGAGTTCGCCGAATCGGTCCCTAAAGGCTGTTTCACACCGAACGCCATGCGAGCTACGCTACTTTTGGTTTATGTTTGGATTTTATTTTTTTAGGAAAAGGGGAGTAAGGTGATAGAGAATCGGTTTTTAAAATTTTTGATTCCCACCCCTGGATATCACACACAGAAGGCAAATACGTAGAATATTAAATTAAATTATTATATTAGGGTTACCCGTAAATTATTACATTAACCCGTATTCGTGTCTGTAAATTGCGTGTGTTCTCTGGTCGAGTTGCCGGTTCTGCTTTACGAAAAAACCCGTTTGTGGGGGAAAAACCTTGCTAACTATGCCTGAGACCGACTAATTCAGCCACGGTGTGAATATACGTAAAATATGTTAAGGTATATTGTTGTCATGCGGCCCCAGGGGTTTCCCCCATCTCCGCGTTGCTTTCTTTGTGGGTGACCAGTTTCCTGGGAATGCCAGAGGTTTAAAAGTGTGTGGGTATTGTACCTGTGTAATGTCGTGTACCGTTGTTCATCTGGTCATTTAGCCGCTGGACCCCTGCTGGAGCCCAGCGTTGCCCCACCTTCGCCCCGTGGAGGCAGACCAGGAAACACCAGTAGACTAAGATTTACTCTGGCAGGTCCTGCCGCTTAATTTCCTGAGATTTCGGCAGCTAGGACCTTAAAAAAAAAAAAAAAAAAAAAACTTATGTACACATATATGCATCCATGCAATCGTAATTACTTTGGATGTTTGCCTACAGCACGTGTGCATGCATTCATATGGCAGGAGTAGGCCATTGCGTAGGATAATTAGGCCGAGACTGGGCGAAGATTATTTTTCGGCTAGATTAAATTTAGTGTGTAGGGCGCTCGCGTTGTGTATAGAGTGGGGGAGGGGAGGAAGAAGGTTGGGGGAAAAGGCAGAAGTATGGGGGACACAGAAGAGATTCCCCCAGGTGGTCAGTGAGGCATGCCCATGCCTCACCAGAAGGAAAGGTGGGGTAGCAGGGGCGAGGCGACTGGTCATCTCGTCCTCCTGCCAGGAAGGGGTATTAAAGGAGAGCCAGGCTAGTGCTTGGCTCAGGCCGCCAGAACAGCTGCTATTCGTCCTTCATTCAGATTTTTTGTCTATCTTCATGGTTGCTTAGTAGTCCATCTTTGGTGTTATGCACATTTTGGCTTCTAGCCATTATGTGGCTAATGTGCATTCAGGTCCCGTCTTCTTCTGTACAGGGCTTCAGCGAACTTTGAGAAGGCAATATATTCCTGTCTCCCGTCCAGGAGGTGTTGTTCTCTATCTCTGGGCAAAAAAGTGATCCGAGTGATGAGTTGGCAGCGGAGGTCATCATAAAGCTGGCATTCATGCATCAGGTGGTGCCAGCTCTCCAGCTCTCCACAGCAGCAAGTAGGGTCATCTGTAATGCCCAGGGCTGTAAGTTTAGCCTTAAAGGCACCATGTCCTGTTAGCAGGAAGGTCGCGTGGAGTCCCGGCGTGAACCATGCTGGAGCCATTGGATAGAGTTTTCCAACGTTGGGGAAGAATCGTTTGGTGACTTCTCCCTTTGGGGAATTCTCCTATCTGGTTTGCCAGGTTTGCATGAGATGATTTGCAAGTCTCTTTTTCTCAGTCAAACGATTTGTGGTAGGATCTGCGTCGAAGCCGGCGAAGGTGCAGGCTCTTCCCTTGGAGAGTTCATATAATACTCCACATTTAGCTACTTCGAGGTCTAAAGGTAGGGTTCCCGCCAGCACCTGCAGCGCGTGGGTGCTAACTGTTCTGCAGGCCCGGGTTATAGCGAGCAGCATGGCTCTATGGATAGAGTCGAGGATTCTGCGATCTACAGCCATGGTGACTTTGGGGTACCAAGCTCCGGAAGCATAGGTAGCTATCGGCAGGAAGGCGGCTTTGTAAAACAGCTTGAGGGTCTTCTTTTTTCAATCCCCAATCCCTTTTTGCGACTCTCTATAAATAATAACCAGAGAATTCGGGAACGCACATACAGCATTAAGAAAATATAGCACGAGGAGGGTACCAACCGCAGAACAGGTGAGGCTGAAAAAAAAGAATGATTATGAGAAATCGGTAAAATCAGAACAAAGAGCGGGAACAATCAATTTTTCACTTATGTGAGTGGATACAAAGAAGAAAAGAATGAACTAAACTGAACCCTAATATATTCGGGAAATTCTTCGAAACCCCAGTTTCTGTTGTTAATCAATTGAACAGGTTCTGCGCATTGAGATTCAAAGACGAAAGAACCTTCATGGTAGGAGAAGCTGTGCGAGTGAGTCTAGGAAGCAAGAAATTCGAGATGTTCAAATAACAGAAAAGGCTGCTGCTTATCAGAAAAAACTTTTGAGCCTATAGGCGAGTAAAGCTACTGAAGTTGACAGCATATACCATGCAATTTTGAGGAAGGCAGCAAAAGAGTGCGAAGATCATTTAGATCAGTGGCTTCAAAACTGTAGTCCACATATCCCAGGTGACCCGTGGATAATTTCTGTAATGGTGAGTCAGAATTCTTGTATGCTCAAATAGTGACAGTTTCTTGTTCAGTTATTTGTGTCAATTTGAAAAAGGTAGATTGTACACATAATAAATCAAAAATATATTTCTTGGCTAAATGCCTAAGAGTATGTAGGAGTTTAATTATGCATGGGTAATGCACTCACATAATTTCTACTACCAAGGTAGTTTTAATTATATCTCATATTGTGAATACCTTCACAACGAATTGCCATGGTATTGCGCTACCTCTAATAAGTAACGCTTCACCTATGGAGAATATTATTGTTACTTATTCTCGGCGGATACTACCACCCAGAAGGCACCGTTTCAAGGCTTTTTAGCCCCTCTTCGGTGGGTGGGGAGGTACCCTGTTGTTGCAATAGTGACATAACAATAGTCTTCTCCATAGCTGAAGCGTTACTTATTCAAGGTAGTGCAATACCATAGCAACTCGTTTTGAAGGTATTCACAATATGAGATATGAGGGGTTTCCGAAAAGTAAGGTAACATATTTTTTCTCTCGATGATGTTTAATGATACGAAGTTGAAATTACACACCAAGAAATAAGTGAACATGCACTACTTCTCCACAAAGTCTCCAGTTTTATTGATGCACTTGTCCCAATGATGGATCAACTTATCAATACCAGTACTGAAGAAGTCTGTGCCCACACGCAGTGACCAACATCGCACCGCCTGATGAACTTCCTCATCCCTAGTGAAACGCTTTCCTGAAAGATGTTTTTTCAGAGGGCCGAACAAATGGAAGTCTGAAGGCGCTAAGTCTGGGCTGTAGGGGGGATGTGACAGAGATCCCAACGACTGCGGCGCAACCACTCTCGAGTGGTGTGGGGTTACGTTGTCGTGCAACAAAATCACGCTGCTTGTCAGGAGTCCTGGTCGTTTGCGTCGAATGCTGGCTTTCAGTTTTTCCAACGGTGCACAGTAAAGCTGTGCATTTATTGTTCTTCCCTTCGGCAAGAAATCCACCAACGGAACGCTTTCGTGATTCCAGAACACTGTGACCATGGCGTTTCGAACACTGTGAACAGTTTTGAATTTTTTGCGCACAGGAGATTGTGGATGTTTCTAGGTCATGGAGTCTTGTTTGCCCTCCGGAGTAAAATGATGAACCCATGTTTCGTCTGCTGTGGCTACGCGAGCGAGAAAATCCTCTCCTTCGTCGCTGTGTCGCAACAGGTTCTCCAGATATATCCCCATGCGTTTTGCTTTGTCCTGCTCTGACAATTGTCGGGCAACCAGCGGCAGCACACCTTTCGAAAGACAAGGACATCGTGAACAATTTCATGAACAGTCGACTTACTCACGTTCACTATTTGTGCAATTTCAAGCAGTTTCACTCGCCTGTTTTTGAGAATGGTGCCCTTAATGAGTGAAATGTTGTCTTCTGTCTTGCTCGACGAAGACCTGCCCACCTAATGTCAATCTTCAATGTCAACACGGCCCGCTTTAAATTCACTGCACCAAAAATACACCTGCTTCTTTGTCATCACCTTTTCGCCATACACAGCAGCAACCGGCTCACGGTGAATATCATTTGGTGAAGACCCTTTTGCTTGCAAAAAAGCGAATAACTTCACGAATAATGTCATTCAAATTGGGGAAAGACGGTTGTAGGATAGATGTGCGGAAGTTTGCCTTTAGCCAGCAGGTGGTTGATTGCTGGAACAAACTTCCATCTGTTGTTCTAGAAGTTGACAGCTTAAATAGATTTAAAGCAGAACTTGACAAATATTTAGAGCGAGTGGATGGGTGAAATAATGGTGTTTTTTTTTTTTTTTTTTTTCTGGCTGGTGCTATATAAGTTTGCTTTTTTGCATCATGTGCCTTTGCTAATGCTTAAAAGATATCCCTAACCCCTGTTTTGGATCACTCTCGTACGGTAGGCGCCATTTTGCAACTAGAATCTGCTGTGAGGGGACAGTACTGCAACACTGCATTGGTGGTCTTTTTGAACGTTATTAACGGGTCTATTTGTCCACTGCGTTTCATCTCATTCCCTTTCACCATTATTTAGAAAAAAAAAATGTGTTACCTTACTTTTTTGGAAACCCCTCGTATAATTAAAACTACCTTTGTAGTAGAAATGATGTGCATTACCCATGCATAATTAAACTCCTTCATGCAATAAATCAGTTCTAAGATATAAATGGAACGAGTACAGAGAAGGGCAACGAGATTGATGAGCGAAAAAAGGCTTCAGTTCTGCAAATTGCTGCTTCTGGAAACTAAACACTTGCGAGGTGATCTGAATGGAGTGTTTAAGGATTTGAATGGCTTGAGAACGCTCAATGCTGATAGGGTTCTTTGTGTTGCTCAGACCACACACACACACACACACAAACACAAAAGAGGCAGATAATTTCAAATTGAGGAAGGACGGCTGTGGAATAGACGTGCCGAAGTTTGCCTTTAGCCAGCGGGTGGCTGATTGCTGGAACAAACTTCCATCTGCTGTGGAAGTTGATAGCGTAAATAAATTTAAGCGAGAACTAAACAAACTATTGGAAGGAATGAATAGGTAAAATGGAACGGTCTTTTTTTTTTTTTATGTATTTTTTTTATTTTTATTTTTTTTTATTAATGTTGTATAATCTTTCTTTCTTACATCATTTGCCACTGCTTAAGCTAATGCTAAAAGTTGCTTTCAACCTTTGAGTAACTGATTTTAAAAACAACTGCAATCTGCTGTTGTGGAAGAGCGTAGTTTGAATAAACTGAAGAAAGGTTTAGGCAAATTTTTCGAGATATATACAGATTGGAGTTTTTTTATTTTTTATTTTTGGCTAATGCTGACAGGGTTGCTTCCTTGCAATCTTTGCAACTTTTGTTACTAATAATAACACAGTGCAGTTTTATAAAGTGAAAATCATAAATAGCCAACTTGATTAGATATTTTCACAGTCACTCTAAAATAGTATCCTCTATGAGTTTGATGTATAAAACAATTTTGACATTCGTTATTTGGAATTTATCAAAGCATTTAACTCACGCTTGCACGAGAGGCTACTATTTAACAAGCAACATATTAGGATCACAGGGAAGTTCCACAAATAGATCACCAGGTGGCTGCAGGGCAGGAGACAATGGTTGGGATGAATAGTTACTCTTCAGGTTGGACTGACGTAGAAACTGTACGAGGAGAGGATCGGTACTGGGACCACTTTTGTCTCTGAATTTTATATATTTCATCGACGAAAGTATACAAATCTGATATCAGAATTTGCAGATGATATGAAGGTTGTAAGCAGTGGCATATCCAGGTATCATCACAAATGGGGGAGGGCATGGCGACCATCCAGGTATCATCATAATGGGGGGGGGAAGGAATGGCGACCATAAATTTTCAGTTTCTGTTTATACTCGGGGACGACCAAAATGGTCAGAGGATTTCACAAGATGGTTGTTGTTATTTGGTTTTTAGGAGCATTAGCAACTAAGGCCATATTGCTCCGGGGATATGCGCGGTGGTCATTCCCTGACCTTTCTGCATCCTCCATATTTGGTGGCTCACGGGCTCGAACCCCGGTCTAATCAAGAAGCGTGTGCTACGCACTGCTGCTCCTGCCCACCTGGCTACAGAGGCACCTCACAAGATAGACAGAATACAAATAACAGCACTGTATTTAGCGGTTACGGGCTTGAACCCGGTCACTCAAGGCACATGTACTTATGCATCCGTGTGCCTGACCACTCGGCTATGGCGGCATTCAAGTATCATCGTAATGGGGGGAAAGCATGGTGACCAAGTTTTTGAGTTTTGGTGTGCAAACATCTTTGGCGACACCTACGGTAGTAAAATAATTTTTTCACGATTTTGCGAGGTTATGTAGCGGAAATGACATCAATGATGACGTCATTTAATTTCATTTCCGTTATATAACAAAGAAAAACAGAGTCCGGACAGGAAATCACGCAAAGGATCATGGGAGGTGATGTTCAATGTCCTCAGAGCTAGCATAAACCAGCTGGTTGCGGAAAAACTCCTGGTTTATAATTCGGGGCATACCACTTATGTGGGTGTGAGCTAACTATTGCCACCCGTGGCAGAATCCTTTACCAGTAACCAGAGAAATGGATATCTTGAGGGCAGTGATCTTGGATGTGCTCAGAGCTGGCATAAAGCAGCTCTGAGCTCTGTGCACATCCGAGATCTTTATATTACATGCGCTTCAGCCTTACCAGTTTATTTTTTTTATTATTATTATTGTTGTTGCTCTTATATTATTTCTCCCTGATTGGGGGATTCCACTCCGTGGCAGGTACTGCTACCAAGTACACAGGGTGGTTGTAATGTCTGGTATTACTGTCGGTCGAGGAACTCTCCGACTATCCTACAGTTGTTCAGGATTGCGACTTTCTGCAGTTCCTTGTTGGTGTTTGGGACACCTATTGCTGCTAAGCTGCTATTGTAGAGTCTTTGGTACCATACCAGTTGTTGACACGATGATTGGGATGGTTGATACTTCTTGCATATGCCACATCTTCTTGACCTCATGTCTCAGGTTCGTGTACTTCCTAATTTTTAACTCATGGGTTTTCTGGACATTGCTAGTGTTCGGCACCGCTATGTCAATCAGGTAGGTAGCGTTTTCCATCTTGTCCAGAAGAGTTATGTCCGGTCTGTTGTGCGGGATGGTCTTATCCGTTATTATGGCGCGGTCCCAGTACAGCTTGTGGATTCGGGTCTCTAGTACTGCCTGGGGTTCGTACTTGTAGTATGGTACACTTTCTTTGGTCAACTGGTATTTCCTGGCTAGCCTCTGATGTATTATCCTGGCTACTTTGAAGTGCCTATGAGTATACTCAATCTGAGTGATCACGTTGCACCCTGCGGTGATTTGTTGGATCCTTTCGGAGGCCAGGTGGCATCGTCGACATATGTCATCTGACATTCCGGGCTCCTTTGCGATGTGTTTTCTATAGTTTCTGATGTTGATTACCTGGTCTTGAATGGCCATCATGAATCCTTCAGTCTTGGGGAAGAGCGTCCCGCTTGGAACCATGCATTGGAAGCAATGTTATCGATGTGATCTTGATGGAGGTCATTGTAATGTCTGCCATGGAGTGTCTTCTTTGCCCATCTTTCTAACTTCGTTTCTTGTACCATCTGGGCGGGAAGGGTTTTCTCGCTTAGGTTGAGTGTGGTATACCACTTATCTATCTTCCTTATGGCCTGGTGAAGTGGTGCTGTGTTGTTCTCGAAGTAATCCTTCAGGTTACCTATCGCTGTTTTCTGTTGTTCTATCAGGTCTATCAAGCCCCTTCCTCCCTCTTTCCGAGGTATTGCTATTCTCTCCACTGCTGATTTCGGGTGGTGTTGGTGACTCTTGGTCATCATTGTTCATGTCTTTCACATGATATGTTAGTCCAATCTATGACCCCTAATGTGTATGTTAATACTGCAGCTGCATAGGTGTTTATGGCTTTAACTGTATTCCCTCCGTTCAATTTTGCTTTCAGCAGGCTTCTTAATCTGTAATGATATTTTTCGTTCAGGCACTTCTTGATTTCCTTGTGTTGTAACTGCTCACCCTGCATCATTATTATTTGTAGGTCTCTCCTTCTGTCATTGCTTCGATCTCTTTACCAGTCAGCATATGGTTGTTTCGGCCAACTAATTTTCCATGGTGCAGTGTGTGTGTCTTGCATTTTTCTAGACAAAATTCCATCCTGATGTTCTTGCTGAATTCTTCGGTAATCCGGAGTAGTTGCTGGAGTTGCTTCTCGGTTGCCGCGTAAAGCTTGATGTCATCCATGTACATCATGTGGGTGAGGGTATTCAGGTTCTTTCTTTCTTCTTTGAGGTTATGTCCATACTTGCTGCCGTTGAGCATGGTGGATAATGGGTTGAGTGCTAGACAGAACCATAGCGGGCTCATAGCATCTCCCTGAAAGGTTCCTCTTCTAATGGGGATTGGCCTGGTTGTGATGTTCTCGACGTTAATTGTGGTACTCCATTTCGCCATTGTTGCTCCTAGGAAGTTTGTCACTATCGGATTGACCTTGAAGATCTTCAGGGTCTCTATTAGCCAGCTATGAGGTACGGAGTCGAACGCTTTTCGGTAATCGATGCAGGCCGTGTATATGTTGCGGCGCTTTTTGGAGGCTTGCTCCATAACTGCGGCATCTCTGGTTAATTTATCCTTTGCTTGCATCCTTTCTGCTGTTTGGCCATTATGTTCTGACTCTCTAAGTGGTCTGATATCGTCTTAGTTATGCAGCTGGTCAGGATCTTGTACATTATTATTATTATTATTATATTATATCTCTCTGATGGGGGGGGGGGGTTCCTCTCCGTGTCGGATACTGCTAACGAGTACACAGGGTGGTTGTAATGTCTGGTGTTACTGTCATTCAAGGAATTCTCTAACTATCCTACAGGTGTTCAGGATTGCGACTTATTATTGGCCTTGTGGTGCACGGAAGCCCGAGGCTCATGCTGCACCAGACAAAAAAAAAAAAAATTTTGAATTACCCTGAAAGAGAGAGAGAGGAAGTAGTAGGGAATCACAAAGAAAGAGAACAATGACGATATCCAGTTCAAGACCCTGGAGTTAATTTTTGAAGCACATGTAATGTAGTCGTTACAGTACCAGTTTGTATTACTGAAGCGATTGTATATTTCCATCAAGAGGCAAATCATAAACGTTTTTCTGTAACCAACTTGGCCGGCGAAGAATATTTGAGTCTGTTCGCGATTGGGAGATAACACACTTCAAATTACATGTGCGGGTAGAATCTTTTGCTTGTCATTGGTCATTCTCATTGATCTGAGTCCGTTGAGCGTGGCGAGCTTTAAATCCTCATTCATCTCGTTGTTTGGATGATTGTAAAATTTTCGAAAGGGTTATTCTCGCAGTCGCGTTATAAGGCTATGGAGATCATTACCGCATGCTTCAGCAGGGTCTTCGTTGTCCTGACACATCGTCTTACATATTTCAATCGTTTTGCGAATGCCCAAGTCCGATTCATACAATTTACGATCTAATGTGAGCCCTTCATTGTCGTCATATATTATGACATATTTCATCTCTCTTTCCTCATTGCGAAATGGAATGTGCACTTTTGCCATCTCTCGCTTGTACTCGTTGAGATCCTGATTCAAGTCATAATTTCGATAGCATATTGTGCGTGGATACTGTCGTTTCTTGCTGCTCTCATAGCGCTACATCATGTATGTGTAATTTTAGACAAAGCATGATAGCGTAACATGGCCCAACATGATAGTATGATTGTAACAATGTAAATACTTGTATTGTGGCAATCAAATTATTCAACAAATGGGTAATTAGGCTATTGGAATATGTTCCACAGTGGTTTTTATGGCCATCATTCTTCAAATGGAGATTAAGACGTTCAACTCTTATTATTACACAAGTTGCAATGTGTATAACAAGATTTCCGGGCAAGTTTAATCATTAATATTAATGTTTCAGAAAATGCCTATGACTTATATGATTGACTAATTGTTTATATGCTAGGACAACAATCTCGTGCCCTCAAGACCTATTCTGCAACATGGAGAAGAGATTCGCAACATCGAATTGACGTTGTGTTATTCATTCTGAAATCCTCCTATAAGTTAGACCTTAGACCTAAAACTTGTGCTATGGATAACGTGTAGCAAGAGAATAGCTAAGACGCAAGAATGATTAAACAAAACATAGTTTGTTTCTAACATGTGTACATATAAAACTCATGTAAATTGATAATTATACTAAGATTCCATCTCTTATCAAAAGGAATAAATTGAAGAACTAAACATGTTAGACTAATGGTACTTGTGAACAAACATGTCAGCGTTCTTCATATGGTCTTCAGTTGGCACTGCCCTTACTCTCAGAGCCAACACTCATGCTTTAGTTTGAGTATCTGGGTGTATATGCAGGTGTACTGTAAGGACTTACTATGTAACAGTCATAACTTACGATATTACATTAATGCAAATGGACCTTCCCGAGTCTTATACTCTAATTTATAAGGTGTTGTGAGATTGATGCTACCTTAGAGAATAAAGAGTCAGGCATGATCGTTTGACACTTTCATTCATGTTTAAGCTATCGTGTCGTAAAGTTAGGGTGAGACTTATCAGAATAATCTTTGCTTTATTCAGGAACAGGAGTCAGCAGCAAAAGATTCTCAAGAAGTTTTCCGACGAGGTAGCCTGAAGAAAAGAGAAGTCCCTCGCACACGACAAGACCCTCTTTCGTCTCTGATCTGAATATATATATATATATATATATATATATTCCCCTTTTAGACTTTCCAATGCTTCTATTGGTTAAACGCTAATTTCGTGGGGAAATGAAAATCCCAGGGACTGCTATTTTGGACACCATATATATATACAGTGAAAATGGAACTTATGATGAGAAAGATGAACCTCAAATCTGTATGGGGTGGAATTTCCATACTGTCCAGCGGTAGTCACTAGATTGAAAATCCGTTACTCAACACAAGGAATTTCCAGACAACAATCACCCCGTAGTTATAAGGTTCAGATTTCACCCTAAAGTGTGCTTCTTAATTAACATTACTCTCCTTTCCCAGACGAAGATCATTTAATTTCTTATCGTTTTCTGAATATTATATCCACGATTTTCGTCAGATTCGATCGTGTAACGATCTCTTGCTGTGCATCAACCAGACTCATAAAGGTGGAACAGTATTTCAACTGCTGTCTTTCCCTAGCGCGGCGTAAACGAACGTACGCTCGAAAAAAGGAGGAGCGCCCTTATACACAGAGTGAGTATCACACTGTAAGTATAGTAGTGATAACAAGTATAAGATGACTTGGCGAAGTAACAGCCCTCAAAGGCAAATGTGAAGTAAAAATTAGGACATTTTCACAACTAACTCTTCGAAACGTTGATTCGGTAGAGTAAGCAGTGGCCTGTGCATAAAATATTACATCGTTCTTACTAAATATTTCGGACTGAAGTATGATGCTAATATCGCTAACATTGATTCGGTAGAGTAAGTGGCGGGCGTGAGCATAAAACGTTACATTGTTCAGTTCTAGCTGTTCGAAATTTAGTAGGTGTCGTCAAAGATGTTTGCGCATTAAACCTCTTTAGTGAGTACAGGGTACATACGCGGGTTTTTTTTATTATTTTATATAGGCATGCGAAAAACATATCGTAATCTCTCGTGGGTAGATAAGAGACTAAATATAATTGTTTCGACTGATATTTATTCAAACTCTTGAAAAAACAATACAGGAACCACCTGGCCGTTTATTTTTTATTTATTTTTAATAATGCTCTCGCTGGTAGCAGTGGACAGTGAAGTATTCAGGTATCATTGTAAGGGGGAGCATGGCGACCAGACTTTTAAGTCTTTTTTTTTTTAGAACGCTTCCTGCGTTCTTTTTCTTAATTTCTAATTTTTGGTTAAGGGAGAATATCCCCCTCTGCCCACCCCTGAATACGGTAGTGGATATAAGTGGGTAAAAGAGCCTGGGTCCGAATCCTGTGAATGGCGCAAACAATTTTATAGACTTTTTTTTTTTTTTTTTCTTCATAACGTGGCTGACTTAATCAATCTTGGGGAAGCTAACACGGTTTGCTTTCTCTTGGAAACTGAATTTTTTTGTTCAGAAAAATAGGAAATCGTCCATAGAATACATGCAATTTTTAGACACAATACACCTTATAGCCTCAGTTCCTTCTCTTAAGACATAAACATAGCACCGGGTGGAAAAGACTAAATTCGAACTCTGCCAATGATGCGACGAAATTTTATTGGTCTTTTTGACAACGTGGCTGAGTCAGTCGGTCTTAGGCAAGGGTAGCACGGTTTTTCTCCAGTAAACTCGACTTTTCATTCAGCAATAGTCAAATCGACCACGATTTGCTGATCGATTTGACAGACAAATCGATCAGCAAATATATATATATATATATATATATGGTTCAATTTGGTCAACGTTGTTGATTCACCTAAAAATTCTACAATAACAACAACAACGCAAATAATCTATCTGGCGAGGCACACACACGCGATTGACGTGCATAGTTTTCCTTGGTGAGCTTGAACTGCGAGCAAATGCTTCATGATGTATGACGTCATGCCACCTTCACAATGTGTACTGCATTTCGTAGTTAGAAGAGTTCATTGTGGGAGCAACAGTGTTTTTATCAAGGGGGCGCTAACTTACAATCCGATCAAATACAAATAAAATATAAGGAACGCTAACTTTGATTTATGGAATTTTTTGCTTTCTAATTTGTTTGTTATTCTCAAAAGTTAATGAGGATATATATATAAAATTTTAAACATGAACGTCAGTATTTAAGAGTAGTCAAAGTTTTTGTGCATTAATGTATTTTTGATAACTTCAGTTTTTCATATCCACATTGGACTTCTCATTGTGATTGTTAGGAGTCGAAATAATGTCTGGAAATTACTATTTTGTTATTGTGGGCCATTATGATAATCCAATATTTGAAATGGAATTCTCGCCTACCAGCAGGACTGATTCCAAGGTTTGAAAATTATAAATATATATTTGAACGTAATTGTACACACACACAAAAAAAAAACCCAGTTATTAGAAGAAATGCCACTGTATAATCTTAGGCATTTATTTCGTAATAAACTGACCTGATCCGTTATTTAGGAGACTATCTGTTTTTCGACTAATATTAGTATTATCATTAGCATTAGTAGAGGCATAACCCCGGGGGCCTCACATCTGGTGAGTATGGGCTTGGCACAACCAGGGTCCTGAGCTGGATATCATCATTCTTCTCTTTCTTGGTGATTCCCTTCTACTTTTCACTCTCTCTCTCTCTCTCCCTCCCTCCTTCTCCCAGGGTTACTCGGGAACTTTTTTTTTTCCTGGTGCAGCATAAGCCTCAGGCTTCCTTTCATCATATGGGACGCCTCTCTAACCAGGAGCAGTAGTGCGTAGCACACGCTTCTTGATTAGACCGGGGTTCGAGCCCGTGAGCCACCAAATATGGAGGATGCAGAAAGGTCAGGGAATGACCACCGCGCATATCCCCGGAGCAATATGGCCTTAGTTGCTAATGCTCCTAAAAACCAAATAACAACAACAGCATCATATGGATAATAATAATAATAATAATAATATGATGCAAGAAAGCAAGCTTATGCAGCATCAGCCAAAAAAAAAAAAAAAAAAAACACCCACATCATGCTTCTGTTTGTTCCAAATACCTGTCCAGCTCAGCCTTAAATATTTCCTCACTCTCTTGAAAAAACGATGCAGGAACCACATGAGCTCTTATTTGTTATTTATTATTTTTTTTAAAATAAAATTTAACTTGTAGAGTTCTTTAAAAATCATATTACTTTATGAAATGTCTACAAAAGTAAGCTTAAGTACCGAAAGTGAATTGTGCATACTAAAAAATAAATTTAAAAGTTCAGATTGGCAACTGCCTTACATTTCGAAGCTGTTTTGCTGACAGACCACTGTACATTATCCTCAATAAATTGTCAGTCACCAATTTGCTAAAAATTATGGTAGTGACGTCGTATTACAAGGAGTGGTGTTAAAGCAGTGCAATTCTATATTTCAGATGCAATATCTCAAGTCAGGGTTTGCCCTTGCAGAGGCCATGCGGTTACAGTGAGTGCAATGCCCCAAATCCCAGCTAAGGACTCCTGCTTATTGTACTCTCCCCCCCCCCCCACAATGTTCACAGGCAGGGGCATATTCTGGGGTGAGGCAGATGGGGCATATGCCCCTTACTATGCATATAAGTGTACCTAGGTCTATTAAAAAAAAAAAAAAAACACTCAAAAACCTGGTCATCATGGCCCCCCCCCCCATGATGATACTTGGATATGATGTAGAAAACAGGTACTCCCAAAATTCTTTGCATGTTTTGGGAGATGGAGAGGAAGGCTCTCAGAAAGGTGACGTTTTTTTTAGTGACTCTTGCTACTTGAGTAATCGCATTGGTCAACATTCATCATATGAGCTTTAATATTGCCAAAGTTAAAAGCTTGTTCTCTATATTATGTTTATCCCGAAGAGAGTTTAGTTTTTTCTCTTTCCTATTTTATTTTTCTTGAAATATGGCAAGATTTTTTTCGTTATTATCATCTCACTGTCTTAGAAAATGGTAGTTTTTTTTAATGTTAATAATTCTTATCACTAATGAGTAGTGTTCTTTGCTGTTCAGGAGGTGAGAACAGAATAACCTGCCTCTGCATTGTTTTGACGTTTTTAACTAATAGTTGTTTTTAACCCAGTTTTTTATGCTGATTTCAGAAATGTTATTTGTTTTTTTCTATCATGTGCCGTATTGTCACAGATCTCTTCATGAGTTGTATTATTAAATGTATTAAGTTAGGAGAAAATGCTGGGAATTTGTAAACTAAATCTTCACATGTTGGCAACACTGTCTTCAGTTATTTGTTTCTTGACCTTGAGAGTTCCATGTAGCAGTGTTTATCAGTGTGAGCTCAGTTTATTTTTGAAGTTATCATTAGCATTAGCATTAGTATAGGCATATGATGCAAGAAAGCAAGCTTATTCAGCATCAGCCAAAAAAAAAAAAAAAAAAACAACCACTACTCCCATTTCACCCCTCCGTTCGTTCGAAATACCTGTCCAGCTGAGCCTTAAATTTATTTAGGCTATCAACTTCAACAACAAGCGATGGGAGTCTATTCCACAAACCAACTGCCCGCTGGCTAAAAGCAAATTTCCGCACATCTATCCGACATCCGTCCTTCCTCAATTTGAATTTATGCCCTCTCAGGTGATTATTCTGAGCAAGAGGAAGAATCCCATCGGCATTGAGCATGCTCAAGCCATTCAAAGCCTTATACACCTCTATCAGATCACCTCGCCGATGCCTAGTCTCCAGGCTCTGTAATTTGCAAAACTTAAGCCTTTCTTCGTAAGAGCAACCCTTTGTTCCATTCACTAATCTTGTTGCCCTTCTCTGTACTCGTTCGAGCAGCTCTACATCCTTCTTGAAATGAGGCCTCCAGACCTGTATACAGTACTCAAGGTGTGGCCTGACCAATGCCTTATACAAGGGAATAATCACATCCTTATCCCTGCTAGAAAAATTCCTGTATATCATTGACAAGACACCATGAGCTACTCTTGCAGCTCGTCTGCACTGCTCAGAGAACTTCATATCTGCCTGCACAATTACCCCCAGGTCCTTTTCATTCTCTACCACTGTCAGCGTAGTACCACAGAGTTATTATTATTATTATTATTAGCCATATGGTACAAGGAAGCCTGAGGCTTATGCTGCACCAGCCAAAAAAAAAAAAAAAAAAAAAAAATCCCGAGTTACCCCCTGTGTGTGTGTGTGTGAGAGAGAGAGAGAGAGAGAGAGAGAGAGAGAGAGAGAGAGAGAGAGAGGCATCACCAAGAAAGAGAAGAATGATGATATCCAGCTCAGGACCCTGGGTTTGCCAAGCCCATACTCACCAGATGTGAGCCCCCGGGGTTAAATTGATACGTTGATCTGGGGTTACTGTTTCCCATATGTAGTACTTTACATTTGTCAATGTTAAACTTCATTTGCCACCTCTCAGCCCATCTGCTCAACCTTTCCAGATCCTGTTGCAGCAGCATAGTATCAGTAGTGTCCTTAACAACCCTGCCAACCTTGGTATCGTCTGCAAACTTGGACATTAAGCCTGATACACCATCATCAATATCATTTATAAATACAGAAAACAACAATGGACCCAACACTGAACCCTGAGGAACTCCACTAATAACATTAGTCCACGTTGAGCAGTGTCCATTGATTACCACTCTCTGTCTTCTGCCACTCAACCATCCCTTTATCCATAGCAGCAATTTGCCTCCAATGCCACACTTCTCCAATTTGTGCAGCAGTCTTCCATGCGCAACAGTATCAAAAGCCTTTCTAAGATCCAAATATATAATATCAAAGTTATTCCCTGCATCCAGTTCTTTTGTGACTACATCATAGTATCCAATCAAATTGGTCAGACAAGACCCGCCCTTAACAAAACCATGCTGTGTCTGAGCTATAACTGAATTCTTGTCCAGATGATCCTGCAGTGCTTCTTTAACCAGTGCCTCCATTAATTTTCCTGGAACTGAAGTTAAACTAACAGGTCTATAATTACTTGTGTCAGCCTTTGATCCTCCTTTGTGAATTGGGGTTACATTTGCACATCTCCAGTCCATGGGTACCTCCCCTGAGTCCAAAGAAGCTCTCATAATTATGGCTAGGGGTTTGCTTACTTCCTTTGCTGCCTCCTTTAATATAACTGGATAGATCCCATCCACCCCTGGTGCCTTTTTTATGTTTATCCTCAGCAATTTCTCCTCCACTTTCCTCTCAGTTATTAGAAAATAATCTAGCTCACTGCCAATGTTTACTTCACCTACGACATTCCCCTTCCTGAATAACTCCTCATGTGTGAATGTAGATGCAAAATACTCATTTAGATTGTTAGCCACCTGAGCAGGATCCTCAACTGTTGAACCATCAACATCCAGTGGACCAATCTGATTCATCCCTTTCCTTCTTGAGTTTAAATAGGTAAAGAACTCTTTTCTGTTTTTCTTTGCGTCCTTTGCCAAGGATTTCTCATAATCTGCCTTTGCCTGCCTAATCTCCTTTGTGACTTGGTTACAGACCAACTTATATCTATCATAGGCTTCCATGTCACCCATTAATTTGTATGTATCCCATGCATTTTTCTTCTCTGCCATATGTCTCATTAGTTCATCTGACAACCATTTAGGCCTGAACCTTGAACAATATTTCTTGGTTAGTATGTAAAGCCTGGTAGCTTCCAAGATTAGTTCCTTGAATGCTTCCCATTTTGAATTTGCTGTTGGTAACATCATCAGTTGGTCCCACTGTATAGAATTTAAATACTGTCTCAGACCATCATAGTCGCCTTTATGAAAGCAAAAACCCTTCCCTTTGCCTCTGATGGTAGTTACCTCCTTGAGTAAATCCCACTTCAGCACACTGTGATCACTGCCACCCAGTGGTTCCTTTATCTGCAGATTCCTAATGCATGAAGAATCACTACTGATAATCAGATCAAGAGTATTACTCCCTCTAGTTGCCTCCCGAACATGCTGGTGTAGAAAACAATCATCCAATAAATCCACAAAAGCCCTGCTAGTGTGTGAGTGACCAACCCACAAATTCCAGTCAATATCTGGGAAATTAAAATCCCCCATTATAAGACTCTCTGATTTACTGGCCCATTCTATTTCCCTGTACAGTATCTTATTATACTCATCAGAGTCATTAGGCCTATAGCACACTCCTACTCTCAATTTTGATTTACCTATGTAATCATGTCAGACTTGTGCTGAAAAGTGAATAAAATGTCTTTATGTAAGTGTTTGAATAACCCAAACTTATTTTGTTATATTTGTGGAAGTTATGTAGTGCTCAAGTAAAGACAAGATATTACAGAATTTGTAAAAATGTGTATTGTGCTTATTTTGGAGTGAACAAGGTGACCAAGATAAATAATGGGTTCCACATGCATTGAGATTGTGGGAAAATGGTAAAAGAAGACTATGCCATTTGCAATTCCCATGATTTTTGGGGGCTATAAATCACTGTGATGACTTAATTTTTGTGTAGTTAATGTAGAGGGATATAATGCAAAGAGTAAGAAGAGTACTGTGCATTGTAATATTCTATCTGCCATTAGACCAGTCCCACATGGAGATAACCTGCTGATTCCATGCCCTCCATTTATATTGTAGAATGAAGCAGCAGAGAGTGCTGAAAGTCTGAAGATAAAACTGAAGTTTACATGCCTAGAGACATTGAGTCCAGTCCTCAACTGTTTTCACAGCATGAACTTAATGATCCGGTAAGAGATTTAAATTTATCAAAGGAATGTGCAGAATTTCTTGGTTCTAGACTTAAGTCAAAAAATCTTCTAGCACATGGGATGTTTTTCTCATGGTTCAGACACAGAGAATGACAAATAGTCCCCTACTTTTCTGAGGACGTTTCTATGGTGTTTAGCAGTAACATAAATGACTTAATGAACTATTTAGGAATTAGTTACAATCCTGTGGAATGGAGACATTTTGTTGACTTTGAGACTCAAAGAGGAGTCTCAAAGGCATGTTGCTCCACAATGGAAATAAATAGGGTCAATTTCAGTAGCTCACTATGTGCATTTGAAAGAAACATGAAGTTGCTAATGAATATTAAGTATGAAGAACATGGTTGGTTGGTTAGTGTGTTGACTTCAAAGTGATAGGCATGTTACTTGGACAGCAACATGCCTATCACGTTATCTGTCTATACAAAAATGCCTTCTTTTTGTGTGAGTGGGATGGTCGGGCAAGGAGTAAGGCCTATAATAACATGCAGCTGAGACAAGAGGTACATCAAAAATAAAACAAATAAATGAAATTGTAAAAAAGAAAATAACTAACAAAAAAAAAAAAAAAACTAATAAATAAACTTAAAAATGAGGAAATCAGGAGAAACATAAGTAAAATACAATCTATTAATGAATATATATATATATATATATATATATATATATAAAATAGGAAAAACATAGAATGGAAAATGACAGGTGGACAGAAATATTAAAGAGCTGGGGATCCATAGGCAAATGATGTAGAGGAAACCAAAAATAAGATGGAAAGATGATCTATCTGAAACCCAACTAACAATATGCTTAATTGGAAACAAAGAAGATTATTTAACATTGAACCACATTGACCAAGTGAATAACTATATACATGAATAAAGGATATTATATTATACAGTTAAAATGAATTTATGTGATTTAATTTTTAATCTAATAGAGCTATAGGTTTAGAAAGAGTATTCTGATTTGCAGAACCTCTCTTGATTAAAGGAATAGGTTAGGTGGAAGAGAACGTACGGAAGAGTACATTGAAGTGGTTCCATTGCCAGTGATTTATTGCAGTTTGGGGGGGGCTTCACTTTTTCTTTTGGTGAAATCAGCATTTTTTTGACTTCAGCTGGATGATGAGATGATGATAATCACTATTCAATTTACAAATGACTTCATCTTTGGTGATTTGTTTAGAATATAATATAAATTCAGAAAGCTTTTTTTTTTTCTAAAATTTACAAAAGTGTTCTGAATTTATAACCTGTAATGCAGTTCCTGCATACCTATAATGTTCTAAGTGAAATAAAAAATAATTGCTAATTATTTTCTTAATTCTGTTGTTGAATTTTCACTGTAAATGTTCTTATTCCTTTCTAAAATTTATATTCCAATCTTTTTTATTGCTACCTTTACTGAATAGCAGTGTCTTGTCTTTTTTGGCAGCAGTAAAAAAAAAATAAGAATTTTAATTTTCAAATTTTTCATTTAATAAAATAAAAATTACATTTCATAGGTATTGCAATCCATTAGTAAAAGGTCAAGGATTAGTATACTCTCAGCAGAATCAGAGTACATTCAGATCCTACTTTACTTTGTTTCAATTTGTGCTGTTGACAAAGTCGTATTGTTAAACAATCAAAGCCAAAATTTTGCTTTGAGGAATTAAATTCTGCATTTGTGTTTTTGTTGTCTGTTTGGGGATTCCCCTGTTTCGTTATTTTTCTGCTACACTGTTCAAGGGTGGCTTGTCTAGATTAGGAATAAGCCACTACATTAGTAATAGCCAGTCAACTAGCACACATAATGTGATAGACTGTAAACAACTGTGTAATAGACTGTGACATTTTCAAATCGCCAAATGATTAAAAGTGGCTTTACTTAACTTATACTGAGACATGGCTTTATCACTCATTGGTTTAATTTTTACCCATAAATTTAGTGTGTACTGTCAATATTTAGAATAAGTATAAAACTTTATTTTATGGTTCTCTCTTCTTACATCAAATGTACATAAAATTTGTTAGATTTATAAGCACGAGTATGATTACATTGTGTTATTTCTGTTTTATGTTTTTATTTATTTATTTCGTATGATGTGATCAATACACGAAGGAACCAGTTTTTTCTTGCTTCCTTCGTGTATTGTGGCCGGGATATCCAACAAACCGGTTGGTTCGGCACCATCGTGATATCCAACCCGAGGCGGGAATCGAACCTGCAACCTTTGGGTTGCCAAGCAGGCACTTTACCTATCCAGCTAGCCCGGTCAGCTAGTTATTTTTATGATTAGTTATGAATGAAAACATATATCTGCTGAGTGTATTACTAAAATATTGAAGAAAACTATTACACTAGAGATAAAATCATATACTATACTTGGATTTCAGGACATCTTTTAATACTACTGCACATAAAAATAAAAAAAACAGCTATATAAATTAGAGCAGTGTGGCATTAAGAACAAGTTACAGTTATGGATAAAGGGATGGTTGAGTGGGAGAAGACAGAGTGGTTATTAATGGACACTGCTCTAAATTTGTTTTTTAAGTAACTTAAACCAAAATTACATGGCACCTCAAGAATGTTGTTGCGGTACCCCGGTTGAAAACCACTGAACTAAAACTTATATCACCAAAACGTAGAAATCTGCACCAGGATTTAGAACTGGAAAAGATAAGACTTTTTTTCTTTTAGTTGGTAATATGAAGGGGAATTTTAAATTTAAACCTCTTCTTCTGAGCTTCTACCACTCAGAAAACCTAGAACTATGAAGAATGGCTGTTTAAAAGGATTGACTTTCTGTCTGCTGAGAGCAAACAAAAAAGCTTGGATTACAGCAGTTTTTATTTAAAGACTGGGTTTTGACTTGATATTCATGAAATGAAATAATATTCATGCTCTAATGAGAACTTAGACTTTAAGACACTAATTCTATTAGATAATGTTACTGTTTAATTTAGTAATTTATAAGAAAATGTAAAATTTGTTTTTGCCTCTTAATATCACATCATTGATCCAGCCAATGGATCAAGGAGTAATTTCAGCTTTTAAAAGTTATCACCTCTGACATACATTTAAACAGCTTCTTAAAGCTACTGGACAAGATAAGTCAATTATGCCGAAGTTTTGAAAACATTCAGCATGAATGCTATAAAAATATTTCAGACTCATGGAAGAAGATAATGTTCATGTGTGAATGGTGTTTAGCACAAAATATAGCCAGAATGTGTGCACAAATGAGGATTAATTTACAGTTTCTTAAAATATTATTTCTTGAAAATTGTAGTGTCAGTCTTTGATATTTCAGTAGTTTCTAATGGAAAACTATTTCAGTTTGTGTCGTGTTTTTTTAATAAGAACACAATTCCAATACAAAGTGTGATCTGAATGTAAACCAAAAACTTTTTTCAGAAATAAAAAAGTGAATTTGTGGTCTGTTGGACCAAGTGCTATCATTACTGGGTTAAAGATGTAGAAAAAGAATTCGATATCATTCGGAGGGGGCTCACATCTGGTGAGTATGGGCTTGGCACACCCAGGCTCCAGGATATCATCATTCTTCTCTTTCTTGGTGACTCTCTCTCTCTCTCAGTGAAAAACTGTATATTTCAGTTTGCACAGAAATCGAATTTTCATATTAATACATAAATACAAAAGATAAACATTAAAAATTAAATAATTAATAACATAATCGAAAATTAATGATAAATTATATCCACTTTACTATATTTCTGAATGTGTGGTTTATTAAAATTTTATATAGTATGTACTATACTATATATAGTATGTACTGTATTTCTTATAATTAAAAATATACTTTCAAAACAATATCTGTACAAATAGTTTAGTCTGCAGCTACAGTCCTTGAGGCCTTTATTCTCCATCAAAACACATGTACCTTCTCAGCAGACTTCAATTTGCATTTTTCAGGAACTGTTTTAAGGTACAAGAAGCAAATGGAAGGGATCCAGATCTTGTAAGATGTGGTTGTAGCAAAACAGCGGTTCAGCTTATCAGAATGAAAAGAATATGTATATATTTTCCTTCCCAGCCTCCACAAACTGACTGAGCATTCATGCATGAACAGAACATAGATACTGCATTTTTCAGCAGCTTTTTCAAATATCGCAGAATGTTTTTGACTCTATTTTTTTTAAAGAAAATGTTGGTTATTCTTTTTGGTGATGGATATATATGTATGCTTCATTCTGTATAGGCAATTTAAAACATTATCAGTGCTTTTACATTGGCATCAATATATACATATATATAATTTTTTATTTTATTTTATTACAGAATGATCATCGACAGTTAAACCAGTTCATAGCCCATGCCTCGTTAGACCTGGTAGATGAACATATGTGGTCATCAAACAATATGTATGTAAAAATGGTAGATAAATTTAACGAATGGAATGTCTCAGCATTTGTCACTGCAAGTCATATCCTTTTAATTATTAGTATTGCAAGGTCTAGCTCAATTTTTTTTTTTTTTTTTCCCACAATCATTGTTGTCTAGCTCAATGTAAAATGAGAACTATTAAAGAATTGAAAGATGAATGCCAAAAAATGGCTGTTGAATTGTATGTAGTTATGTATAGCAGTTATATACAAAGTGTTACAGTTTGTATACATTGGTGCAAACCAGTGTAGGCGTCTCCGTAGCCAGGTGGGAAGGAGCAGCAGCAGTGCGTAGCACACTCTTCTTGATTAGACTGGGGTTCGAGCCCGTCACCACCAAATACGGAGGATGCGGAAAGGTCAGGGAATGACCACCGCATATCCCGGGGCAATATGGCCTTAGTTGCTAATGCTCCTAAAAACCAAATAACAAACAACAAGCAAACCAGTGTAAGGAGTGGTCGAGTTGTGGCACCCACAGAGGAATGCCACCCCTCTGTATTACCAGGTAATACTAGGTGGTAGATGACTCTTATCAACCGGTGCAATACCACCAGTTTGCTTATTGGAAGCTTGAAGTGGTGGCACCACGTTTAGTCTCCAGAGCAAAGTTCTGGAAATCTCCATCTCTTCCATCATACAGTGTGATTGATGTCTTTTGAGGTTATGATGGACATCATGGTGCGATCCAATCTTCCTTACATTTCGAGGGTACAGTTCTAAAACTGTGTTCGCAGGGTGTTCACTGGACAAAATCTACTAGTCACTCTTTGAGAGCTCTCGGATAAGCTAGTGCAGAAAAAGTTTGAGAACTTCTGCACTAGCAGAGGTTCTCAAACTTGTTCGGTTCACGGTGCCCTTAGTGTCTCAGTAATATTTTCATAGCACCCCTAGGCCAAAAGAAATACCTGACAGTTCCATTTATTAAGTAGTTAGGTCTAAACAATTTAATAAGTAATGTTGAAACCGTGAACTATCCTGAGCTGGTAGTTCACGGGTTGTCTGACAGATGTTGAATATCGCTGTTTCCCTTGAATATTTAAATTATCCCACTGTGCGTCGTGGCGCACAGTTTGGGAACCACTGAACTAGTGTATAATCTTGCTGTCTCTGTTCTGCTAGAGAGTGACTAGAGGAGTCAGAGTAGTGTGTGTGTGTGTGTCCGCGCGCGCGCGCATCCAGGGGGTGTTGTCGAGGCAGTGTTATGTCAAGGAGCTGAGTATATTCTTACTATGTGTAGACCATATCCAAAACGTTCATCACTTCATACAATATGTCCTTGCTACGTTTTCTTGCTTATGAATACATGTTGAATTGGCAAACTAATAGAACAAACTTAGCTGTGAAAAGATCTAAACCTCCCAAAGACTTCCTCATTCATTTTACAAATATGTGGTCTCAGATCTAATCTCAGTGAAGTCCATTTCCACTTAGTCTGCCAAACCCCTTGTACTTTTACTGATGGAATCCCAGTTATCGGTTGATTCAACTACTGCTCATCTCTGTTGTTCAAATTATTCACTGTACTATTCTTTTGCTTCAAAGATGGTACTTATGCATATGTCCATTCTGATATTCCCCGTTAGAGACTTAGTAATTTGGAATCTCCTCTTTGATCTAATCTAGCTTAAAATCTCTCTACCACATTCTGTCAAATTCATCTGTTGCTTCTATCATTCTCCCAAATTCACAGAACCAACTAATCGCATAGAACTCTTTGACTTCTTCTCTTTAAAACTTGAATTTCACCAGTCCAACTTTCCTAACACTAATGTAATTTTCCTTGGTGATTTTAATGTTCACAACTCTAGCTGGGTTCCATTTTCTTGTCACATGAACCCAGTTGGTCGCAATGCTCAGGCTTTTGCAATTACTAATGACTTCACACAAATTGTTCATTTACCTCCCAGAATACCAGTCAATCCTAATCACATAGCCTACACACTTGATCTTTTTCTCACAAACAACCATTATAAGTACACTGTCGAGATGAGTGGTCCTCCAGGCACCTCAGATCACAACTTGGTGATGGTCTCTTCTCCAATGGAGCCTTTCTCTTATGGCCAATCTCAACCTCCTGTTTGGCATCACAAGAATGCAAAATGGAATGATCTGCGAGATTTCTTTTAAACTTTCCCCTGGTCAGATTACTGTTTCAAATCTTCTGTCTAGTGTCAATGTTGGGCTCAGATCGTGTCAGTGAAATTACTTTTGAAGGGATGAAATCTTTTATTCCACACCCCACCTTAAAATCTTGTTCTTTATGTTAACCTTGGTTTTCAAAAGTGCTAAGGCTGTTCAAGAGAAGAATGTTGCATATCATAATTGGCTTGTTTCCATATCTTCAGGTTAATTTTCTGCCTACGCCACAGCTCGCAACAATTGTAAAGCAGTTATTAATCAGTTCAAACTACATTTCGAACAGGCTAAGAGTAGAAAACTTGCTTCTTGTCCAAATAACTTGCTTCTTGCCCTTATGGTAGCCGAGCATTCTGGTCTCTTGCCAAAGCTATTGGCCGCAACTTTTGCCTATCTCTGCTCCCACCTCTGTCCAAACCAGATGGTTCTGTTGTCACTTCAGCCAAGGATAAAGCTGACCTGCTAGCATCCCATTTTTCTTCCAGCTCATGTATTAATGATCTTGGTAAAACACCTCCCACCATTCCCAACACACTCCATTCAATGCCTCCTGTGGTCTTCCATCAAAAGGATATCAGAAGGATTTTGATGAATCTCGATGCTAAGAAAGCTCCAGGTCCTGATGGTATTTCTCCACTTGTTCTCAAAACCTGTGCTCCTGAACTTACTCCTATTCTTTGCCGCCTTTTTTCACTTTCTTATTCTAAAGGTGTTTTTCCTTCTGCTTGGAAATTTGCTCATATCCAGCCAGTTCCTAAAAAGGGTGACAAATCCCTCCCATCCAATTATCGTCCCATTGCAATTACGTCTACTCTTTATAAAGTAATTGAGAAATTAATTAACCGCCAACTCTTAAACTACCTAGAAACCTTCCATCTGATCAACGATCACCAGTATGGATTCCGTCAGTATCGATCCACTGGTGATATTCTGGCTTATGTTACCCATTTATGGACTAATTCAATGGAAAGGTTTGGTGAAACACAAGTAGTTGCTCTTGACATCTCAAAGGCTTTTGATCGTGTTTGGCATAAAGGTCTTCTAAACAAGCTTCCATCTTATGGTTTGCCAACTGTTTTTAGTAGTTGGTTATCCAGTTTTCTCTCTGATCGCTCACTGAGGGTGATGGTTGATGGCTCTCTGTCTTCTAACTTTTCCACTAATGCCGGTGTCCCCCAAGGTTCAGTTCTTTCCCCCACTCTTTTCCTCTTGTATATCAATGACCTTCTTCCATTGACTGGAAATCCTATCCATAGTTTTGCCAATGATAGCACATTGCATTCAACTTTCCATTTTGAGAAACCTTGTCCTGCTCAATCAGCTTCAACTTCTCGAAAATCTGCTACCAATTCCTTAAATGCCGATCTTCAGGTAATTCTCCAGTGGGGCAAAGACAACTTAGTTGATTTCAACCCTTCTAAAACTCAGTCTTGTCTTATATCTCGCAAAAAGGATTCTTCTGCTCCTATGCTTATCTTTAGTGACACTCCAATTTCTAGGCAAAAGGATATATCTCTTTTGGGGATTACCCTGACTTCTAATCTCTCTTGGCACAAGCACATTACAAATATTGCTTCCTCTGCATCTAAAAAACTTGGTTTTCTCTTTCGCTCTCGGCGTTACTTTTCTTCCAAACAGCTGCTCACTCTATATAAATTGCAAATCCGCCCTGCAATGGAATATTGTTCCCACATCTGGGGTTGTGCTCCCAAAACCTCTCTCAGGCTTCTTGATTCCATTCAGTAGAGGGCAGTTAGGTTAATTAATGATTCATCTCTAACAGAGTCTCTCCACTCGCTATCTCATAGATGCACTGTTTCTGCTGCATGCCTCTTCTACAGATACTTCCATGGGCACTGTTCTTCTGAATTGGCTTCTATAATTCCCGCTGTCTCTTTCAAAACAGTCCGAACACGTGCCGCCACCAGCCAACATACATTTACTGTCCAACTTCAAACCCACAGAACCAACTTTTCATCTTCCTCATTTATTCATTCAACTGCCGTTTTCTGGAACAACCTTCCTTCATACGTATTTCCTGAAAATTACAATCTACAGAAGTTCAAGTCCAATGTCAACAAATATCTTCTTTCGTTTTCTCAGTCTCCAACCCAGCACGGTACTAAGTACTATAGGTTCTAATACCTCTCGTGTTTGGGATTCACATAAAAAAAAAAAAAAAAAAAAATGGTAGTTGAGCATTCTGGTGTCTTGCCAAACCTATTGGCTGAAACTTCTGTCCTCACTGCTGTCAAAACCAGATGATTCTGTTGCCACTTCAGCCAAAGATAAAGCTGACCTGCTAGCATCCTAATTTTCTTCCAACTCTTGTATTGATTATCTTGGTAAACCACCTCCTACCATTCCCATTACACTCCATTGAATGCCTCCTGTGGTCTTCTGTCAAAAGGATGTAAGAAGGATTTTGACGAATCATGATGCTAAGATAGCTCCGGGTCCTGATGGTATTTCCCCACTTGTTCTCAAAACCTCTTCTCCTGAACTTACTCCTGTTCTGTGTCACCTTTTTTTACTTTCTTATTCCAAAGGTGTTTTGTCATCTGCTTGGAAATTATTCAACCAGTTCCTAAAAAAAGGGTGACCAATCTCTCCCATCCAGTTATTGTCCAATTACACTTACTTCTAGTCTTTCTAAAGTAATGAGAAATCAATTAACTGCCAACCCTTAAACCATCTAGAAACCATCCATCTGATCAATGGTTGCCAGTATGGATTCCATCAGTGATCCACTGGCTTATGTTACCCATCTGTGGACAGATTCACTGGAAATTCAAAGACTTCTTTTTTACTGTTTTAAATTTTACAACCCCCCTCCCAAAAAAAGTCACTGAACAGAAATAGCAGCTAGTTAGTATGTACGTATATAGTACATATTAATTAAGCTATGTACGTAAGCATAAATTTATTTTTTTGCTAACTTGTGGAAAATATTCTTCCAATTTATTTTCACGTATCATTTAATTTTGTTAATTGGTAGTGTAATAAAGTATAAATTTGTGATCTTTACTTTTATAGCCTGTGGATAATAATCCTCCTATTCTTGCTTATTAGAATCGCCATTTAATAGAACTAAAATTCAATTTGCAGATGTGATCGTAATGACTGGCGCTTACCACATATCATATAGTGAGTGGTATTTTATTATGGTGAGTCCATCATAAAGTGATTTGATCGTGTAGTGAACCAATCGTAAAGCGGGGTCCACTATATTTGATGTTAAAATTAATTTCTGCATCCAGTTCCTTTGTTACTGAGTCATAGTAGCTAATAAGATTGGTCAGACAAGACATCTTCTAAAATTCTTGCTGTGATTTACATATAGCTGTATTCCTGTTAAAATAATCTTGCATTATTTCATTAATTGGTGACTTCATTATTTTCTGTGGAATAGAGGTCAAACTTACAGATCTGTAAGTACTCACTTTGCCCTTTTGTGAATAGGAGACATTTGCACGTCTCCAATCTGTAGGGATCTCGCCTGAATCGAAAGGTATTGTTGTAATTATGGCCAAAATTCTGCTTTTAATGGATAGCTCCCATTGGCTCTAGGTGTTTAGTTTACTTTTAGCTTCAAAAATTTCTATTCCAGTTATAACTTGGTATACCTCCTAGTATTCTCATCCTTAAAAACTTCTTCACGAGTGATATTTATTTAGTTTTTCAGCAACCTGAACAGAATCATCAATAGTTTATACCATTCTAAAAAAAAAAAAAAAAAGTATCAAAAGAAAAAGTTATCAAAAGTTGTGAATTATCACCATTCATATATAGTGGGCCAATGTGATTCATCCCTTTTCTTCTAGTGTTGACATAAGCAAAGAATTCTTTGCTACTTTTCTTTGCATTCTCAACAAAAGGCTTCACATAATCTATCTTCTCTTGCCTGTCCCTTTTATTGACTTGATTGCAGACTAGTTTTTACATAGTGTAGATTTCTGTGTGTTCTGATAATTTATAATCATTGCATTTTTATTCTCTGCCACTAGTCTCATATATTCATCTGACACCTATTTAGGTCTGAAACTTGAAGAGTGTCACTTTGTTGGTATAAAATGCTTACTAACTTCTACAATTGCTTCCTTGAATGCTTTCATTTAGAATTTACAGTTGGTAACATAATTAATTGTTCCCAATGAAAAGAATTTAAAAACTAAGGCCACTGTAGTCACCTTTATATAAGCAAGATTCCTTTCCTTTATCCTTGATAGTGGTCATATCTTTAAGGAGATCCCACATGAATATATTATGATCACTGATACTTTATGTGGAGATTCTTAACGCACGAAGTCCCTGCTAATAAGCAGATAATTGAGTATTGCTTTTTCTTGTTTCCTAATGTACTGCTTGCTGTTGAAAACAGTCATCCAATTAATCTACAAAAATCTTGCTACTTTATGATTGACCAACCCACAAGTTCCAATCAGTATCTGAAAGTTACTGATTGGAACCCCATTATAAGACATTCTGATTTACTGGCCAGTCTAGTAGTTGTTCATCGTACTTCTCACAATCATTTGGCTTATAACACTCCTTTGTTTTCCCACTGTGTTGTTACATCAAACTGACTCCTCAACAGTGCACTGGCTGCCTATGTCAACTGGGTGCAACTGCCTTAGGTTCTATGTACTTCTGAACCAAGAGCATAACTCAACCACTCCTATTATGTCCATCCCTCCTATATTTGTTGTACTGCCCATATTCAAATTCAGTATCTATTATGTCTAAGTGGCACCTTGTTTCTGATTTCCCTACAGTGTTCACATTTCATGACTTAATCAGTACTTAAGTACTTAAAATTCATTATGCACCTGTGTTTGCTCTTAGTAACCCTAATGTAGCTCATGTATTTGCTTGTCCCATTAGGACTCTCCCTCTTAGCAAGCCTTTTAAGTCTCCACACTTTGCTTTCCAGGCTACTGTATTTCTCATTAGAAGCAGTGCAAGGATCACTTTCACTTCTGCTTGCAACTTCTGTCACTTTATTAGTCTGCATATTCTCACCATATGCCAGTTTTCTGATCTGCCTAACACTGTCTTGATATCATCAATAAATATTCTTTCACCCCTTCTATTTAAGTGTATCCCATCCCTCTAAAAACAGTCTTTCCTGCTAACAAGCATAGTCCATGCTGAAAAAAAAAATTCAATCCCATGCAACTTGCAGTCTCTTCAGGAACAAATTGATTGACAATGTTCTCATCATGTACTCTCTTTCCGATTATGTCTGGATACAATTGCAGACACTCAAATTTAATCTTAAATTGTGACTTTCCTCAACATTGCCCTGTACCTGCTAAGTAACTTCTCAGGTCTCCTCTTGATAATATAATAGGTACCAACAGTGCTTTTTTTGTAAAAAAAAAAAATAGGTGCCGGTACTCATTCTTTGCTATCAGCAAAAATTGAAAATTAAAAGGATACGAAAAGTACTCTAAAATTTTTTTCCCCCCTGATATTGTTACTTTAGTAGCAATGTTTTTAGAATAAGAACAAGAAATTAAGTATATTAACACAGTTTATTAAGCATAAATTTATTATTCAAGTATATAAAAAAAAATAAGTAAAATGTAAAATAAGTAAAAATAATTTCATAATAAAGTTTTTATAGAATATTCCAAATTTTTATTAAGTTCTCATCCGACACCCTATGCTGACTTCTTTCCCTCCTCTTTGTGTGTTGGTTGCTGAATGATGTTTCCAAAGCAGCCACAAATTGACATATTTTTTTCTGAATCGCAGTGGGTCAACAGTTTTAAGAAACAGTAGTGAAGAAGTGAAGCTGTTTTTGTCATCAACGAAGCGCTGGTTGGAGTGGTGATTCATTTGTGAAAATCCTCGTTCACATTCACTCGGTGAAACTGGTATCGTACTCAGAACGTTCGTCAAATGCTTCAATTCTTCGGAAACCTTCTTATCAATTATGTATCCCTGAAATCCACAAATTGCATTTAACTCTAATTGACAATTTTTTAACTTCATTTTCACCAAATGCCAATAATTCATGTTTAGAAGGATTAATACCTTCGTTGTCCTTCTCTCTTCATTGGTATTGTCGCTAGTTCTTAAATTTCAATATTTTCTTTTCTTTTTTCTTTTTTTTGAAACTGTCCAAAATATCGGTGTCATTTGGATATTCAGGTACTGTGACCATGTAAACAGAGATAGGAGAAAATGTGGATAACGCACTTCCGCAAAACAACAGATGATTATTTGTCGGGTAAAAGAAAATCCCTTTTCTAATTCTCAAACGGTGTGCTTACAGTTGATTTACAAAGGTGTTCAACTTACGGCCTGTGAGGAAAGTGAACTAAAACAGCATTTTAAATTTTGTTAATTATCAAAAACATTTTCTAATTAAATGTTTTGTTCAGTAAATTGTACTTAATAAAATTTTTGAATATTTTCAGTTTTACTTTTACATGCAACAAGATATTGAAAATGTAACATACTAAAGAAATCTAACTTTGAATTTTTTTTGAATATGGCCCCTGTACGGGTAAAGGTTGGACACTGCTGCAAAGTAGTGGTGTCCAACCTTTGGTGGACCAGAGCCCATTGAGAATACCCCTTGATCTGTTCACTGTTGTTCAGTGTGACTTCTCTGTATGTGGGCCAGATGGTTAGATAGATTTTGCCAGGTACCACTAAGTTATAAAATGCTAATCCCTTTAGCTCTCTTAATTCGCGCAGCAGCACTAATTGCCTGTAGGCCAGAAATGCAAACAGTGTGTACTGAGTTAATTCACTCCCAATCCGTTCGCTATGCGAAATTTTCTTTGCTCAATGGAAACTACAGTATTTTAAATGTAACTTCCATGGGAATTCAAAATAATTAAACAGAGGTCCAACTGAGTAATTTAGAATTATAAAAATGGTTATACAGTTTTATATAGAAAATATCTTACAATAGACAGTAAAAAATGCAAATTAAGTTAAATAATTTTAAGCTTATTTGAATAGTAGGTAAACATGTGAATAAACTTGTGTAATATAAATTTCAAAGTGCATTGCATCCAAATGTCACGAGTCACAATTGATAAAGATGCCGGTGCACCGTACCATTGTGTACCTTCTCAAAAAAAGCACTGGGTATCAATGTGTGCAACAATATCACCTTTTGTGACCTTAAAAGATAACTGCTCTATGATGTCATCAACATTAGCCCTCCAGACATAATCTGGTCATACTCCACATCTCCTTTTTGCACAATATATTTTGTTTCATAATACACTGGTATTCAAAGAAAGTGCATCACCCCTTAAAATTGTAATTGTCATCCAAATAACGTAAGTATATGGCAATATTTCTTACAGATTGCATCAGATAAGATTGATATGCATAGGTGAAGTAATATTGCATCAGCTGTTACTTTCAGTTATATAAGCACACTCTGTAAGAGTTGCAGTCATTCCTTGCTTGTGTCAAGATGGCAAGTT
Organism: Mastigoproctus giganteus; assembly: GCF_048544385.1. Lineage (NCBI taxonomy): Eukaryota > Metazoa > Arthropoda > Arachnida > Uropygi > Thelyphonidae > Mastigoproctus > Mastigoproctus giganteus. The sequence continues at coordinate 192,736,892 of NC_143582.1, read as the reverse complement.
ATGTGCAGTTGATGCCACGAAGAAAGCGTGCTATTGTTGCTTTATGTGAGGAAGGATGTTCTTTCCGTCATATTGCTTAGTGTCTTTTAATCAGTCGACAGTGAGTAGATTTCTTTCCAAACTCAAGAATACTGGTTCTGTTGATAGGGAAAAAAGGAACCGGATGCAAACGAGTTCTCTATGCCAAAACAGGACCACGTTTTGAAGCACTTATGCCTTAAAAACTGTAAAGCTTCTTAGTATGAGCTGAAAAGAGAATGGGAAGAACATATAGGAGTGGTAGAAAGTGCAGTAACAGTCAGAAGACTCCTCTTCAAAAATGGACTTGTAGCCCGTTGTCCTAAGAAGAAGCCCCTCCTCACACCAAAAATGAAAAAGGCCCGATTAATTTGGTGTAAGGAGCATGTCAAATGGACCCCCAAGCAGTGGAAGTCAGTTATTTTCTCGGATGAGAAGAAATTCAACTTGCATGGCTCTGATGGGAGACAAACAAAATTCCCTACCAGCCAAACGATATGGGTGTGCATTTTGTAACGTGGAGTAGGTCACCTGCAGTTTATAAAAGGTTCCGTAAATGCCAATGGATATCTGGCTATATTGGAAGGCAAATTGCTGCTAACCATTAGAGACCATTTCAGCCTACCAAGTAACCACATCTTTTAGGATGACTTTGCTCCTTGTCATCGGACGAAAAGTGTAAGTAGGTAATCTGTAGTTACTTTAGCTTCATTTCTGCATTAGAGGTTTGACAGTAATGTGTTTGCATTTGTTACAGGTGAAAAAATGGTTGGAAGAATGTTCCATTACAATTCTTAGCTGTCCAGGAAACAGCCCAGACCTGAATCCTCTAGAGTACTGTTGGCATCGTGTGGAATCTGCAGTTGCCAGAAAGAAACCAAAGACCCTTCGTGAACTTCAGGAAGCTATAATTTGTGTTTGGAACCACAAACTATCAGTTGATTATCTTCAGAAATTGATCTTGTCAATGCCTCTATGGTGTGCTGCTGTCATCAGGGCCAGAGGTGGTTCAACTAAATATTAGTGTGCACCTGATGAACTTTTCATTTTGTTTTCCATTTAAAATAATAAACTGAAGCAAATTTGAGGGCTTCTGATAACATTTCAGCCATAATTGTCTTGTTTACTAAAACTGTTGTATAAAGGTTGTAAATGCTTATTTTGGAATATTTTGAGAGCACCTGTCAAATATTACTTAGCTTTAACTTAACTATTAATAAATATCTTTTGTTCATATTTCTATTTGTGATGCTAGTGATTAATGTAACATACCATCGCAAAAAATGTGAAATTCCTAGGTGATGCACTTTCTTTGAACACCAGTACACTGTCACTGATTGCAGTTATTCCCTGTGGAATTGGAGGTCTCTGTGATAGAAGTTGCATTTGGCTCAGTTGTGGACTGAAGTGTTCAGCTGGGATGCTGAGTGTATGATGGGTCCCTTATTTCAGTCTTTGAAGGCAGCACATAAGGCTATTAGAATGCTGAATTTGTGCTTAATCTCCTTGTGCACTTTACAACAAACAAAAATATCCCCTTTGGCTGTATCATAAATTAGCTTTTTCAAAGAGGCAAGTATTACACATAATATTACATTGGGGATTAAGGCTACAGCATGTCGCTGCATAGTGCTGAAGCTTTTCATTGCAGGTTAGTTTTTGAAATAATTTTGAGGTTTTTATTATAATATACTACACTGTAGTTAATATGTAGTTTGAATTCCTATAGTCATGTAGGTTAGTTTTTATTCTGTATTTAGATAAGTATTTGGAAAGCTACAGCTTAATATTCAGATAGCCTTTGCTATCAATATTTTAGCAGGAATTTTGTAACTTTCGTTGGGTAGCTTAAATTTAATTTCACTAGTGGTTAAAAGTTTTGTCAGCAGTATAAGTTCTGTAATAGTCTGTTAATTTAAATTCCGCAGTATCTTGTAATTTTAAATTTGTAAAGCATTTGGAAAGCCACAGCTTAATATTCAGTTAGCCTTTATTATTCATATTTTGGCAGGAATTTCGTTTCGTTCGGTAGCTTAATTTTAACTTCTTTAGTGATTTAAGTTTTGTCAGCAGTTTAATTTCTGCAATATTTTGTTAACATAAATTCGGTAATATATTGTAAATTTAAATTTCGTAAACTTTGGAAAGTTCAAATTTTATTTTGATTATGGTTGCTACAAGGTTTACAATACAAAGTCTGAGGGTATTGATGGAAATGCCTGCAGGCATTTCCACTGTTAGTCTCGACTTTGTTGTTTGTATAGCCTGTGGCATATATTCTAATAGGCTGGTGTGGTAGACAGACCTAGCTCATTTGGAAATTCTTTTCTTTGCAACTGATGTAAGGAGTGTACTTATCTCGAATTACAACTTGGTGCATTACAAGAAGAATTTGAGTCGCTGAAGAAATGAGTGCTTGCCCTAGAAACAAATGTAACTCTGAGCTTGTCAGGAACTCAAGTATCCCCTGACCTGCCAAGTGATGCACCCCTGATTTGGATCTCAGAAAAGAATAGTCAAGTGCAGAATGGTGTAGTCGAAGGTAATCTAGTTTTATTGGGAGAATCTATTGTCAGGGAAACGGGTAACATTTTTTGTAATCAAGATAGGTGGTCCAAAACCAGATTGCATTTGCCAGGAGCAACAATTGATGATGTTACCAAGAGATAGTCAGGTTTTAAGGGAGGTAAGAGCTTTTGCTGAGTCTGAAGTTACATCTGCCAGGAGAATCTGTGTGGTGTGAATGTCTTATAATGGGTGACTTTAATCTGCCCCAGATTGAGTGGAATAAGTGGGAGGAAACTCATGATGGGGAAAAATTTTTTAAATAAACTTGATGATTATTATTTGTACCAGCATGTTAGAGAAAGTATTAGGGGCAAAAATATTCTTGACCTCATCATTACTAATGAAACAGATGGTATCACGGCTTAAAGTACAGGAACCATTGTCGGGAAGTGCTCATGCAGTTGTTGGTTGGAAGGTGAAAAAAAGATGTTGCAGTAGTTAAAGGTAAAGGCATGGGTTTTAACTTCAGAACAGGGGACATTGACTGTTTAAGGCATTATATGGCATCTGTGAATTGGATGGATTGCAGAAGGATGGCAAATACATTTGAATTATGAATTATAGAAAACTTTTAAATCAAAAATCACAGAAGCCATGAAGGACACATACCTTTAAGAAAATATTGCAGGAGGAGGATTCTGAAATGGATAACTGGGGAGCTGGCTGGTCAAATAGAGCAGAAAAAGATAGCATGGGACAGTTACAGAGTGATGAAAAGTACTGAAGCCTACAACAGGTACAAGCTGATCTGTAATAGTATCACAAATAAGGTCAGGAATGCCACAAGTCAGGAGGTCAGGGAGGGGACAATTAATTTTTCATGGTGAAAATACAACAAAGAAGAAAGCTAATCAGATTGGATCCTTGTGCACTAGGTGTAGGAAAGGCTTAGATAACCCAGCTGATGAATTAAATAAGTACTTTGCATTGGTACTGACAAAGACTCTTCATGCTGAGAAGAGGCCGTGCGAGTGAGGCTAAGCTTTATGAAATTAATGGTGTCGTAATTACATATGATTGTATATTAAAAAATCATTTGAGCATAAAGGCAAGAAAGGCTGTCGGAGTTGATAGCATATACCCTATAGTTTTGAGGGAGAGCACAAAGGAGTGCATTGAACCATTGAGGTTCATTATGAGGGCAATCTTTGGATTGGAGAAGCACCAATGTATTGCCAGTACATAATACCAGTTCTAGGAGAGGATGGTAACTACAGACTGGTTAGTTTGACTTGAGTGGTATGAAAAATCTTAGAGGCAATGATTAAGAGTGTAATCCAGGGACATTTAGATAGATATGGCATTCTTAAGGATGCCATATCTATCTAAATGAGAACAATTTCAACATAGTTTATTTGGATTTTAGCAAAGCATTTGACTTGGTCCCTCATGAGAGGTTACTGTATAAGCTTGAACAGTTTGGGATTACTGGTGAGATTCTGCAGAAGGCAGAGGGTTGTGATTAATGGATATTCTTCAGATTGGTGTAACGTCAGGAGTGGGGTCCCTCAAGCATCGGTTCTTGGACCACTTGTTCCTCATTTTCATAAAGGACATCAAAGAGGTAGAAGGCATGAGGTCAAAATGTTCAGATGATGTAAAAATCTGTAGAGTTGTTAATGATCAGTGCCAAGCAGCACTCCTTCAGGATTACTTGAACAGACTTCAGAGATGGTCAGAGAAGTGGCAACTATATTTTAATGCTGCTAAATGTAAGGTATTATACTTGGGGAATAGTAACTAACAAATAAATTATACACTTGGTGAGGTTGAATTAAAAATAGTGGAGGAGGAAAGGAATCTGAGAGTTACAATATGGGTGGATACAAAGTTTTCTAAACAGTGTAAACAGGCAGCCAGGAAAGCCCACGGTGTCTTCTTATCAGTGATTTATTGAACACTATATTGTAGAGATAGGGAGGTCGTAATCCTACTGTATAAGGCAGTACCACTTTTGGAATACTGTATTCAAGTATGGAGACCTCATCTGAAAAAAGATAATAAGCTTCTTGAAAGGGTCCAAAGACAAGCAACTTGGATGGTGAGATTGTCAGAAGGATGACTGTATGAGGAAAGACTGATTATGTGGGCTACAGAGCTTGGCAACAAGGCACCTCAGAGGGTTTTTTTTTGTTAGTTGTTGGCTCATTGGCTTCTGTGGCCATAATGCACCACCCAAAGTTTTTGGACTACTCTGATCCAAGCCCGAGGTGGGATTCGAACCCGCAACCTTTGGGTTGCCAGGTAGGTACTTTACCCACCCGGCTAGCCCGGTCGGCACATCAGAGGTGACCTAATTGAAATTTATAAGGCTCTGAGAGGGAATTCTCATTGTTCTAAATAATTCCAGAAGTAGGGGTTATAAACTCAAATTACAGGGCTTGCAGTTTAGATTAGATTGTAGGAAGTTTTCTTTTAGCCAGTGGGTCTTCGATTACTGGAACAAGCTGCCCTCGCCGGTAGTTGAGGCTGACAGTTTGAATAAATTCAAAGGTCAAATAGATAGTGGCGTTACCTGTGTGAGGTGGGAAGCATATAATTTCTATTTTCTTATCTACTTGAGTTTTTTTTTTTTTTTTTTTTTTGCCAGTACAGCAAAAGACTGTGGCTTCCTTGCACTATATAGCAAATACTATTAATGTAATCCTGATTATTAGGAAAGCTGTTCTGACTTGAGACGTGATTTATTCTAAATATAATTTTAAAATAACACATGAAACCAAGAGATATGAATAGAATAATGCCACACTAATCCCAGCTTATCTGATTGCAGTATGATCTGCACTATTTTAAGTTATGTTATGTAGTACTGTTATGTTATAAAATCATATTTGCTATAAATTTATAAATAAATAAATTTTCTGTTTATACTACGGCATGACAACCAAGTCAGTAGAGTTTACAATAAATCGTCAATACAAATATTTATCGTATTTAGTAGTCATGGGCTTGAACCCCGGTCCACTCAAGGAGCACGTGCTATGCACTCTCGCTCCTGACCACTGGGCTACATCAGGCCTATAGTGTACTTTCTGGACTTAATAGAAACATTTCTATCATATGTAATTATAAGTATAATATTAATTATACTTTTAAGGAATTGCATAGAAAAATATTAAGTATCTTTATATTATTCTTACATAGATACAATAACAATGGCAACAGAATTCATCTTTAGCTTCCTTTTTAAGCAATTTCAAAGGCTAAGTAAAGAACAAATTAATTTTTATCAGATCAATGCATATATCTGCACTGCTAATTTTAAAAAAAATATATAACAAAACCCCAATCATTTTAAAGTAAATAAAACATTCCACGCAGAAGCTCTCAACAAGCTACATTATCACCACTTACTGACTTAGTTTCACTCTCTTTACATTTTGCTATTACCCTCCTGTCACTGTTTTGGAAAAACATTGGGATAGTTAGTCCTTTCAGGAAAAGGACCAACTGTTCCATTGTTCCTAACCACGTAATAACAAACATTGACTTCTAAAACATTGACTACCACCTTGCTTCTTAGACAGGCTAATCTATTTGGATTACTTTTTTGACCAGTAACATACATTACTGAACTGAAACTAGCCCTTCATTTAACTTCACCCAACACACAAAAATTAGCCCCATCATACAAGAACAATTTTAGTTATTCTTGTGCTGAGTGCAATGCCCATTCACAGAACTCCATGGAATAATCTGGATCATCTTCACACAGTGCCTTAAGAATTTAATTTGTAAGGCAGAGCAACTTTTTTTTTGTTGTTTTTTTTTCTCTGAGAAGATCTATGACTTCTTCAGGATTAATGATTACATCATAGTATATATTCAAAAGAATTAATCCCTCCAGCCTTTCGTCCCCCATACGGTTTCTTAAATAACTTTTTAAACGATTTAAGTTTGAATTAGATCTTTCAACTGTCGCAGTGGATACTGGTAAAGTGGCAAATATTTTCAGTAACTGATATATATTTGGATATATATCTTTATTACATATTGCCAAGGATTCTATGGCGGTCACAGTATTTTGTAATTTTTCAGCACATTCCTTCTGCCAAAGGTTATATTCAGAAATTAACATATTTTCATTAACAAAGTTATCGCTATTTAAAAGGTCATCTGCATAAACGAAAATAGTTTTTGTAAATTTTGAACATAGATATCTTCAATAACATTACTTTTTGGAAGGAGACACCTAAAGGAAGATAAAACAACCTTATGTGTTAAAAAACGAGACTCGATCTGATTTAAGAAATTATCTAAAAACAGCACAAAAGTCGAGATCTGATAATAGTCCTCTGCATTATGGCATGGTATATAACAGTGGTTGGTGTGATGACCTGTAATTCATGGTACCTTCAAACTTATTTGACAATTTTTACATAAACCTTGAACTTCTAAAAAAAAGATACTTGTTTGTCAGCATCTGATCTCATTTCTTATAGTACTATCTTTAACAAATTAGCCTGATCAATTGCTTTCTTTAGATTGATATTAATGGTTTGTAAGTGTTTACTCAAGCCAATACTATTGCTTGAATACTTTTTTAATAATATATAAAGCAACCAAAAAATTACCATTCTGGATGGAATTGAGAAATAATTGTGCATTTGTTGCTGTATCTTTATGTTCTCTGAGCTTATTACTGTTAATGCTGCAAACGTTGGTTCTAACAATTCAATGAACATAATTACAGATTCGTGTCTGTCCACCCATCTAGTGGGGCACTTTTATTGAGATACTTTTTCTTGGAATTCAGACAATTCTTCTATCTGGTTTTCTAATACCATCTGCCTCTTTGGATACTGAAAGAATGCGTAAACTTTTTGAATGATTCCCATGCAGTTTCGGATATCTTGTAAATCACATGAATCCAAAATTGCTAAATTTAAGCAATGATATACACAATGCGTGTAAAGTGCTTTTGGGTTTAATTCTTGTATATGAACCTGGATGCCATTTATTCTGCCACTCATTGCCCCAGTGCAGTCATATCCTTGTCCGTGGATATATTTTTTATATCTAGCCCAAATTTTTCAAGTTAATTATTTCTTTTGCTATATTTTTACCAGTTGCAAAATTTAGAGGGGCAAATGAAAGAAAATTTTCTTTTCGTCTCTTTATTTTTGTTTCGCCTCTACGAAGACTAAACAAAATTTGTTTCGTCTACATATCTGACACAAAGCGACATTTGTTGAAATGTCTGTAGTTTCATCAGCTAACACAGAAAAATATTTAGCTTTCTTCACTTTGTTCACAATCTGTTTCTGAATTATAGAACCACAACATTCAATTATTTTGTTCTGGATGCCCGCACTAGTGTATAATGAATTTTTACCAGCAGGTTCTGTGAGTTTGAAGCTGGACAGTAAATGCATGTTGGCTGGTGACGGCATGTGTTCAGACTGTGTAATGATTTTCTAAAACAGTGTCCCCCGGCGTCAGCTTGTTCCCTTAACAAAGCTTGAAGTTTCCTTCATTGTAGTTTACAGCTTCTGATAAGTTAATGGGCCCACTGTCTTGATGACCTCTTAACAGTATTCCTTGCTTTCCACAAAGTAGAATCGTTTTAATTATTGGTACCAGTCTTTTCTGATTTTCCATTATTTTTTTCGTATTTTGCTTTATCCAGCAATTTTTGTATAGATAAACATTTGCCACTTAGAACTTGGTGTAAATCATTAGCTTCATGTAAGGATATTTCATGATAGTGTGTAGTAGTAGTATGCAACTTAATCTCCAGTGGCATGTTTCCACTTATTATACCCAGTTTTCACTAAATGTCCAACCTGTTGAGTCTGATTATGACCTACATTTGTACTAGAAAACAGAACACAATATTTACAATATGCAGAAATTTCTATTTTTGAATAGGCTAACCAGTTGTATTTTCTCAACCAATAAAATTGAAAACGTCAAACTTTACTTTTTGATTGGTAGATCCAGAAAATTTATAGTTAGAATCAGGAACCCAAACACTACCAAAAGTCTTGATTAAATCCACGATAAACATTTTTTTTTGTCTTTAAGTAGCACAATGTCATTAACTTCACACTTTTCATTGATTTGAACTTCAATTTCCTCTGTATTTACTGACTTCGTATCCTGGACCTCAACAGAATTTTGATGCTCAGATGTACCATCATCACTCATTTTGAATTTTTTTGCCACAAATTGCAACATTGAACTTTGTTTTCGTTTTTCCATTTTATCTAAAAAAAAAAAAAGAAAAAACCTCAAGTCAAGCGAAATTTTATATAGAGGTCCTCAAATTCGAGGCAAGCATGAGGATCTCAAAAACAGAAATAGATGCAAGGTCGGTTAAATTGGTGTAAATTGTGTAACTGGGGGCCTAATTCATTGAAAAATAAATTTTTTTTTTGTTTTTGAGAATTTCGAAAAAATGTAAAATTTTGAATTTTTGCTTTTAACTTCTGAGGAAGATGTGTTTTTAGTTTTTCTGTCGAATAAAAATTGTGCCACTGCACAATTTTTATTCGACAGAAAAACTAATAATTTAATCCTCTACTAAACTTTTTTTTTTTATTCATTTTTCAACAGATCATTATTAGGCCACAATTACGCAACATTGCCCCTATTTAACTGACTTTGTATCTCTTACATGCAGTTTGCTAGATCCCCAAGCTTAGCACCAAGTTTGGAATTGTAACTGTATGTACAAAGAAAAAAGCAAAATATGATGTGGAACATTTACTTTTAATGAAAAAAACTTATCTTTTATATTGAGTAATTTAGTCAATAAACGTATGCTGGTAAATTAAAGCCTAACAAAAGCAACTGTGAGAATCAACGAAATGAAATCTAAATTTTTTACAAATACATGTACTCAATATAAACTTTATACACCAATTTAAAATTGTTTCTATTTTTTGCCTCTTGCAATTAAATTTATCCAAGCGCAGATTATAAATTTTCATAGAAACACAAATTGTAACTACAACAAAGAAACACATACAAACAAAAGCTGTAAATCGCACTGATGTCACTTTACAACTAAGCCGAAAATATTGTTAGGTATTAGCCTACTTATTACGCATATTTCAAGTTGAACCAGCTGAACAAAAGCGGCGAAAGTCAGATGCGTGGTGACAAGAGTATGTAGAGCTCGAGCTGATAACTTTGGGACATGTTGATCTTTTGTTTCTGTGGTGTTGTCAAATAGTAATTAAACTGAAATTGGAATAGTGTTTTGAAATATGGAAAATAGTAGTACAAAGTAAAAATATCAGAGTAGAGTATAGGCTCGGAGGGGACTGCAGCCCCATACTGGTTATGCTACTGCATCATTACAGAGACTAATTTGCATTTCAATAGTTACCGTATTCCCCCATGTATAAGACACACACCCTTTTTCGAAAAATTTGGGGTCTAAAAACTGGGTGCATCTTATACAGTGGTTGTAGATTTTTTTTTACTTGCATTTCCCGCTTTTTCGCGCTTGTTGTCTTTGCGCTCGTTTCGCACTTGTTACCAGTATATTAGGTTACGTTTTGCCACGTTCTGCCCAGAAATGACTCAGAAAAGATTTTTGTACAGTGCTGAATTCAAGTTAAAAGTGATCCAGTTTGCAAAAGTGAATGGAAATCGTTCTGCTGAACGTAAGTTTGGTCCTCCTCCAACTGAGAAAACAATCCGAGACTGGCTACGGGAAGAAGAAACCCTACTGAAAACACCACGGCAGAAGAAGGTCATGAGAGGCAAGTCAGCAAAATGGCCTGATTTAGAGAGGGAATTGAAGATATGGATTGAAGAGCAAAGGGCAATTGGAATTCCTGTGTCCACAAAGATGGTTCAGCAATGAGGCAAGAAGAATTGCTGATGAAAAAGAAGTTACTGATTTAAAAGGAGGACACAATTGGTGCTTCAGGTTCATTAAACGGAATGGACTAAGCATGCATACACGCACCAGACTTGCCCAAAAGATGCCTGAAAGCTATGAGCAGAAGGTCCTTGAATTTCATCATTTTGTCATTCAATGTCGGAAGACACATCAGTTTGAGTTGGGACAGATTGCAAATATGGACGAAGTCCCCCTTCAATTTGATGTCCGAAGTAACAGAACTGTTGATAAGAAGGGGGTGAAAACTGTAACTGTGAAGACAAGTGGACATGAAAAGAGCCATTATACAGTTGTTCTAGCTTGTTGTGCCAACGGAACCAAGCTGCCTCCTATGCTGATTTTCAAACGCAAAACAATGCCAAAAGAAGACATTCATGACAAGGGTTGGATGGATCAGGATGGGATGAAGATCTGGTTTGAGAAAGTTTGGAGCAGGAGACCAGGTGGGCTCTTACGCAAACCTGCCCTACTGGTGCTTGATCAGTTCAGGGCACACAACAAAAAACACAAAGATTGCTGCAGAGCAAAAAACAAAACTTGCCGTCATACCTGGAGGCTTGACATCCCAGCTCCAACCGCTGATGTCAGCATTAACAAACTCTTCAAAGCTGCTATGAGAGACGAATGGAACCAATGGATGAAGTCTTCTGGGGACAATTTGACACCAGCAGGAAGAGTAAAGAAACCAACTATAGGAGAAGTTTGTACCTAGGTGAAAAGATCCTGGGATAATATCAAGATTGAGATCGTTGTCAAGTCATTTAAGAAGTGTGGCATTTCAAATGCCATCGATGGAACTGAGGACGAGGCAATATATGAAGACTGATTCGTCATCAGACACAGATGAGGACAAGCTAATGGATGGGAGTTTTGACAGTGATGAGGAGTTGTATGAATTTTATGATGAATAAAACTTGAATTCAATAACTTTATGTAATACATTTTTTTTTCAAATTTCGGGCCCCCAAATTAAGGTGCGTCTTATACATGGGGAAATACGGTATTTTAAAATGAACATCAGAAATTAACTTCTGATCTTAGATTTATTATTTAATTTTTATATGAATACTGGTTTGTGTTATCTTGCTCATAGTGGAGATAACAGTAGTAATTTTACCTTAACAATAGAAAGGATGAGGTTCCTCATGTTACATGACATAAAAAATGATGATGGAATAAAGAATTTTTTCACAGAGATGTATGAAGTATATGTTAAGGTAAGTAAAAGTATTTAGAATTGTGTAGTTAATAGTATATGCATATATTATACAGTTATTGTATATATTAATTCATTATTAATGTAGAACTATGTATTTATTATAGGGTAGAACCTCTGTTGCAACACATGAACATAAATCATGTCCACACATGGTAAATTTGTGAATGATGAAGTAACCTCTTAATTACTTAGTGATTTTTGAAGCTGCTACTCCCATGGCCTGAATTATTTTTTGCAAAAAGTTACTTTTTCTGAAAACATAAGGAATATAATACAAAAATTGTGTGTGATACATATATGGATCATATTTTATTAATTTTGGAAATTTTTTTTATTATTTTTAAAAAAATATTTTTCAATATTTTATATATCTCTTGCCATAATTTCAGAGAAATGTGGGGAATTCAGAAGCAATTATTTTACCAGTATGCTTTCAGAGACTGTATCTTATTATGCACCATAAGCAAAGCAATAAAACATAATTTCCAAAGCAAAAGTTTCTTTCCACTGTTCTAACGAGTGCAAGATTTTAGTTGCATTTTCAGTTATGCCAATAGTGTGAGAGTTTTTATTTGACTACTAATTTTGTAACTTCTGTAAACATTTGAAAAAAGAATACTTTCAGATTGCTACATTCATCAGGAAATACTGTTTCCCTAATTCCTGTTGTCAAAATTATATATTTAAGGATCAAATTCATCCTATGTCATTTCATTTTGTAAGTTATCAGCCTATTTCTTTGTAGCCACCCTTTCCCCCATTTTCTCTGTCAGAATCAGAACTAACTAGCCTCAACATGCTAGAGTTCCTGATCACTGTTAATTCCTATTTCATCAAATGAAATATTTTCAGAATTTTTTTCCAATATTCACAATTTTTGTATACTTCTGACAGTGAGACATGACAGACTTTTAGTAGCAATAAAACTGCAACTTGCCTAATCTGTTATTGTCGATTGCTTATAAGTCATAGTGCAGTAACTGTTTGGAGCCACGTGATATCTTCCCATTTTGTAAACAAAAAAAAAAACACTTCTGTTTCTGATATTTGTAGTTGACAGTTTATTTGAAAGGCAACAGATATGGCACATATCCGGAAAGTTTTATTAGCCATACTATTCTTGATTGCAGTACATAGCCCATTTGAATTTAAGGCTTATGTATGGTAAAGTGCGGGCCATTAGTGACAAATATTGTGCCTGACTATAATGAAGCACAGTACCTAAAGGGTTAAGGGTCTATTGAAAAGGGATGTGAGGGATATCCAGCTAGTAGGATGTCATTGATACATTTTAAGACACACAGGTGTTGCCTGATAAATAACATATGAAGAGATTTTTGTATGAAATATGCTTGAACTACATTATGTATACTGAAATATAAAATAAAATGTGATGTAATTTATTTACAATAGTTTTGCATACAATAAATGAAATATTTAATAAAAAAAAAGGTTAGTTATAATCTTTATTTTTTGTATTTTTATTAAAATGAACACAAATGATCATGATATTGGAACAAAAGTTATTTGAGTGCAGATAGGTCCTGGGGAGAACACTGCAGTAAAAAATTAAGATATACAGTAAGTGCCAGTTATAGTGATCACTGGTTATTAGAATCGCCTGCTTTATAGAATCAAATTTCAAAGATCTGATTCAAATTGATAAAATGCACTACACGTTCATCGTTTATTAGAATCACATCTTCGGTTATAAGAATCAATTTTGAATGCCTCTGTGATTTTCTAAAGCATATTTTTAGAGGTAACAACCATAAAACAATTTGCAGTTTTCAGTTTATTTGGGCTTTTTTGTTTTTATAATCTGTTATAAACGGATAGTAAACTTGATCTTGTTGCATTGGCGATAATACTGATATTGGAATTGTGTTTTTACGTTATTATGGTGAAATGTTTTCCCCTTCACTGAAATCTTCAATCATGTAAAAAAACAAAATTTCAGAATCTGCTCTTCATTCCCATATCTAAACTTGTAAACTTTTTACTCCATAAAATGCTGCACATGTTGTCAGTTTCAATTTGTGCGTGCCGTGTGCTTTGTTATTGATTGAGCTTATATATATTTTTTTTTACTGTGTTTTAAATTTTACTCCCAAAAAAAAAAACAAAAAAAACAAAAAAAAGTCAGCAAATAGAATGAATTTGAGTGTCTGGAATGAGGTTTCTGGAACCTGCATTAGCAACTGTTTCAATAAATGTGAATTAATTATTCATGATGGCCAACTAAGTCACGATACTGATCATGTTAAAACACCTAATGACATGGACAAGCAGGAATTTAATAATTGGGTGGACACATAGATGATTTACAACTTTAACAGATGAAGAAATTGCCCAGTCTGTTACTGATAATTTTGCTAAGAGGAGGAAAATGAGGATGAACCCAAAAGAATTCCGGTTACAAAACAGCAAAATGAGGAGAGCACTAGAAGAAACTGGTGCAAGTGATTGTCAATATAGACTGTTATACAATATTGAAAAATGTATAAATAGATTTTGTAGTAATAATTTAAAGCAATCTAAAATAAGTGACTACTGTATTTTAAATTATAATCATATTACAAAGTGTCATGCTAAATTAATTAAGCTATGTACTTACGTAAGTATAAATTACTTTTTATTTTGCTAACCTAATATTGATCTGATTTTCACATATTTAATGTAATAAAGTGTAATTTTGTGCTTTATATCTTTATAGCCTGTGGATAACATTTGTTGGTTTTCGCTTATTAGAATCACTGTTTATTAGAATCAAAATTCGATTTGCAAACATGTCACTAACCTGGCACTTACTGTATGTGGAAGCTTATTATTATATATTTATAACTTTTTTTTATTTTATTTTTTTTTTTATGATCATTCCATCATCCCTGGAATGATATATGGCTAATAACATCAATTTTATGTAATAAATCTATTCTACCATAAAAGATGCACTACCCACTGTTATTTGTGGAGTCACTATATCAGCTGCTCTGATGATTGAATATAAAGTTTATTCTTTTTTTGAACAATCCTTGTATTAGTCACTCTTCCTTTCAGAAAGAATTGTTGGCAAAGCTAGTATGTGATATGAAAAGGACAGAAAGAAAATTATTTCTGTGATGTTGTGTACCAGTTTTTGAGACCCAGGGTCAAACGTATTTTAGACTTAAGCTTCATTATTTTAAATTATCTCCCTTCCCATAGGAATTATATGAATATTGTCAAGAGTCAGTAAATTTATAAATGTGTCCTGGGACCAGAAAACTTCCAGAATATGCTGTCTAGTAAGTGGGGATATCCTGAGAAAGGGAAGTTGGGGGGGTTGGGAATGACAAACCATGAGTATTTGCTGCTGCATCTTTTGAATGAACAAACTACAGTCTCTTTCTAGAATATGCCAAGAAGAGTTGGGGTATGAGTATATCAAATATGTTGAAGCAATGAGCAGTTAAATATTGAATATTTGATTGCTTTTAAACTTTGAATTGCATTACTTAATTTATTTAACTGCTTTTGAAAACATTTTTGGTTTAGTAGTAGTGGCATGTGATGCAAGAAAGCAAGTGTATGAGCTTATGCAGCATCAGCCAAAAAAAAAAAAAAAAAAAAAATCACACCATTCCCTCCAAATGCCTGTCCAGTTTCTCCTTAAATTTATTCAACCTATCAACTTCCACGACAGATGGAAGTTTGTTCCAGCAATTAACCACCCGCTGGCTAAAGGCAAATTTCCACACATCTATTCTACATCTGTCTTTTCTTAATTTGAATTTATGCCCCCTTAGGTTCGTAATCTGAACAAGTGGAAGGATCTCCATCAGAATTCAGTGTGCTCAACCCATTCAAGGCCTTATACATCTCAATCAGATCACCGTGCAGGTGCCTAGTCTCCAGCCACTGCAATTTGCAGAAACTTAAGCCTCTCTTGGTAAGAGGATCCCTTTATTCCCCTCACCAATCTTGTTGCCCCTTCTCTGTACACGCTCAAGCAAATTGACATCCTTCCTAAAATGAGTCCTCCAGACCTGTACGCAGTACTCAAGCGTGATCTGACCATTGCCTTATACAGAGGGACAATCACCTCCTTTTCCCTGCTAGCAAAATTCCTATATATCATTGACAAAACCCCATGACCTGCCCTGGCAGCCTGTCTGCATTGCTCAGAAAACTTCATATCTGACTGCACAATTACTCCCAGGTCTTTTTCATTTTCTACCACCTTAAGTGTAGTACCACACAGTTGGTACGTTTCTCTGGGGTTACTTCTACGTACCCATATGCAGTACTTTGCATTTGTCAAGGTTAAACTTCAGTTGCCACTTCTTAGCCCATCTGCTCAAATTATCTAGATCCTGTTGCAGTAGCACACTGTCATTACTGTCATTAACAACCCTGCCAACCTTTGTATCATCTGCAAACTTCGACACTAAGCCTGATATACCTTCATCAATATCATTGATAAATATACAAAACAACAGTGGACCCAACACCGAACCCTGTGGGACTCCACTAATAACATTAGTCCACGAATAGCAAGCACCCATTGATTACCACCCTCTGTCTTCTCCCACTTAACGATCCTTTTATCCATTGTAGCAACTTACCCTTAATAACATTCTGTTCCAATTTGTACAATAGTCTTCCATGCACAACAGTGTCAAAAGCTTTCCTGAAATCCAAATATATGATATCAAAATTATTTTTTGCATCCAGTTCCTTTGTAACCACATCATAATAACCAATCAAATTTGTCAGACAAGACTTTCCCTTAACAAACCCATGCAGTGTCTTAATTACGGCTGCAGTCTTGTCCAGATGATCCTGCAATGCATCTTTAACCAGTGACTCCATTATTTTACCTGGAACAGAAGTTAAACTAACTGGTTTGTAATTACTGCATATAACCAATAATATACCTTTAGTCTCGTTTTTCCAGTTTGCAACTGTAGAAAACTAAAATGTTTTGTGGCTCTTGATTTGAGCAAGGTAATAGAGGTCTAATTTTTTCTTAACTTAATAGTAAAAATGAGAATTAATGAGTAGAATTTTTTTGTTTTTTTAATAGTCCTACATTTATAACTTGTACTGAGAGGTGCAGCTTAAATAACTATTTCTTTTGTATTTATAGCAGTAAAAAAAAGTGTTGTGTGTGTACATATATATATATATATAAGCTTTATTTTCAGCATGCCTTGAATCCTTTTTATGACCATAATACACAGATAAAGTCACCAGCCTTTGAAAGGAAAGCTCAGTTTTTTGGTAGAAAGTATCTCACAGGATGAATCTGCTATTGCATAGTAAGCACTTAAGTCTATTGAATAAAATATTTTATTGTAATTTGAGCAACTATAATAAATATTAATAACATGTTACATCCAGCTTTGCTTATTGTTTCTTCTTCCTATAAAATATATGTTTAAAATTAGAATTTTACTAAATAAACACACAATCTAATTACTAATAAAATAAATTAAAAGTATTTAACCATTTTTTAAGACTATTTATATATATCATTATTGACTGAAAAGTGAAAATCCAAACCTTATAAAATCACATGCTCTTCTGGAATAATTTTACTGACACGATCTGAAAAAACACTGCAATCTGAAAATTTAAAACTAATTCAACCAAGGAAAAGAATAATAGAAATCTAACAGATCATCTCATTTCACATTTTTGTAATGCCAAACAACACAAGGCTAAAAATGACCACGTGAGAAAGAGGGGGGTCCATTGGAGAAGAGACCATCGCCAAGTTAAAATCTGAGGTCCCTAGAGGATCATTAACACTAACTATACTTTGAAGAGTTGTCTGTGGGGTAAAAAAAAAAAAATCAATAGTTGTTTGGGTGTTTTTTTTTTTTTTTTTTTTTTTTGTAGTTATTGGCCCATCGACTTCTGTGGCCATAATGCACCTTCCAAGGTTTTTGCAGTACTTTGATCCAAGCCCGAGGCGTGATTCGAACCCGCGACTTTTGGGTTGCCAGGCAGGTGCTTTACCCACCCGGCTAGCCCGGTCGGCTTGTTTGGGTGTATGGTTTGGATTGCCTGGTATTCTGAAAAGTAAATGAACAAGCTGAGCGAGGTCATTAGTAAATTTGAAAAGCTTCGGCATCTCATCCAGTTTGTTCTGTGCAACTAGAAAACTGAAGCCAATTGGATTTGGGAACATAAAATTGCCAAGGAAAGTTAGATTGGAGAAAGTAGGGTTTCAAAGAAAAGAAGTCAGAGTCATTAGTGGAAGTTAGAAGAACAATAGAAGCAGCAGATGAATCTGGTGGAATGGAGTATAGAGATTTTAAGCCCGATGACATCAAAATGAGGATATTCCAAATTAGGAAGCCTATATCAGAGCAGACACATGCACAAATACTGCCTGTGAAATTAAAGGAATGATAAAGTGAATAATCAGGGAAACTGATACGAGTGGTGGAATCCCAATTATTGGTTGCTTCAACTGATACATCTAGTGTAGGTGAAAATAGATTTCATTCAAAACTGGAATTAGGACCACGTACACCCTGCCTAAAAGTTTGAAATCACATTTCATTTTTCATAAAATTTCGAAGTTTTTATTAAAATAAGTACCAACTTGTTTACCAATTTTTACTAGAATATTTTATATTATGTATAAAAATCAAAAGACATTATTTAAGAAATTTCTAGAATATTACAGAAAGGTGTAGAAGATTCCTGAATAAGGTAGAAAGTGGGAGTATTGTTTCAATATTATTGAAGATCATATATGATTCTAGAGTGTGTTCCTATAATACAGTCGGTCCTCGTATAACATGTGTTTACATTACACGAATTCGATCATACACGATTTATAAATAGGGGAACGTTATCTTATATAACACGAACCGAATTCGCTTATGCACGATTCGCCTTTGTGTTTACAAGAAATGGCAGTCGAACGCGGAATCACCCCAACCGAACGCAACACGATAGGAATGAAGAGAAGATTCTGAAAATGTATTTATGTGTTCTATATCAGTGAAGGGGAAACACATTTCACCATAATAACGTAAAAACCAACATAATTCCAGCTATCGATATAATCGCAAATGCAATTAGATGGAGTTTACTACCAGTTTATTACAGATTCCACTAGCAGAAACAAAACTGGAAATTGTTTTTATTGTTTTATGGTAGTAACCCCCAGAAATGTGCTTTAGTAAAATGTGCGGTGTTAATAGTGTATCTCGGCCTTTACGGTGTTGTTTATTCAGTTGCTACCCGCGCGCAGCTTTGTTTATGTGTATCAAGCGTGCCTCCTCATTTTGTAATTGTGCTTTATTCTCTAAAAATTAGTAAAATACTTAAAAGGTGTGAAAAGGAAGCGTCCTGGTGAAGACACTGCAGATTCAGAGAAAAAAAAAAAAAAAAAAAAAAGCAATATCGATAAACAAAGGCGGACTGGGTAAAAAATTCTTACCCGGGAAAATTTATAGTGGCCTCATACTACGGTTTATGGCCAAAATCACACCGGCCTCCGGCCCACCGGGATTTCCCGGGTAAGGTTTATGGCCAGTCCGCCTCTGTCGATAGAGAAAAAAATATGAAATTGTGAAACGCTTTGAGCGAAATGAAAGACCGTGTGATATTGCACGTGCTGCAGACCTAAATGAGGCAACGCCGAGAATTACAAAGAATGCGGAGAAAATAAAAACAACTTTCATAGCAGGAACAACTCAAAGTGTAATTAAAATCCATTAGATTAAGACACAAGAATTGGAAGGGATGAAACGGCTGTCATCTGTTTGGATAGAAAATCAAACAAAAAACAAGTTTGCTTGCGATAGAAGCAAAAGCATTAGCAATATTTTATTACGTAATAGTCGTAATAAAATACGTAAGCATTTTATTACGACTTACGTATTATAATTTATACTTACGTATTATAAAATACGTAAGTATTTTATTATGACTATTTTATTTAAAATAATAATTTTTTACAAATAAAATACGTATTTTATTCGTAAAAATACTAAAAATACTTTATTTATTATATTATAATAAAAAATATATATTTTTATTACGTATTTTAATCGTTATTAAAATTACCCGATTATTTATTGTGTTTGGTAATGTTTTGGTTCCAAATGTGTGTT
This sequence comes from Mastigoproctus giganteus, assembly GCF_048544385.1. NCBI lineage: Eukaryota > Metazoa > Arthropoda > Arachnida > Uropygi > Thelyphonidae > Mastigoproctus > Mastigoproctus giganteus. The sequence continues at coordinate 192,717,109 of NC_143582.1, read as the reverse complement.
CAATCTTGGGTGGTCGGCACCTAACCCCACTTTTCCCATAGGGCCTGTTGTTTATATTGCACGATTTTGCTTTGCACGAGAGTTTCTAGGAACACAACTATCGTGCTATACGAGGACAGACTGTACATACAGTAGTGAGAGTTGTAACCTATGAAATCAATCGCCCGTCATTCAGAAATAGTTTGGTGTAAGTTTTGTATATTTTGATAAACATGGCAAGAAATAAGTGTTGAAAACAAAAGTGCTATTATAACTCTGCATAAAGAAAGCTATACCATGAGAAGTATTGGCAAAAAACTGTTTCATTTAAAGGGCAAACCATGATCAGGACGATAGATCATAACAACATAAGCACAAGATAAGACATTGGGTTCAAATGCAATTGACCGCTTGCTGCATCTTAAATCTGAGAAAAGTTCAACAGGAATGAGAAGCTCTCGTATGTACATCCATTGTAAAACTGTCTTAAACAAGCAGGACATCATGGTCGTGTGGCCGAAAATTCTTATTAAAACAGAAAAAGAAAAATATACTGTGGATGGATGAATCCAAATATAGTTTATGCAAGACAACTGAAAATATAATGGTGCCACATTGTTTAGTTTCTTTCTGCGGAGTGACTGACATTTTCAGAATTGAAAGAATTCTAAAAGAAGGCTATAAAAACATTCTTGAACATAATGCAATATGTTCTGGACTTAAACTTTGTGAATGAAATCTTATTTTACAATAAGACAATGACCTGAAGCATAGCTCTATGATGTGCAGAGACTTTCTAGCAACTAAACCAAGAGGGGATATTGCAAATTCCATTTGCATGACTTAAATTCAATAGAGCTTTTATGGGATCATCTAGACCAGGGGTGACCAACTGAATTTGTGATGAGATCTACCATCTCAAGAATTTCATTGCACAAGGTTAATAATAAAGTTAATCAACACATATTGAAAAATGTTGTTTATAAATTTTAAAATTAAATGGAATTCAGAATTCTTATTTTAAATTCATGTAAAGTTTGTGTCTTCATGTCATCTGCCATGCTTTCAAAATTGGGGATATACTGTGATATACTGTGATAAGGCCAACCATAAAGAATCTTCTGTATGCAAGTCCGTAAGAGTAGAGCGGTTCTTCACCTTTTTTTGTTTCAAATACGAAAAGGCCGATCCGCATAGATATGTGGAACCAAAACAGGAATTTAAAAGTTCACTGCATTTTTTTACATTTGGGTACTTTTCTCAGCAAACATATTTCCAAAAGTCTTTTTCTGATGACCTGGCTTTTAGGAAGATATCGTTTCGCAATGTAATAATTTCATTTTCAAGTAATATTTTCTCTATGTAAAAAATCTCAACGGTTTTTTCTGCAATTTGTTTCGTATCTAAGTCGAGATTAAATGGATAAGAAATGTATTGAACAATGTATCTGCTGATAATGACCTTGCATATTTGCAAAATGATCGAATTTTTTTTCTTTGAGATCCTTAGCCATTGCCAAAAATTGATATTTATATGCAGAAATACTACTAATCATGTCACTTAATTTACTGGTAAAATCTGCCAAAAAAGCCAGATCACACAACCACTCCATATCTTGTAGCTGCTTATAATCATCACCCCTTTGATCAACAATTTTTTTTTAAAAATTTCATTCAGCAAATTTCGAAATCTCTGTAGAAACTTACTCCGACTCGGCCATCTCACATCTGATTCATTTTCATAGAGTTGCATTTTGAAAAGTCTCCTTCGAAGAGATTGTCCTCTGATGGAATTCACAATTTAGAAAGCTATGTCCATAACACTTTTAGTATTTAATCTTTTGCTGGGCAACACTTGTTGGTGGACATTACAGTGGTAACTCAAAAAAAGCTGATAATTCATCATCCTTTTGGCACAATGCGATTCGCTAAGATGCCCCGTCATTGTTTTAGCTCCATCTCTTGTTACTGATACGAGCTTAAATGGTGGTAATTTATTTATTTTTTTCAATAAAATTTTTGAATGCGTTAAATGTATCAAGACCTCTAGTGTTTTTCTTTTAACAAAACCATACCCAGCAGTTCTTCTCTATTGGCAGAATCATCGAAACCCAGACGAATAAAAACGAGCAATTGAGCTGTATCACTGATGTCTTTAGATTCATCCAGTTGTAAAGCAAAGTACACAAAATTAGCAATATGAGCATGCAACTGTTCGCTCACATTTTTACTCATTTTTTCGATGCATCGCATCACAGTATTTCGAGATAGTTGCAGATCTTGAAGAGCACTTTTAATTTCATTTTTTTTTTTTTTTTTTTTTTTAATTTTCAAAAAGAGAATCTGTTATTTCTAAAATATGTCTTTGATGAACTGACCATCAGAAAATGGTTTATTTTTTCTCAAGAAGATGAATCACTTTAAATGATGCAATAGTTACTGCTTTAGATTGTAAATTAGGTGTCGCGAAGAAATTTTATTGTGTGAATAATCTGGATTTAAGTTCTTTTAATTTATTTTTTCTAAGGTCATTATTAGGCGGAAAATCCGATTAGTATTTACCATGGATTGCAGCTGAATTTCCTTTTTTGGATATGGCCATTGAAGCATTGCAAATCAAACAACGTTTTTCTTTTATCATTACAAAAAAGTATTCTAGTTCCCACCCTTGATGAAAATGATACGTTTTACTCTTTTTCATAGTATTCATTTTAAGTCAAATATTAAAGTAACGTATAAGTACTGTCCGGTTATTAATATTAAGTAAGCTAAATAAGGATTTGATGCATACACTATGCTCTCCACAACGAAACTGCGTGAATTTTCACTAAACGAGTGCACTGGCTGTGCGGCAACAAGAGTAGTCACGTGGTTCAATGGATTTGTAATAAGTGTATGCTGTGGGGCACATAATAATAATAACATTTAGATTTTGGCTAATATCTTTTTTATACATATTTAAAATTAGGCGCTGGTTTGAAAGATTTGTTTGAAATTTCTAATAAATATTACATTTAATATTAAATTGTTTCTTATTTTCATTTCGATGCCATATGCTTGCATTTCACTATATACTGTCTATGTACATAGTCATATTATGAAGGTACATATAATACATACATAGACTAGTTTTTCTTGTATATTTCATACTTTGGAACAGAGAACCCCTTTATTACTATGGGAGCCATAACTCAGTATTTGCGTTATTTCTCAGGAACGTAACCCCCGCTATTCGCGGGGGTTTACCGTAATCACCACACGACTGAATGCACTTATCACACCATTCTAAAAGTTTCGGTCAGTGAAGTGAAGTGAAGTGAAAGAGATATGTTCAGTTCAGTGATTACATTTTTCTTTGTTCTCAACATCCTGAAATCTCTTTCCTTTGAGGGTACTCACCTCCAGTGGCAATACAGTGGAGGAAATTAGGATTGCCTTGATTGAGAATTCTGGATGAAGTCTTTGCATGATGATACTCTACTGCTTCTTGCACATCCCATGAGGCTGCATGGCATAATTTTTGCACAGGCCTTCCTTTTCCCCAAATCTTCATGCAGAATTTGATAAATCATCTCCCTATTCATATCCAACTCATCAGCTATCATTCTGAGAGTCAAACAACTATCTCTTGCCAAAATTTTATGAAAACTGTTGCAGTTCTGACCTCATTTCAAGAATTTGAATGCCCACTTTTTGGGTCATTGCAAACATCCTCATGCCAGTCTGAACCTCTTATACTATTCAAACACATTGGTAAAACTTAATGTTTCATCACTATAAACAGTTCTTTAAACATTTATGGTTCTGTTGCAGTTATCAGAATTAGCAACAGAATTCGTTGATATTCGTTCGTTGCTGCATTGCAAAATTGTGACATGGAATGTTAATGCTGCCTACCAATGAAACTGGTTGTTACTTGTAACCTGTCAGCCTAGTGGACAATTAATGTACCACCATCCATTGGAGGAAGTTTGAACTGCAACATACCACTTCTATTTATTTTCAAACTCAAGCATGACTGCAACAGCACCAGTCCACAAACTTTATTGCCACACCTCATATAATGAACAATGGTGGGAAGTGACCCTTATCTCGCCCTTGTACCTATTGCCCATCCCCATTCTCTACTTTTTAACTACATCTTCAAACAATTCCCATATCCTCAGTATCTCCATCCACTTTTTCTGGTTTATCCCATCAAATGATTGTTACAAATCCACAAAAAATGGTAATTAATTTTTGGTATTTGTAAGTTAAAAGGTCATGAGATTATCTATGACTATTTATAGACAAGATTAACAATTCAATGATATCGAAGTTTTTGGGCCCTGTGAAATATCAGGCTGATATACGCATTCATCAATCACTTTAAGCAAACCTCTTTTCCCCTAACACAGCAACTTTCATCCCTTTATATTTGACAAATTCAGTGTTCATTCATGTACATTATTTTAATAAAGATTATATAGGATAACCTTTATTATTAAAAAAAAAAAAAAAAAAAAAAAAAACATTTGAAAAGTACATTTATATTTAGTATCCATTTTCCTTTAAATATCCATCTAAAAAAAAAAAAAAAAAATTATCACACAGACTGCTATGTTCCAACATAAGTTATTGTGTATTGCAATAAAGGTTTCCTTTTAAAGAAACTTGATGCTGGGGCTTCATAAAGAAATTATTTAACTTTTGGCATTGTTTCTTACTCTACTGTATAATTTTTTTTTTTCCACATATTGTATATTAATGCTACTTTTCCCTCAGTGTAAGGCACACACTATACAGTACTATGTACAGTAAATAATAGTATTTTTTTTTTAAATTTGATTATGATATGACCACTTAAATTTTGACATTCTCAGATTTGACAAGGATCAGGTCAAAGCATTGCCCCCACTAAAATATATTCTAGTTCAGAAGCTGCAATACAACTATGGCAAGCACTATATATAATTATATTATGCTTAAAGCACATATAAGAATGAAGCACAAGAAATTAACATACTTTTTCTTTGGGGGTTTTCCTATCCGAGTATTTTCCATACCTGGTGACATTGTGTCTGATACTGCAACTGATGGAATTCCTTGAGAAATATCAATGTCTCCAGCTGAATGTAATGGAGAATCGCCAACATTGATCACCTCATCTAGATCTAAATTAGGTGTTTTACCCCTAGTGAAAAATATCAGACAGTTATTCATTAAATTTACACACTTAATATTTGATTTGAATAGATAATTCATTCTGAATTTTGAATTAAATATAAATCAACAACAAGTTCACATTTTTGATTCCCCCTTCCCCAAATTAAAAGTACTGAAGGCAGTCTTTGATGTTTTTATTTTAAAAAAATATCAAAATTACAATCTTTTTTATATTTTTATTTAGCATAAGTCAAATTGTTGAGGCATAGCTCAACACATCTAGCCAACTCTGCTCTAGATTTTTCACTTGAATCTGCCTCCCCTTGGTGCTCCATCTCACCATCATACTGGAGTTGTTGCCATGGGGTTTCCCCATCTTTCTTTTCCCAAAAAAATAGCAAAATCAGAATTTAAAAAAAAACTTGTTGAAAGAATATGACCGTGATAGTTTGTCATAATTGTTCAGATAGCTATTTAAAAAAAAAATAATAATAATAATAAACCACTAACAAACACAGGTTTGAAAACCTGCTGTAATGTAATTGAAAATTCCAACATTACAGCCCATGGATGACACCCTCTCTCAATTTATAAAGCAGTAAAGATTAATAAAATAATTAAATTTATTAAAAACGAGCATAATTAAAGAATGTTTCCAAGAAAATAAATTGCATGTTTTTAAATCATACATGCACTGCTTACAAAAGACCGGTGAGACAGGTACAGGGACATGTTATGAATGTCAAAAAAAGTTCGGTTTTTTTCCATTCATTTTTTTCCCCCATCCATTCTTTAAATATGGTAAAAAACAATTTTTTTTAAAAATTGTTAGTGCAAGTTTACAAGTACCATCAAAGTGATTTGTATACTGATAGTTTGCTTTCTTGCATCTTTGCTAATACTAATTAAGAGAACTGATTTGAAATACTTTATAAAAACTAGCAAGTATACTTGGGCACAAATCATAAAAAACAAATTTCAGCATTACTTGATATTAACAGGGAACCTAAACCACACAATAGACCTTCTGCTCAACACATGCCGTACTTTATTCTAAAGATGAGCAGTGCCGTCTAACATATTGCAAACTTGACTGAAATCTAGAAGTATCATTAACTTTCTGGAAAAGCATGAAGCATATAATTTCCATAAAATTTGGCAGGTGTGAAAATATATAATTGTACATGAGCATTTTCTGTAAGAATAAAAAGTCAGTGAGTCAGGGTTAAGTTCAAGTTTGGTAAGACATCGTTTTCAATAAAGATGACCCTTTCAAAGTCGCTGCAAGAATTAATTTTGTTGGGAGCAATGAAGGAAGTGTTATCCAATCACAGCAAGTTCTATCCAGAAATGGTCAGTGCATCTGACTAGTATGTTCTCTTTTATTGTTCTGGAAGAGAAAAATTGATTCATCTTTAGTTTAAAGAGGTATGGGTATTAAATCAGTCAAATAGTGAGCAAGCTGACATTCTTGGAACAGACAACTGGGGCAAACAGTTCTTCCTGCATTAAAATTTTTTGCATGAAAAACAACTGCAATAAAATAGTGGTGGTGCCACCAGCAATCCATTCAGTTAAAAAATGAAAGGTGACAATTTATCAACAGGAGAAAGCTGAAATTACACAGAGTGACCACCTACCTAATACTTTGTAGGTCCTCCTTTTGCCCTCAGTACGGAAGCTATCCGATGTGACATTGATTCAAAAAGATGTCAGAAGCATTCAGGAGGTATGGCCAACCAAGCTGTGTGTAATGTGGTCAGGTATGGAGGTGATTGGTGTATCCAGACACCTGATATACCTTTCAATAGTATCCCACAAGTGCTCTATGGGATAGATATCGGGGGTGTTCAGAGGCCAATCGATATGCTGGAAGTCAGAACTGTGTTCCTCAAACCATTCCTACACAACAAGTGCCCGATGGCTCAGTGCACTGTCATCTTGGAAGACATCATTGCCATTCGGGAAAAAGTGTAACATAGTGGGGTGTACACAGTCAGCAAGCAGTTGACGATAGCAGAGACCAGTGATATGTTGTTCCACATACACCAGGGGTCCAAGTTCCTGCCAGTGAAACAACTGCTTCCACTGGCCTGCACTTTTGATACCATGCATGATGGATGAAGAGCCTCATGTTGTTGGTGCCAAATCCATAGACGACCATCCACGGTGTGGAATAAATGTGACTCATCTGACCAGCACACCTTCCAGTCTTCTAACATCCAACTTGCATGCTCTTTGTACCAGGCAAGTCTTTTAAGCCGATGAACCTTAGTTAGGAGAGGATGCTGTAGGGGTCGTCTGCTGGTATAGCCCATACATGCGAGCGTGTGATGCATGGTCATGGCAGATATTGTTTCGGGTTGGCCCATGTTGCATTGGGTAGTCAACTCTTCAACAATGCTGCACCTGTATGAGTCATTGGACCTGGCACTCACCTCTCGCTGACCTTTGCAGTTTTGCTGCTGGGTCATTGTTTGACCATTTTCATGCCAGTCCTGGTACACTTTAACCACAGCGGCTCTTGAACACCCCACCAGTTCAGCTGTTTGGGAAATTGAGGCACCAGCTCGTCGAGCCCCCACAATCTGTCCTTTATCAAAGTCCAATAAATCCTTCCTTTAGCCATCATGCTCAGAATTTTACTACCTACTGAACCACTGACATCTTACCCTTATCTATGCTACATAGGTCGACTAACTCCGTACTCTTGTACCCCACGTGGTCAACGGGTCGCATTCAATTGCATTTATAGGGGTGGTCATAATTCAGTGATCACTCAGTGTATATTCCTTTATAAATTCTAACTGAGCAAGGTTTTTAAAACCACTGTCAACGTTTTAATACAATTAAATTAATTCTAGAATAAGTATTACTTAATTACTTACTGCATGAAATTTTCCTTCTTTACACCTTGACCAGGTGGCCACTTCATGGCATCCTCATCTTTTAATGTGGCAGTTGTATCAGCTTCCATATTTTGCAAGGCACCTTGTAGCTCTTCCAAGTGTAATGGTATTTGTGCTTGTTCTTGAACTGTTTCTTCAGTCTCTTCCATTACTGGAAACTGAATATCTGAGACTGGTTCCTCTTTTACTCTGTCACAAAAAATAATCATAAGTAAGATGATTAAAGTTTTAAGAAATTCATTAAATTGTATCAATGAACAAAAAATTAAAAAAAAAAATAATAATTCATAATTATTATATTATTTTCCTGGAGACTAAATATGGTTTTCTTCAATTCAAACCTTCACTAAGCAAACTGATGGTATTGTACCAAATGATGAGATAATTTACTACCTGGTATTGCCTACTTACCTTTATTTCCTACTGGCACAGAGGATTGGCCATTTCTGTGTGATGCCTATTCAGTGTTACTTGGGTGTGAACCAAGTTTACTTTGGTTCACACTTGGCAGTTACCTCCAGCACCACCTTTGGGCAGACTCTCTATTCCAACAAACTAGTTGGAATAGAGAGTCTGACAAAGTTCAATGCAGAATTGAATATTTAACTTTTTTTTTTCTTAGCAATGGGCAAACTGCAATCAATTTTTTTTTTGACTGATACAGAATAAATTTGTGCTGTTGTATTATTTGGTCCAATTAATACTATTTTTAGAACTTGCATATGGCATGGTCACTAGAGTGGAGGGCAGATATTAAAAGTTACTAAAAATCCCACCAAATGTGAAGGAGCAGCAGATTTGGTTGTTGCAGATCAATCAACAACCAAAATGGCTAAAATGCGATGCACTTCACTCACAAGTGGGACCTGAATATCAGCTCCATCAGAATTTTAAACTCTCAGGTAGCCTTAGCTTTCATCACTGGAAGATTGACAATAAACCTCCTTCAGGGAGTGAATACTGGTAAGCAGACTCATTATATAAGATTGCCAGAATGTTCCCTTTGTTATAAGGGAACATTCTGACAGGTTTAGACATTGGGTGTATGTTAGCAAGCTTAGATAAAGGAACATTCTAGATATGCATTTGCCAAGAAGGTGGTTGAGTTTTTTTTTTTTGTGTGTTTGTGAGCATTATGTAAGAAATGTTAGCCAATTTTTTTGCCAGAGCCAGATATGGGTGACATTTTCCAAGTTTGGCTGGTATATTTTCTTTTTATATTCCAACAGATGTTAGCAGGCTAGCAATTTTTGGTGTTGACACATTTGTCAATTTTTTTTGGCAGTGAGGAGTTCCTAAAGTTTTTGCTTCACCCATTTTTCAAGTTGTTTTTTAGGATTTTCAAGTTTGGAATATACATTTTCATCACTTAGATTGTGAATCTTTGAGTCATCATAGTTAGCCTAGTCTAAAATGATTACTCCAGAATTTTTGTTTGCATTGTTGAGATGAGCAGCACCAAATTTTTTAGCAATCTGAAATTGTGTTGTATATATCTCAGTACAATTGGTCTTCTTGGTGTGCCATAATATATTAAATGCAAGACTTTTAGTTTGTGGGCCTGTAACCATCAGCAGCAGGCTCTCTTTCCAGGTGGTCCAACATGTTGAGTAGTGGTGGTGGTGATTTGTTAGGCATGGGTGCAATTTGTAACCCTTTCATCAGCCTGCTAACCTCAGCAGTAGAGAGCTTCCATCCTTCCTTCTATTGTGATTGATTGCAGATCAGTTTTCTTAAAGCTTGGCTGGCTGGAGTTAAGTATCCTGACAATTTTCAGGCAGCTTGGTGTTGAGTTGGAGAATGGCTTGCTATCCTATCGATTTCATGCTGGCCTGAAAAAGGTCAGTCAAATATTTCCTAAGTCTACTACTATGGTTAAGAAACTGGTCTAAGTTTTTCCACTTGCATGTCCTACATTTCATGTAGGTCTTGTTGGGGGGGGGGGGGGGGGGGGAGTACTAACATCAAACCTGCTCAGGTTGTGCTTGAATGCTTTTGGCCAAGATCAGCTTGAATCTGATAATCCTGAACTAGAGCAATAGAGATCATTGTGAAAGAGGATACTTTTCATGGCAGATTTTGAATTTTCTGCCCTTTCTTTCTACGCATACACGTGTAAGCTCTGGCATGATAATATTGATATTCTTATTTTATGGAGCCACAGCAAAGATATTTTGATTGGATTTTTTTCAACACTTACAGGATTCCAGCAGAGCCTTTCTCCTGGAATTGGAATAAGATAATTTCATCCCCTTCCTGGATGTACTTATTAACACGAACACCATCTTCTCCACCATATACCACAAACCTATTGACACAGGAGTATTCTTAACTTTTGCTTCAGTCATCTCATTTCTATAAAAGCAGGCATCATCTAAGAATCTGCAGTCCTTAGAACACGAGATTAGATGCACAAAACTTCTGCTTCAAAAAATAAGCTATTAATAACTGATTGAAAGAACCACAAAGGAAAATATACCAATTTAAGGCAGATATGCAAGAGGACCAGTCAAGATGGAATAAGATGGCTAACTAGATAGGATAAGATCACTAGGCTAGCCAACAAGTAAAAGAGGCAAGGTACAGGTTCAGTGAAATAGGAAGCTAAAACAACACCTCACAGCCATTCCTTCCCTAGCCCCAGGACTGGAAACCAAGGTTACAACTTTAACTTAAAATCTCAAAAAAATTCTTGTAATAAAATGACACTAGAAGAGGAGAGCCTGTATGAAAGCTTTAAAGATCCTTTTCAACCTGTCCAACGTAAATAGAAATGGCCTACAAGGTCACCTTCCAGTGCAAAAATGACCTGTCGGCCATCACAGGAAATCAAATGCCAAAATGAGGAAGCATGCAGACCACATGAGGCATAACACAGCCGCCAATGATATAGCATTCCACAGCAGCTTTGAAGGCCACAGCTTCAACTTAAAAGCTTCCAAAGTCTTTGCAAGAGAGAAGAGACTTGCTTTCAAAATCCTCTCCAACCCTTCCAATATAAACAGAAATGAGCTGAACACACCTCCCTCCCTTCTTTTCAGCCTTCCCTGCCATTTCCATTCCCCTTGCTCCAGATTCTGGTTATACAGTAAATCCTTATTAATCCGGATTAGTGAAGCAAAAGATAAAAAAAAAAAAAACTTAGTACACAAATAAATGGAAAATTTAATGATATAGGCAGTGCTGATGAAAATAAAAAATACCACTGTAGAGCTTTTATTTAAAAACTATAATAAGACAATACATTTATCCATCGATTGATGGATAAATGTATTGTCTTTTTATACATTTATCAGGTGGTGCTGGCGTCGCATGCCAATGCAACTTGATCGGCGCCTCCATAGCCAGGTGGGCAGGAGCAGCAGTGCATACCACACGCTTCTTGATTAGACTGGGGTTCGAGCCTGTGACCACCAAATACGGAGGATGCAGAAAGGTCAGGGAATGACCACCGCATATCCCCGGAGCAATATGGCCTTGGTTGCTAATGCTCCTAAAAACCAAACAACAACAGCAACTTGATCATTACTGGGAATACTACTTAAATACAACATCTTTCAGCAACACTTCTTTTGGCTTTTTTAATGCTGTATATTTGATACACTGCTTTTATCACTCCCCACATCGAATTTTAAAGGAAATGTCTTTATAGATTCTTTTTAATATCTGACACAGCCTGTTGGCCAATACCAAATTCTTCAGCAATTATTTTTTTCCAGGAACATCATTTTCAAGTTGCTCTATCACTTTGGGCTTGTTAATGATAGTTAAACTAAAGTGTTTTCTTTTTATTTCACTTTTTAATTCTTTATAACCCATAATTATATAAAATATGTTAACTTATGCACATGTATACATATTAAGAAGAGTGCAAATGAAGTGATATAAGCAATAACATCTATTCGACTCGGTCAACAATGATACTGAACAACACGCAAGACAATGTAATGTATGTTGCACTTGCAAAGAGTTACTCATCAGACTTCCTAAATCCTGTGTGTCTTTCAAAGTACTCAACTGTGAACAGAATTTTTCATATTTCGGTCAGGATTATCTGACATTCGGATTAACTGTAACTGGATTAGCAAGGGTTTATTGTACTTCTTTTCAGATCCAGTGACACCAGTCCTAGATCTGGCACCTGCAGCAAAGGGATCCCTTCCAAGTGGAATGCACAGATCTACTAGAATAGCAGAGAAATGGAGGCTCCACATGAGGGAAAACGGGCTTCACCTAACAAATTTTATAGTGTGACCCTGAAACAAAATGAGCAGTCTGATTGGATAATAACTTTTGTTTGTCTCACAGCAGTTCCCATTCTATGTTGTTCTCTCCTCAGTTAAGGCTCCAGTACTCGGAGAACTGCAAATGCTGCAAATAATTTCATAGTTTTTTAACCGATATATATATTAAATAACTAATGTAATAAGTTATAAATGCAAACATTACAGGTGACCCCTGCTTAACACTGATAATTCGTTCTGGAAAAAGAGCGCTAAGTGAATCCGCACTAAGCGAGTGCCGCATTCCCATAATGTAACATATGTATTGTTGAGTTGCAGTCGGTGCCATAGAATATTTTCTAATCAATAATAAATGGTAGTGAAAAGATGAACAAATGTCGGTCAAAATATTTAATATTCAAATATTTGTACATATAAAATATTCTGCATTACACACGTATATAATTATGTGGTAACTACTTACATATCAAAATTAAACTTAAAATTCCAATTAAAATCATGAATTTAATTGATCTAAATTGATTTAATTTAATCATGAAAAATGTGTCGATTTTGAGTTGAACTTTGGCCCTCTTCCAAATAAACTAAAAGGGGTATTAATTTTAAATCCCCCACAGTGTTACCATCTAACAATAAAGTCAACCAATCCTTCACTGCTTTGAAACCTGGCATGTTTTTTCCTTCTTTCAATATGAAACTTATTTTAGGCAAAGTCCTGCATCATCTATGTTAAAAACTTGTTGAGAAGTATAACACATAATACTCCTCTTCAATAATTTTAACAAGTTCTTTTTTGAAAGTTTAAGCTCCTTGATCTACACTTGAGGCTTCTCCCTGGATTTTAAATCTATTCAACCAACCCTTACCAGTTTTAAATGGTTCCACATTTTTATTATTTTTTTTTTTTTGGTGAGTTTTCTTCAGATCATATTGGCTAATTTCTTTCTCTCTCTTTTTTTTTTTTTTTTTTTATAATATTTAACTTAACTGAATTCTGCATTGGATATTATCTTCGATAAAATTAGTTAACGTCTTTCCATTTCAATCCTAATAGCCGGCCTAGCCCTAGTTCCTTGCAGTGGAACAGCTATCTTTCCTGCTGCTAAAATTAATTCTTTATATTTTTATAATTGTTCTTACAGTTAAACTTGAAAGTCCTAAATTATGGCACACATCCGCTTGTCGTTGACCGGAACTGATTCGCTTCAAAATGTCTAATTTAATTTTCGCTTTTTCATTCTTATCGGTCATTATTAAGTCTTCGAAAATGTAACTGCGTTTTGCATTAATTACGATACAATGTTTGAGTAAACTGTCCGTTACGCACAATGTCTAATACTGTACTGAGTGATGACTAGACTTCGGATAAATGCATATAACGCAAATATTACAAGCAATATACTTGATATTTTTTAAAAATGTTGATCTCAGAACTACGTAACAGGTCACTGTACTGCATTAAATTAGTGTGCGAGAAAATTTCACTGAGCATGGAAAAATTTCTCAAGTTGGCGTGGGAAACGTTTTAATGCTGTTTTGCTATTCATTTTCAAGCTATCGACTCCATCAAATGAAAAGATTTCGTTAAATATGCCAAAAATGCAATCTGTAAAAGAGTGTTATCGTGATCTGTGACAGCATTATAGTCAGATATGGGTTATAATATAAAAACAGCGTTATAGTGAATCAGTGTAAAGTGAACCACATTATAATGGGGGCCTGCTGTATTTTAATTTCAAGTGCCACTGAAGAAGTCTTCATGATAGGGGGTCATGAACATGGCTACAGGCATCAACTACAAGTTGAGTATTCAAACTAGTCACTGTATAACTATGTTGAAACATTTTTACAAGGGAAATAAAAACATTTAGGAAAAAAATAGTTTAGGAAAATGAAACAGAAAATCAAACAAAAATGAAAATATAAAAGTAAAAATATAAATCTCTTTTTTAAACACCATAGCCCCAAACTTGTGGCTTCTTCTGGTTTAGGAAACTTTCATCTTAACTCCTAAGACACAGGCACTGATAACAACAGAACTTCAGGAGTGATAAGTAGTGAAGTTTTCAGGGATTTCTGAATATGGGATTGTACTGCTTGACCATTTTGCTTCATTTAAGGACTACTTTATCCTAACAAAGTCTAAAATAAATTGGAGACAATTTATTTTGTGTCTCCAATTTATTTTAATGTATTAATGTATACTGCACAGAATCTAGTTAATTCAAAGTTCAAGGTATCGAAATATGTACATTTTTATTTAAATGTATGTATTTTGGTACATTTAAATTTAAAATTTACAAACATGTTCTGAACTTGTACATTCAAAATTTACTAGTTCAGAACATGTTGCTATTAATTAAGAAATTTTTTTTATTCAGGTACTCTTATTAACATTATGTAGAATTTTCATGATTCTCATATAAAACATTATACATTAGTGAAAAAATTCAGTAAGTTTCTCATATTTGATAAGATTGCCAAGTTTAATTTTTGCTGCCATTACTAGTAAAACAGTTTGATGTGTACAAGATGTATAATTAAAATAAGGATTGTGTTGTTTATTATGTATAATTTTACAAACCTGCTGAGAGAAAGAATCCATCCCTTGGGATATTACTGTTGTTTAATGTTTGTAATCCATACAAAAAGGTAACATTTGCATTACTGCTTTCTGTACACTTCATAATCATGTTTTCTCTTTTATCCTAGGTAAATATTTGACACTGTTAACTGTAATCATTTTGCAACCCATGATCACAGTGGACTGAAAAAATTTGCCATGAAACATGGCCACAACATGTGCAGAGGGAGAATGGAAGAAATGAAGAACACCCAAATTTTGCACATAAAATAGATCCAATCAAAATTAAGTGTTTTATTATATAATAAATTAATCCATTGATTGTTTGTCACTCAACTATTATTTGATAAACATGTAGGCATAACAATGGTAGATTCCCCCAAGGAACCTGTAATAGGAAACTAACTTGCCATCGTGTTTAGTGGCATCTCATATTCAGATATTACCAAATTTTATATCTTTTTTACTTGGTTTGGCAAAGCGGTATTGAAAAAAGAGAGAAACTCCAGAAGCAGCTTCATCTTCCTTAAATAGTAACTTAATTTATGCCCATGAAAAATAGAATTAATTCTGCACAACAAAGATAAAATTTCACAACTGTAATCAAAAGTACAGTTTTACAGTTGTATCTACATACTGAGTATTTTCTCTCTGACCTGCTCTGAAGTAACATGAAATTACTACTCAGCAGTTCACACGAGTACTCTGTGTAATTACAAGAATAGTTCAGTTATGCTACTAAGTTTAATGAATGAGCAGCAATGCTAGCCTGACGTAGCCCAGTGGTCAGGAGTGAGAGTGCATAGCACGCGTTCCTTGAGTGGACTGGGGTTCACGCCCGTGACTACTAAATACGATAAATATTTGTTTTGACAATTTATTGTAAACTCTACTGACTTGGTTGTCGTGCCGGAGTATAAACAGAAAAAAAAAAAATTATTTATTTATTTAGAAGAGAGAAATGTCATTGTCAAAATTAAACAGTAAATAATATCCCAAAATATGGATACTCTCTTTCTTTAGAAAGAGAGTATCCATATTTTATGTAAAACTAAACAATAAAAATAATGGCAGCAAAAATGCAATTTGGCAATATTTGTTATTACATGTAAGAAATTTAAAAGGATTTAACATTCCTCATTTGTGATTCTTAAAGAATAATTATTTTTTTTTTAGATCCTCCAGTTGCAAAAGTATTGTTTCTCTGAAGCATATTCAGTCATTCTCTTTCAAATTGAGCATGTATGGGCAGTGAATTGAAGATGCACAGCACTTGCGTTGGGAAATCACATGTTTTTGTATCATTAGCGATCAGTTTTTTTTCCTGCAGTGTACGTAAAATGGATTACGCGTGCACCCATAATGTAAATTATAGTTACATGAATTCTCAGTGATTCTACCCAATTACTGGGAACGAATAGAAATATAAAATTTAAAGGTTCTATATACTTATAATGATATCATATGCAGTACACTAATAAATTTTTACTATCTCCATTTTTGTTATAATGATGTTTGCCAGCAGTTGTTTTTGAATTATGCAAGCTAGGAGACTCAATTCAGACTGAATTTTCTAATAATGCACACTAAAATTCATATAAAAATCCTATACTGTTGGTTGAGAAAAAGTAGTGATCACAAAATACATTACATTTCAAATTACCTGATATACTGTAATATCTCCTACCATCTCCTGGTATCAGAAGGTAACATTCAATTTTATATGTACAAATAATATTAGAAAGAGTAAGGGGCCCCACACTGAATCCTGTGGAATCCCACTCATAACATTAGTCTGTGAAGGGCAGTGGCCATTTATAACTATTTATAAATAGTCAGTGCTTTTTGTAGACTAATATTTACAGACTCTGCAGTAATTCATATTTGACAAGAGAACTTAAACATGAATTATTGCAAATAAAAAACATTGCTCTCTACATAGCTACTTAACATACATGTATTTTATGAACATTTTCATTATGAAATATAATAAAATATAAAAAAGATAACGCACTTTATAATTTTAGCATCTTCAGGGGGCTTTACTTCAGGAATTCGAAGCTTCTCATATTCTTCAGTTAGCTGTTGACATGTTCTTAATATATGATTATGATAGCCTACTATTCTATTCTGATAAAAGTGATGTAATGCAGTGACACTACCAAGTCCAATTTCATGGAATACCTGCTCCATTGCATCCTGAAATATTGAAAAATACATTAATGAAGACAGACAGACAGAGCAAAGAAAATTTTCTAGTGAAATTTAATTTGATCACATGATGAAATATCAGTTATTTAGAAACATCTAGATTAAATGAAGAGCTTTTGAATAATTCAAACATACAGAACAACATTAATTTTGGCCAGGTAATAGTCACTGATCTTTTGACTTTACCAACATCAAAAGAGGTACATTGGTTTCTCTCTCCAGCCAGAATGGCATTCTGAAACATAAGGTGTCTGTGTCTTGGGTTTTTTTTTTTTTTTTTTTTTTTAAGCATTAGGCTACAGTGGGCTCTACTGTAGTGTCATAGACAATTTTTTTAGATAAAATTAGTCTAGATGGCCATCAGACCCAATATGATTTGGATTTTTTTTTTTTTTTTTTTGGATTGGGCACAGAGTATTTGACTTTTTTTTTTTTTAAATTTTTTCCAATAGTTAATACTGTATTATGACAACTTTATCTTCTCTAACAACTATGGTGTGTACTTTGATAATAGTAAAGTATGGTTTTCACTGTCTGAAAATATCCGATACCCACCATGTGCTTTTATGTTTTCTTTGCTATAAACTCTTTGTGTTACTGATGAAAAGTTGATTGTGGGAAGTGTACAAATCCACGTTAGTGAGAGAATCTGTTATTTGATTTCTTCTTTATATGGCCAACTTTTATAATTTTAACATGTTTAAATACAATTTCTTAATATTTGTTTTGTTTTGTTTGAATAAAAATATAATTTTCATCACTTTACAATTTTATTTTACTTTTTGTAAAATCAATGGAAATTTATATCAATTTTTTTTAAGCATTAAATAGACAAGCAAGGTAACATTAAATAGATGCTCTATTTAAAATGAAAAGGAAAAATAGGATTTTTGTGTCAAAAAAAAAAAAAAAAAAAGTAGTTTTTACATTTTTTGAAAATGAAAAATATTTACAATTACTTACCACAAAGCCAGTATTTCCAGTTAGTGCTTCCTTATCAACTGCAAATCTTAAAAGTCGGCAAATCCGAAGATTATGTTCATGAGTAATGTCTGTAAACGTATCCAATACAGTTTCTGTACTTGCTGTGGAAATTAAATTATATTAAAATGTTCTTGTTTTAATAAAAAATGAAAAAAATGCTTATATAAAATTTATCCTTTATCTGTAAGTTTTTACAGTGTGTAAAAACGTAAGATACATTAGGGACATTTCAATAGAGAGATCTTAAATTTTTAATAGAAACCAAGAAAAAAAAAAATCTCTCCTTGAAAGGTGCTATGAATTATGACCAGGTGGAAAGAGTGGTTTTAGAGCACAAAAGAGCTATAATAAATAAATAAAAAAAGGGGAGTAGGAATTCAAAAAATGACCACCACACATTTGCCAGTGGGTTTGAATAAATAACTGTCATTTTTATTATACAAAACAGTTACAACTTTCCATGTCTACCCATATTCATTATCTTTAATTTAATTAATTTTTTGAAAGCCAGTTTTTAATCAATTGGGATAAAAAAAAAAAGAAACTGTAAATATAATATTTTTTCATTTTTTTCCAGTTTGTTAACTTATGTTATGTCTAACACCAATATATTAGTCAAAAAACACTACACAGAATTTTATTCCAATAATAAATTATTCTCTGGATAGCAACAGATTTCTGCACCTCTGTCTGGAACCATCCTTTATAAAATTTAAATTTAATGTCCCTTTGTTTGGGTCATCAGAGAAAGAGTAATGATGCCATCAGCATTTTGTTTATGTAACCTTTTAAAGCCTTATACACTTGAACCACCACACAGGTGCCAAGTTTCCAGATGCTGCAATTTATGGAATTCAAATTTTCCTTGATAAGGATACCCTTTTGTGTCTCCAATTAATCTTTTTACTCTTTTCTGCACCCCTTCCTACAGATCTATATCCATCTTAAAATGAAATTTCCAAATCATATGCAGTATTCAAGATGTGGCCTAACCATCACTTTATACAATTGGATAATCACCTACTTCCCATCTATTACTCCATACTTTCTTCCATTTCTTGTCCCCTCCTTTTCCTTGGAGCCTACCAGTATCAACAGCAATGTTACTGATGTTCAGTAATATCAGCAAAATTCAATTTTAATGTTTAGCATTGATAAACTATCAAGTGGATTCTATAAATATTATTCAAAGAAAAATAATTCATTCTAGAATTGTTAATACATCTATATATAATCACTTGTTCTTGTTTTAATAATAAAAAAATTGTGTTTTGTTGTCTCATTTATTTGGTTATTCTATGGTGATAAGATATGGTATGCAGAAGTTATTAAATGTAGTACAGTTGATGAATTCATAAATACCTGATCCTGTAATTATAGGGAAAACTTTTATCATCACTTATTCAAGTAAAGTCCATAATATATATATACAAATGGCATAGTCCTTTGAGAGGATGCCTATTTTCTGAAAATTGGAGGTCTTTGCTGGAAAAATGCTGATTAGAATAAAGGAATAATTATTTAGTTTTTAAATATTGTTTTCCCAATAAAATTAAGTGTAAATATTGGTAGGTTCACCAATTTCAGTTAATCACTAAAATAAGCATTGGCAAACACACATAAATAAAAAAAATATCACACATAAATACATACTATCAAAGCCTGCATGAGCACATATTGCTGCAATCGATTTTCTAAGTAGCTGGCGAACTATCTGAAATCCCAATTCAGGAGGTGCTTTTCCTCTTCCCAATACAAAATCACTGAAAACAATGAAGGTTCGAGTCAGTTTTCTTATGTGATTATCTACTGGGTAAACAGTTTCAAATCTTCATGGAATACTAACCTTGCACATAGCAGTAAATTATCAAATACCAAATGATACATATATAGAAGTGTTTACCTCGACTTGTTGTTGAGGTAAACATTTTACAGCCAAGTTTGATACACAGATGAACAGATCTGTGAATGTCCCAACCATAATAAATGCAGTTTTCATATCTATGATTTTAAAAATTGTTTTTCTTTTTTTGAATCAATCAGTATATCTGAACTTGCACTGGTATTATCATTTGTGTGACAAGTTTTCAAAAGTGAAAAGTTTAAGTGACAAGGTTTTCAGGGATGAAAATCACAAAATAAATTCTGGAGATGAAAAAGGACAAAATACACACTTGAAAAAAATGGGACATCTCCAGGATCCATTTATAAAAGCCAAAGTGATGTGATGTTTACTGCCTGTCTTTTCTAGGGCACCTTAATATTAGCAAAGCTAATATAATTTCATAAAAGATCTGCAATTTTATTTTTAGTTTAAGTAAAATTATAAATCATTTCACTGTAGGAACAAATCATAATCCAGGCACAATTATCATCCTTTATATAGGAAAATGTTAACTATGGGAACCCAAATATCAAACTACATTTACATTTAAAAAATACCAGATAACCAATCCTATTCTTACTATGTATACACCATATCCAAAAATTTCATGACTTCATACAACATGCCCCCACCTTTTCATATTAATCATGCATCAAACTAAGAGAACAATCTTATCTGTGAAAAGATCCAAACACTTCCTTGTTCATTTCAGAAATATTCAGAAATACACGTGGTTTTAGTTCCAATTTCAATGATGTCCATTTGCACTTAGGCTACTAAGCCCTACTTACTTTTTCTTACAGAATCCGATGAAGCCACTGCTCAACTCAGTTGTCCTATTATTCACTGCATGTTTCCTTTTGCTTCAAAAGTGGTACTTATGCATACGTCCACTCTGATATTCCCTATCAGAGGCTTAGTAATTTGAAATCTCTTTTCAATCTCTGGTGTAAAATCCCTCTACCCCACTATCAAATTAAACTGTTGCCTCTTTGACTTTCTCCAGTCCAAATTTCCTAGCAGTAAATTAATTTTCCTTTGTGATTTTAATGTTCACAGCTTCATCTGGCTTCGATTTTCTAGTCATATGGACCCTGGTTAAGATGCTGAGGTGTTTGAGGCAATTACTAATGACCTCACAGAGACTGTTCATTTACCTACCAGAATACCAGACAATCTTAATTACACAGTGAACACTCTTGATCTTTTCTCACATTTAACCCTTTCAAGTACATAATCAAGGTCAGTTGTCCTCTCGACACCTCAGATCACAACTTGGTGATGGTCCCTTCTCCAATGGAGCCTTTCTCTTGTAGCTATTCTCAACATTATTGCATTCTTGTAATGCCAAATAATCTCATGGATTATTTGGCATTACAAGAATGCAAAATAGGATGATCTGTAAGATTTCTATTTTTCTTTACCTTGGTTGGATTACTGTTTTAAATCTTCTGCTGTCAGTGTTTACTCAAACTGTGTCAGTGAAATTATTGTTGGTATGAAAACCTTTATTCCACACTCCACCTTAAAATATTGTCCTTTATTTAGATAAGGGACAATATTTTAAGGTTTACATTTATTTGAAAACCTTGGTTTTCAAATAAATGTGCTAAGGCTACTCAAGATAAGAATGTTGCATATTGCAGCTGGCTTGCATCCAAATCTCCACGTTCATTTTTTGCCTACACCAAATCTCATTTTTGGACTGAATAATAACCTCTTTACAATTGTAAAGAGGTTATTAATCAGTCCAAACTAGATTTTGAACAGGCCAAGAGTAGAAAACTTGCTTCTTGTCCAAATGGTTGAGCATTCTGGTCTCTTGCAAAACTATTGGCTGAAACCTTTGATCATCTCTGTTAAAATCCAATAGTTCTGTTGCAGCTAAGATAAAGCTGACCTGTTAGCATTCTCCTTTTCTTTTAACTATAGTACTGATGATCTTGGTAAAATATCTCTTACCATTCCCAGTACATTCCATTCAATGCCTTCTGTGGTCTTTGACCTAAAAGAAAGTCAGAAGAATTTTGAACAGTCTTGATGCTAAGAAAGGGGCAGGTCCTGGTAATATTTCTTCACTTTTTTTCAAAACATGTGCTCCTGAATTTACTCCTGTTCTGTATCACCTTTTTACACTTATTCCATTAGTGTTTTTCCTTCTACATGGAAATATGCTCATATCCAACCAGTTTCTAAAAAGATTAACAAATCTCTCACATAAGATTATTGTCCCATTACACTTACTTCTATTCCTTCTAAAGTAAAGAAGAAATCCATTACCCACAAACTCCACTACCTATCTTGACACCTTCCATCTGATCAATGATTGCCCATATGGATTCTGCCAGTGTCAATCCACTGAAGATATACTGGCTTATGTTAGCCATCTATGAACAAATTCAATGGAAAAGTCTGGTGAAACACAAGCAGTTGCTCTTGACATTTCAAAGGCTTTTGATTGTGTTTGACATAAAAGTCTTCTAAATAAGCTTCCATCTTATGGTTTGCCAATGGTTTTTTGTAATCAGGCATCCAGTTTTCTTTCTGACCACTCACTGCTGATGGACAGTAGATGGCTTCTCCACTAATGCTGGTGTTGCCTGAGGTTAGTCCTTTCTCCCAGTCTTTTCCTCCTGTGTGTTAATGACCTTCCATTGACTACAAATCCTATCCATAATTTTGCTGATGATAGCACATTACATGCCATGCCATCTTCCAGTTTGAGAAAGCTTGCCCTGCACAAACAGCTTCAACTTCTCAAACATCCACTGCCAATTCCTTTAAATGCTGATCTCCAGGTAATTCTTTAGTGGGGCAGAGATAACTTAGTTAATTTCATCATTCTAAAAATGAGTCCTGTCTTATCTCTCACACAAAAGAATTTGTCTGCTCCTATTATCTTTGACAATGCTCAGATTTCTAGACAAGATCACATATCTCTATTAGGGATTACCCTGATTTCTAATCTCTTTTGGCATAAGCACATAACAAATATCATTTCCTGCACATCACATTTTTGGTGATGGCCCCTTAACCTCTTTCAGGATTCTGAACTTGATTCAAAAGTGGACAGTAGGTTAATTAATGACCCATCTCTTACAAAGTCTTTCCATTCTCTGTCTCATAGATGATCTGCTTCTGTTACATGCCTCTTCTATAGATACTTCCACAGGCACTGTTCTTCTGAATTGGCTTCTATAATTCCCCCATCTTGCTCTTCCAAACACATGCCACAACTAGTTTGCATTCTTTTACTGTCCAACTTCAAACTCGCAAACCAACTTTTCTTTCTCATTTATTCCTTCCACTTCTGTTTTCTGGAACAACTTCCCTTCATTGGAAAACAGGCCTTGAGCTTCAGGTTGCATATCACAAAACTTTCTAGCAACGACAAACAAACTGACTTAAAATAAATAAATAATATCTACATAAAATACTAAAACAGAGATAAAATATTCTGCTCTACCGACCCCAGACAAGTGAGGCATGATCATGCTCAGGTGACTTTTGCTGTTGTAACCAACATATATATATATATATATTTATACTGCAATGCACCATTCACCAACTAAACTGATGAAGAGGCACTTTGTCTCGAAAGCTACTGTATATTTTATTGCTTTTATTATTTTATATTTTATATTTATAGTATTTATAGTATATTTTATTATTATCTCTGTTTTAACATTTTATGTAGATATTATTTATTTATTTTAATAAATATATTTTAAGTCAGTTTGCTGGTCTTCGCTAGAAAGTTTAGAAAGTTTTGTGGTGGTGAACTTCCCTTCACATGTATTTCCAGAAAATTAAAGTCTAATGTCAACAAGTATCTTCTTTCATCTCCTCAACCTTAAACTTATGCACTACTAAGTACCATAGATTCAAATATCTGTCGTGTTTGGAGTTTCCATAAAAAAAAAAAAAAAAAAAAAACAAACAAACTTAACTATTAATCATATTCTTCACTAGATCCTATTTTGTTTAATTTTCTCTTTTATAAGAAGTTCCAAACAAGTCAAGCTGTAATCAGCTGCTACTTGTAGAATCACTTTCGGTGTATAGATTTCCATTGAAATTTGCCCTTCTGTGTCCAATGTGTGTTCAAAGAAACATTGACATGATGTTAAGCAATTTAGAAAAAGAAAAGCCTTTATGACTGTCTCCAGGAAACCCAAGTTTTTCATACTGCAAATATGACCAAAGAATACATGCTGTTACAGACACAGTATATTAGCTCTTTGTGGCTTAGTCACTTTAGTGCTTAATACATACTACCAGCTTTTGAGTATTGCATTATTTGATCATTTTTTAAAGAATGGTACGCATTCATCTCAGCAGCACTGAGCACTCATCTCACAGCATTTGATGTTTGGATTCAGGCATTGCAATGGCTTGGCACGTCCTGTTTGCAGTGGTGAGGCTACAATAACACCAGGTCTGCCACCATGCAGGTACTCAAAACTTCAGACAACCTGATGGTTGGTTCGGTATGGTTGTTAAAAGAACATATAGTAGAGTGAGGTTATTTGAGTATCTTGTGGGGGTGGGTGCAGAATTTGTAGTTCCACTTCTGCAATTTTGCTTGTTTCTTTATTTTAAACCAGCCTTTATATCAGCATGACCACCACTTAAAAATACCATGCA
Source organism: Mastigoproctus giganteus (assembly GCF_048544385.1). NCBI lineage: Eukaryota > Metazoa > Arthropoda > Arachnida > Uropygi > Thelyphonidae > Mastigoproctus > Mastigoproctus giganteus. The sequence continues at coordinate 192,692,522 of NC_143582.1, read as the reverse complement.
TTTTGTGCATTTAACTTCATATAGGCCTGACTTAGCTGAGTGGTCAGGAGCGGGAGTGCAATAGCACGCACTCTTCGAGTGGACTATAGTTCAAGCCAGTGTGACTGCTAAATATGATTAATGATTACATTTGTGGTTTATTGTAAACTCCTCTAACCTGGTATGACCACCAGGTTAGAGGAGTTTACAATAAACCACAAATGTAAATCATTAATCATATTTAGTATAAACTATGATTAATAAACATTTTTTAATGACAGAGTATAAACTTTTTTTTTTTAAATCAATGTGATCTTTTTTTGTTAAATAACTATTCTTTTCAATATTTTTCTTTATAAACATTTTTATACATAGACATTTTACTGAATGAGAAGAAAAAATATTTCACACACTGTTTAACAATAATAATACAAGACTTCTGCTTGCTTAATTATTTAAGGTACAAAAACAGTAGGACGTGAGTAAACAGAACAGAACATATACATTTTATATATTTATGCTTTATTACGTTTTCACATTTTAACATTGTTAGATGAAAAAGGTGTGAGTATTGCTATTTATTACAATAATGTTAATTGCAATGCTAAATTAACAAAATTATATAACATTAATTTTACCATTTAGTTCATAAAAATAGATTTATGTGAAAATCAGAACAAAACAGCATTCCCAAAACTTTTTTTTTTGAGACACTAGGACATTACACCCAAAATCAGAACATCTGGTAGCCCTACTATTGTGAAAATATCGAGGCATAAAAAACTAGGCCAGATAAGTTTTAATTTCCATCTTCTATAATACAGGTCTAGAGGATATAATTTCTATGAAGAAATTAACTTTTTAAAACAACTTGGATATTAGAGCTTTGTTGTTATGGAATTAATAAAGCCACCTACACCAGAAAGGTGTTTTTTTTTATATAAGTTTATGTAGTTTATTGCACTTTTAGCAGTAAACCATCTACAGTAAAAAGTAGTTAATGTAATTCTCATATTAACAATCTTTTAGTTTCATTGTGGTAGAAATTTGCGGATAGATGGTTAATACACTAATTTAATCAGAATGAGAAAGATAATTGTGACATGGAGAAATAGTTAATATTTAATAGTTAATATTTAATAGTTAATAGTTAATAGTTAATGTGATAACAAGGCTGCTAAGTTTCATTTTTGCTACCATAACAATCATGCAGATTTATGTATACGAGCTGTACATGAAAACAAGTTCTGTGTTATCACACAGAGAGAGAAAGAGAGAGATATAACATCTTGGGATATTATTTACTGTTTGATACTTATAATCCATACAAAAAAGGGTGGCATTTCTTGCTTCTTTGTGTTATTGTTTTCAGTAAACTTTGTAATTAACCTGCCTGAGAGTGTATATGGTTTTTGTAATGCCAGCAGGTGCGTGGGGACTTAGACAATCCCCAAAAATCTACACTAATTATTTTTAATGAAATTTTTAAATATCAGCTGTCAGAACAACTGTGATACGGCAGCATAGAAAGATTCAACATTCATTTTTACAAAAAAAAAAAAAAAAGTGCCAAGAATACTGTTTAAGTTGAAAATATAAAATTTATGGATGAGATAGTTATTTTTTTATAAATAATCATTACATTTTATTTTTAATAAAATGACTACAGCAATCTTTCAATGGAATGCTTTGTGAAGGAGGAGCTGTTATATAAATAAACAAAGCAAAAAAAAGTTTTTCTATGTTTATATAAACTTCCTTGCTCCCTGAGACCTGCGAAGGCCTATCAGAAGGTCCAGTAACATTCAGTGCCTAGCCCTGAAGTTTACCACTTAAAATAACAGTTGCTGCTGTGTTATTATAAGTGGTAAGCTGCTGTGTTGGTGAACATTTATAGTTGCTGATTTTTATAGGCCTCATCAAGTGATTAGCATAATGCTATCAGTAAATATCCTACAAATAAACTTCACAATACCACTTGTAATTTCTTTTGTTTTCGTCTTAATGCTTTGTTTGACTTTGTATTAGGTAAATATGATTCAGGCTGGAGGCACCATGACTAATTTATAAAGGCGATCAATAATAATTCTCTTTATTTTATTTCTCTTTATATTACTTTACTGATTGAACTGTGGCTTTAGAAGGTAAGTTCAGTGATACAAATAAACTCAAAGCTGTCCTGGAAAGATGAATCAGTGATAAATTTTACATGTACTGTTTGGAAATTGAACACAAGCTTACTCTACATAACATTAGTGTGTGTTTCAAAGTTTTGTTTTGAAAGTTCTCAAAATAAAAAAAGAAAAGCTAGCTGCACTGGACTTACTAAAATGGGGAAAGATGCGAACGGAGGTGTCTCCACACAGGTGTGGGGAAATGCACGCTTGGGGATGGATAAAAGATGAAGCTAACCTATGGCAAGCAACAAGTAACTTTGATGCCAGTGAAGGTCTTCAGAAAAAGTAACTAAAGACAGCAAGCGACAGCCCACGGGACATGGCTGTGTTCATATGGTTCACACAAGAACATGCAGAAGGAATTCCTGAAATTATCAGGAATCAAGCTGAAAAACTGAAGAAAGACTTAGACAACTAGCATGGAGTACAAGTATACAAGAAAGAATTCAAAGCGAGCAAGAGCTGACTCAGCTAATGGAAAAAGAGACAGAATTTGCCAAGTTGCAATTTCGAGTGAAATTCGACCTGCAGACATGAAGACTGCTGATGACTATCCATCACAATTAAAGGTTATCATACAAGAAGGGGGCTAATATTCCAGAACAAATTTATAGTTGGAACAAAACAGGACTTTGTCATTGCATGCTTCCCAACAAGACACTAGCTTGTAAATCCGACAAACAAAAGGCACAGGGCTTTATAAAGTGATGATGGACAGGATGACATGTGTCCCTGTTTTATGTCAATAAAACAGGGACACACAAAGTCAAACGACTGTGCATAGGAAAATCAAGGGTACCAAGGTGTTTCCACCACAAAAAACATGTAGGCATTAAAGTTTTCGTACTGCCACAGTAAGACTGCCTTGATGACAGCAGAGGTTTTTGCAGAAATGGGTTCATAAACTTTTTGTGCCATTTTTGTGTGCTCATTTAAGAAAGAACAATATGGAACCAAAAGCACTTTTGCTGCTGGACAACTGTCTTGTCCACCCTCCTGCAGAAAACATAAGCCATGACAGTAAAATAAAGGTGAGCTATTTGCCAAAGAATACAACCTCAAAGATCCAACCTTTGGATCAAGCCATTATATCGACCTTCAAAATGCACCTACAGGAAAATTTAATCAAACAAATAATTGATAAGGAAGTATCCATAACAGAATGCCTGAAGAAGCTTACACTGGTTATTTTTATTTTTAGGAGCATTAGCAACTAAGACCATATTGCTCTGGGATATGTGGTGGTCATTCCCTGACCTTTTCGCATCCTCCATATTTGGTGGTGACGGGCTCGAACCCCGGTCTAATCAAGAAGCGTGTGCTACGCACTGCTGCTCCTTCCCACCTGGCTACGGAGGCGCCACTGGTTAGTGTTTTTGACTTTGCAGAGAAAGCACAGGGAACCATATCGCCATCTACAATTGAAAAGTGTTGGGAGCAAGGTTTGTGTGATGAATTTGCAATTGCACCTGACTCAGAGGAAGAGTTTGAGGAGCTTACTCAAGAGGATATTAATAAGGTTAATCTTCAGGTGTTTATTGACTTTTTTTTTTTTTTTTTTTTTTTAAATTGATAATGATACAGTGCAAGTATTTTTGAATTTTACATGTGTGGGCTTGGTGTGTGAATATTTGTTCTTAACAATAAAATCACAAAAAAATTGAGTGAAATCTTTATTTCTAGCACCCAAAAAATGTATATGATTACGACATCTTTTTTATTTATTTTTGCTCATTCACGTGTAATGATCATTATTAGCATTAGTTGAGGCATATGATGCAAGAAAGCAAGCTTATATATAGCATCAGCCAAAAAAAAAACCTATTTCACTCATCTGGTCACTCCAAATGTTTGTCTAGCTCAGCCTTAAATTTATTTAAGCTATCAACTTCCACAATAACAGATGGAATTCTGTTCCAGCGGTCAACTATTTTCCTCAATTTGAATCTATGCAAGCGGAAGTATCCCATCAGCATTGAGCCTGCTCAAACCATTCAAGGCCTTATACACCTCAATCAGATCACCTTGCAAGTGCCTAGTCTCCAGATGCTGAAACTTGCAGAACTTAAGCCTCTCTTGGTAAGAGCACCCCTTTGTTCCTCTTACCTTCTCTGTACTCTTTCTAGCAACTCTACATCCTTCCTAAAATGAGGCCTCCAGACCTGTACACAGTTTTCAAGGGTGGCCTGACCATTGCCTTATACAAGGGGATAATCACCTCCTTGTCTCTGCTAGCAAAATTCCTATATATCATTGACAAAACTTCATGACTTGCTCTGGCAGCCCATCTGCACTGCTCAGAGAACTTCATTGTGCAGTCTATTAGATTGTGCAATCTAATAGACTGCACAATTACACCCAGGTCTTTTTTATTCTCCACCTCCCTGAGTGTAGTACCACACAGTTGGTACGTTTCTTTTGGGTTGCTGCTACCCATATGCAGTACCTTGCATTTGTCAATGTCAAACTTCAGTTGCCACTTCTCAGCCCATCTGCCTAACTTTTCTAGATACTTTTGCACTAGCATACTGTCTTTACTGTCATTAACAACCCTGCCAACCTTTGTATCATCTGCAAACTTGGACATTTATCAATGATATCAATATACCTTCATCGATATCATTAATAAATACACAAAACAACAATGGGCCCAGCACTGAACCCTGGGGGACTCCACTAATAACATTAGCCTATGTAGAGCAGTGTCCATTTATTACCACTCTCTCTCTCTCCCATCCCTTTATCCATTGCAGCAACTTGCCCTTGATGCCATACTGCTACAATTTGTAAAGCAGTTTTCCATGTGCAAGAGTATCAAAAGCTTTCCTGAAATCCAAGTATACGATATCAGAATTATTTTTTGCATCCAGTTCTTTGTGACCACATCCTAGTATCCAATCAAATTGGTCAGCCAAGACTTCCCCTTAACAAACCCATGCTGTGTCTGAACTATTACTGCAGTCTTGTCTGCATGATCCTGCATGACTTCTTTAACCTGTGCACCTTCTATAATTATTTGTGTCACCCTTTGAAACTCCTTTGTGAATTGGAGAAACATTTGCACATCTCCAGTCCATGGGAACCTCCCCTTAATCTAAGGATGCGTTCATAATTATGGCTAAGAGTTTGCTAACTTCCTTTGCTGCTTCCTTCAATATAACTGGATAGATTCCATCCACCTCAGGCATGCCTGTAATTATTTGTAGTTATGTCCTTTAGGTTGTAGGTTTCTAACCGCCAATAAAATGCAGACTGACATCATGGCCCAAATTTTTTGACCCAAACTCTGCATTATATTGGGTCTACAGTGTATATGGTTTATTGATTTGTAGGATTTTGATTAGGTTAAATTACTGAGTATAATGAAAAGGACAGAACTGGACTAGGACAGAAGAATGACAAAACGTAATAGGAATAGGACATTGTAATGCTTAAAGTGTAGAAACAGGAAGAGGTGTGAGGTGGATATGTCTGTCTCCAGCTTCATTTAATTGAGTGTAAAAGAAATTTTATTTTATTTAATGTGTAAAAGAAATGGTTAAAGAGGCATTTGGCAGAGAAATATGGACAAGGAAGAATTGTATGGGGTGAAGATGAAGTGAAAGGTTATTGAGTATGTTAAGATTTGTAGGCAGAAGGAATCTGTTTTATAGAGATGATATTCATTTAAACAAAGGTGGTGCAAGGATTTTTGCCAGTATCGTTGAGGATACCCCAAGGGTTCAGGAAAAATGCTAGTTAAGGGAGAAGGGTAATTTAGATCTGCATTTATCTGATGATGTGGGTCAAAGTAATGCTTGCACTCACCTCATGAATTCTTGTTTGCTGCCACAACAGCTGATGTTGATAAGAGATTCTGAGGGTAGCAATATTTCAAATGAAAGGGAAGATAAAGCTTGGGATACAACCTAAATAACTTCAAGGGGTGTGTCAGGGTAGTAAACTATAGAAAATTACTTAGTCTCAACTGCATCTGCAGTAATGTCTGGAGCGTTGTCAATAAAATGGCTGAATTTGAACTGCTGGTTAGGACAACTAATGCTGATATAATAAGGCTAATAGAAATGTGGTGCCACCCAGAAATTGGCGATGATGAGTTCCACTATGATCTGTATAATGCATTTAGGAAAGATAAGCAAGGTAGACTTCTGGGAGGGCTTACTGGTGGAACCTTGTTCAAAAGGCTAAGACCCACCCTCGGTTATAATGCCAGAAGAAGAAGACAAGGTAGATGGGGTGGAGAGGTCATGTTTCTTATCAAAAGCAGCCTGAGTGCAAAAAGAGCTTTTGCTGAGTCTGAAGTTATGTCTGCCAGCATAGAATCTGTGTAGTGTGATTTAATTGGTGGCAAAGGAACAACGAGAGCAGGAGTAATCCACAGACCAGAATATTGTGAAGAATATGATGAAAGTCTTTACATGCAGATGGAATGGGCAAGCAAGCATGAATTTCTCATTATGGGTGACTCTAATCTGCCCCAGGTTGATTGGAATAAGTGGGAGTGAACTCACCATGGGGAAAAACTTTTCTAAATAAACTAGATGATTATTATTTGTACTCCTTCAGGATGACTTGAATAGACTTCAAAGATGGTCAGAGAAGTGGCAGCTATGTTTTAATGCTGCTAAATGCAAGGTCCTGGGAAATAGCAACCCACAAATAAATTATACACTTGGTGGGGTTGAATTACAAACACTGGAGGAGGAAAGGGATCTGGGAGTTACAACACGGGTAGATATGAAGTTTTCTGAACAGGAAATGCCATATATCTGCCCATATTGTAAACATGCAGCCAGAATAGTCCATGGTGTCAATGATTTATTGAATGTTATCCTGTAGAGATAGGAGGTCATAACCCACTGCATAAGGTGATTGTAAGACCACATTTTGAATACTGTGTTCAAGTATGGAGACCTCATCTGAAAAAAAGACATTGAGCTTCTTGAAAAGGTCTAAAGACTGGCAACTCGAATGGTGAGATCAGCAGAAGGACGACTGTATGAGGAAAGACTCCGATTATGTGGGCTACAGAGCTTGGCAACCATGCACCTCAGAGGTGACCTGATTCAGGTTTATAAGCTCTGAGAGGGATTAGTAAAACGAATGAAGGTGGAATTCTCACTGTTATAAAGAACTCTAACACTAGGGATTATAAATTCAAATTACAGGGGTTTTGCCATTTCATACTTTCAAATTTGATGAGAGCAACTGAGTACTTTACTGAAGTATGTACCACAACTCTTCATTTTTTCTCTCTGGTCTTGGCCTTTACAGTTTTTTAGAGCAGAAGAACCATTTTTATAATAATAAATAAGGGTAACATATTCTTCAATTGTTAATGTCATTTTGGAGTGACTAGGCATAGTGTTCATCCAATTTATCACCCAGATTTCTTTATTTATAAGTGTCTCTTACATAACATTTGAATTTCAAATTTCTACATGATAATTAGTTGATATCAACCAAAAAAAAAAAAAAATTCAAATTCATCATGGAAAGTTATTTTGTGCTCATCCAATAAATTGCAATACCGAATTAATTCCTACTATTAGATCTATGAACATTTCTATAAACAAAAAGGTGAGAAACAGATCAAAACCCTTTTTGATCTTAACTAATGTGCTGCAATTCCTTACTTTTGTAATGCTTGTGACTGCATAAAAATTGACAGTTTGAGTTTCTGGGGATTGCATGGAGTACCATTTACAACTTAATCGGCACCTCCGTAGCCAGGTGGGAAGGAGCAGCAGTGCGTAGCACACGCTTCTTGATCAGACCGGGGTTCGAGCCCTTCACCACCAAATACGGAGGATGCGGAAAGTTCAGGGAATGACCACCGCATACCCTGGAGCAATATGGCCTTAGTTGCTAATGCTCCTAAAAAAAAAAAACAAATAACAATAACTTAATTAACTACCGGTTACATTTTCATTTGTCTTAGATATCACACATTGTCAAGTTTGATAATCAGGATATGCAAAACTTGCTGGAAGCAGTTCTGTTTTCTCATCAAAAACTTTTTTATTCTATTTAAAGATACTTTGCATGTGTAAGCAGTGGTTATTCTGTTTAAAGAAGTAAGTATACAATTTCTCTCAACTTCAGTTAAAAATGGTTCTGATCCTATTTTCAGAAAAGCAAGCTCAATGTATAACAACACAATGAAAGTAGAGATGTCTTAAGTGGTTTATGCACTTGAGACACCCATAGCAACCACACACAAACCACCACAGCATTTCCCCTATCCTACATGAAACCATGCTACAGATATTAAAAAAAGTACCGTTGTGAATAACTAAGCTGTTATAAATTTCTGCATGTGCAATTATAGAAACATATCTGCTTCTCAAAATGCAATGGTAATAAGGATAATGTTACAATAATTAAGCATAACTTAAGATGCAACTTGAGTCTAATTTTCTGTGGTATAAAACTGATATGCTGGAGTCCTGCAACAGGCTTCAGTCAATATTTGGGGACTTGAAGCACATAAATTTTGTCTCAAGCCCAGTAATTTCCTGTAATGGAGCTTAGCAAGGGTTCATAGATGAAAGCATTCTTTAGATATATCATTATGTTAACCTGAACAGTTTGCTTTAAATATATATTTTAATAATAAACATACTGTTCAAGTATTATCTGGAAATAATACATTCCATTCCAATCTAATCAAAATCAAAACTAACTAGGACTAATTTTTACAAGAACACCCTATGTTTCTATATCTGACTTTGTTAGTTGAGAACTACTATTTAAAATTGTACATATGTATGTCTTTATGTGCATATTTGTACATACACACTAATATGGTTAGTTTATATCCACTATAATACAAGAAAATGACAAGTTACTGGTGTTTCTCTGTATTAACCATTTCATTAAGTACTAATAAAAGTTTTATTAGTTTAATATTCTATAAATATTTAATTTTAAAAGAAAATAAGCTTTAATTTCATTATTTTACCTTTTCCAGTCTTTCCCACTAATATCTCCAGGCCACCTATGTTTTAAAATACATTCAGGAAGTTCTGGAATGAGTGGAGCTGGTTGAAAATTTGAAAGAACATCTGCTTCACCTTTCTTTAAAGAAAAAAAGTTTAGAAATAAAACTACACCACAGCTACATATTAACAAATAAAAAAATAAAAAACAAAAAAAACTATCAGAAAACCGTGAAATCAGTTTTTTTTTTTTTTTAAGATGTATGTAAACAAACCAATTCCTAAAAATTATATTTATATTTTCATTTTAGGATCAAAAGTTACAGGACTGTATTTGTTAAAAATATCTAAACATTGAACATATAATAATTAAAAAAAAAAAAAAAAAAAAAAACTTTATTTTATTACAAAATAAAATAATGTATTTTTATGCTTTGCTACTCCAAATTCTATTAAATTAAATGGTTTCTTCTGCAAATCCTCCTATTAATATGTACTGAACATATAATAGAGGAAGAAAGTAATGTCAACATTTAATTGATGATGATTTGCTGTTTTATAGCATATTGACAACCTAGGCATTAATTAGCAATGACATGCTTAAGTATTTACCACTATATTGCTCTAGCAAAAATCAAGCTCATGTTAAACTTTGGTTCCAATAAACTGGACTTTACAGTCTGTGTACTAAAATGTAAAATACTGTGCTTTACTGTATGTATATGTGTATTTAAGTATAAAATACAGTGTGTTCATTTTATTTAAGGTATTTGTAATAAAACAATGCAATTCTAAAAATTAATTTTTATTTCTATTATTCTTTTGTTTTTTGGCACCTCCGTAGCCAGGTGGGCAGAAGTAGCAGTGCATGCCACACGCTTCTTGATTAGACCGGGGTTTGAGCCCGTGACCACCAAATATGGAGGATGCGGAAAGGTCAGGGATTGACCACCGCATATCCCCGGAACAATATGGCCTTAGTTGCTAATGCTCCTAAAAACCAAATAACAACAACAACTTTTGTTTTTTTTCTAATACTCATCCTCCTACTTCACAATCTCCCAAAATTACTGCCTATTTTGTAATGAGGATGTTCTCCACTTTGGAAAACACTTCAGAATTGATCAAAAATAATTTGTATACACATTATGCATTTTTTTCTTAGAATAAAAGGTAAGGAACTAGTTCCAACTTTATTTTAATCCAAATGACAAACTGCTTAAAATACCTGATATATTAAAATGAGCAAAACAAATTGTTTCTTTTATTTTGTAGTTTTATCAGATTTTTCAAATTGGGGCATATCCTCATTCGGCAGTTAAGCAGAAATTTGCAAAAACCATCACTTTTCCTGATATTTAATGGTAAAAAATTATATAATACAATAAATTTGATAATTTCCTTAACTATTAACTATAACCCTCGATTCATTTATAAACCATAAAAAAAATATATATAAAGTATGGGTGCCTAGACACGCCAAGTAAATAACACTTTCCTAATACAGCACTTACTGAATTTTCAAGCTGCTGTTGTAATGACTGGTACAGAGTGCGAATCTTTTTTGCATGCTGTATAAGTCTAATGGTGTGAAGAGTAATACTATCCACAGAACAAGCTTCTGGTGGTAACCTACAAAAATGTTATGTTAGCTTTGATTTCAAAAAATAAACTCTTACAAGGAATTTAAAAAATTGTTTATATAGCATTTGATATATTACATACACAGAATGTAACTTAAGATTATAAACTACATCTTATCCAGCAAGCTTATACAGGGGACATTAAATATAGAAAAGCTTGATCATTTTAATATTTACGACAATTCAAAGCATTGCTTTCCAAATTTATCTCATCAAATACTACTTTCAGGAACTGTTTGGCAATTTTTTCATTTTAGTTTTTGTTTGAATGTAAAAGTCCATCCAGTGATCAACTGAAGAAAAATGTTGGACAGCATTATCAAAGACTGTTTCTTTTACATCACTGCAGTACAGTACATGTCAAAAACTCAGATTCACACAAAATGAGTCCCAAATTTGGTAGTCTTATTTGCCTAATTTTATTGCAAGGCATATTTTAATTCTATTTATTGCTAAAAACTTTCAACATTAAGCTGATACTAATATCTGGCACTATTTGTGTGTGTGTGTGTGTGTGTGTGTGTGTGAGATTAAAATAATTAGTACTTTATGTGAAGCTTTACCTGTCCACTCTTCAAAACTGTAGGCAAAAATAAGTTCATTTTTAAAAGGTACTTCATCAAATTACTAGCCATATATTTCTATTAAATTTTTAATGAGCTCATTGAAAAGTACAGCTATAAATACTAAACTTTGAAGAATCAAGGACACTCAGGAAATGTATTACATGACAGAAAAAGGACATACGTAGTTGAATTTTAAATATGTGGTCACATTTAATTTAATTTGAATAATATTGAGAAATGTAATTTATCTCAATTCTGATCACATAAGACCTAGTGGTCATATGATCTTGTTCTTCTGAATTTTTTCTGCTTTAGCCATAATATGCCAGTTCTTATGGTAATTTAGTTTGTAGGGAAGTGTGTGTATCCACAGGCCAATTATGAACAAACACAAATAGCAAAGGTACATGATGCAAGAAAGCAAGCTTATCATCAGCCAAAAAAAACAGAAGAAGAAAAAAAAACAAACCCTCATTTCACCCATCCACTCGCTCCAAATGTTTGTCAAATTCTGCCTTGAATCTATTTAAGCTATCAACTTCTACAATGACAGATGGAAGTTTGTTCCAGCAATCAACCACCCGCTGGCTAAAGGCAAACTTCTGCACATCTATCCTACAACAGTCTTTCCTCAATTTGAATTTATGTCCTCTCAAGCGATTATTCTGAGCAAGAGGAAGGCTTCCATCAGCAGCAGCATTGAGCATACTCAAACCATTCAAGACTTTATTTACTTCCTTTGCCACCTCCTTTAATATAACTGGATAGATTCCATCCACCCCAGGTGCCTTTCTTATGTTTATCTTCAACAATTTCTCCTCCACTTTACTCTCAGTTATTACAAGATTATCTAGCTTACTCCAGAGTTTAATGCACCTCTGGCATTCCCCTCCCTGAATAACTCCTCATGTGTGAATGTAGATGCAAAATATTCATTTAGTTTGTTAGCTACCTGAGCAGGATCATCAACAGTTGAACCATCAACATCAAGTGGACCAATCTGATTCATCCCCTTCCTTCTAGAGTTTACATAAGTAAAGAACTCTTTACTGTTTTTCTTTGCATCCTTTGCCAAAGATTTCTCATAATCTGCCTTTGCCTACCTAACCTCCTTAGTGACTTGGAATTGTATACACCTGAAAAAATACTATTTTACAAGTTAACTAAGAAACTTGCCTTCTTTTTTTGGGAGACTTAATTTAAAAAATGCTGCCATACATGTTCATTCAAGTTGAGAACATGTATGGCAGTATACAAATAAAACTTTGAAAAATAAATCTTTGGCAATTGCCCAAAATCCATTCAAAGCAGGTTCCATAGCCACAGCTCCATCAAATATCCAAGCAATGAATTAATTGCAATGCTCTATGAATTAATTAAATTGCAATACAATAAAGGTAAATAATATCAGCAGCTGTTTTCTAACATAAATGAAAGAGAGAAATCTCTCAGCCTTCAATACTAATAGGTGATGCTGGTTTAATCTGGCATAATTTTGCAGATTTGAAACATTCCATTTGATGCTTTATTTCAGCTAGAAAAGCATTTGTAACAAACTCAACTATAGTATTCTTCTAATTATAACATCAAAATCTAGAATTAACTGTTGATTATTTTTACGTAACATGGAAATAAACAGCATTTATTAACTTCTTGAAAATCAGTCTGTCCTACTTTGTTTTCTTGTTATAAATGGATAAATGAATTCTTGCTTGTTCATTTTCACTTCACCAGAAACTGGCAAAGCAACTGAAACTGTTATATACATAAATGAACTTTGGTATTTTTCTTTCTCTCTACCAGACAAATGGCAATTCCATTGTATCTTTCTCTCTTTCTCTTTCTCTCTACCAGATATCTTTCTCTCTACCAGACAAATGGCAATTCCAACAATAAAGTCTGCTTGTCTTTGCACTTCATAAGCTTTGCTATCCCATCATAATTAGCAATTTGAAAATAATGAGTGAAATTGCTTTTATGTTTGGTAGGTTTTTAGGTTTAGTAGAATCAGTGCTGGTCTAACTCCAGCTATCAGGTTTTTACCCTTCAAAATATGAAAAGAATGCTGATTCTCTTTCAAAAATAAAATTTAAAAAGAAATTAATGCACAAGTTATAACTGTCCATTGTACTTTGTATTATTATTGACACAAATATTTAGCAACTGAGTGTCATGCAGTAGAAATAGAAATCTACTTCAAGAATTGTGACTGAAAGCTGCTTTTCTTTTAAATTTCTTTAGAGTTTTTTATAAGATAATACAGCAGCTTCCACTTTTTGTGAATAGACTTTTTCCTTAAAAGGGTCCTTGAATCCTTTTCCTCCAACATTCCAAGCCAGCTCACAAATTATTTATTAAATCATTATTTAATAAATAATTTACTCACATTATTTATTAAATCATTATGAATTTAATATAATTATTATTAAATTATTAACAATCATCACAACAGCTAATACATATTTTCATAAGCATATAAATGCAAACTGAGATATTTTAAGATAAAAGTCATAAGTTTTCATTATACACTTTGTTTAAAAGAATTTTTTTTTAAAATTTAAAGGATCTGAGAGCCAGATTTGCTCTTTTCGATTTCCCATGCTAGATTGAATTTTCACAATCAAGAGCATAATATATGTAAATCAAATCGCAAATAAAGGTCAATAAATATGCAAATTAAATCACAATAATATTGTATGCTGATATAATTATAAAGATTTATTATTTTATTTTTTAGTATTTGTAGACAATAACAACCACATGCAGAATTGGAAGTACCAATGCATTTGGAAATTTCATATCATATCATATCAGAGACCCATTAATGACTGCTGCATTTGGTGTGCTAAACTGTGTTAGCTGAACACTAGTACTAAAAAAATGGCAAGAAAACTTATAAAAATTAAAATACAAATTCCATTTACATAATTCAGATGTGACAGAATGTAAAGTCTGCTAACAACAGAAACAAAACAACAGTTGACAAAAAACTTGTAGCATATATTCCAATTATGTTATCCACCAGAAAATTATAATTCAACTAATACACTTCAAACTAAAACAATTACAACTAAAATACAAAACCAATGACAAAAATAAAATTAATATTAGACATCTATGTCTCCCTAGAAGCAGTTTTTCTGATCTGTAATGTTCATTTTGCATGCAACCTTTATGTTCTCAACAAATGATTAAGCCTACTGTAACATGAACCAGCATAGACATACACAGAATGCCTAATATAAACAGATCTGAATTTTTACAGATATTTTTCAAATTCCAACAAAATAAGGGATGCAAATCAAAGTCAAAAATATATTGAAGGAATATTAAAATTCATATTTACATATGAATTTTAATATTCATATTCTGAATATGAATATTCATATTCTCTAACAGACAATTTAAACTTTTTTGTTTTTTGGCAAGTAGTAGTGGCATGTGATGCAAGAAAGCAAGCATATGAGCTTAAGGGCTCACATCTTGTGAATATGGGCTTGGCACACCCAAGGTCCAGAGCTAGATATCATCATTCTTCTCTTTCTTGGCGATTCCCTTCTACTTCTGACTCTTGCTCTCTCTGTCTCGCTCTCGCTCAGGGAATTTATTTTGGCTGGTGCAGCATAAGTCTCAGGCTTCCTTGCACCATTTGGCTAATAATAGTAATAATAATAATGTAGCATCAGCCAAATTTACACAACCATTCCCTCTAAAAATTTCTCCATATCCTCCTTGAATTTATTTAAGCTATCAACTTCCATAAGAACAGATGGAAGTTTGTTCCAGCAATCAACTACCTGCTGGCTAAAGGCAAATACTGGCACATCTATTCTACAACTGTCTTTCCTCAATTTGAATTTATGCCCCCTTAGGTTTGTAATCTGATCAAGTGGAAAAATCCCATCAGAATTCAGCATGCTCAACTCATTACACACCTCAATCAGATCACCTCGCAGCTGCCTAGTCTCCACCACTGTAATTGCAATTTGCAGAACTTAAGCCTTTCTTGGTAACAGACCCATTCGTTCCCCTCACCAATCTTGTTGCCCTTCTTTGTACATGCTCAAGCAACTCTACATCCTTCCTAAAATGAGGTCCCCAGACCTGTACGCAGTACTCAAGGGATGACCTGACCACTGCCTTATACAAACGGATAATCACCTCATTTTCCCTACTAGCAAAATTCCTGTATATCATTGAGAAGCCCTCATGACCTGCTCTGGCAGCTTGTCTGCATTGCTCAGAAAACTTCATATCTGACTACACAATTACTCCCAGGTCTTTTTCAGTTTCTAACACCCTAAGTGTACTACCACACAGTTGGTATGTTTCTCTGGCGTTACTTCTACCTATATGCAGTACAGGGACTCCCCAGCTTATGTAATACTCGACTAATGTAAATTTGACTTTATGAGTTTTTGCTGGCTAGTGAAAACTTAAAAAAATCGTGGAAACATATTTTGCATCCAGTAGGAATAAATGGAGGTCCTGTGAAAATATTATAATGTAACGTGAAAATATCATAATTGGTAATTCATTCCAAGACCTCGGAAGTTGAAATTTTCACTATATAACTAAGCTATTTATCTCTCTAATAGGTCATTTTTATAATGGAAATTGCACTACACTTTCATCGTTACCATATGTTCTGTTATAAGAATCAATTTTGAACGCCCTTGTGATATTTTTCTAAAACACATTTCTGGAGGTCACTACCATAAAACAATAAAAACAATTTGCACTTTCTGGTTTATTGGGCTTTTCTGTTTGGGCAATCTATTATAAATGGGTAGTAAACTCGATCTTATTGCATTTGCAATAATACAGATAACTGGAATTCTGTGGGTTTTTATGTTATGGTATAATACATTGGTGAAATGAGTTCGCCTTCACTGAAATCTTCAATCATATAAAAAACATAAATAAATTTTCAGAATCTTCTCTTCACTCCTATTTATTTATTACAATGGTGAAGGGAAAGGGACCAATGAAAAGTGCAAGTGCTGGCAGTGCTAGGAAACAAAACAAAATTGATTTAGAAATAAAGATGATTAATTAAGAAGTATGAAGCAGGACAAAGTTTGTCATCTATTGCACAGAATTAGGTCTCGTGCTTTAACAGTGAATGCTATTTTAAGGGACAGTGTGTGTATAAAAGAACATGTTAAAGGATCAACACATTTAAGATCAACAGTGAACACAAAAAACTATTAATAATATGGATGGAAAATCAGATTCAGAAGCAAGTGCCCCCGGGTCCAATGGCCATTCAAGCAAAAGCAAGAAGTATTTATGAAGATATTAAGGATAAGTACAGCAAACCCCAAGTCAAGTTCGTAGCAAGCACCGGGTGGTTTAATAGGTTCATGCATCACACTGGTTTCCAAAACATTAAAGTATGCGATGAAGTCGCCAGTGCCAATTCTGCAGCTGTAGAGAAATTTTGTGATGTATTAGAAAAAAACCCATTCTAAATCTCCACAGCCTTCAACTTCCGCACTGGCATGCTTATCAGCTGGAGAGTTAATTCTGGCAATGATGCTTGAAAAGTAAAACCTGCTGATGTTATGCCTGTGTCCTCTCTTTTTGTAATCTTTCCTGTGCATGAGATAAAAAAATTGAATAAATAATTCTATTTACATGTTCATCGAACATTTCTTTTTTGCTTCAATAAAATTCTGTGTGCATAGTTGTGAGTGCTGCATAAGCATTTAGGGAAATTCCAACTTATGTAAAATTCGACTTGTGTAGAGTTCTGCGGAATGCAAACCTTACGTAAGTCAGGGAGTGGTTGTACTTTGCATTTGTCAATGTTAAACTTCAGTTGCCACTTCTCAGCCCATCTATCGAACCTTTCTAGATTCTGTTGCAATAGCACACTGCCATTACTCTCATTAACAACCCTGCCAACCTTTGTATCAACTGCATACTTGGACATTAAGCGTGATATATCTTCATCAATATCATTGATATATATACAAAACAACAGTGGGCCCAACACCGAACCCTGGGGGACTCCACTAATTAATAACATTAGTCCACAAAGAGCAGTGTCCATTGATTACCACTCTCTGTTATCTCCCACTCAACCACCCTTTTATCCATTGTAGCAACTTGCCCTCAATACCATACTGCTCCAATTTGTACAGTAGTCTTCCATGCACAATAGTATCAAAAGCTTTCCTGAAATCCAAGTATATGATATCAAAATTATTTTTTTGCATCCAGTTCCTTTGTAACCACATCATAATATCCAATCAAATATGTCAGACAAGACTTTTCCTTAACAAACCCATGCTGTGTCTGAATTATTACTGTAATCTTGTCTAGATAATCCTGCAATGCTTCTTTAACCAACAGGTCTGTAATTACTTGTGTCACCTTTTGATCCCTCTTTGTGAATTGGGGATACATTTCCACATCTCCAGTCCGTGGGAGACTTCTCCTGAGTCCAAGGATGCTCATAATTATGGCTAAGTGCTTACTTCCTTTGCCATTGCCTTTAATATAACTGGATAGATCCCATCCACCCAAGGTGCCTTTCCTCTTGAACTTCAACAATTTCTTCTCCACTTTGCTCTCAGTTATTACAAAATCATTAAGCTCCCTGTTAGCGTTTAATAAGCTTCTGTCCATTTCCCTAAAGAATTCCTCATATGTGAATGTAGATACAAAATACTCATTCAATTTGTCAGCTATCTGAGCAGGATCATCAACGTGCCATGCAATATCGCTGGATTAAAGCCAGATTTAACACACAAAGTTGCTTTATACAATTTCCGAATGTATTAGTATTCATGTTTTGAAATATGATGAAATGTGAGAACAATAACAGACTGTTGTATATGAGCGAACAGTTTATTGTATGGAGGTAAAAGATGAGACATGTCTGAACAAATTATGCTTTGTTACAGTGTGCTCTATTGTCTCAACCTTTAGCAATGAACATAATCTGGATACTTTCTGAACAGACCTAGTATACTCTGTATAGCTATTTCATATATTAGAATTTCTCTATAGCTATGCCTACAGACAAACAAAGCTAAATACTTGGAGGTGAATAAAATAAGGAATAAAAACATCTCTCTGTTATAAATTATTACATCAAAAGATATTATGTATTCTATCAATATTACTTACTCTTGAGGTGCTAATATTTTGGCTGGAGTTGGCTGATAGAGTTCAGCTCCCTCTACTTCCACTGGTCGGGGTTTTGTAATCTGCTCTCGTTCAATAGCAGCAATTCCAGATTCTGTGTCTTGAATTAGAGGCAAGTCACCCCAATGTGACTGTAGCATTTTTTAATATGAACTAAAAAATAAATTGTAAGAGGTAAAATAAATTAAAATTCATTTATTAAGCAAATCAAAAGTTAATAGTATTATTAGTGGCAAATGATGTAAGGAAGCAAGTTTATATGACATCAGCCAAAATTAAAAAAAAAAAAACAAAAAAAACCTTACCTATCCATCCTCTCTAATAATTATTTTAATGCTTTCTTAAATTTATTCAAACTATCTATTTCTGCAATACCAGATGAAAGTTGATTCCAGCAATCAATTACTCTGGCTGAAGGCAAATTTTTGCACATCTGTTCTGCAGCCATTTTTCAATTTAAGTTTATATCCTCCTTACATGTGTCTGAGAAAGAATAAGAATGTCATCAACATTCAGTTTACTCATTTAATCAGGTCTCCTCATGGGTGTCTGTTTCCAAGCACTACCTCTTGTGTCCCTAATATTGTTGCTTTTCTCTGCACCCATTCCAACAGTTCCACATCCTTTTTAAAATGAGACCCAGACCATGCAGTACTCAATGAGATAACTACCTCCTTATCCTTACTGGCAAAATTTCTCTATATCATTGAGAGGATGTCTCCTCACGGAATGTCCTATCAGCCCGTCTGCACCGCTCAGAGAACTTTATATTGGACTGTACAATTACCTCTAGGTCTCTTTCATTCTCCACTACCTTGCATGTGGTACTACCCAGTTGGCATGTTACTGAGATTATTGCTGCTCATATTTGTATTTATCAATGTTAAACTTTTAATTGCCGCTTTGCAGACCAATTTACCTAATTTTTCTAGGTCTTGTTGCACATAATATGCCTTTATTCCTGTCATTAACTACTTTACCTTTTCCTTTATATAAAAGTTACCAACCTTTATATCATCTGCAAACATAGAAAGTAAGCTTGATATGACTTCATCAATATTGTTAATAAATACTGAAATGGCTCCTACTCAATACATAGTTCAACTCTGTTGATATTAGTTCTGCTTTTATTTTATACATATGAAGTGCATTTATAAAGTCATGCCCATTAACATGTTTATTGTTTGCTGGAATGTAAACCTGCTTCAAAACAAACTGCAATTTTTGTGCCTCAATGCAAATATTCAACCATTTAACTGCTGTCAATAAATGTGTTATAAAAGGAAAAGCACATGAAATGAACAACTGAGCAATGTCAACACTGACTGTATCATGGGATACTGCATTATGATTGTGATTTTACTTAGCATCAATCACACTGTCTAGAGAGCACTATAAAAGCTGTATACTTGGTTTATGTTTTTCATATGTTCTTTGCTTATATTGAATTATTTTATCTAGTTTAGTATTTTCCACAGAAGAAAATGTAAAATTTGTTGAAGATTATTCCTGCTGAATTTTAATTCTTTAGTTTGTGAAAAAACGCATCATCCTTAGTGTGTATCTACTGATAAAATTTTGTGTAGTAATAGTAATGGAGGCATGTGATACAAGAAAGCAAGAACATGAGCTTATGTAGCATCAGCCGGAAAAAAAAAAAAATTTCATACATCCATTCCCTCTAAAACTTTGTCTAGTCCCTCCTTGAATTTATTTAAGCTATCAACTTCCAAAATTTTACCATAAAGGGTTTCATAATGGATCCACAGCCTGAGACATCAGGACTTGAAAAGGAACAGAGATGGACAACACACTGAAGCTGGGATGGATAATTTAAATCAGATTTTTATAATATATCATCGGACACTGAAATGAATCTGATTTAGATGCATCTGCTGATGTCAGAAACAGATGCATCTGATTTAGATGCATCTTGGAGTCACTGCCGCTTGGAGTGATGATTGTTCACAGACAAAATCCATTTACTAAAACACAGTGCCTACTTGTTTCAATTCCCCACAGAAACACCCAGGATACAAATAAAGGGCCCTTGTAAATATAAGTGGCAGTAAAAGTGAAAATTTGTATCTAATTGTAAAAATCATTATTGAAAACTACACCTACAAATTTTACCCGTGTATATTTTTTTACAAGTTGAGATATTAACTTTTTGGTTCTTTTAATTTATGTTGTAGTTAGTATCAGTACCAGAAATGATACAAGAAAGCAAGCTAATACAGTATTAGCCATAAAAAAAAACAAAAAAACTTCCCACATTACCTGTCCATTCCCTCCAATAATTTGTATAGTTCTTCCTTGAATTTATTCAAACTATCCATTACCAACTGGAAGTTGGAATGTTTAGTTTGTTTGATGGAAGTTTGTTCTAGCAATCAACTAATGCTGGCTGAAGGCAAACTCTTCACATCTATTCTATAACCATCCTCAGTTTGAATTTATGTCCCCTCATATGTGTATTCTGAGCAGGACAAAGAATACCATCAGCATTGAGCTTGCTCAATCCATTCAAAGATGTAAACACCTCAATCATATCATCTTGCAGGTGCCTAGTCTCTAAATGCTGCAATTTGCAGAACTGAAGCCTTTCTTGATAAGACCACCCTTTTGTTCCCCTCACCAATCTCGCTGTCCTTCTCTGCACCCATTCCAGCAGTTCTACATCCTTCCTAAAATGAGGCCTCCAGACCTGTATATAGAACTCAAAATGTGGACTAACCATGGCCATGTGCAAAGTGATAATCACCTCCATATCCCTATTAACAAAGTTCCTGTATATCATTAACAAAACCCCATGAGCTTTCCTGGCAGCTTGTCTGCACTGCTCAGAGAACTTCATATTTGACTGCATGATTATCTGCAGGTCTTTTTCATTTTCCACTATGCTGAGTGTAGTACCAAAAAAGGTGGTAAGTTAATCTGGAATTAGTGCTAATCATATATAGTACCTTGCATATGTGAATGTTAAACTTCAACTGCTGTTTCTCAACCCATTGGCAGCTTAATATTTCTATATATTTTAGCAGTAGCTTAGCTTGATTACTGTCCCACTTAACCATTCACTTATTCACAGCAGTAACTTGCACTTAATGCCACAATGCTCCAATTTATATAGCAGTCTTTTATGTGCAATTGTATCAAAAGCTTTGTATATGATATCAAAATTATTTTTTGCAGCTGGTTTCTTTGTTACTGCATCATAGTATCCAATCAAATTGGTCATACAAGGTTGTTCCATAACAAATCCATGCTGTGACTGAAGTATAACTGCATTTCTGTCTAGATGGCCATGCATTACTTCTTTCACCAGTGACTCCATTATTTTCCCTGGAACAGAAATTTAGCTAACAGAATTAATTTTTTTGTTGTTGTAATCTTATTAGCATTAGTAGAGGCATACGATGCAAGAAAGCAAGCTTATACAGCATTAGCCAAAAAAAAAAAAAAAAAAAAAATCATTCCACACATCCATTCAGTCTAAAAGTTTGTCTAGTTCTTCCGTGAATTTCTTTAAGCTATCAACTTCTACAATCACAGATGGAAGCTTGTTCCAGCAATCAGCTACCCTCTGGTTAAAAGCAAATTTCCGCACAGTTATTCTACAACTGTCTTTTCTAAATTTAAATTTAAGCCCCCGCAGGTTCATAATCTAAGCAAGAAAAAAAATCCCATCAGCATTGAGCCTGCTCAACCCATTTAAGGCCTTATACACCTCAGTCAGATCACCTAGCAGGTGCTTAGTCTCCAGATGCTGCAATTTGCAAAACTTAAGCCTTCTTGGTAAGAGAACCCTTCATTTCCCTCACCAATCTTGTTGCCCTTTTCTGTACTCGTTCTAGCAACTCTACATCCTTCCTAAAATGAAGCCTCCAGACATGTATGCAGTACTCAAGGCCGTGGCCTGACCATTGACTTATACAAAGGGATAATCACCTCCTTATCTTTCCTTTTTTCTTTTTTTGTTAGTTGTTGGCGCATCGGCTTCTGTGGCCATAATGCACCTTCCAAAGTTTTTGCATTTTACTCTGATCCAAGCCCGAGGCGGGATTCGAGCCCGCGACCTTTGGGTTGCCAGGCAGGCACTTTACCCACCTGGCTAGCTCGGTCGGCTCACCTCCTTATCCCTGCTAGCAAAATTCCTGTATATCATTGACAAGACCCCATGACCTGCTATGGCTGCACTGCTCAGAAAACTTTATATCTGACTGCACAATTACCCCCAGCTGTTTTTTATTCTCTATTACCCTGATGCAACACAATACACGCAAGTGAGATACGGAGTAAAAATTTAAGATACAGGAATGAAGAGATTCTGAACATTTACGATTTTATTTTACTGTACTGTAGTTATGGTAGTGTTCTTCATCTTTTAGAAGGAAGCAGAAATTTTTAACAATTCAAATCGAAGATTGGGATTTTAAATAGACTTTCAAAGGATGATAGCAGGTCTTCATTAGCAAAATTTTATGAGGTTGGAAAGTCAACTATAACAGAAATTATAAACAACAAGGAAAATTTTTTTTTAAAGTTCACATCAAAATTTGATTCAGATGGTGGTGCAAGAAAAAAAAAAACAAAAAAAAAACAATGAGAACAGCTAATGACCCATTCCTCGAAGATGCTGTTTGTTGTTGTAGTTGGGTTTTGGGAGCATCAGCAACTAAGACCATATTGCTCTGTATATACTATCCGTAAATTGCATGTGTTCTCTAATCGATTTTCTGCTTTGCTGGAAGAAAAACCTGAGTTTCCTGGAGTAAAACCATGCTGCCTTCAGCTGAGACCGACTAACTCAGCCACGTTGTTAATAAGGCCCATAAAAATTCCTCACATCATCAACGGGACTCGAACTCTGGTCTTTTCCATCTGGGGTGGGGAGGATGGTGATTCTACTAACTGTGCTACCCATAAGATCTAGGTACGAGCAACAAACTGAATCCTGTCCAACTCAATTACTGTTGCTGAAAAGAGTGAGAGATCTGGCAGCAAAGAAACAAAGTTCAAAAATGGTGCAGCAAAAAATAAGTAATTATTTTCACTAAAGGTTCATACATATGTGTTTTTGTGGCTGAAAGTTACATATGTTTTGTTACCTATGAATAAAAATATGTAAATACAAATTTGTTTTTATTTATAAACTTACTAAACCTTTTTTTTTTTAGTCTCCAGAACAGTATTTTTGATAAGTTCAAAAATCCAAACTACCCCCGGTCCCAATTAGTTTGAATTATCAATGCTTTTCGGTACATGATATTAAAATTATTTTTTGCATCCAGTTCTTTTGTGACACACATCATAGTATCAAATCAAACTGGTCAGACAAGGCTTCCCCTTAACAAACCCACGCTGTGTCTGAATTATTACTGCAGTCTTGTCTAGATGATCCTGCAATGCTTCCTTAACCAGTGACTCCATTATTTTCACCAGAACAGCAGTTAAACTAACAGGTCTGAAATTACTCGTGTTATTCTTTGATCCTCCTTTGTGAATTGGGGATATATTTGCACATCTCCAGTCATGGGAATCTTCCCTGAGTCCAATGATGCTCTCATAATTATGGCTAAGGATTTGCTTACTTCCTTTGCTGCCACCTTTAATATAATTGGATAGATCCCATCCACTGAAGGTGCTTTGTTAAGTTTAACTTCAACTCCACTCTGCTCTCAGTTATTACAAAATTATTTAGCTCCCTGCTAGAGTTTAATAAGCTTCTATCCTCCACTTCCCTACAGAATTGCTCAGTTGTGAATGTATATGCAAAATACTCATTTAGTTTGTCAGCTATCTGAGCAGGATCATCAACAGTCAAACCATCTATATCAAGTGGACCAACCTGGTTCATCCCCTTCCTTCTAGAGTTTATATAAGTAAAGAAGTCTTTTGCTGTTTTTATTTGCATCCTTTGCCAAAGATTTCTTGTAATCTGCCTTCGCTTGCTTAACCTCCTTTGTGACTTGATTACAGACTAGCTAATGTCTACCATAGGCTTCTGTTTTTTGCCTGATAATTTATATGTATCCCGTGCATTTTTTCTTCTCTGCCACAAGTCTCATTAGTTCATCTGACATCCATTTAGGCCTAAACCTTGAACATTATTTCTTAGTTGGTATGAAAAGCCTAATAGCTTCCAAGTTTAATTCCTTGAATGTTTCCCATTTAGAATTTGCTATTGGTAACACCATCAGTTGGTCTCAGTGTATAGACTTTAAAAAATCTCTGAGGCTACTGTAGTCACCTTTACAAAAGCAAAACCCCTTTACCCCTGATGGTAGTTAAGTCTTTATGTAAATCCCACATTCAGTACACTGTGATCACTGCTACCTAGTGGTTTCTTTATCTACAAATTCTTAATGTATGAATAATCACTGCTGATAATCAGATCAAGAGTATTACTTCCTCTGGTTGCCTCTCGAACATGCTGCTGTAGAAAACAATCATCCAATAAATCCACAAAAGTCTTGCCAGTGTGCAAGTGACCAACTGACAAATTCCAGTCGACATCTGGGAAGTTAAAATCTTCCATTACAAGACATTTTGATTTACTGGCCCACTCTATTTCTCTGTAGAACTGTTTGCTGTACTCATCAGTGTCATTAGGCCTATAACACACTCCTACACTCATTTTTGCTTTCCCAGTGCTTATTGTCACACCAAACTGACTAAACACTGCACTGTCCATTTATGTCAACTTGATGCACTTCCTTAGATTTCATGTGTTTCTTAACCAACAGCATAACCCCTTCCTGTCCTGTCTCTCCTTTCTGTACACATTGTACTCTTCAAATTCCAAATCTGCATTCCTTATATCTGTGTGACGCCATGTCTCCGATATCCCAACAATGTCTTGTGATGTCTTGACCAGTACTTCAAATTCATCAAATTTATTACTATACTTCTAGCATTGGTGTACATGCAAGTATACATGCACCTGTTCTTACTCCTAGTTACCTTAACACAGCCCATGCATTTACTTGTTCCATGATGATGCTCATTCCAATAGAAGCGGTACAAGAATCACTTTCACCTCTGCTTGTGACTACTGTTAATCTGTTAGTCTGCGTCTTTAGTCTTTTATTACAAACTACACTTACAAATGAAATTTTCATGTTTCAAAAGTACAACTTTTACCTGTGCATTTTTTTTACATGTTGAAACAGACATTAAACACGAATAACCTTTTAGACAAACTTCGGTTTGTCTAAAAAATTCAACTATGTAATAATGATGGAAATGCATTAACTAATCTCATAGTTTGAGGCTTTCTGCTATAAAATATTATTCTAAGAAGCACACCTTTTGGCATCTCTCATATTGCATAAATAACTCACAACTGGGTTGTCACATCTTAATACTTCTTGGCATCTATCCACTCACTTGATGAGAAGCCAAATAGCTTTGAAAGTGTGCTGTGGTGGTACTCAACTTAAAATAAATAACAGTACTTTGCTCTAATGGAGAAGCATTACTTATTTGAAGTATTAGGAGGGCAACTTGTGAAGGATTTCACAATATGAGATGTTACAATAATAACGCCAATGTACAAACTCAAGTTTTTAGACAACTAAAAAATTCAACTATGTAGTAATGATGCAAATGCACTATTGTCAGGGATGTTAATTTTTTTGTTGTAAATTAATGTTGTTTTTATGTCCCATCAAGTCAGTGTCAATTTCTGGTGACTCTGGAAAAGTGCTGTCCATTTCCTCTCTATCTTACATTTTATTCCACAGCTCTTACAAAGATATCCCAAATTACAAAGATATTACAAAGAGGTCTTTGAATCATTCTATTAACCATCATTTCCACTGTGAGAGATGCATATCTTCTTCTTCAGATATGGGTGTCTGCACACATCAAATACCTGAGGTATGACAGCTTTTGTCTATTTATCATGGTCTCAAGGGAACAGACAGGCTTTATTTGGTCCAGGACTGAATGACTGGTTTTTCCTCATTGTTCAGTGTATCCCAAGCAGCTTTCTATGGATCCATAACTCAAAGTCAATTTTCCTCTTTCTCCCATCAAATTTTTAACCACAGCATTACAGGAAAAACCAAAGCTGATAATAATCCAAACTTAGTTAAAAATTTTGGCTAGATGCATCACTGCTTTGCTGCCCAGAGTTGTCTTCCTTAATTTATCCAGTGCATTATCCATTGGTATATATATCCTGGAACTAAAGTGAAACAAAACTGCCTAGCACCTCCAATTGATTTTCATCAATACAAAACCCACAGCTCTTTCTAAATGGCATCACCTTTTTCTTTTTGATGTTTAACACGAGTCTAGACATTGCAGTCTCCTGTTTGACTTTCTTAAAAAGCTTTATCATTTCTTTACTTTCAGCCAATAAGATGGGATAATCTGCATATCTCAAATTGTTTATCTTGATTCCAGTTACTTCTTAATCCTATCTAGCCATTTTTATAATGCACTTGCTATATAAGCTAAAGAAGGACAGAGATAAGATGCATTCTTACCTATCCCTCACTGATACTAAACCATTCTGCTGCACCAAATTTTGTCCACTTTAGCCTCTATCTCTATGTAAAGCCTTTGCATA
Source organism: Mastigoproctus giganteus (assembly GCF_048544385.1). Taxonomy (NCBI): domain Eukaryota; kingdom Metazoa; phylum Arthropoda; class Arachnida; order Uropygi; family Thelyphonidae; genus Mastigoproctus; species Mastigoproctus giganteus. The sequence goes on along the minus strand of NC_143582.1, from coordinate 192,665,477 downwards.
GGGATTAGAATTTCTTGCACACTTATTTTCCATAATACATTCCAGAGGCTGGCATGGTTCATGCAGTTGAACACCTTACTATGAAACATAAGTTTATTGTGAAAGATAAGTACACCTTTTGATAGTCCCTTTTTCACTCCTTCATCCATCTTAATCTTTTTTAAATAATGATACCACCTGCAAACTGCCTTCTGCACTTAAACTATGACTGTAAGGTCCCTGAGGCAAAATTTACATGAGTTTTTTAAATAGATGTAATTATGTATTTACATGAGTTAACAAAAATAAGTATATTTATTTTTCTTATTCTGCAGCAGCCTTGAGACTCTAGAAAAACTGCCAAGCCACACACTCTCTCTCTGAAATATACCACACCCCAATGGTGGAGAATGAACTGTTTCAGTGCAATAACATATAACCTGAACCACTGCCACAGAAATCATGGCATGCTAATATGTGAAGCATTTATGAACTATACCAAATGAAAAACAGGGACTGCTGGTACCAAGTTGGGAGGGCTCTCTTTGTCTCCATCCACAAGAGTACATCTACTGGGTTGTTCCACAACTACTGTTGTGAAGTAAGCATGGAATAACAAAATGAAAGCAAGTGAGGGTTGGGTGTCTTGGATGTACAGAAAAAGAGAAAGGCAGAATATTTAATGTTGCCAATGACAGTGGAGACCCTCAAGCAGTCAAGACCAAATTTAGTATTAAAATAGCTTCATGATTTTTGGCAGATGTTACATAAGCAATGCTTATGTAATATCTGCAAAAATTAAAAAAAAAAATAAATGTCTCCTATAGTTTTATATAGTTTATCTGTACATTCGAACGTCTTCCCTCTTTAAATCTACATAAGCTCTCTCACTCTACAAAGCTAGATAACTTGTTCCAATAGTTGGTTATAAAATCATTAAAAGGAAAATTTTCTTGCATTGTCTTTCCTTAATTTGAATCTTATGTCTCCTTGTTTGCACCATCAGAGAAAAAGAAAATATGGCCCATCATTAAGTTTGCTCAAGCCTTTTAATGACTTAAAAAGGTTGAGAAAATGTGGCCACCAAGCTTGGGATTAATAACAGATATCCAAGTCAACAGGTCTGGCTAATCCTACTAGGAGCCTAATAAGATTAGCTAGATGATGAAGGGATAATAATATCTGAAACAGTTATCTGGGTAATGGCAGGCATTACAAATAAACTGCAAAATCTCTCCTTAGGTGGCAATGCCATTTATTCAAAGTAAGTACAAGATCAAGGCAACTTGTGATAACTTACTTCACAATATAAGATGTCTCATATTGTGAAGTATAACAAGTCATGATTTTGCAGTAAATAATTTTCTTTTAACTGTAGCTAAATTAGTGTACTACTGATGTTAGATTTGTATGTATACACCAATCAAACATCAATGTATTCATGTATATTGACATTATATAAATTATACTTAAAATCATAAAAATGCTAAAATCAAAAGGAGTCAGTTAGTGATTGGTAGGGAATTTTTATTACTATTCTCAGTCTAAGTTATGAAACATAATTAAATACAACTGGGGCAGTGCCCCTGTAACCTCCCACAGGCTTCTAGAAGTACTATAAGTTCTAATACTTTTCGTGTTTGGGGCTTTCATAAAAATAAATAAATAATAATAATTAAAATGTTCCTGGATTGCATTTAAAAAATAATGTTGGCACCAAGTATTCCACAATGTCAACCCAAAGTCACCCTGAGGCTTGCTATAGGGAGTCAAACAATTCTGTTTCTGGTGCAAACATTTCCTAACCCCCCTCCATCCCAATCCTGTTCTGTGATTCAATTTGTCTTGTGACACTTTCTAGATCTCTCAAATATTAGGAAAAGTTTATGTGCCAATGTTTAGTTTTATATATACAATGAACTCCCAATATAACACTCCTGCTTATAGTGCTTTCCCACTTTTAAGCTCTTTTTCTTGTGGTCCTATGGTTAACCCATGGACTAATGAAGTTCCAAACATTATAATGTTTACAGCACTCCTGTTTAAAAAGTTTTCCTACTCATATCACTTTTTTAAGCATCCAAGAAGGAATTAACCCAAGCATAGCCCTCCTCCTCATGATTTTTGGTTCTGGGAAAGGATTATAGAAGATAAATTCTAGAAATAATAATTTATAGTACCATTTGTTTTACTTCACAAAAATTATTTCTGGTGTAGGTGTCATTAATTTCACATTTTAACTCAAAGGTCCAAAGATAGAATTGGCTGCTCGGAACAATTCAGTGTCTAGCTATTTATCATTGCATTTGCATGCTCTCCACAGCTTTATTCTTTTTTTTTTTAATTAAACACTTTTTCTGCTTTCCTTGCTGGTACAGTAATTGATGTCTTTTCCACCTATAGTGTGTGTGTGTGTGTGTGTGTATATTCAATGTGGCATCAATAAATTTCATTAATAATAACATTATATGTCAATATTACATGCATCATGTTTATAATACTCAAAAAGTATGTTTAATTTAACCTAATGAAATCTTTAAAATTTTTCAATCTTTTTAACACATCTGCAAGCAGGAAAAGGACTATTCTTCCTCTAATCATGCAGGGTCACTTAGAACCACATGGCTACATTTGAAAAATAGGCATAAATCTCCCTTTAAAAATTACACACATTGCCAGTCTATCGCCTCCGATAATTTGTCTAGTTCCTCAAATTTATTCAAATTACTTGCTTCCACAACACCAGAAGTTTGTACCAACAGTCAACTACCCACTGGCTGAAAGCTTTACCATTGTTGGTGCACTGCAAACAAAATCAAACCAAAACTGTCTGAAAGAATTTCTGCATATCCAAATCCTTCAATTTAAATTTACATCTGTTTAAATTTATTATAAGACACTATGATTTACTGACTGACTCTATTTGTCTGTATAGCTGTTTGTTCTACTCATCGCAGTCATTTGGCCTATGATACAGTCCTACTCTCATATTTGTTTTCCCAGTTCTTATGTCACACCAAACTGACTCAACATTGCAATGGCAATGGCCATCTCCATCAACTGGATAAATTGTCTTAGATTTTATGTACGTCTTAACTAAGATCATAACTCTCCCCCCATCCTGGCTGTCCTTTCTGTATATAATGTACTCCCCCATATTCAAATTCTGCATTCCTTACATTTGAGTGGCACCATGTCTCCAATCATTTTACAATGTCCATGTTTGATGACTTAATTGGTACTTAAAATATGTTTACTAAACACCTAGGATTAGTGTATGTGGAGGTATACATGCACCTGTTTTTACTCTTAGTAGCCCTGATATGTATTTGCTCGTTCCATGAGGACCACTAGCAGGCCTTGTAATCCCAGGTTGCTTTCCAGGTTGCAGCACGTCCCAACAGAAACAGTGAAAGAATCACATCTCTACCTATGGCTACTGTTAATCTGTTAGTCTGCGTCTCCTTAAGCTAGCAGTTTTCTGACTCGCCTAACACTGTCTTAATAGGGTATCAGCAAATATTCTTGCACCCTTCTATTTAAGTGTATCCCATCCCTGTAAAAAGACTTTCTGAGAAAACTTCTACCATATGAGCCTTACAGTTTCTTCAGGGTAAAACAGATTAACAAAGCTCTCTCGTACTCCCTCCTATCACGTTTGGGAAGAATTGCAGACACTTTCAATTTTAATCCTAACTCATGATTTGTAAAAGAGTTGTAAAAGAATAGCTGGGCCTTATGCTCATTAACCCTTTGCTCAGCACATTTATGATGAATGTTCAATAAAGTGACAAGTTCAAAAATAAAAATATTTATTAAAGTGACATCAACATGAATTTTGGTATTCCTTCATTACTCATTTGACTTTCTATCTGTATATCATTCTTTTGTTATAAAAGAAGTTGCCATAAAAAATAAAAGGAAAGTTTTTGTTAGGCTTTGCATATAATTATCAAGTGCTCTAAAGCAGGAATTTAAAATTAGTGGCATGTGTAACATCCAATAAAAGACTAGAGCTAATGTAACCTTTGATCTGAAACAAGCAAATGGAAATACTCAATAGCATCAGAGATTATTTACATCTCCAATTACTGAAGTGCATAGGAGTTTCAATTATTTGTTTCTTCCAAGTTTAACTCAACAACAAAGAAAGTACCATTCAAATGCAGGTGTTAAAAAACATGTTATGGAAAGCACATGTGTAAAATGCATTAGGGAGAAATTTTATTATAAAAAAAATAAACTTAAAATACTAATTTTCAATATAAAAAACATGGATTTTTCACAGTTGTGTTCATAACAGATTGAAAATAAATGTGGCCTCAAAAAGTGAACAATTTTGAATTATTTTATGTCTTTATTCCAAGCATAATAGTGGAAAAAGTCCATCAACGTGCCTGCTAATGTTAATATGTCTGGTAATGGATTAGTATTTGGAAATAACACCAAAGTTATGAATGACAATTAAGCATTCAGAGCAACATGTGTGATAACTTCTGATCTGTCAGGGAGTTACTATGTAACTCTCTTTTGGCCTCAACAGAATTATATCCTTAAGGAAGTAGTCAATAAATAGTCTGGTATTATGAGTTCAGTCATTTGTGATTAACAAAAATCTTACAAAAACACACAGGTGTATTGTGTTGTGATCACTTGTACTGTGCATCATTCAATCAGGATTTTTATAACAATTTTCTTAAATAAATACATTTTTGTAAGCGAATAAGTATGTAAATGGAAAAGGATAACTTTCCAGTCCATGTTTTTTCAGACAAAGTTACGTGTATTAATAATGGTTATGTGAATAAGTATAATAATACTACACTATTAGGAAACAAAAAAATAGCTCATAGTTGTCACAACAGACAGTTTACTATTTGATATTTATTATTAAAAGCAGGTAATAACTGATGGATATTGAGAATTGGATACTACCAGTGGAATTACTAACACAAGTCATAGATGCATCCATAACTTTTGGGGCGGTGGAGGACACAGCAGCTAATAAGATCAGTGAGAAAATATTAGAGCAATGCAATTACTGATGACCAGAGCTATTTCAAGATGGAAACAACCGTATTCTGGCAGTAACTCGTGGCAGACTTACATAACCAGCAGTTTTATTTTTATAACTATAAATTATTTTAATTACTCAATACCATACTATAATCTGCTATAAAGCAATATTATTTACTCCAAAGTGTGAATAAACACACTACCACAGCGCAAATATAATTCTACCATCATATTGTTAGAACAGCTAGCTGCAATCAGCTTGCAAACCAAGTGTGGAGACCTACATTCAATGGTATTTACATTGGCACTCAGAAGTCCAGGCATACAGTGTTACCAGAGCCACATAGTTCAATGGGTTCAGTGGTTACGAGGAAGTTTGCAATTCAGTAGCTTAGCGAATGCATTGGTACACATTTTGCATTTTGTTGTGCCCTTGCATTGACAAGACAAATGCTGAATTATGTGAGCACAGCAGCTTTAAAAATATAATCTGATTTCAGATTTAAAAATTTTACCCATAACAACAATTACAAGTAATGATTTTTAAAACCAGAAAGTGTCAAAAATCAAAACATAAGTTGCACCACCACTTTCCACCGTAACCGAGTGGTCAGGTTCGCGGGTGCATAAGTACACATGCCTCGAGTGACAGGGGTTCAAGCCTGTGACTGCTAAATACGATGCTGTTTCTTGTATTCTGTCTATCTTGTGAACTCCTCTAAATAAAATTTATTTATTTTTCTTATACTGAGCCATCCCTATCACATCCAGGCATCAGCTCTCAGGGATGGCAGGGATCTTTTTTTGTGTAGTGAAGAGGGGCAGCACTTTCTCATTTGATATGATCACATTAGTGAACATTATCATTTCTACAAATACTCATTACTAACAGGTACTAAAACATTAAAAAATAATAATAAATAACCATAATGAATATGGATGACTGCACTATGGTGTTGTGATTAGCTGTCAGCACTGAAGTCAACTATAGTACAGGAGAACCACAAAAATCTGGAACTTTCCTGACTGTACATTATTGCTACTATGTATTTGCAATTGTATAAAATCATTCATTTCACAAGATATTCAATATTAGTTCACAGTATAATATTTAATAGCACAATAATATGTATTTAGTTTTTAAGGCAATTCGATCGCTGAAATCACATCACATTATTTATACCTCAGATTAAAATTACTGGACGATCACAATACCCATACTGGAGGCAGCATTTTGAACCCATCACTTTTATATCAGGAACAGACTGGCCTAAGCAACCAGGTGGCAATTGCCACCTGGGCCAATAATATTTGCACAGTGCTACAAAACATTTGCACAGTGCTAACATTTGCACATCACTACAAAAAAAAAAAAAAAAAAAAAAATGTTGTGAGCTGCTGAGGCCAACTATAGCCAGTCTGCTCTTGTTTCTTAGACAAGTACATTACCCACTGGACCAATCCAGCAGTATGGATTAACAGTTTGGCTTGCTGGCACTATCATTCTGTGCAGATTACAAGGATCAATGCTACTGTATTATCTAATAAAAATAAGGAATTATCCAGTAGCGTAGCTACCCTTTTATAGGCCTGGAGGCAAAGAACATGTTCGGGCCCCTACTTAATTAATGAAAATTGCAAAAACAGGAGACAGCCATAGACGCCAGGCCCCTAAAGGGCCCAGGCCCGGAGGCAATTACCTTGCCTGCCTACATAGTAGCTATGCCACTGGAATTATCCCCAAATATTTGTGGTATATACATGGCCTTAAAAAAAAAAAAAAAATTGAATTTTCAAAAATCCAAAACGTACTACATCCCCAAGAATGCTGAATTTATGAGTTTAAAAAAAAAAAAAAACACCATTTTCTTTTTGATGCTGTCCAGAGAAATGACTAAAGATGTTAAAACCAAAAAAAACCTATTGACAAGCATATGGAATCATTCTAACCCTCACCTTTCTTTTTAGCTCTAATGACTTGCTCTCTCTCTCTCCACCCAGTAGAATTTCCCAAAACCAACAAAAGTAAGTTTTCTCTTAGTTTCTCTATTAAGACTCAACTGATAATTTTCTGTTTGTGTACATTCGGAACAAAACAAACAAAAAAAAAAAAAAACACCTTTAAAACACATTCCTTTGCAGTGATAATGAATTTTAGTATTTCTTCATTATAATTTTGATCTGCATCATTAATTACATTAAAATTTTAAAAATACGACTGAAAAAAACAAAAGAAGAAAATCACATCTCTCCTGATAGTCTATGCCAGCGGTTCCCAAACTATTGAGATCTACCGACCGCTTCAAAATAAAAAAAAAAGTTTGCGGTCCCCTATATATAATATATGCATATATTATATATTATATATATGGTCGATCACCATTTCGCGAACCTCCTGGAACTGGTATACGGACCCCCCAGGGGTCCGCGGACCACAGTTCGGGAAACACTGGTCTATGCAGTAATATTTATTTTTTTTCCATGGGTGACTTCATTAAAAATTATTTAAAACAAATTATGACAAACAAACAATCTCTTCTTTTAAATTATTCTCTCGCTTCCCCTCCACAAAAGGTATATCGAGTGATAATACAGCACTTGCTGCTATTTTTTGATCCAGTCTGCTATTATTGACACTTTTGTATTAATTTTTTTTTTCATAATTGTATCTCTTATAATTATATCCATTTTTCTTACCTTAGCATTATCTACTTAATGTGGGGAGGAGGGGAAGAGAAAGAGAGAATTACAGATTGAAAACAATTCGATGGCCATACTTAGGAAATGATATCAATGATTATATTCATTTGCTAAAGTGAAGTTTCGAGTGAAATATAAATATGGCAAATGATAAATAAATTGCACATAACTCTTCTTATCAGTATCGAATCCAGACCTATATATGTTTTCAAAAAAAAAAAAAAATAATAATAATAATAAATAAAATAAAATAAATAAATAGGACTTACCTCCGGAGATCACAACTACCCGGATTCAACACTTATTCTTATTTACGTTCCGAATGCTGTTTATAGACACTAATCAGTTGTGGGCATTTTACCGAGAGCTAGAAACATCACACGACAACACACGCTGAATTGGACTCCTTCAAATTTAATATTTTTAATTTCACAGTAGAGAAGTGTTCTTCACTTTAACAACTTTACATGCAATGTTCATTTATTTTTCTAAATTTCAGTTTTCACAACTCTAAGCAATAGTGGATTCCTCATTTTATTTTTCAATAAGTTCGATAATGACATCGAAAGTTATAAATTCTTAAAATGGTATTTTTGTAAAGCGAAATGCAGCACCATTTCCTCTATCATTTAATAACTAGTCATAATTTCTCAAAAATCGCTTGTATAATATAACAGCTGAAACAATAGAAAAATACAGTGGAATCACACTATTACTTTCACTCACACCACCTATCTGGAACAGTAGTACACTATGTCTAAAAAAAAATAATTTCAGGAAATTCAAAAATTCGGATACGGACACTTTTTATCTTGTTTAGTGGGCAAATCTTCTTGCATTTCTTTTTTTATTTAAGCTTTATTTGTTTGATTACTTTATTTTCTCTCAAAAGAACTTAGTATATGAAACATCGGTATATTATTAACTTTTTATACATTAAAATAATTTTCCTCCTAATGATATTTATTTAGCCAATGGGAGAAGAGAAATGCCGGTTACGTGATATACGTACCAAATACAAAAATACGTACCGGAAGCTTGTTTTACTGTTGTAAAACAAACTTCTCTTTAATCGTGGTACCGTGCTATTTTCATCTCACATAACCACGCGGTACCATTCTTGATTTCCATATGTCACGTATTTATTTAAATAAACTAAATGCAACAAGGCATAATATTTTAAGATTCTATATCTATATAATATCGGTGTAGATATACCATAGACAACTCTTAAAGAAAAATTACGATCGCAGTGCGAAAGGCACCAACCGATGAAAAGCCAACTAGCTTTGAAACGGTGCCGTCTGGGTGGTGGTGCCCACCGAGAATAAATGACAATAGTTTTCTCTATTAGTCGAGATAGCGTAAATAAATAATAATAAAAAAAAAAAAAAAACTCAGGGGGTCACTTCTGGTGAGTATGGGCTTGGCACACCCAGGATCCTGAACTGAATATCATCGTTCTTCTTTCTCTCTCTCTCTCTTAGGGTCAGAAATTTTTTTTTGGCTGGTGCAGCATAAACCTCAGGCTTCCTTGCACCATATAGCTAATAATATCTATATAGTTCTGCATTCCTGTAAGGAATGCAGAACTGAAATTTGGGGAGTACAATGTGTACAGAAAGGATATACAGGACAGGAATGGAGGAGGGGTTATGCTATTAGTTAAGAAACACATAAAATCCAAGGAAGTGAAGCCAGTCGACATCGCTGGACAGTGCAGTGTCCAGTCAGTTTGGTGTGACATAAGCATTGGGAGAACAAAATTGAGAGTAGGAGTGCGACATAGGCCTAATGATTCTGATGAGTATAATAAGAAACTGTACAGAGAAATAGAGTGGGCCAATAAATCAGAGAGTCTTATAATGGGGGATTTTAATTTCCCAGATATTGACTGGAATTTGTGGGTTGGTTACTCACACACAAGCAGGGCTTTTGTGGATTTATTGGATGATTGTTTTCTACATCAGCATGTTCGGGAGGCAACTAGAGGGCGTAATACTCTTGATCTGATTATGAGTAGTGATTCTTCATGCATTAAGAATCTGCAGATAAAGGAACCACTAGGTGGCAGTGATTACAGTGTGCTGAAGTGGGATTTACTCAAAGAGGTAACTACCATCAGGTAAAGGAAAGGGTTTTTTCTTTCATAAAGGCGACTACGATGGCCTGGAGACAGTATTTATGCTGCCGTAGTCTAGTGGTCAGGCGCGCGGGTACATAAGCACGTGCCTTCAGTGACCGGGGTTCAAGCCCGTGACTGCTTTATACGGTGCTGTTTCTTGTATTCAATCTATCTTGCGAACTCCTCTGACCGTTTCGTCGTCCCGGAGTATAAACAGAAAATTTATTTATTTATTTAAATTCTATACAGTGGGACCAACTGATGATGTTTACCAACAGCAAATTCAAAATTGAAAGCATTCAAAGAATTTATCTTGGAAACTACTAGGCTTTACATACCAACTAAGAAATATTGTTCAAGGTTTGGGCCTAAATGGATACCAGATGAACTAATGACACATATGGGAGAGAAGAAAAATGCATGGGATACATATAAATTAATGGGTGACATGGAAGCCTATGACAGATATAAGCTGATCTGTAACCAAGTCACAAAGGAGATTAGGCAGGCAAAGGCAGATTATGAGAAATCCTTGGCAAAGGATGCAGAGAAAAACAGAAAAGAGTTCTTTACCTATGTAGACTCTAGAAGGAAAGGGATTAATCAGATTGGTCCACTGGATATTGATGCAGTTGAGGATCCTGCTCTGGTGGCTAACAAACTAAATCAATATTTTGCATCTACATTCACACATGAGGAGTTATACAGGAAGGGGAATGCCAGAGATGAAGTAAATTCAGGCAGTGAGCTAGATGATTTTGTAATAACTGAGAGGAAAGTGGAGAAGAAATATAAAAAATGCACCCGGGGTCGATGGGATCTATCAACTTATATTAAAGGAGGCAGCAAAGGAAGTAAGCAAACCCTTAGCGATAATTATGAGAACTTCTTTGGACTCAGGGGAGGTACCCATAGACTGGAAATGTGCAAATGTGACCCCAATTCACAAAGGAGGATCAAAGGCTGACACAAGTAATTATAGACCTGTGAGTTTAACTTCTGTTTCAGGAAATTTAATGGAGGCACTGGTTAAAGAAGCACTGCAGGATCATCTAGACAAGTCTTCAGTTATAGTTCGGACACAGCATTGTTTTGTTAAGGGAAAGTCTTGCCTGATCAATTTGATTGGATACTATGATGCAGTCATAAAAGAACTGGATGCAGGGAATAACTCTGATATTATATATTTAGATCTTAGAAAGGCTTTTGATACTACTGCACATGGAAGACTGCTGCACAAATTGGAGCAGTGTGACATTGGAGGCAAATTGCTGCTATGGATAAAGGGGTGGTTGAGGGGGAGAAGACAGAGAGTGGTAATCAATGGACACTGCTCATCGTGGACTAATGTTATTTGTGGAGTCTCTCAGGGTTCTGTGTTGGGTCCATTACTGTTTTGTGTATTTATAAATGATATTGATGATGGTATATCGAGCTTAATGTCCAAGTTTGCAGACGATATAAAGTTTGGCAGGGTTGTTAAGGACACTAATGACGTTATGCTGCGGCAAGAGGATCTGGAAAGGTTGAGCAGATGGACTGAGAGGGGGCAAATGAAGTTTAACATTGACAAATGTAAAGTACTACATATGGGAAACAGTAACCCCAGAGCAACGTATCAACTCTGTGGTAATACACTGATGCAGTGGTACAGAATGAAAAGGACCTGGGGGTTATTGTGCAGGCAGATACGAAGTACTCTGAGCAGTGCAGACGGGTTGGAAGAGTAGCTCATGGTCTTGTCAATGATATACAGGAATTTTTCTAGCAGGGATAAAGAGGTTATCATTCCCTTCTATAAGGCAATGGTCAGGCCACACCTTGAGTACTTTATACAGGTCTGGAGGCCTCATTTTAAGAAGGATACAGAGCTGCTGGAACGAGTACAGAGAAGGGCAACAAGATTAGTGAATGGAACAAAGGTTGCTCCCACAAAAAAATGCTTACGTTTTGGAAATTAGTGTTTGGAGACTAGGCACCGGCGAGGTGATCTGATAGAGGTGTATAAAGCCTTGAATGGTTTGAGCATGCTCAATGCCGATGGGATTCTTCCTCTTGCTTAGAATAATCACCTGAGAGGGCATAAATTCAAATTGAGGAAAGACAGATGTAGGATTGATGTGCGGAAATTTGCCTTTAGCCAGCGGGTAGTTGGTTGGTGGAACAAACTTTCATTCCTTGTTGTGGAAGATGATAGCCTAAATAAATTTAAGGCTCAGCTGGACAGGTATTTCGAACGAACGGAAGGGTGAAATGGGAGTGGGGTTTTTTTTTTTTTTTTTTGGCTGATGCTGCATTATCTTGCTTTCTTGCATCATATGCCTCTACTAATGTTAATGCTATTCATAATAATATAGCATTTTGTTGAGCTGTCTGGCGTCACCCCTAAGAACTACCACTGGACATAGGCCAAAGATAAACAGGTCCATCTCCATAGGTGGATGATGTCGCAAAGAAATAATCATACTGCATCGAGTTTGGCGCAGGATCAAGTCATTCGTGTTCAAGTCATTACAAGAACCCTTAGGCAGAGTGTTCGGTTCAAAAAATCAGACACGGTCTCCCGAAGAAGACAGTGGAGCAAGTTGCGCTGTCCACAGTATGGCTACCACAAGAGAAGGGAAAGTCCATCCAGCCCCACCAACTGGAAGTGCTTCCTGCACAACTGCACTAGTGACCACCCAGGAAGGAAGAAAACGCCACCGCATGAAGTGGAGAATCGAAATTAATACGTACATCATGCAAACATACTACGAAATAACGAAGCTAGAGACCGATATGACAACTTACAGGGTGAGACTACATACCAAGTGACTGGAACGATTCCCGGATATTCAGGTCACCGAACATCGAATAACGGAACATTGTCACGAAGAACCTGATAGCTCCTGCAATCTTGGAAAAATCAAGCAGGACGTGAGCGATCAACTACAAAGGATAAGAAATACGGAACCAGAGGAGGAAGAACATACCACCACCGAACCAGAGCAAGGAGAAATACAACCCACAGCAGCTGAAGTGGAAACAGACGAGGTCATATCCAGAATAGAAGACGAATGGAAGAAGGCCCTAACAGAATTCGAAGGAATGGACCCCACAAAGACCCACGTGATACCGAAGCAGAGGCAGAATAGAACCTTGTGGAGAGTAACAGACCACCTGAATCGGCACATAATACCGCAGTACCTCGACAGCAATGGTGCAACACTAGGGGCCATCCACACATCCGTGTATTGTGCTGCGGTTGCAGCCACGAGGATTAATGGAAGAGAAGCGAGAGACAAAGCAGAAGAAGAATCGAAAACAGAAGGAACCACCAGCTTCGGAAAGAAGACTTCAGCAGATAGAAGAATTAAGAGTCAAGATAGGTCAATTGACCCAGTACCAACGGGGCAATTGGAGTAAGAAATTAATTGGAAAAGTGAAGAGCATCCTCAAGAGAGACAGCGTCCACATTATTATTATTATGTCTAAGGTGGCACCTAGACTTCCGTCTATCTCCACCTGATTAAGTTGACTTTGTGCAGAACCTCTGCAAAATAGACCTGTATGGAAGGTCTCTTCGCCATCAGGGAGAAGCTGTCACCTGCACAGCCGCTCCCCGTTGGCGAATAGACCCTAATGGCCGCCCATATTCACTTGGTGCTGGGCCTGGTCTTCTATTTTAAGTGCCTCATGCACAAAAATCCCGCACCCACCGGAAGTAGTGCTATACCGGTGGGTGCCAGCATTCCCGCTCCCAGGCTGCCCACACCTGAGAGCCAGCAAAAAAAAAAAAAAAAAAAAAAAGAAAAATAAATAAAAAAAATACATATATACACACACAATATAAACAAAATAAAAGGAAAAAAAAAAAAAAAAAAAAAACACACAAATAATCAAAATGTATATAACCAAATCTTAATTAGTAATCATTAGATTATTCCAGTGTCTTCTCAGTTGAAAAACAGTTACACAGAACTCTTGCAGTGCTTGAAATTTATCCTGATTAGCAATAAGGTCACTTTCACAGCCTCTAACTAAATTACCAATCTTCACTTTTAGCCTTTCTCTATGTTCAACATACAAACTACAATCATATAATAAATGACTCCAAGTCTCAGGTTGACCGCAAGTGCATAAAGGAGAGCTGACTAGACCAAAGTAATGTAGTTTAAAATTCAATGAGCCATGGCCAGTTAAAATAAACGATGTTACCATAGAAGGAAAAAACCATTTGTTATTACTATCATAAGTAAATTTAACTGTTGGAATAAACAATCTAGTCACCTCCCCAGTTGCACTAAGATCCCATCTCTGTTGCCACATACCAATCAACTGTGTTAGAACATTTTTCTTAGCTTTAGCTATCTCTATAGTGACATCAAATGTGATATTCATGAAAGAAACCACAATGCCTTTTTTTTAAGTAATAACAAAGGGCCCGATACACAATGTACAAGTCTAGAGGCAAATGCCAGGCCAAAACCTGCATAGCATTCGTTGAGACTGTTCTGCACAAACTAGAAATAACATAAAGCATTGAGCGCTGAATCGATAACAATTTCTATTTAAATTTAACGTTAGTAACTCTGAAGTACCACACTGATGCTCCGTACGTAACTATGGGTAAGAAGACTGCCTTGTAGTATAAATTTAAAACTTTCCTTTTCAACCCCCAATCTGACCGTGTTAATCGAATTATTGCTGCACTAATTTTTTTAATTTTTTCGTGTAAGTAATTTAAATGTGGGAAAAACGATAATCTATCATCAATTCTTATACCTAGATATTTCACCTCAGATACTAGGGGAATCTGCCTCCCCTTAATTAAAGCTTTTGGCGGTCGCGCATAATTTAGTTTCCCCTTAAGAAGCATCATAACACTTTTAGTTGTAGATATCAACAGTTTGTGCAGATCAGCCCACGACACTAGACTTTCTAATACCTGGGCCACTCTTATTTCAAGCACAGCCCTGGATTTACCAGTAATACATAAAACCAAATCATCTGCATAAGCAATCTTATGCAGATTTTCAATTGATTGTTCTAGCCATAAATTAAGTACTAAGTTCCAAAAAAGTGGGCCCAATACAGACCCCTGAGGACACCCTCTCGAAAGATTCCTATTAAACTGTAGATGCTTAGCTTTCAGTATAATTTTCCTACAATATAAATAACTCTCTATCGTCCTATACAATAAGTCTGGACATTGCATACCCCTTAATGCAGACAGAATACTCTCATGCCACACCATGTCAAAAGCTACAGTAAAATCTATAAAGATGGCTAACACATACTTATCCTCTGCCTGGTTGGTGAAATTCATGAGATCATTAATGGCATCCTCCGTAGAATGCCCTCTCTTGAAACCATACTGATAAGGCAGGGTCAAACCATTTTTATCCATGACTTGGTTCAATCTTAAAAATAACAATCTTTCAAAAACTTTGCCAAGATTGGCCAATAACGAAATTGGTCTATACCCTCTTGGGTCATTTGGTTTTTTACCCGGCTTAACTAACAGCTTGATCAAACCAACTTTCCAGATCCCAGGAAAGGTACCTTGAAGTAAGCATTTATTATACAAGTTTAACAAGATGTTAGGATAAAGCTCAATCATTTTAAGAACAGCGATATTCTCTACTAAATCGATTCCTGGGGCTTTGGAAATGTTAATTTTCTTAGAAACGGCTCTCAATTCCTCTAAAGTAAATAAGCTAATATCAACAGACCCAAGGTATGTTACATTAGAGTCCTTGATGCCTTCTTGCTCTGTTGTCTCCCCCCCTTCTTCCTCATGAGGAAACAACTCCGATGTTATTGCCTGCACTGTTGTAATCCAATCAGTTGTTTCCACTCCATTGACGATTACGGTATTCATTATCTCTCCAGGTCTTACTTTATTCATACTTAGTTTATAAATTAATTCCCAAGGATCTGTATTGCCCACACTAGTAACTAGATTTCTCCAAGCCTTTAATTTACTCTCATAAATAGCCCTATAATAAATTTTCTTTTTATTCCTATAACATGCATGATAAAATTGAGCCTCATTCAGCCCCCACCGCCTATACCTCTGATATGCCTTCCTACATAAAAATACTTCTTTCCTTAACCTGGATAATTCCGCATTCCACCAATTAACAACTCGCCTCTTAACTCGTTGTCTTCTTGAGGCACAACTGAGGGCTCTAAGCAATGAAGACTGAACGAAAGCAGCATACTCACATGCATTTAAAAAATTCAAATTAACCATATTGTCTCCAGAAAAATCTAAAGCCACTGACCGTGCAAAACTAGACCAGTTAATCTTCTTATAAGTAAATCTAGTTAATTCAAAATTATCAAAATCTAAAGAAGTATTTAAATCAGCCAAATTAATATGAAAAACCAAAGATCTATGATCACTATTCGTATAGTCCGTTTTCACAAGCCAATGACAGATTCGTCTGGATAACCCCTGAGTAACTATAGTCAAATCAATATTCGACCTGCCATGAACATTATTAAAAGTATAAGGCTGACCTGATATATTGACTACACACAAATTATTCATTAAAATAAAGTCCTCCATTAAGCGACCTCTCTGATCAGTCATGGCGCTAAACCATAAGTTAGACTTTGCATTGGAATCCAATGCAATAATTAAATTACTACAACCAATTTCACTGAAAACAGTTTCCATATAATGGATAGAATTAACAATTTCGTGACTTGGAGGACAATAAAGAGATATTAAATTAAAAGTCAACCTAGGAGTACTAATGTTCACACATGTTGAGTTCTGACTACACAGCCCAGAGAGGACAGTTACCTGCAATAACTTATTAAAGACCACAATTGCTGTTTTAGGTTTCACATCAACTACACTTATAACTCTGGCATCAGCAGGAAAACCAACAATTTTATGTCCATGTGCAAAGGAACCAACATACGGCTCCTGCATACACAAAATGTCAACACTTTCTTGCACGGCCACCATTCTAATTTCATCAGTAACCGCACGACATCTTTGGGCGTTGAGTTGAACCAACTTAAGCACACTACCTTCATAGACAGCGTCCACAGCAAACATAGGACAAAAAATCAGAGAATAGGAGAGTACTTGGACACATTGAAGCAGAACCTCCTTGCACTCAGTAAGAGAGTACGCCAATACAAAGAGAGCTCCCAGAGGAAAATAAACAACTGAATCATCGATGAGGACCTAAGAGGCTTCTACAGGAATCTCGGAGAAGGCGGTAAAGAAGGGAACGGACCACCCAACAAGATGATTGAGGTGTTCTGGGGAAACATATGGAGCAGGGAAGTAAGACATAACAGCCGAGCCACCTAGCTAGAACTAGAATGCAAGAAAACAAAGGACGTACAAGAAATCAGAGGGCAGGAGATTCGGAAAGAAGAAGTAAAACAGACAATCAAGAACTCTCACAACTGGTGAACTCCAGGAATAGACAATGTCCACAATTACTGGTACAAGAAGCTCATTTGCACACACAAGCACCTGGCACAGCAGTTCACCCGTATGATAAGGCACCCAGAGACAATCCCGAAGTTTCTCACTCAAGGAATCACATATCTGAAGCCTAAAGATAAAGATATAAGAAACCCAGCAAAATATAAGCCAATCACCTGCCTCCCAACAATGTACAAGATCCTGACCAGCTGCATAACCAGGAAGATACCAGACTACTTGGAGAGCCAGAACATAATGGCCAAACAGCAGAAAGGATGCAAGCAGTTGAGCAAAGGATGTAAGTACCAATTAAGCATAGATGTCGCGGTTATGGAGCAAGCCTACAAGAAGCTCCGCAACATGTACGCAGCCTACATCGATTACCGCAAGCTCTTCGACTCCGTGTCTCATAGCTGGCTAATAGAGGCGCTGAACATCTACAAAGTCAATCGGATAGTGACAAACTTCCTAGGAGAAACTGGCGAAATGGAGTAGCACCATTAAGGTCGAAAACATCACAACCAGGCCAATCCCCATCAGGAGGGGAATCTTTCAGATGCCCCGAGCCCACTGTGGTTCTGTCTAGCACTTAAGCCGCTATCTACCATGCTCAACGGTAGCAAGTACGGATATAACCTTAAAGAAGGAAGAAAGGACCTGTACATCCTCACCCACCTGATGTACATGGATGATATCAAGCTATACGCGGCAACCGAAAAGCATCTCCAGGAACTACTCCAGATCACCGAAGAACTCAGCAATGATATTAGGATGGAATTTGGTCTAGACAAATGCACGACATACGGACTGCACAAGGGAAAATTAGTCAACCGACTCTACCAGCTACTGATTGGTAAAGAAATCGAAGCTATGACAGGAATAGAGACCTACAAATACAAAGGGATGATGTACATAGGGATGATGCAGGCTGAGCAGTTAGAACACAAGGAAATCAAGAAGTGCCTGACCGAAAAATATCATTACAGACTAAGAAGCCTGCTGAAAGCAAAGCTGAACGGAAGGAACACAGTTAAAGCCATAAACCCTATGCAGTCCCATTGCTGACATACTCCTTCTGGGTCATAGATTGGACTAAAACCGTGCTGGAGGATATCATGAAAAAGACAAGGACAATGATGACCAAGACCCACGAACACCACCTGAAATCTGCCGTGGAGAGACTGACAATTTCCTGGAAAGGAGGAGGAAGGGCGTAATAGACCTTATTGAGCAACAGAAGACAGCGATAGTTAAACTGAAGGATTACTTCCAGAAACACACAGCAGCACTCCACCAGGCCATAAAGAAGATAAACAAGTGGTATACCCCACTCAACCTAACGAGGAGTCTTCACCCAACCAGGAGGCACAAACGAAGCTAGAAAGATGGACAAAGAAGACACTACAATGATCTCCAAGATCATATAAATAAAATTGCTTCCAATTCATGGCTCACGAGCGGGACGCTCTTCCCCGAGACTGAAGGATTCATGCTCACCATCCAAGACCAGGTAATCAACACCAGGAACTATAGAAAATACATCGCCAAGAAGCCCGAAGTGTTCTATGACACATGTCGACGATGCCACCTGGCCTGAGAAACGATCCAACACCATCACCGCGGGATGCAAGGTAATCAGTCAGACTGAGTACGCTCGTAGACACTACCAGGTAGCCAGGATAATAAATCAGAAGCTACAAAGGAAATACAGTTGAACGAAGACAGTGTACCGTACTACAAGTACAAACTCCAGGCAGTACTAGAGACACCAACCCACAAGCTGTACTGGGACCGAGTGATAATAACGGATAGGACAATCCCGCACAACAGACTGGACATAACCCTTGTGAACAAGAAGGAAAAGGCTGCCTATCTGATCGACATATCGGTACCCAACACTGGCAACCTGCAGAAAACCCATGGGGAAAAAATCAGGAAGTACACGAATATAATACAGGAGATCAAAGACATATGCAACAAGTAACGACCATCCCGATCATCGTATGAACCACAGGTATGGTGCCAAAGACCCTACATAAGAGCCTAGCAGCAATAGGTCTCCCAGCAAACACTTACAAGGAACTCTAGAAAGTGGCAATCCTGAACACCTGTAGGATAGTTAGAGTTCGGCAATCAACAGTAAAACCCAGGCATAACACAACCACCCCCATGTACTTGTTAGCAGTACTAATCACGAGGTGGAATCCCCAATCAGGGATAAATAATATAAGAGCAATAATAATAATACGTGGTAACTCGTTGTGAAGGATGAGCACAATATGAGATACAAATGAAATGATGCTTTTCACACTCCGATCGTAGTTTTTCTTTAAGAGTTGTGTATGGTTTGTTTGTTTGTTTGTTTTGCTTTGTTTTAATTTGATTGGCGCATCAGCTACTACGGCTATAATGTGCCAAGACCATGTCATTTATAAAAAAATTTAAACTTTCAGTGACCTAATTAGTTAGGTCACTATGTCAAGTGTTCCCATAAAATACGGATTCTACTTTGGATTATCAATTCCCTGGACTGTGACGACCATTTCAGTGGATGCAGCATCGCTTTCTCTACCTGCAGGTAAAATTTTATCTTTTATTTGATGTGGGAAGGCCATTTTACAAGCAAGTGAAATATATCGTCGTATCTTCCCTATGGAAACCCACGTGGTCGCCGTAGAGATAGTGTCACTGAGGCAGTGAAACCTGTAAACTGTGAAACTGGCTGGGAACGGAGTTCTCCCAGGAAACTTTTAAACTGGTCACCTCACATACAACGTCTTTATTTTAGATCCTAGCAGTTTATTTTACCTTTTACCATGTTTATCGCCAGTCTCCTTTGTTCGCCACCATATTGTTTCACTTAGCGAACCTACGTTTTTCGAGTTGGCATTAAGAAGCTTCCTGCTAATTGGCTATAAATTCTAGCTGTTTTGAACAACTTCAAAAAATAATAATAATAATAATAAATAAATGAGTAATAATTATAATACATGGATAAATAATAATAGGTGAATAATAATAAATAATTGATAATAAATAAAATAGTAATAATAAACAAAAATAAAATTAAAGAAAATATGTCAAAAATCGAATCTCAAACGGGAAACAGTACTCCCGTAGTTGTGCTATTGCGCCCTTCATGCAGAGCACGGCACACCTCAAGCAACCAGGAACTACTTGAAAACACCTGCCCAAACTCAGCTCTGATTAAACAGCTCAACAAACAACCAGCTAAGTTAGGCACTGATGTTTCCTCGCAACGGGATCCAAATAATAGCAATATTATTATTGATGAGGAGGTCGCGGGTGTGGACACCAATATGAATAACCCCACCCCTCCAGCTGAGCGAAAACGGCTAAAACCCAAAAAAAAGGTCAAGAAATCCACTAAAACCTGTTCTCCTTCAGCTACTCTCTGGGAGAACCTAGAAGAAGAACTGAACTCCATGCAGTCCTCACTAGATAAGGATTGCTCTCACTTGGAGAAAATTATGATCCTCAGGTCCATGATGGAATGCTGCCTTCGCTTTGAAGGAAGTAGAGTAACCAAGGCAGCTGCCCAAAAAGTTACAGGCTGCTGGGGTACCCTCGAGAAAATGTTACATGACCTAATACTACAGAATGAACAACTAATTGCAATCAATGAACAACTGAGGGAAACAAATTATACTTTGACAAAGGCCCTCAGCAGTCCAGCTTGGACCAGCCATAGCACTCAGAACTCTTTCCTCCCAGATCTGACAGCACAATCAAACCGCCAGACACGACCAGCACTTCTCCCTACACCTATCCCAGAATCAACCTATGCTGCTATGGTACAGCGGCCAAAAATTAATGCCCATCCTCCCAATCACACTGACTGCCACCTTATGGACAGTGAACCGAATATCACAGTTAATGATTATCACCAGACCAAGAACCGGGAACCAAGTGAAATGCCACAGCGCCCCCGGTCCTATTCAGATGCGCAGAGGATCCAACCAATGGCAGATAAGCTATTTGCCCCTCCCAACACCAGACAGAATAGAGAACAAAACCTAGTCATCCTTCGTGCGACCCAAGAGGGTTGCTTTACTTCAAGCGAGGCTGTCAAGGAGGTTGTTACTACCAACTTGAAACCTCAAATGAAAACCATAAAAATTAAAAGCCTCAGAAAAATCCGTAATTCTGGAATCATCATTGAGACTGCTTCCAAAAAAGATGCAGAAAACATTATTCAAATCCCACAGATAAATGAACTGGGTCTTAGCGCTGAGATACCCAAACCAAAAGGCCCATCAATTGTAATCTTCGATGTCGAAAAAGGAATTTCCAAAGATGACCTCCTTGAGGAAATATATGACAGGAACCTTGCTGATCATATCACTAGACATGAAATTCAAAGTGAACTTAAAGTCAAGTACTCCACCAAATCCAGATCGGGTACTTGTTGCAACTGGGTAGTCGAACTCTCCCCGAAGATATGGCAAATATTATTCCAACAACAACGAATATTTATTGGCTGGAGCTCTTGCCGGTTCAAGGAGCACATACCTACCATCAAGTGCTTTAAATGTCTCCGATTTGGACACACATTCCATGTCTGTGCCCGACAAGACTTCACCTGTGGCCACTGTGCTGAACGCGGACACACCTACAACAATTGTCCAAACAAACATCGAGCCCCTAACTGCGCCAATTGCAAAGCAGCAAAAATGGATCCCAATCACTCCGTCCGGGATGTCAAATGTCCAATCTATTTAAGGGTATTGAGAACCATCCATAACAAAACCGACTATGGCTGTACACCATAATCGCCATTCCACCAACGTCCTCAAAATTCTCCAACTGAATGCCCAAAGAGCTAGAAATGTTGTCGAACAAATTAGAATAAAAATGGATGAAGAAGAAATTGATATCCTTTGCGTTCAAGAGCCCTACACCCACAAGGGACGGGTACAGGGCTACCCTCGCGCTTATAGGATCATTGAGACAACCACAGATACTCCATGGGCAGCCATCATTATTAGGAATACAACAATTACAGTCACAAAGATCGACTCCTTATGCACCCCCTTTGGTGTTTGTGCACACATTATCTGCCAACAAGGCTCTCTGCACGTAGTCTCGTTGTACTGCCGACCACGAACTGATATCGCAACATATATTGAATATCTCCAGTCAGTCATAACCCTCTTACCTTCCAGCAAAATCCTAGTAACGATGGATGCCAATTGTAGATCTCGCTTGTGGCATAGCCGTGTGGATGGCCACATAGTTTCCCAGAATGGACAGCAATTAGAAGATTTCCTTTCATCTTCCCCATTTGAAGTCCTTAACAAACCACATCACCTTTCTACCTTCAGCAATACCCTGTGGGAAAGCAACATTGACGTTACGCTCGCCACACGGTCCATAGCACAAAAGTTCTCATCATGGATGGTTCATGAGGCCTGGACCACCTCAGACCACAGGGCCATCTCCTTCCATCTATCTAGACAACTTGATAGTACTCCTCCCACCTACCACGATATCATCAGATACTCCACCGAAACAGCTGACTGGAATGCCTTCAAGGACAATATAAAATCAAAGCTACAAATGGATACATCCCAACTAAACCATCTTGATCCACAGGAGCACCTCTCCCTCCTAACAAGCACACTCCAACAAGCATGTGAGAGAACTATGAAAAAACGTCAGAAGCACCTAAAGGCTGTCCCTTGGTGGTCTAGAAAACCTAAGGCGGCAAGTCCACACTGCCCGAAAAGCCTTCCAGAGAGCGAGGCACTCCTGGCCTCCTGCTGAGGTCCAGGCTCTACGGGAAGCATATAGAAGATATCGTAACGACTACACAAGCCTCATTCGGCAGAAAAAGAAAGTGTCTTGGCAGAACCTTGTGACAACCACTGGTAACGCAGATCCTTGGGGGGTCGTTTATCGCATTGTTATGAACAAGCTGCCCAGGGGAGAGATGTTAAATGCAACCCTGGCTCCTGATGGCAATCCAACACACACATGGGCTGAATCCATGAATAATATTCTGAATGCCCTACTTCAGACAGATGAGAGTCTCCTCAATGATGAACAAAAGCAAATTAAACAAGACAACCAGGCCTTCTCCAACAATAAAATAGAACCTCCTTTCACCTCTGAGGAAATGAACAAAGCACTTGACAGAACAAAAATGAATAAATGCCCTGGTCATGATAATATTGAGGTTGAGGTCATCAAGAAAGCAGCAACACATCTCCCAAACCACCTATTAGCACTATTCAACAAATGCCTTGCGAAAGGAATTTTCCCTGATTCTTGGAAACAGGCAGTGCTTCGACTCATCCTAAAAGGTCCAGATAAAGATCCTACTCTACCCAAATCTTACCGCCCCATTGCTCTTCTCCCGGTCTTGGGAAAGGTAATGGAGCGGCTGCTTCAATCCAGATTATCCACCTACTACCAGACAGCCAACTTAGACTCTCCAAAGCAGTATGGCTTTAAGCCAGGATGCTCCACTGAAGATGCTATGAACAATCTGCTCAACACAGCAAACTCAACCACAGAAAAATATCTACTGGCTATTTCCATTGACTTTGCTGGTGCCTTCGATTCCATCTGGTGGCCCAGCATTGTCAGGAGATTACGTCAAATCAATATTCCACTCAACCTCTACCGCTGTCTCCAGAACTACCTCTTCAACCGCTCAGTCACTGTTCAAACAAATTTTCAGAAAACCTCCCGACCAGTTGTTAGAGGGTGTCCACAGGGCTCGGTTCTTGGGCCCTACTTCTGGAACTTGATACTAGATGAATTTCTTCTTATGGATTTGGGTCCTGTGGACTGCATGGCCTATGCAGATGACCTCATCCTCCTTATCAAAGCTGATTCTAGAACTCAGCTTGAGCAAATTGCCTCCCCTGCCTTAACGATCCTCCAAAATTGGGCAAACAACCACAAGTTAGTCATCTCTGGGGAAAAAACGAAGACAATCCTCCTCAAAGGATCCTTGGACATAAGAAGACCACCCCAAATTAAAATCTCTGGGCAGACATTGCAACTCAAAACAGAACTAAAATATCTAGGAGTAACCTTTGACTCCCGATTAACATTCTTACCTCATCTTAATTACCTCTCCAATAAAATACGTCGTTATACTGCCATGATCGTAAGAATTAGCAGAGCAGACTGGGGTTTGAAGAGGAGGACTCTCATGCTACTTTATAAAACCATCTTCTTACCAGCTGTGTGCTATGGTGCAGCCATATGGTTCCCTCGTGCCATCATTGCACGTAATAAAGCAAAGCTACATACAATTCAACGCAATATCCTACTCACTGTGACTAGAGCATGCCGCACAGTCAGTAATCCTGCCCTGCAGGTCTTAGCAGGCACTCTTCCTCTGGACCTGGAGGTTATTCGTCGCGGCCTTGCATACCGCATAAAGAGAGGAATTGCCACCACCATTCTGGATATAACACTCGATCTAGCTAATGATCCAAAAAACGAAATGAAACAGATTTACACTAAGCTCTTCCAGCATTGGCAAAGATCTTGGGAGCAAACAACCAAAGGTGAAACAACTAAAAGATTTCTTCCACAAGTTATGATAACTGCACCAAAACCTCCTCCGTGGTACTCACCAGGCCTTCACGTCTCGTTCTTCCTCACTGGTCATGGATCGTTTCGGGCCAAGCTGCATGCCCTGGGTCTCACCGATTCTCCTCTCTGCACATGCGGTGACAATGAAGACTGGATTCACCTCATGTATAATTGCCCTCTTTATGATTTACCCAGAAGTCTCCTAATTACCAAAACTGGAAATATACCCAGTGGGCAGGAACACCTCTACATAATTGACGAAACCAACTACAAAGCCTTCACTACTTTTGCCCAGACTGTATTTGAAATGCGTCAAATTCACCTACAGCAAACTGTTCAACGCACCCCCATCTTATAATGAACCCAAAACTCAATTCACAGAACATATCCTGAATGGAATCAAAGAAAACACAAACAGAATATTGATCTTTGTCATGACCTAACAGGAATCTCTCGACGTTCACAAAGGAAGCTATCTGACAAACCCACGAACCCAAAAAGGACTTTTCTACAATAGCCACAAGAACTCCAAGCAATCCTTGAGTTTCATGAATCCATGTGCCTCCTCTCATCCCCTAAGAGAAGATTATCCAAGTCCCAGTGTGGGACACTGCCCATTGCCTACAAGTCACCCTTGGATGAAGAAGATTAAATTGTTGACCCTGGGCCCCCTGCCCATTGTGGGACCCACTCACTTGCTGGCACCTCTTCTCTTCAAGGTGTATGACAATATCTGATTTTCCTACTTGTGCAGGAACTCATATAAATACTCCTCTGGGAGTGGGGCTGGCATTTGACTTTCAAATGCAGGATCATGCTATTAGGCAATCTGACTTTGTGGGTCACTTGACCTCACAACCTTTTCTCTTCTTCCTGAGGTAGGGTGGGCTCCCCCCAGGGGGGAGCCCACCCTACCTCACCCTCTCTCTTCTGCTTACCTTCTTTCTTCTCCTCAATCTCTCACCCCTTCTCCTATTTCAAAAAAAAAAAAAAAAAAAAATTTTTTTTTTTTATTTATTTTTTTATTTTTATTTATTTTATTTTATTTATTTATTTTATTTTTTTATTATTATTATTATTTTTTTTTATTAATTTTTTTTATTTTTTTTTATTATTATTATTTTTATTTTTTTATATTATTTATTATTATTCTTTTTTATTTTATTTTATTATTATTTTTTTTTTTTTTTCTCGGCCCTCCCTGGGAAGCTCAGGCTAACCCCAGGGTCGGCCAGCCAGAGTTCTCTTTCCACATACCTGGTCCGGCTCCCAGTGCCAGTGACGGTAACTAGCAGTCTGTGGTGTTCCACAGACCCTAGGCTAAGCGGCCAGATGAACAACATAACCCGCACTAAGCAAACATGAACATACACTAACATATGATATCTGGCCTTGACAGTACTGTACTGTCTTACTTCACAAGAGATTCAAATGCGGAGTTGTGCGAAAGCACCGGTGCCGCTTGTCAAAAAACACTATGTCACTATGTCACTATGTCAAGAGGATATGGCTTCTGTCAGGTAGCTTAGGCAACCCTGGCAGAGGCAGCCAGAGTATAATGGGCAGCCTGGCTCACCTCCTAGTGGTTGTGGCGGGCAACGTGGAGTCCCAGTAGGGGCCCCGCGGCCAAGCAGCCAGACACAACAACAGAACAAAGCACAATACTACATTACCAGACATTACACTTTTTTTCTGGCTGTGCAGTAGTTCTGCATTTCATCACAGAGTACATATGGTGCAGATGTGGGAAACCACCGGTGGCGCCTGAACCTAAATACTATGCCACTATGCCACTATGTCAAGAGGTATAACAAATATATAAAAGAAAAATTTAAATTTTATAAACGAGCAAAAATATTTATTGATTTTAAAAATCTAAAAATAGCAGACACATTGTCATTGTCGGATAAAATCTGACTGACTGTATACGGCTCAGTCAGATGATTAAAAGCAGTAAAACGGATATTACTAAAATCTGGACAATCAATTAAAATGTGTCTCATAATTAAAACTGTGCCACAGGACACACACATAGGAGGGTCATCAGCCCTCAGCAAAAACGAATGAGTTAAATGACTGTGTCCTATGCGGGTCCGGGCAAGAACAACTTCCTCCTTACGATTCCTGCGCAGACTAGACTGCCACGGTTCAATTACAGGCTTTATACGATATAGTTTATTTCCAGTCTGTCTATTCCACGAGTCCTGCCATTGGGAGAGTATGTTTTGGTGTATTATTTCCCTGTAGTCTGTATAGGGGACTGACAGGCAGCGGTTATTATTGGGAATTGCTGATTTGGCTGCGGCGTCAGCCAAATCATTTCCCCTAATCCCAATGTGGCTGGGAATCCAGCAGAAGCGGATATCATAATCACGAACACGGAGGAAGTGAATCTTCTGCTGAATACTAGACAGAACTGGATGAAGATTATATCTCACAGATATTAAAGCCTGTAACATGCTGAGAGAGTCGGAATATAAAATGAACCGTTTGTATTGGCATTCACTAATGTGATCCAAGGCTAACTCTATAGCGTGCAGCTCTGCTTTAAATATACTGCATTCAGAGGGAATCTGCTCCAATGTAGAGCTGTCTGTAAAGACGGCAGCAGATCCCACATATGATTCCGACTTCGAACCGTCTGTGTAGACTGGCGCGAAGTCGGAATATTCAGTTCGGTGTGCTGAATGAAGTTGCAGGTAGACAGATGATGGAGTGTCCGACTTTGCCCAATTTCTAAGAGACAAGTCACATGCCGGGACATGAGCATGCCAGGGTGGAAATGGTTGCTTTGGTGTTTGGGCAACCTTGTCTACCTTGTTATTAAGTTCTTTGAGTAGCTCTTGGAGACGAATACCAAAAGGACGATTGGCAGTCTTACGGGTATTATATAAATTTTCCCATCGTGGCTCAAAAACGAATGGCCATGTAAGATTGTCTGGCAGGGATTTCAGTTTTAAAGCGTAATTTAAAGACAACTGCTTACGTCGAAGCGATAACGGTGGTTCGTTTGCTTCAACGTATAAGCTCTGGACAGGAGATGTGCGATATGCTCCAGTAGCAATACGTAGGGCCTGATGATGGACGGGGTCCAGCCATCGAAGGACACTGTCTCTGGCTGAGGAATATACTTGGGACCCATAATCTAGTTTGGATCGCAGAAGTGCACGGTAAAGCCGAAGAAGGGTGCATCGGTCTGCTCCCCAAGATGTAGAGGAGAGCGAGCGGAGAATATTAAGCCCACGTGTGCACTTTGTTCGGAGCTGACGGATATGATCCAAAAAGGTCAGCTTTTTGTCAAATCTGAGTCCCAAGACTTTTGTGTCCTCTGCTACTGGAATAGCATTTTGTCCAAGCCTTAATTCAGGTTCAGGATGAAGATTACGCTTACGACAAAAGTGTACACAAACGGTCTTCTCCGGCGAGAACCTGAAGCCATTAGCAAGTGCCCAGGAATTCAGACTATCAATGGCTTTCTGCAGTTGTCTTTCAATAACCCTCATGTTGCATGACTGACAAAAAATGCTAAAGTCATCAACATAGAGGGCACTGCTTACAGTTGGAGGAAGTTGTTCTGTGATGGAATTTATTTTGATGGCGAAAAGCGTGACACTTAATACTGATCCTTGGCTGAAGGAAGGAGAGAGTGAGGATCCCACGCGAACTTGGAAAGATCGATTGGCTACAAAGTTTTTAATAAAAATTGGGAGTTTCCCCCTAAGACCAAGGCTATGTAGATCTTTTAAGATGCCAAATCTCCAAGTTGTGTCATACGCTTTGTCCACGTCAAAGAACACCGACACCAAGTGTTCGCGTTTTAGGAAAGTATCCCGGATGGATGCTTCCAATCTAATAAGATGGTCCAAAGTGGACCGGTTCCTTCGGAAGCCGCATTGAATGTTGGAGAGGTTATTTGATTCTAGATACCATATTAAACGGGAATTAACCATTTCTCTCCATGATTTTGCACAGACAGCTAGTTAGAGCAACAGGACGATAATGATTCCGGAAACTGCCCTTCAATAAGGATTCTGTTATACAGAAGGAGCAGACAATCCATAGATTTTGGTGAAAGATGTTTAATCATTTCATAATGGATGCCATCTGGTCCAACAGCACTTGCTTTGGAAAGAGTGAGGGCTCTTTTCAGTTCCTCTATAGTGAATGCCCCGTTGTAGGGATAGAGGCCCTTGGACTTAAAATTAAGTGCTTGTTTTTCCAGTTTATGTTTCAGGACCAGGAACTCTGGGGAATACAAGAATGTTGCAGAGATGCTAGAGAATGTTTCCCCAAGAGCATTGGCTATTGCAGTTGGATCTGCAATAGTGCATCCATTATAATCTAGGATTGAAGAAGGGTGGGATGTATATTTTCCCTTCATTTTCCGGATTTTGTCCCAGACTACCTTAGAGTTGGTAGACTGGTTAATAGATGATGTAAAACGGATCCACGATTCCTTTTGACTCTGACAACGGATGTAGCGTGCTTTGGCTCGCGCACGTTTGAAGGCTATAAGGTTGTTCATGGTAGGATATCGGCGAAATATCCCCCACGCTTTGTTTTGAGCCTTTTTTGCTGTTGTGCATTGTGAATTCCACCAAGGTTTGGGAAATGGTGGAAACCGGGCAGATGTTTTTGGGATAGCATTCGCAGCTGCTTGGACAATGATTTCTGTGATGTACTTTACTGCGTCATAGATAGGCTCCCGACTGACTACTGAGGTCAAAATTTGCCTGATGTCGGAAGGCATTCCAGTCACCCTGATCAAACTTCCACCGTGGTAACCTAAAAGGAAGATATGGTCTCCCACTGTGTAACAAGGTTATCACAGAGAAGTGATCGCTTCCGTATGGATTCTCCTCCACTTCCCAATTGAGTGAAGGGAGTAGAGAAGGGGAGCAGATAGAGAGGTCAATGGCAGAAAAAGTACGGGTAGGCATGTGGAAGAAGGTGTTTGTTCCAGTATTTAGAAGGGAAAGGTCATTGTCATTGAGCATACGCTCTATGACTCGTCCCCTTCCGTTGATGTTAGCACTACCCTACAGGGTGTTATGTCCATTCATATCCCCGAGAAGTAAGTAAGGGGGAGGCAACTGCGTTACAAGATCATCAAGGTCTTCCTTGAGGATGTCAGTCCCAGGTGGCAAATAAAGAGAGCAGACTGTTAATATAAATCCCACCGTAAGGCGAATTGCAACAGCTTCCATGCTAGTTGTAATTAGCAAGGGCTGAACTGAGGTCTGATTGCCGACAAGGATAGCCACTCCTCCATGAGCAGAGCCATCCGCAATTCTATCTTTTAGAAAAATTGTGATGTTGTGCATGGTGGGATCGTCATTTGCCTTTAGATATGTCTCCTGCAAGAAAAAGCAAACTGGCTTGTGCTTTTGCAGGAGGGCCTTGATGTCATCAATATTTTGCCGGAATCCACAATTCCATTGTAGGAATTTAGCCATTATTTTGGCCTGGTGGGTCCATCAGGCGGCTTCCGAAGTGCTGAGGGCTTACTTTTATGTCTTGGGTTTATCATTTTTGGGGAAGAATGGACGCTGTCCCTTGTTCATTTCTTCCTCCGTAAAGAGTTCCAAGGCTGAATATTCGGGTACTTCCTTCTGCTCGACATCCATGTTTTCTTGGGTACTAGGGGGGACTTCCCCTTTCTTATTCTTTTCTTTCATAATTACCTTTGTTACTTGTGGAGCATTAGGAGGGATTGATATAGGAGTGGCAGCTGATTGGTTTCTCTGTGCAGGTTTTTGAGAACTTAAAAGATAACGCGCGATGGGAGTGAGACTCCTTTGGAGGAATGGCCATGTCCGTCTGAGTTCCAACGGAACATCTCCCTGTTACCTTCCGAGCGTAGGTAGGTTTGTTGATATGCAGGGGTTTCACCGATTTCCTTGCCTCCTGGTATGATATATTTAGCTCTGCCTTCGGCCGTTGAATTTCTTTTTCTTCTTTTCACCTCTGGCATGCTCGTGAGTAGGCCGGGTGTTCGCCTTCACAGTTAATACAGGTGGGTTTTGAGGCTAAACATGCTGTTGTTTCGTGGTCCTTTGCACCGCATCGAGCGCATGCAAGGACTCCACGGCAGGCCATTTGAGAATGTCCATACTTCTGGCATTTAAAACACCGTAAAGGGTTAGGAACGTTTTGGAAACCGTTTGGAACGGGTTAGGAAAGGGTTGAACAAAAGCCGAGAATTAGGATTGAATTTGAAAGTGTCTGCAATTCTGCCCAGACACGATAGGAGGGAGTATATGATGAGAGCCTTGTCGATCAATTCGGCCCAGGAAAGATTGTGCAAGGCTCAAGGGGTAGAATTTTTTTCAGCCTGGACTGTACTTGTTAACAGGAGAGATTGCTTCTACAGGGATGGGATACACTTAAATAGAAAGGGTGCAAGAATATTTGCTGATGCTATCGAGGCAGTGTTAGGTGGGTCGGAAAACTGCTAGCTTGGGGGGAGACAAAGACCAATAGATTGACAGTAGCCACTGGCAGAGGTGAAAGAGATTCTTGCACTGCTTCTATTAGAATGAGCAGAAGCCTGAAAAACAAGATGCATGGTATTTCAGAGACTGCTGGGAGCCATTGCGGTACAAGTAAACACATGGGTTGTGTTAGGGTAGCTAAGAATAGAAACAGGTGCAGGTATACTTGCGTGTAAACCAATGCTAGGAGTTTAGTAAATAAATTTGATGAATTTGAGGTATTGCTCAAAACATCAAAGGCAGATATTGTTGGGATATCAGAGACGTGGTGTCACACAGATATAAGGGATGCAGAACTGCAATTTGGGGAGTACACCTTCTACAGAAAGGATAGACAGGATAGGAAGGGGGGAGGGGTTATGCTATTAGTTAAGAAACACATAAAAACCAAGGAATTGAAGCCAGTCGACATCGCTGGACAGTGCAGTGTCGAGTCAGTTTGGTGTGACATAAGCATTGGGAGATCAAAATTGAGAGTAGGAGTGTGCTATAGGCCTAATGACTCTGATGAGTATAATAAGGAACTGTACAGGGAAATAGAGTGGGCCAGTAAATCAGAGAGTCTTATAATGGGAGATTTTAATTTCCCAGATATTGACTGGAATTTGGGGGCTGGTTACTCACGCATTAGCAGGGCTTTTGTGGATTTATTGGATGAATGTTTTCTACATCAGCATGTTCGGGAGGCAACTAGAGGAAGTAATACTCTTGATTTGATTATCAGCAGTGATTCTTCATGCATTAAGAATCTGCAGATAAATGAACCACTAGGTGGCAGTGATCACAGTTTGCTGAAGTGGCATTTACTCAAAGAGGTAACTACCATTCGGGGTAAAGGGAAGGGTTATTGCTTCCGTAAAGGCGACTACGATGGACTGAGACAGTATTTAAATTCTATACAGTGGGACCAACTGATGATGTTATCAACAGCAAATTCAAAATGGGAAGCATTCAAAGAACTTATCTTGGAAGCTACTAGCCTTTACATACCAACTAAGAAATATTGTTCAAGGTTTAGGCCAAAATGGATGTCAGATGAACTAATGAGGCATATGGCAGAGAAGAAAATGCATGGGATACTTACAAATTAACACATGACACAGAAGCCTATGATAGATACAAGTTGATATGCAACCAAGTAACAAAGGAGGTTAGGCAGGCGAAGGCAGATTACGAGAAATCCTTGGCAAGGGATGCAAAGAAAAACAGCAAAGAGTTCTTTACTTATGTAAACTCTAGAAGGAAGGGGATGAATCAGATTGGTCCACTTGATATTGATGGGTCAACTGTTGATGATCCTGCTCAGGTAGCTAACAAACTAAATGAATATTTTGCATCGACATTCACACATGAGGAGTTATTCAGCAAGGGGAATGCCAGAGGTGTATTCAACTCTAGCAGTAAGCTACAGAATCTTGAAATAACTGGGAGTAAAGTGGAGTTGAAACTGTTGAAGATAAACACAAGATAGGCACCCGGGGTGGATGGGATCTATCCAGTTATATTGAAGGAGGCAGCAAAGGAAGTAAGCAAACCCTTAACCATAATTATGAGAGCTTCCTTGGACTCAGGGGAGGTACCCATAGACTGGAAATGTGCAAATGTGACCCCAATTCACAAAGGAGGATCAAAGGCTGACACAAGTAATTATAGACCTGTGAGCTTAACTTCTGTTCCAGGAAAATTAATGGAGGCACTGGTTAAAGAAGCACTGCAGGATCATTTAGACAAGACTTCAGTTATAGCTCAGACACAGCATGGTTTTGTTAAGGGGAAGTCTTGCCTGACCAACTTGATTGGATACTATGATGCAGTCACAAAAGAACTGGATGCAGGGAATAACTTTGATATTATATACTTGGATCTTAGAAAGGCTTTTGATACTGTTGCACATGGAAGACTGCTACACAAATTGGAGCAGTGTGACATTGGAGGCAAATTGCTGCTATGGATAAAGGGGTGGTTGAGGGGGAGAAGACAGAGAGTGGTAATCAATGGACACTGCTCATCGTGGACTAATGTTATTAGTGGATTCCCTCAGGGCTCAGTGTTGGGTCCATTATTGTTTTCTGTATTTATAAATGATATTGATGATGGTATATCAAGCTTAATGTCCAAGTTTGCAGACGATACAAAGGTTGGCAGGGTTGTCAAGGACACTACTGACACTATGCTGCTGCAACAGGATCTGGAAAGGTTGAGCAGATGGGCTGAGAGGTGGCAAATGAAGTTTAACATTGACAAATGTAAAGTACTACACATGGGAAACAGCAACCCCTGAGCAACGTATCAACTCTGTGGTACTACACTGACAGTGGTAGAGAATGAAAAGGACCTGGGGGTAATTGTGCAGGCAGATATGAAGTTCTCTGAGCAGTGCAGACGAGCTGCAAGTGTAGCTCATGATGTCTTGTCAATGATATACAGGAATTTTTCTAGCAGGGACAGGGATGTGATTATTCCCTTGTATAAGGCATTGGTCAGGCCACACCTTGAGTACTGTATACAGGTCTGGAGGCCTCATTTCAAGAAGGATGTAGAGCTGCTGGAACGAGTACAGAGAAGGGCAACAAGATTAGTGAATGGAACAAAGGGTTGCTTTTACGAAGAAAGGCTTAAGTTTTGCAAATTACAGAGCCTGGAGACTAGGCATCGGCGAGGTGATCTGATAGAGGTGGATAAGGCTTTGCATGGCTTGAGCATGCTCAATGCCGATGGGATTCTTCCTCTTGCTCAGAATAATCACCTGAGAGGGCGTAAATTCAAATTGAGGAAGGACTGATGTCGGTTAGATGTGCGGAAATTTGCCTTTAGCCAGCGGGCAGTTGGTTTGTTGAATAGACTCCCATCGCTTGTTGTTGAAGTTGATAGCCTAAAGAAATTTAAGGCTCAGCTGGACAGGTACTTCGAACGAACGGAGGGGTGAAATGGGAGTAGTGGTTGTTTTTTTTTTTTTTTTTTTTGGCTGATGCTGAATAAGCTTGCTTTCTTGCATCATATGCCTCTACTAATTCTAATGCTAATACCCCAGGTGCCTTTCTTATGTTTAACTTCAACAGTTTCTCTTCCACTTTGCTCTCAGTTATTACAAAATCATTAAGTATCCTGCTACAATTTGATAACCTTCTGCCATTTTCAAACCTTAATAATTCCTCACGTGTGAATGCAGATGCAAAATACTCATTCAGTTTGTTTGCTATCTGAGCAGGATCATCAACAGTCGAACCATCGATGTCAAGTGGACAAATCAGATTTATCCCCTTCCTTTTAGAGTTTATATAAGTAAAGAAATCCTTGCTGTTTTTCTTAGCATCTTTTGCCAAGGATTTCTCGTAATCTGCCTTCGCCTGCCTAACCTCCTTTGTGACCTGATTACAGATTAACTTATATCTGCCATAGGCTTCTGAGTCGCTTGATAATTTATATGCATTCCATGCATTTTTCTTCTCTGTTACGAGTCTCATTAGTTCATTAGTAAACCATTTAGGCCTAAACCTTGAACAATATTTCTTAATAGGTATGAAACTTTTATTAGCATCCACGATTAATTCCTTGAATGCTTCCCACTTAGAATTTACTGTTGGTAACATCGTCAGTTGATCCCACAGTCAGAAACAATGCAGTGATTGACAGCTGCCACTCACTGCTTTCCATGCCCACATGTAACACATCAAAGCCTAAATGAACATAAAGAGAAACTACAATACGTTATTAAAATAAGCGAAATTTTGAAATATAAGTCCGTTTTTTAATTAACTATCTTCCGAAGTTTCGTAAAAATCGAATCTTTGGTTTAAATATCTTTTTACAGCTGATTTTAAATAGGGATCTCTTTTTTTTTTCGCTATAAAACAGCACTGAGGAGGGGAATGAAAAGCCTAACTAAAATGTTAGCACCTTACCGCGCTGAGGAGGCTTGAGTATCCCGATGACCCAGAGAGCTATGCTGGCGGTAGCTAGACTATCGGTAGGGCCACCCCTACTGAACAACTGAAGTTTAACCTTGACAAATGCGAAGTACTACATATGGGTAGAAGTAACCCCAGAGAAACGTACCAACTGTGTGGTACTACACTTAAGGTGGTAGAAAATGAAAAAGACCTGGGAGTAGTTGTGCAGGCAGATATGAAGTTTTCTGAGCAATGCAGACAGGCTGCCAGGGCAGGTCATGGGGTTTTGTCAATGATATATAGGAATTTTGCTAGCAGGGAAAAGGAGGTGATTATCCCTCTGTATAAGGCAATGGTCAGGCCACGCCTTGAGTACTGCATACAGGTCTAGAGGCCTCATTTTAGGAAGGATGTAGATTTGCTTGAGCGCGTACAGAGAAGGGCAACAAGATTGGTGAGGGGAATAAAGGGATCCTCTTACCAAGAGAGGCTTAAGTTCTGCAAATTGCAGTGGCTGGAGACTAGGCACCTGCGTGGTGATCTGATTGAGGTGTATAAGGCCTTGAATGGGTTGAGCACGCTGAATTCTGATGGGATCCTTCCACTTGTTCAGATTACGAACCTAAGGGGGCATAAATTCAAATTAAGAAAGGACAGATGTAAAACAGATGTGCGGAAATTTGCCTTTAGCCAGCGGGTGGTTAATTGCTGGAACAAACTTCCATCTGGCGTTGTGGAAGTTTATAGGTTGAATAAATTTAAGGAGGAACTGGACAGGCATTTGGAGAGAATGGTGTGATTTTTTTTTTTTTTTTTTTTTGTTGGCTGATGCTGCATAAGCTCATACATTTGCTTTCTTGCATCACATGCCACTACTACTACTACCCTAGCCAGACAGGTCAAAGGGTAGAGATCAGACGAAGAGTTACATACTGGTCCTCCAGATTGGGGGTTGTTTGAGAGGCCAGTTCCCTCCCCGTGTAAAAAAAAAAAAAATCAAAGCTCAAAGAGGAAAACCCGACAGACAAAGGGATGTGACTCGAACTGGAAACAGGAAACGAAAAGGAATAACGGACATTTTAAATATTGCAACATCGAACATAAGAGGAGGGTTAGGATATAAAGAAGTCGAACTACTTAAACATTTAAAACAGAAGAAAGTAAATATAGCAGTAATAACAGAAACAAAGAAAAATTAAAAGGTACGAAAGATTATGATTCTTATACAATGATATGCAGTGTAGTATCAAAAGGAAAGAGCTAGTGGAGGGTTAGCAATATTAATAGATTGGAAATGGAAAACCAAAATACAGAGCTACACATTTATAAATAATTTGTAAAATAATAAGAGGAGTTTACCTCAATATTGTACGTAGAACACTTCCGTATGATACCCTCTAGAAATTAAAACGAAAAAATCGAAAACTTACATTAGAGTAAAAAATAAATTAAAAACCAATTTAACACAATTAAAAATAAATTTAACGCAATTAAAAAGAATCTAAACGAAAATATTCAAAACGATTTTCCTTCCTGAAACTGCCAACGCTTTTCGACTGTATGTCGTCATCACAGGAATGAAAATTACCGAATAGGGTTGAACCTGAAACTTAAATAGTGATTATTTGTCTTTGCGCATAGAGGTCCACGCAATGGAGATCAAATGTGGCCGCCGAACATTAACAGAATTCTCGTGTAATTTAATTTCTACGGTATCTGCAATTAATAGTCGCGTATAATTACACTGAACATTAAGTATTTTGGCCTCATTAAATAAAAAAGTATGTTTTTCATTAATGGCATGAAAGGCTAATTCTGACGCTGCTGAACGAGAAGCACGAACTGAGGCGTCATGTTGATTTACACGAATATTCAGAGAAAATCGTATCGCAATTAACATCCATTTAATTGTGTTAAATTGGTTTTTAATTATTTTTACACTAATATAAGTTTCGATTTTTGCATTTTAATTTGTGGAGAGTATCATACTGGAACTTAAGAACAAGTTTGAGCTTCTGCAGACTGCTCAGGACCAAGATATCGACGAGGAATATTATAACTTTCTGAAAGTGATAAAGCCCAAGAAACCTATAGGGAAACAGAAATCCAAAGAAGAAAAAATTAGTCAAGAAACACTTGTCATGATGAACCAAAGACGACAAATGAAGAGCAAGAAAAACATTGACAGGGAGAAAATTGAGTATACTGAGTTATGCAAAGCCATTAGAAAGAGACTCAGAGAGGACATAAGATTTACCACAAGAAAAGTAGAACAAACATTAAGGGAAAACAAAG
This sequence comes from Mastigoproctus giganteus, assembly GCF_048544385.1. Classification (NCBI taxonomy): domain Eukaryota; kingdom Metazoa; phylum Arthropoda; class Arachnida; order Uropygi; family Thelyphonidae; genus Mastigoproctus; species Mastigoproctus giganteus. The sequence goes on along the minus strand of NC_143582.1, from coordinate 192,627,965 downwards.
GATTTATATCAGCAGCCATGAGCAGTAATACAGAAAGACAAATGATACTGAAACTGAAAAATAGCGATGGTATACTTATAAACAGCAGAGAAGGCATAATTCAAATAGCAGAAGACTACTATAGAGAATTATACAAGGAGCGAGGGAATGATACCAAAAGTGGGGAAGATGGAGTGCAAAGTAGCAACACATACGACATACCCGATATTCTTCCTGATGAGGTAGAACATGCATTGAAGAAAATGAAGAATCGGAAAGCCCCGGGGGAAGATGAAGTTACTGTAGAGTTGTTAAAATTGGGAGGAAGAGACATAACACAAAAACTGGCAAGGCTCTTCACAAAGTGCATTAGAAAAGGTGTGGTGCCTAAGCAGTGGAATAATGCAATCATAGTTTTGCTGCATAAGAAAGGAGATAAATCAGAAATTGGAAATTATAGACCAATTAGCTTGTTATCCCACTTCTACAAGTTGTTCACAAGGGTCATTACTAACAGATTAGAAAGAATACTTGATGAGAATCAACCAAAAGAGCAAGCTGGCTTTAGGACAGGATTCTCAACTATGGATCACCTTCATGTAATATCACAGCTAATGGAGAAAGCAAATGAATACAAAACACCATTATGCCTGGCATTTGTGGATTATGAAAAGGCATTTGACTCCATACAGCATAAGGCAATGTTTCGGGCACTGGAAAGACAAGGCATAGATACTCCATATATTATGATTTTGAAGAAAATATATGAGAGTGCTACATCCTTTATTAGACTAGACAAAGACAGTAGCAAATTTAAAATCGAGAAAGGAGTTCGACAAGGAGACACAATATCTCCGAAGCTGTTTATTGCTGCCCTTGAGGAAGCTTTCAGAAGATTAGACTGGTCGCAGAAAGGAGTCAATGTGAACGGAGAGTACCTAAACCATTTACGATTTGCAGATGACATTGTGGTCATAAGCCACGATCCCAAAGAATTAGAGGAAAATCTTAATCAGTTATGCACAGTTAGTAAGGATTTTAGACTAAAGATGAATATGGCTAAAACAAAAGTAATGATGAACAAGTATGCCACGGAAAGGGAAATAATGATTGAAGGAGCAGTAATTGAAAAGGTGGAGTCATACTTATCTGGGACAAGTTATTAGCTGTAATAATGATACATGGCTGGAAGTCAAGAGAAGAATAAATTTTGGATGGATAGCATTCAGGAAATATAGTCACATACTGAAGAGCAATATCCCAGTTTGTCTGAAACGTAAAATAATGAATCAATGTATACTCCCCACCACGACTTATGGAAGTGAAACTTGGGCACTCACCAAAAGAATGGAAGAGACGCTAACAACTACACAGCGAAGAATGGAACGAATTATATTGGGAATCAGACTGTTAGATAAGAAGAGAAACACATGGATTAGGCAGCAAACTCAAGTAAAGGACATTCTTATCAAAACTAAAGAACTAAAATGGTCTTGGGCAGGACACGTAGCTCGAAGACATGATGACAGATGGACTAAGAAAATAACAGAATGCTACCCAAGAGGAGCTAGAAGAAAACCTGGAAGACAAAGGCGGAGATGGATAGACGAAATTCACGAGTTTTTGAGTAGTAAATGGATGGCCAGTGCTCAAAACAGAAGGAACTGGAAAGTTGCTGGAGAGGCCTTCATCCTGCAGTGGATTGAAAATGGCTGATGATGATGATGATGATCATACGGAAGTGTTCTACGTACTATATATTGAGGTAAACTCCTCTTATTATTTTACAAATATTAATATCAACGTAGAACATATTGAGTATTACAGCTCTGATTCACGCTATTTATAAATAATAGAATAATAACAGTAAGATTTAAATTAGACAGAGGTTATTTATATACATAAATATAAACATTCCATTTATATACATAAATAACCTGTTATTTATGGAAATAACATAATCGGAATTTATGCCCCAGAAGATGGAAAAGAGGAAGAAACAGATAAATTTTATGTAGAGTTACAAAAAGAACTAGATAAGGATATAAAAAAGGACCATGTAGTTATTTTGGGAGATTATAATGTTCGGGTAGGGAATAATCCAATAAAAAATATTATGGAATGTTAAGGAGAAAATAAAGTAAATGGAAATAGATACAAATTAAGAGATTTTGCAACATTTAATAATTTAAAGATAACATACATATTTTAGAAAATGTAATATACATAAATATACATGGTCGGCAAGAGGTACACAATCAATAATAGACTATGTAATAGTAAATAAAAAATTAGCAAAACAATGTCGAGATACTAGGGTGTTTAGAGGATATGATATTAATTCAGATACTTTTTTAGTGGCTTCAAAAATAGAGTTATGGGCTAAATGGGAGAAAAGAAAAGCTATTAAATTGGGGATTTGGTTTGGTTTGAGTTTTATTGGCGCATCAGCAGCTAAAGCTATAATGCGCCAGATACCGGTCATATGTAAAAAAATTAAAACATTCAGTGACCTAAGTAGTTAGGCCACCATGTCCAGATGTATAATAACAAAGATATAAAAAATAAACCAATAAAGAAGTAAACAATAACATAAATGTTAAATACAATTAAAAACTTTTATTGATTTAAAATAGCTAAAAACAGCAGACACGTTGTCATTGTCGGATAAAATCTGACTGAGTGTATACGGCTCAGTCAGATGGTTAAAAGCGGTAGAACGAGTGCTGCTAAAATCTGAACAGTCAATTAAAAGGTGTCTGATCGTTAAAACTGTGCCACAGGACACACACATAGGAGGGTCATCAGCCCTCAGCAAGAACGAATGTGTCAAATGACTATGTCCTATGCGGGTCCGGGCAAGAACAACTTCCTCCTTACGATTCCTGCGCAGACTAGACTGCCACGGTTCAATTACAGGCTTTATACAATATAGTTTATTCGCAGTCAGTCTATTCCACGAATCCTGCCATTGGGAATGTAACTTTTGATGTACTATTTGCCTGTAGTCTGTATAAGGGACTAACAGGCAGCAGTTATTATTGGGAATTGCTGATTTGGCTGCGGCATCAGCCAAATCATTTCCCCTAATCCCAATGTGGCCGGGAATCCAGCAGAAGCGGATATCATATTCGCGTTCATGGAGAACGTGAAACTTCTGCTGAATGCTAGACAGAACTGGATGAGGATTATATCTCACAGATATTAAAGCCTGTAACATGCTAAGAGAGTCGGAATATAAAATGAACCGTTGGTATTGGCATTCACTAATGTGATCCAAGGCTAACTCTACAGCGTGCAGCTCTGCAGTAAATATGCTGCATTCAGAGGGAATCTGCTCTGATATAGTGCTGTCTGTAAAGACAGCAGCAGATCCCACATATAATTCTGACTTCGAACCGTCTGTGTAGACTGGCGCGAAGTCGGAATATTCAGTTCGGTGTGCTGAATGAAGCTGCAGGTAGACAGACGATGGAGTGTCCGACTTTGCCCAGTTTCTAAGCGACAAGTCGCATGCCGGGACACGAGCATGCCAGGGTGGAAGCGGTTCCTTTGATGTTTGGGCAACCTTGTCTACCTTGATATTGAGTTCGTTGAGTAGCACTTGGACACGAATGCCAAAAGGACGATTGGCGGTCTTTCGAGTATTGTATAAATTTTCCCATCGCGGCTCAAAAACGAATGGCCATGTAGGATGGTCTGGCAGGGATTTCAGTTTTAAAGCATAATTTAAGGACAACTGCTTACGTCGAAGCGATAACGGTGGTTCGTTTGCTTCGACGTATAAGCTCTGGACAGGAGATGTGCGATATGCTCCAGTAGCAATACGTAGGGCCTGATGATGGACGGGGTCCAGCCATCGCAGGACACTGTCTCTGGCTGAGGAATATACCTGGGACCCAGAATCTACTTTGGATCGCACAAGTGCACGGTAAAGCCGAAGAAGGGTGCATCTGTCTGCTCCCCAAGATGTAGAGGAGAGCGAGCTGAGAATATTAAGCCCGCGTGTGCACTTTGTGCGGAGTTGACGAATATGATCCAAGAAGGTCAGTTTTTTTATCGAATATGAGTCCCAAGTATTTTGTGTTCACTGCTACTGGAATTGCATTTTGTCCGAGCCTTAATTCAGGTTCAGGATGAAGATTACGCTTGCGACAAAAGTGTACGCAAACGGTCTTCTCCGGCGAGAACCTGAAGCCATTAGCAAGTGCCCAGACATTCAGATTATCAATGGCTTTCTGCAGTTGTCTTTCAATAACCCTCATGTTGCACGACTGGCAAAAAATGCTAAAGTCATCAACACAGAGGGCACTGTTTACAGTTGGAGGAAGTTGTTCTGTGATGGAATTTATTTTTATGGCAAAAAGCGTGACACTTAATACTGATCCTTGTGGTACTCCCTCCTCTTGGCTAAAGGAGCGAGAGAGTGAGGATCCCACACGAACTTGGAACGATCGGTTGGCTAAAAAGTTTTGAATAAAAAAGGGCAGATGCCCTCTTAGGCCTAGGCTATGTAAATCTTTTAAAATGCCAAATCTCCAAGTTGTGTCATACGCTTTCTCCATGTCAAAGAACACCGACACCAAGTGTTCGCGTTTTAGGAAAGCATCGCGGATGGATGCTTCCAATCTAATAAGATGGTCCAAAGTGGACCGGTTCCTTCGGAAGCCGCACTGGATGCTGGAGAGAAGATCATTTGATTCTAAATACCATATTAAACGAGAATTGACCGTTCTCTCCAGGATTTTGCACAGACAGCTAGTCAGAGCAATAGGACGATAATTGGTGGTAACCTTTAGATCCTTTCCTGGCTTAGGAAAGGCAAGAACGATTGCCTTTCGCCAGGAATCAGGAAACTGCCCCTCAGTAAAGATTCTGTTATACAGAAGGAGCAGACAATCCATAGATTTTGGTGAAAGATGTTTAATCATTTCATGATGGATGCCATCTGGCCCAACAGCACTTGCTTTGGAAAGAGCGAGGGCTCTTTTCAGTTCCTCTATAGTGAATGCCCCGTTGTAGGGATAGAGGCCCTTGGTCTTAAAATAAAGTGCTTGCCTTTCCAGTTTATGTTTAAGGACCAGGAACTCTGGGGAATACGAAGATGTTGCAGAGATCTTAGAGAATGTTTCCCCAAGAGCATTGGCTATTGCAGTTGGATCTGCAATAGTGCATCCATTATAATCTAGGATTGAATAAGGGTGAGATGTATATTTTCCCTTCATTTTCCGGATTTTATCCCAGACTACCTTAGAGTTGGTAGACTGGTTAATAGATGATGTAAAACGGATCCACGATTCCTTTTGACTCTGACGGTGGATATATCGTGCTTTGGCTCGTGCACGTTTAAAGGTTATAAGGTTGGTCGTGGTGGGATATCAGCGGAATATCCCCCACGCTTTGTTTTGAGCCTTTTTTGCTGCTGTGCATTGTGAATTCCACCAAGGTTTAGGAAATGGTGGAAACCGGGCAGATGTTTTTGGAACAGCATTCGCAGCTGCTTGGACAATATTTTCTGTGATGTACTTAACTGCATCATTGATAGACTCTTGACTGACTGTGCTAAGATCAAAATTTGCCTGATGTTGGAAGGCAGTCCAGTCAGCCTGATCAATCTTCCACCGTGGTAGCCTAAAGGGAAGACATGGTCTCCCACTGTGTAACAAGGTTATCACGGGGAAGTGATCGCTTCCGTATGGATTCTCCTCCACCTCCCAAGTGAGTGAAGGGAGTAGAGAAGGGGAGCAGATAGAGAGATCAATGGCAGAAAAAGTACGGGTAGGCATGTGGAAGAAGGTGTTTGTTCCAGTATTTAGAAGGGAAAGGTCATTGTCATTGAGCATACGCTCTATGACTCGTCCCCTTCCGTTGATGTTAGCACTACCCCACAGGGTGTTATGTCCATTCATATCCCCGAGAAGTAAGAAAGGGGGAGGCAACTGCGTTAGAAGATCATCAAGGTCTGCCTGGCAGATGTCAGTCCCAGGTGGCAAATAGATAGAGCACACAGTTAATAAAAATCCCACTGAAAGGCGAATTGCGACAGCCTCTATGCTAGTTGTAATTAGCAAGGGCTGCACTGGGGTCTGGTTACCCACAAGGATAGCCACTCCCCCATGTACAGAGCCATGCGCAATTCTATCCTTTCGAAAAACTGTGATGTTGTGCATGGTGGGATCATCATTTGCCTTTAGATATGTTTCCTGCAAGCAAAAGCAAACTGGCTCGTGCTTTTGCAGGAGGGCCTTGATATCATCAATACTTCGCCGGAATCCACGACAATTCCATTGTAGGAACTTAGCCATTATTTTGGCTTGGTGGGTCCATCGGGCGGCTTCCGAGGTGCTGAGGGCTTACTTTTATCAGTCTTGGATTTATCTTATTTGGGGAAGAAAGGGCGCTGTCCCATGTCCATTTCCTCCTCCGCAAAGAGTTCCAAGACTGACTCTTCGGGTACCTCCTTCTGCTCGACATCCATCTTTTCTTGGGTTATAGGGGGAACTTCCCCTTTCTTATTCTTATCTTTCATAACTACCTTTGTAATTTGTGGAGCATTATGAGGTACCGATATAGGAGTGGCAGCTGATTGGTCCTTCTGTGCAGGTTTTTGTGAACTTAAGAGATAACGCGCGATGGGAGTGAAAGACTCCTTTGGAGGAATGGTCATGTCCGTCTGAGTTCCGACGGAACATCTCCCTGCTACCTTCTGGGCGTAGGTAGGTTTATTGATATTTAGGGGTTTGACCGATTTCCTTGCCTCCTGGTATGATATATTTAGCTCTGCCTTCAGCCATTGAATTTCTTTTTCTTCTTTCCACCTCTGGCATGCTCGTGAATAGGCCGGGTGTTCGCCTTCACAGTTAATACAGGTGGGTTTTGCGGCTGAACATGCTGTTGTTTCGTGGTCCTTTGCACCGCATCGAGCGCATGCAAGAACTCCACGGCAGGCCATTTGAGAATGTCCATACTTCTGGCATTTAAAACACCGTAAAGGGTTCGTAACGTATGGACGTACTGAACAGTTGATGTATCCAGCTTTAATCTCATCAGGAGGTTTAGGAGTGTTAAAAGTCAGGATAACGCTCCTGGTTTTAACTATTTTTCCATCCCTTTGCGCAGTAATTCTCTTGACGGCAATAACTCCCTGGGGTTTTAATTCGGAGCAGATTTCCTCCTCGGTTACGTCGAGAAGGTCCCACTCCGAAATGACACCTCTCGATGAATTGAGTGTTCTGTGTGGTGTCACAGTTATAGGTATTCCTCCGATTGATGTTGTTCGGAGAAGATGTTCGGATTGCCTGTCATTTTTAGTTTCAATTAAGAGGTCTCCAGAACGGAGCCTCTTAACTGATTTGGGAGAACCTGCTAACCCATCTAACCCTTTTTGAATGAAAAAGGGCAACATTTTACCAATCGGTTTTTCACCGGTTGAGTGCATGATTAGGAACCTTGGGACTGGCCCTGATGGTAATTCGGTTCGCTGCCTCTTATTAGCAATAATGCTATCTGATTCTCTGTCTAAATTTTCAGATAGGGACCGGGTTGGGGCCCCTGAAGGAGTAAGTTTCTCAGGATTCATAGAGGTTTTTTATTTGTTCAGTGCCCGGGCTCCCCACCCACCACGGAGCCCAAAGGGACGCCCACTACCCGGCATGCAATAAATGCGCTCGGGAGTGGGACGCCAGGGCTACCCAGACACTATACCCGCACCGCCGCCAGCCTGAATCCTGTCCCTCGGACCATGAGGGTAGGGGCGTGGCATTGACACGGTTGACCCTCGCAGGCGAGCCTACTAGCCGGGCCTTCCAGGACCACCCGTCTTGTCGAAGCAGGGGCCAAAGTGGTGTATTGAAGCTGGGTCCCTCAACCACCAGGATCCCCCTTTCCGAATTTCCACGGGTCGCAGCGCACGGCAAACACGCCGGATTCCATTGATGTAAGCCCGGAACCTAGGCTTTGGATCCCAGTGATGCTAGTCTGGAAGTCCAGCAGCGTCACTGGGAGGTCCCCTCACCACGTACAGGTGCCCACGTCGAGGGGTTAAATAGGGGAAGGAGGAGTTGGGTTATAAAGTATATCTACTTCAAGAAGAAAGTATACAAAATTTATATGAAAAAAAAAAAGGATTAAAGACAAAATAAGTAAAACACTGGAGAGAGAACAAATAGAAGAAGAATTGAATAATATACGAAATATAATTCAAAAGATAGCAAAAGAGACACTAGGACAATTCAGGAAAAACTATAAGAAAGGGGGGGAGGGTAAAGATATGGAATGAAGAAATAGCTAAAGCAGTACAAGATAAACCCCTTAAATATACACAAAACAGGACAAGTGAGAATGAAGAAATATATAAACAAGAACACAATAAAACTAAAGATGTAATAAGGAAGGCTAAAGCAGCGTCATGGGATAGATTTATAAGTACAATAGAACATGATGTTCATGGAAGACAAAATTTGGCATATAAAATGAAACATTTGAATAGCACAGAGAAAGACACTTCAAGAATAAATATAATACAGGAAGAACAGTGGAAAAAACATTATGAACAACTGTGGAAAGACCCAACATATCAAGCAGAAGAGGTACAGTTAGACCCAGTTAGTGAAATAGATCTGATAACGAAGGAAGAATTGAAAAAGGCATTGAAAGCTACAAAAAATAGGAAAGCAGTAGGAATGGATGGTATAAATGCAGAACTGATCAAGTATGGAGGAAGTTTTTTAAAAGACAGGATACTAAATTTATTTAATAAATGTTGGGAACAATATAAAATACCGGAAGAATGGAAGATAGCAAAAATTATTTCACTATTTAAAAAAGGAAATAGATATGATACAAAGAATTATATATGATATGATACATAGAGGGATTAGCATACTAAATACAGTATATAAAATGTATAGCAAAATAATAAATAATAGAATTAAAGTTATCTCTGATGGAATATTAATTGAACAGACAGGATTCAGAAAAGGAAGATCATGTATAGATAATATATTTATATTAAAACAAATAATAGAAAAATGAAAAGAGTTTAATTTAGAAACACATTTAGCATTTATAGATTATGAAAAAGCATTTGATCGAGTAAACAGACGAAAACTATGGGACATATTGAGTAATAAAGGATACCCAAAGCATCTTACAAAAATAATACAGAGTTTATATCAAGGAACAAAAATAGTAATAGATACAGGTAACAAATTAACAGAAGAAAGTATAATAAATCAAGGAGTTAGAAAGGGATGTAGCTTGTCACCAATGCTATTTAACACATATATCAAGGATATATGTAAATGGATAGAAGAAATTAATAGTATATTAATACAAAGAATAGGATTAATACACTGTTATTTGCAGATGATCAAGTAATTATTCAAGATAGTGAAGATAATTTACAAAGAACAGTATTTAAATTAAACCAAATAACAGAAGAATATAAAGTTAAAATATCAACGATGAAAACTAGAACAATGGCTTTTAAGTCGAAAAATACGGTGAGAACAAAAATAGTTATAGACAATAAAATATTAGAACAAGTAAAAACATTTTAAATATCTAGGATGTGATGTAACATATGATGTCGAAGAAGATATGAACCAGAAATTGGCGAAATTTCAAAATATATGTGGAACAATAAAAAGAACTCTGTCTAAGAAAACAAGGAAAGAAACACAATTGAAATTTTACAAAGTAATGGTAATACCAACCCTTCTTTACGGTTCTGAAACATGGATACCGAAACAAAGAGATATTCATAGAATACAAGCTGCAAAAATGAAATTTTTAAGATATGTTAAAGGATGTACAAAATTAGATAAAATACTAAACGAAAATATTAGAAAAGAATTAAAGATTTACTCAATTAATGGAAAAATTATAGAATATAGACAAAGATGGAAAAAACATGTAGAAAGAATGGAAGATAATAGATTCCCTAAATTAGCTTAAACATATAGAGTAAAAGGAAAAAGAGATAGAGGAAGACCGAAGAAAAGATGGGCAGACCTCTTCGGGATCGGAACAGGCGGATCGCCTAATCCATGAAGGAAGATATAAGAACTAAGATTCCAGATAGCGAGGGTCGGGCATAATCTTTGGTTTTAATATCCGTTGCCGCTGTTTTTAAATAGGGAAGTTGTTTTCTGCGATAAAACAGCGGTAAGGAGAGGGTTAAACACCCTAACTATGAATACAGATAGCGAGGGCTAGGCATAATCTTTGAATAGAATATCCGTTACCGCTGTTTTTAAATAGGGAACTCATTTCCGCTACAAAAACAGCGGTATGGTGGGGGGTAAACACCCTAACCAAAACTGCAGATAGCGACGGCTGGGCATAATCTTTGGACAGAATATTCGTTATCGCTGTTTTTAAATAGGGAACTACTTTTTCACTACAAAAACAGCGGTATGATGGGGATAAACATCGCATTGACATTTCGCATTCACTCGATCCATTGGAAGTGTAGTGTACCAAAGCCAATTATGCCCAAGATAGTGCTATTTGATGTGGAGAAAGGTGTAAAGAAAGAAGAGTTGTTAAAAGAGATATGGACAAGAAATCTGAAAGACCTAGGTATAAGTGAAAAGAACAGTGAAGAGGGAATTGATGTATTATCTATTCAAAAGTCAAAAGATACCAGTACAGAGAATTGGATATTACAATTTTCCATAAGTGTTTGGAAGAAGATATGTAACAAGAAAAGGTTGCTGGTGGGTTGGTCTGCGTGTCGATTTAAAGAAATTTTCCCAGTTACGCAGTGTTATAAATGTTTGATGTACGGCCATGTAGCGAAATACTGCAAAAAGGAAAAGTGTTGTGGTTATTGTGGAGGAGTTGGACACACCTTTAAAGACTGTGCAAATAAAAATAAGCAGCCATGTTGTTGTAATTGTACAAGAAATCAAGCGGAAGCAGGTCATGAAGCTGTGAGTAAGACATGTCCTGAATATAATAAAGCTCTCGAAATATATAAGCGAAAGATTAATTATGGGTAAAAAATTAAAAATTATACAATTGAATGCCCAGAGAGCTAAAAGTGTGGCCTCTCAGATGAATTTTCTTATGGAGAAAGATAATATTGCTGTTGCTTTATTACAGGAGCCGTATGCTGTTCAGAGTCAGGTGAGATGCTATCCACAGAGTTATAGAGTGTTATCTGAAGGGGAGTCACCAAATGCAGCTATTGTAGTAAGAGCACCAGATATAGTCATAACTAAGATTTTAATGCTATGTAATAAGAATGCTGTGTGCTGTGAACTACAAGGTGAATTTGGAAAGATTTACCTAGTGACTCTCTATTGTCAGCATTCTGGTAGTATCGAGCCTGACATTGAATATTTAGAAAAATTGGATCGGCTTATTGGGACACAAAAAGTAATAGTTGCAATGGATTCAAACTCCAACTCTCCGTTATGGGGAGGACAGAATTCGGATGATCGAGGCACGTTATTAGAAGAGTTTATATCGGCTTCAGGAATGGAGCTGTTAAATACTCAAGGACATGGTCCAACTTATTCTACAGTTCATGGCTGCTCTTATATTGATCTTACGCTTGCAACGGGTGCGGTGAGGAATTGTGTACATGATTGGAAGGTTGTAGAAAACTATACCACAAGTGACCACAATGCTATCTTTTTTGCAGTGGATAGTCAAAATCAAGTAAGAATTTGGAATGACCTGGAAAGGTTTTCAGTAAAGACTGCTGCATGGCCAAGGTTTAAATTGAAGTATTTGGACATGGTGTCGAATGTGTGCTGGGAGGATTTGTCCGCAGATCAATATGTTGATGTTTTAACAAAAATTATATTAGAAGCTTGTAAATATAGTATGCGATTAAAATGTATACCAAGTAGACCAGTTTTCTGGTGGAATTCAGATTTGTCCGATCTAAGAAAAGAAGTAAATAAATTAAGGCACTTATGCCAAAAGCATAGAAGGCGTGGAAATTTTGATGTCTTGGGAAATTATGTTTTGGTATACCAAGAGAAAAGAAGGGAGTATGTTAATAAGATAAATAGATCTAAGAATTTCCATTGGAAGAAATATGTAGAAGAGCAAGGATCCCGTGACCCATGGGGGACAATTTACAAAATTTTAAAACCTAAAGTTTTTAACATATGCACTACAATAGATGATGGCACTCAGACTTTGAATTGGCAAGATAGCATAAGTAAAATATTGAGTGAGCTCTTCCCAAGTATAGAAGAAGATATAGATATGTCCAATAAAACTAAAGAGAATGAAGAATATATAATAGAAAGTGAAGAAAGTAAATTTACGTATCAGGAAGTGGAGTCTGCTGTATTTCGGGCTAAGGACGGTAAGTCGCCGGGCTTGGACAGGGTAGAAGTAGTTGTGTTGAAGGAAGCATTTATGCTGACTCCACAAATATACATGGACTTGTACAATAGATGTGTAAAGGAGGGTGTTTTCCCTGAGGTCTGGAAAACTGCACACGTGAGACTGCTAATAAAAAGTACAGATCGCCTTTTAAATGAAACAGGAGCATACCGACCAATTGCTTTGCTCTCGGTTCTGGGGAAGGTCTATGAAAGACTGTGCGTGAATAGACTAAACACATTATATGAAGAAAAGTCTATGTCCTCAGAAAACCAATATGGTTTTAAACAAGGGAAAGGTACGGAGGATGCAGTCTTTAGATTGACCAGAATTGTGGAGCGGAGTGATGCGAGATATGTTCTAGGGATCTTTGTAGACTTTCGTGGTGCGTTTGAGACTTTGGTGGGAAAGTGTATTGTCTAGAATAAGAAGAATGGGGTGTACAAGGACCATGTATAAAGTAATGCAAAGCTACTTTAACAATAGATGCATCCTTGTTAAAACAAGATATGAACAAATAAAACAAGGCATGCATCGCGGTTGCCCTCAGGGCTCGGTGATGGGCCCCTTTGCCTGGAGTATAGTATTTGATACCTTTCTTGAAAATGAGCTGGAAGGTGTTCAGTATGTTGCATATGCAGATGACCTAGCAATTTTGGTTCATGGAGATACACGTTCACAGATTGAAGCAAGAGCACAAGTGGCTCTATGCTCTCTGAGTGAGTGGAGTATTGAGAACAAACTTGAGATATCTCTTGGAAAGACTATGCAGATGCTCTTGAAAGGTAGGCTGAGCATGAACCGACCTCCCACCTTGCGGCTGAACGAGGGATCGGTTCGATATGCGAAAGTGGTGAAGTATCTGGGCCTCCAGTTAGAAGAACGATTATTTTTCACAGAACATGTGAAATATTTGAAAAATAAGATAAGACTCTTGTACGCCAAGCTTAGAAGAGTAGTAAGAGCTGATTGGGGCATAAAAGGTAGATCTTTAAATCTACTATATAAATGTCTTTTTGTCCCAATAGTAACATATGCAGCTGGAGCTTGGGTACATAGAGTAGAAACAGTGATGGTCCAGAAACACCTTGTCCAAGCTCAAAGATTTGCATTGTTGGGCATAACAAGAGCATGTCGGACTGTTTCTTCCGAGGCATTGCAGGTGGTTGCAGGGAGGATGCCGGCTTACTATGAGGTTCTCTTAAAAGGGCTATTGTATTACACGAAAAACAATATAAGAAAAGTCATTATGAATATAAGAACATGTCCAGAAAATGACTACGTGTATACAAGAAATGATGTAAGAACCGAAAGAGCAAGAATTCTAAGGGATATCAATAACCAATGGCAAGAGTCCTGGCAAGACTCAGAAAAAGGTAGACAGACCTACTTGTTTCTACCGAGTGTAGAGGCAGTAGATACAAAGAGGAAACCTTGGTTACAGTTTGGGCTCAATGCAACATTCCTAATAACAGGTCATGGACTAAAATTTAAATTATCAGAGCTGGGTCTGCATGAATCTGGATTGTGCACATGCGGGAACCCTGAAACAGCTGAGCACATAATGCTAGATTGTGTCCAATATACAGACACTAGAGCTTTTTTAGAAAGGAATATAGGATTTTTAAGGAAAGAGACACTCATGACAATGTTTGATAATAGTGTGAATTTTAAGTATTTTAATGATTACGTGAATGAAGTTTTTAGAAGACGTAAGCTACTAGATAGTAGAAGCTCGCCTCCCCGAGGCAGGGGCGGTAACTGTTCTGATTAGGAAAGTCAAGACTAGAAATTACTAAAGACTTTTGCTTCTCAGAACAGGTTAAGAGCAAAGTAGCTAAATGATTGAAATAGATAATTTTAAATGTTTTTAAAATGTTTTTAATAACAGAACCCCATAAAGATTTTGACCTAATTAGTTATGATGAACCTAGACACGGATGTGCTTAGGCACCGGTCACCGGTAGTGGTAGGCTCAAGGAGTTTCAAATGGATCCATTGGGACTGAAAAAGGAAAAAGGGAAAATAACACGTGACGGCAATAGAGCACACGGCAGCAGAGAGTAATATATGTAAATGGCACAATGAAAGCAGAAAACACCTAACAAGACAAGCAAAAGGTAGCACAAAATATACTAACAGCACCAGGAAAAAATGGCGACAAAAAAACCAAACGCACACATGCAAATGATAACCTCGTACTTCCCTCTAAACCAAACTAAATTCACAATGAAACAACAGAAGTAAAAATTACGCATTCACAATAATCACCCAAACACAGAACTCGACTCTACTATATATCTCGCTCACTGCGCAGAGAAAACTTGTACCCAAATTTTGGAGTATAGCATGACAATTAATTAAATTTATTGGTATTATTAATTTTAAATATCATGCACCAGACCAGAGCAGTAAAGAAACAGGCACAAAGTGGGAGAACTGAGGGCGGCGATTCCCCAATGCATCGCAGCCTAAAGAAATGTACAACTAGTGAAATGTTTGCCGAACTCTCTGGAACAGAACGATATTGCCAAGGTGGATGTCTTTGTGAGTGCCAGGTGCAGAGTGTCTAAAAATTAGGCGTCAACTCGTTCTGATGGGCGTCTATGAGAGCTCGAGTTGTAGGGTAGATGCCCTCAAAGAAATTAATGAGGGGCCTGTCAAGCTCTCAGCTGCCCAACTCAATGCCAGAGCTCACTCTTGGGCACAGGAGTTAGTTATTGTTGGTAACTCTATTGTCAGATTGGTAATATATTATGTAAAAAGGATAGATGGAATAGCACCAGGATGTCTGCTAGGGGCAAAAGTTTTTATTATTATTATTATTATTAATAGCCATATGGTGCAAGGAAGCCTGAGCCTTATGCTGCACCAGGAAAAAAAAATTCCCAAGTTACCGAGAGAGAGAGAGAGAGAGAGTCAAAAGTAGAAGGGAATCACCAAGAAAGAGAAGGATGATGATATCCAGCTCAGGACCCTGGGTGTGCCAAGCCCATACTTACCAGATGTGAGCCCCTGGGGTTAATTTGATCTTGTAGAGCAGTTATCATCTTTTAAGGGCACAAAGGGTGATATTGTTGTACATGTTGGCACCAATGACATTAAGAGTAGGAGATCTGCAGATTTTCTTAACAAGTACAAGTCGATGTTGAAAAAAAGTCGTGAGTTAGGGTTAAATTTGAAAGTGTCTGCAATTTTGCATAGACACAATAGGAGGGAGCATATGATGAGAGCCTTGCCAATCAATTCGGCCTTGGAGGGACTGTGCAAGGCTCATGGGTAGAATTTTTTTCAGCTTAAGAGGAGAGACTGCTTCAACAAGGATGGCATAACAAATAGAAAGGGTGCAACATTTTTGCTGATTTTATCGAGGCAGCGTTAGGTAGGTCGGAAAACTAGTTTGGTTGGAATTCACGGACTAAAAGTTTAAAAGTAGCCGCATGCAGAGGTGAAGGCGATTCTTGCACTACTTCTATTAGAATGAGCAGCGACGTGGAGCGAGGGGTGCTGGGGTTTTCAGGGAATAATGGCAGTCATCATGCAACAAATAAATACACGGGATTTATTAGGATTACTAAGAATAAGTGCATGTATACTTGTATGTACACCAATGCTAGAATTACAGTAAATAAATTTGATGAACTTGAAGTGCTGGTCAAGACATCAAAGACGGATATTGTTGGGATATCAGAGAAATGGTGTCACACATATTAGGAATGCAGAATTTGAATTTGGGGAGTACAATGTGTACAGAAAGGATAGGAAGGGAGGAGGGGTTATGCTGATAATCAAGAAAAACAAAGGAAGTGCATCCAGTTGATGTTGGTGGACAATGCAATGTTGAGTCAGTTTGGTGTGACATAAGCACAGGGAAAGCAAAAATAGCAGTAGGAGTGTGTTATAGGCTTAATGACTCGAATGAGTACAACGAACAGTTATACAGAGAAATACAGTGGGTTAGTAAATCAGAATATCTTATAATGGGGGATTTTAACTTCCCAGATATTAACTGGAATTTTTGAGTTGGTCACTCACACACTAGCAAGACTTTTGTGAATTTATTGGATGATTTTCTGCAGCAGCATGTTCGAGAGAGTAATACTCTTGATCTGGTTATCAGCAATGGTCATTCGTGTATTAAGAATTTGCAGATAAAGGATCCACTAGGTGTCATGATCACAGTGTACTGATGTGGGATTTACTTAAAGATATAATAGTAATACTCTTGATCTGGTTATCAGCAATGGTCATTCGTGTATTAAGAATTTGCAGATAAAGGATCCACTAGGTGTCATGATCACAGTGTACTGATGTGGGATTTACTTAAAGATATAATTACCATCATTGGTAAAGGAAAGGATTTTTGCTACTTTAAAGGTGACTACAGCGGTCTCCGATAGTTTTTAAATTCTGTACAGTAGGATCAACTGACGATGTTACCAACAGCAAATTCGAAGTGGGAAGTATTCAAGGTTGATCATGGAAGCTACTAGAATTTTCATACCTGTTAAGAAATATTGTACAAGGTTTAGGCCTAAATGGTTGTCAAATGAACTAATGACTCGTGGTAGAGAAGAAAAATGCATGGAATGCATATAAATTGTCAGGTGACACAGAAGCCCATGGCAAATATAAGCTAGTCTGTAATCAAGAACAAAGGAGATTAGGCAAGAAAAGGCAGATTACGAGAAATCTTTGGCAAAGGATGCTAAGAAAAACAGCAAGGATTTCTTTACTTATATAAACTCTAAAAGGAAGAAGGTGAATCAGATTGGACCATTTGATATCAGTGGTTCGACGGTTGATGATCCTGCTCAAACAGCAAACAAAATGAACGAGAATTTTGCATCTACATTCACACGAGGAGTTATTAACGAAGAAAAATGTGAGTTTATTAAATTATAAGAGGGTACATAATGATTTTGTAATTATTGAGAGTAAAGTGGAGAACTTGTTGAAGATAAACATAAGAAAGGGACATGGGATCTATCCAGTTATATTAAAAGAGATGGCAGAGGAACTAAGCAAACCCTTAGCCATAATTATGAGAGCTTCCTTGGACTCAGGGAAAGCCCCCAGACTGGACACAGGCAAATCGATCCCCAATTCAGAAAGTGGGGATCGAAGGGTGACACGAGTAATTACAGACCAGTTAGTTTAGCTTCTGTTCCAGGTAAAATAATGGTCATTGGTAAAAGATGCACTGCAGGATCATCTAGACAAGATTGCTATAATAATTCAGACACAGCATGGGTTTGTTAAGGGAAAGTCTTGTCTGACAAATCTGATTGGTTATTATGATGTGGTTACAAAGGAAGTGGATGCAAAAAATAATTTTGATATCATATATTTGGATTTCAGGAAAGCTTTTGACACTGTTGCACATGGAAGACTATTGTACAAATTGGAGCAGAATGGTATTAAGGGTAAGTTGCTACAGTGGATAAAAGGATGGTTAAGTGGGAGAAGACAGAGGGTGGTAATCAATGGACGCTGCTCTTCTTGGACTGTTATTAGTGGAGTCGCACAGGGTTCGGTGTTGGGCCCACTGTTGTTTTGTATATTTATCAATGATATTGATGAAGGTATATCAGGCTTATTGTTGAAGTTTGCAGATGATGATGTTATTTGGTTTTTAGGAGCATTAGCAACTAAGGCCATATTGCTCTGCGATGATGATGCAAAGGTTGGCAAGGTTGTTAATGACAGTAAAGGCAGTGTGCTACTGCAACAGGATCTAAAAATTTGGGTAGATTGGCTGAGACGTGGCAACTGAAGTTTAACATTGGCAAATACAAAGTACTGCATATGGGTAGAAGTAACTGCAGAGGAACGTCCCAACTGTGTGGTACACCTAGGGTGGTTGAAAATGAAAAAGACCTGGGAGTAATTCTGCAGCTAGATATGAAGTTTTATGAGCAATGCAACCAGTCTGCAAGAGCAGGTCATGGGGTTTTGTCAGTGATATACAGGAATTTTGCTAGTAGGGAAAAGGAGGTGTTTATCCCTTGTATAGGGCAATGGTCAGTGAGTACTACGTTCAGGTGTGGAGGCTTCATTTTAGGAAGGATGTAGATTTGCTTGAGTGTGTACAGAGAAGAGCAACAAGATTGGTGAGGGGAATAAAGGGATTGTCTTACCAAAGGAGGCTGAAGTTCTGCAAATTGCAGCTTCTTGAGACTAGGCACCTGCAAGGTGATCTGATTGAAGTGTATAAGGCCTTGAATGGGTTGAGCACGCTGAATTCTTATGGGATTCTTCCACTTGCTCAAATTACGAACCTAAGGGGGCATAAATTCAAATTGAGGAAAGACAGTTGTAGAATAGGTGTGCAGAAATTTGCCTTTAGCCAGCGGGTGGTTAATTGCTGGAAAACTTCCATCTGTCGTGAAAGTTGATAGCTTAAATAAATTCAAGTAGGCAGTGGACAAACATTTAGAGGGAATGGTTGTGTGAATTTTTTTTATTTTTTTGGCTATTGCTATATAAGCTCATACGCTTGCTTTCTTGCATCATATGCCTCTATTACTATTTTATAGTGTAACTGCTATTATTTATTACCGAAAAACAAGATGTGAATGTTTTTATATTTTTCTACACAATTTTTGTAATAAAATTAGAAATTTCAGTAATTTATCGTACTTATTTGTGTATTATTCTTTACTGTTGTCGGTGTCCCCCCTGTAGCTTGGTTCTGACGGTGCAGGTGGCCCAGGTTTGACTCTGGTGGGGGCCCAAATTTATGAAATCATCACGTGAAATGAGGAGCTAATTGTGAAAGGGCAGCGGACCTTGGTCACAAAACACGGCGACAAAAGTCGATTAGCTGACCATCTCTCAAAGTCTGTTGCAACAGAGTCTAATTCAGTACTCTTCTTTATATTCCGCAGTTTTACGTTTGTGTTTAAACAGATTGGTAAAAATAGTTTTTTTTTTTCTGATGCAAGTTTTTATTTGCATCATTTTATTTTGGCCTCTGGTATCGCAAGAATTTAGCGCCTCGGGCTCCTGGAAGTGTAAGGACAGCCCTGAGTGTCCATTATTAACTACTCCCACTCAACTATTCCTTTACTCAGGGCAGTAACTTGCTCTTAATGCCACACTCCTCCTGAACTATATATGTAAATTACATGTATTTGAGATCGGATTGCTTGTTTTTTTACCAGCAGAGAAACTCAGTTGTATGTTATCCGTTCCGTATGGTTGAATCTGTCTCTACAGGAGGAATCGGTATTCTTCCGTGTGGTCAGATTCTTCTGTTTAGGTTGCATGGGTTTTTCTGGTTTAGAAATTGACAAACCTATATTTATGGAGGAACTAAAGAAATTATTAGAGGCATTGGGCAGGTGATATGGGAAGAGGGTTTTTTTTTTTTTATGCTAACACTACTAACTTGCTTCTCACTTCATTTGGTGCTACTGCTAATGCTAAAAAACTGATCAAGGAATACTCGCTATTACAGACAATACAATGGAGCCTCAATGACTTAAGTTTTCCTAACGTTTTACACGCATACCAATACCACAGCCATCGCTTGTTTATTGAAAGAAAAATTCGTGTTTCCCCAGGAGGCTCGAGACACTAAATTTGCCACAAAGAAAAGCTCATAAAAATTTTGATTTCCATTTTATTTACTTATTTGAAAAAGTTATGATATAACAGGCTGTTAAGAAACTATTCTTCCTTCTTTAATGCAATTCAAAATAAAGTTAAATGGTGCACCTTAAAAATCTAAAGGGAAGTGAGACCCTGAGATACACGAAAGTAAAAACATACAGTATAATCTCTAACAGAACATTTATGATATAGCTACAATTAAAATACACTTACTCCGCAATATTTACAATTATTAAGTAAATATCGAGGAGTAAGTGTTTTTTTAATTATAGTTATATCTTAATGGAATTAAACGTCAAAGGTAAAAAAAAGGTAAAGTGCAGCCATTATCAACCCACTGCAGGATGGAAGCCTCCTCAACAATTCATGCTGAGGGAAATGGACCATAATCTGCCACGCTGGTCCAGTGCGGGTTGGCAGATCGACCGTATTCAGCAGTCAGGAGCTGGAACCCTGGTCTACTCAAAGAGCGTGTGCTACTGCACTCCCGCTCCTGACGACTCGTTTAAAACAGAACAGTTATGATCTATTTTATTATTCAAGCCTAAAAATATGTCTCTTATCATACTTTTATTTACCTTATTTAATCGGTATTTACAGGTAACAGACCGATTAAGTAAGATAAGTTTGTGCAGGAGGATGGTATCGTCATCCCCACATGGGGTGGAAAAATCGAGTGTTCGAATCCCGGCAATGACACGAGGAACTTTCATGGGCCTTTTTCACTCCGTGTCTGAGTTAGTCGGTCTCAGGCGTAGACAGCAAGGTTTCGACCCCAGAAAAACTGTGGGTTTTCGCCCAGCAAAGCAGGCAAATCGACCAGAGAACACATGCAATTTACAGAAACAATACACATGAGTAGTTTAAAGTAACTTTTCAAGTGACCCTAATATTATAGTTTTTACCTTACTTAATCGAAATAGTCAACTTTTGATTATCAACAAGTTAGTTAGTGAAATACTATCTATGAAACAGCTCTCCCAGAAAAGTAAGGTTATGTGCATGTTATAATGCAACTAAAGCTGAGAAGTCAGTATATTGCCTCTATTAACTGCTTGTATTTTTGGTTTCCTCGATGAAACCATGCAGCTCTCACCTGGCTAACTCAGCCAAGTTGTGCAAAGCCCATAAAAATTTCTTACATCATTGACAGTAGATGACGAAAACACTGAGTTACAGAAAGAAAATTACCAGGCAACCCTTTTCTTTGCCCTTACCCGAGACTGACTACTGAGCCATGCAGTGAAAAAAACAGGCAAAAAAAATTCATGTCACAGAAGGGTTTCCAAATGAGGCCTTTGCCACCTACTTTGGGAAGAATGATTTGATTATAGTTTATTATAATAGTATTAGATTATAGATTACTAGTGATACTTGTAAGGTCTATTCCCAAAATACAGTAGCATGTGTGTCTCATAAAAGACCGAGTAAATGGGCCAGGGTATAAACACGAACTCAAAACTTCCTGTAAATAAAAATCCAGCACCTCTCAATTCCCGTGGGTGTAGGATTTTTAATTTACTAGATGTAACTTGAATAAATAATTAGAATGACTAAGTATGAAAAAAAGAGAAGAATTAATGCTCTCTTTGAAGTGAAAGGCAATTCTACCTCTTATATAGACAGCAATGTCTAAGCATAGTTAAAATACAAAAAGTAAAATGCAGAGCTCAATGGAATGAAGTGGAAAAATAGCAAAAACTATTGTTATTGTAGGGTGAGCCTCAAAATGGCTGCTAGGGTTGTGTATATCCAATTGTTAAAAAGAAAACTAAAAATAACGATCATGTGACATATATTCCAACCCAATTCAGGTATGGTTGGTTGATTTTAGTCTTAGGCACATTTAGCAACTTAAGACATATTGCCTGTGTATGTCTGTAAATTACTTGTGTTCTGTGGTCGAACCATGCTACCTTGCCTGAGACAGACTAATTTAGCCATATTGTGAAAAAAGACCCATAAAAATTCCTTGTGTCAACGACAGGATTCTAACTCGATTCTTTTCCACCTATTGTGAGGAGGACGTGGTATACCAACTGCTCTACCGAGAGCCCAAATTCAAGTAAGTGAACTGGGGTAAAGTCAACAATGATTGCACATAGTGACTGAAATGTATTTGAGCAGATAGTTAAGGGCAGTCTACTAACAAATGATAAACATTTAGTTGCACAAGACAAGTTGTGCATTGGGAAGAGTTAGCATATGTTAGTAGGTACAGGTGAGTGAGAAGTGGTCTGGTTTGCTCTGTCAGAAGTTGGTGCACTAGTGTTGGGTCCCATTCTATCCAATATTTTTTTTAACTGGGTAACTTCCCCAGATCAGCAATGAGTTATAAAATGCTTTACAGTCAGAATACAGTACTTGATAAGACTGTGAAGTTCTAGTATAACCCCAGGGGCTCACATCTGGTCAGTATGGGCTTGGCACACTCAGGGTCCTGAGCTGGATATCATCATTCTTCTCTTTCTTGTTGATTCCCTTCTACTTTTGACTCTCTCTCTCTCGCTCAGGGTAACTGGGGAATTTTTTTTTTTTTTTTTTTTTGCTGGTGCAGCATAAGCCTCAGGCTTCCTTGCACCATGCAGCTAATAATAATACATGGTATTTTTGGCTGCAAGTCCACATGAACTGTCACTTCCTGCTCTCTCATAGAATGACTTGGAAGTGACAGAGGTGGAATGGATGAAAGTGACTATGATACAAACATGGACAATGGTGATATCATGGATCTTAAATAATTTTAGATATGCAAGAGTTAGTGAGCAGGACCAGTATAACTGTAAATCAATATAATGCTAATAAAATCAAATTTTATTGTACCCTTGTTTCGAAATCCAAATACTATAACACACCATTTTCCTATGGTGAGTGCCTGACTTCCTGCCATGACGTACATAATGTACCTTGTCATTATTTATCAGCTATGATACATTCAAAATAATCGTTAAAAACTGTAATATGAAATATGCAAAATAAAAAAGTAGTGTAGCCAACAAATTATTTTTCATTTTGTTTAATCAGATTCATGCTTGTGCCATGCAAAATTTTTAAGTGTGAATTCTAGTACTGAATCAGGTTGTGGCCCAATACTCCTCTCTTCTAAAACTAATATGGAAACCATACTCAAGGAAGAAGGGACACAAATACAGCTAGTGTTTCAAGAATGATTGATACTATTCTTGAGGTGAGCTGTTGTGGAAAACACAACAGTAATAAACAAAATTTGTTTATATTATGGAATGACCACAGAGGAGTCCACAAGATAGACAAGAAACCTCATATTGAGTAATCATGCAGGCTTGAACCACAGTCACTCAAACCATGTGTAGATGTGCAGCCTAGCGCCTGAACACTCGGCTAATTACGATCCTTCCACACTGTGGGAAAGAACTGGGTTCAAATTCCAGTCAATGATAAGAGGAACTTTTAGCTGGCTATTTTTGTTAGACCATGACTGCACTGGTCTCGAATGAAGGCAGCAAAGCTTTCTCGTGATATCTCAAATTTTTTGTCCAACAGAAAAAAAAAAAGAAAAAAAGGAAACACCAAGTTTAGGCTACAGATAGTGTTGAAGTACCTAATGGAAACTGACAGTGGATATACCGTTTATTATTCAAGTAATTTTAATATGCAACTGTTTTTATCCTTGAGTTTATAGTGCCATAGTTGGCACAATACACTGTAGTCAGATTAGGCATCATTATTAAGTGCTAAAGCAACTATGGCAGTATGCTATGTTTGTGATTGTATTCTTTGGTTGTTAATGTGAAAACATTATTTTTATTAGCCGTTTTCACATGGCTTGCTGGATGAAAGATTCAACTTTCTGGACAAAAACAGACAGCCCTCACTTCAGAAAAGCCTCAGCCATGCACTATACTATATATCAAAACAATTAAAGAAACTCATACAAACAAGTGTCTGGAAATGCTTCCATTCTTAATAACTTTTGTGTGCTTGAAAAGTAAATGAAAATGCTTTTAATCTAAAACATTGCAATGGAACTCTGCCTGGAGTATTTCTGGCATGATGGTACACTTGCCCATTTCAGCACAGCAATGCATGACCATCTGATTGTGATGTACCAGGAGAAATGGCCTGGTATGGAAGTGATAGTTCTGTGCCATGAAATGCCAGTAGTCCTCATCCCTCATGTTTACGATGCTGGTAATTTAAATTGGATTTCACTGGGATTTCTGAACATGTGGCAGTCAATGTCAAGTAGTTGTGTTGCCAAATTTAAACAGCTTCTGTGATTGAAAACAGGCTACTTAAACACCTGCATTAAATAGCTAAGAACTCTTTAAAACAAAAAAAAAAAAAAAAAAAACTTAATTCTATGCTGTACAGAGATAAAATTATAGTTCACTGGATTTTTTAGTACAGCACATTACTACAAAATAAATTCAACCAAATAACTTGTCCTAAACTGGACATTAAAGTAATGTTTGAGTGGTCTGTTGAGGTCAGTACCTTTAGAAGCAAGTGTCTTAGTGAGGTAGATCAAAATATCCACTAGGTTTCATGTTTAATGAACAGAGATTAGCATTAATAGAAGCATACGATGCAAGAAAGCAAGTTTATGCAGCATCAGCCAGAAGGGGAAAAAAAAACAAAAACCCCACTCCTATTTCACCCCTTCGTTCGTTCCAAATACCTGTCCAGCTCAGCCTTAAAATTTATTTAGGCTGTCAACTTCCACAACAAAAAATAGAAGTCTGTTCCATCAATCAACTATCTGCTGGCTAAAGGCAAACTTCCACACATCTATCCTACAACTGTCTTTCGCCAAATTGAATTTATGCCCTCTCAGGTGATTATTCTGAGCAAGAGGAAGAATCCCATCAGCATCGAGCATGCTCAAACCATTCAAGGTAATCTACAAAACTTAATCCTTTCTTTGTAAAAGCAACCTTTCGTTCCATTCACTAATCTTGTTGCCCTTCTCTGTACTCGTTCCAACAGCTCTACATCCTTCTTAAAATGAGGCCTCCAGACCTGTATACAGTACTCAAGGTGTGGCCTGACCATTGCCTTATACAAGGGGATAATCACCTCTTTATCCCTGCTAGAAAAATTCCTGTATATCATTGACAAGCCACCATGGGCTACTCTTGCAGACCTGTCTGCACTGCTCAGAAAACCTCATATCTGCCTGCACAGTTACCCCCAGGTCCTTTTCATTCTCTACCACTGTCAGTGCAGTACCACAGAGTTGATACGTTATGCTGGGGTTACTGCTTCCCATATGTAGTACTTGACAATTGTCAATGTTAAACTTCATTTGCCACCTCTCAGCCCATCTGCTCAACTTTTCTAGATCCTGTTGCAGCAGTATACTGTCATTAGTACCGCACCCTCTGAGTACCGTACTGTCTTTGAGTACCGCACTCTCTACCGCACCCTCAGATGTCTGAGTGGAAAGACCAAATTGACTAGTGACAACATCAAGAATGCTGATGGGACCTTCGTGCGATCACCATCCGAACGCCTGCAACGGTGGAGTGAATTCTTCAAAGCTTTGTATAATCACGACCCACCTCAGGGACCGCCAGCAACAGCACTCTTGATCGACCCCCCTGAGGTCTCCATGGTCGATGTTGAGCCTACAGTAGAAGAAGTGAAAGTAGCCATACAATCCCTGAAGCATGGCAGGGCACCAGGAGTGGACCAAGTCACCACAGAAGCGATCAAAGCCGGGGGAGATGTACTGCTTCGCCGACTACACTCACTCCTCAAAACCATCTGGTGCACTGAACAAATTCCGTTAACATGGAGGAAAGCCATTATCGTACCGATCCACAAGAAAGGTGATAACCGGGACTGCAAGAACTACCGTGGCATCAGCCTCCTTTCCATCATCGGAAAGGTCTTTATGAAGATCATCCAGTCAAGACTGCAAAAACATCGCGAGCAAACCAGTCGAGAAGAACAGGCAGGATTTAGACCCGGGCGAGGATGCTGTGATCAAATCTTTGCCATTCGTCAGCTGATGGAGGAGAGGATCCGGTGTGGACAGCGAACTGTCATTGTTTTCATTGACTTTAAGTCTGCTTTCGACTGTGTCCACCGGCCTGCCCCTTATGGAAACTACTAGAGGTTGAACATGTACCTCGAAAAGTCATCACACTCCTTCAAACTGCATACAACGGTTTAACCAGCCAGGTGCACATCCAGAACGATTTATCAGAGGAATTTACCATCCAAACTGGAGTCCGCCAAGGGGATGTAGCCTCCCCGTTGCTTTTCAACATCGTGGTTGACGCCATTATGAGGCAAGCATTCAGAAACAGACAGGGCATACAATATGACAAGGATCACTATGTGACTGACCTGATGTTTGCTGATGATAGTGCTATCCTTGCCGGTAACGACGCTGAAGCCACGGACATCCTCTACGACATTGCCCGCATTGCCCGGCCATACGGTTTGAAGATCAATGCTGGTAAGACAAAGGCCCTGACAACAGATGGGTCGCAAGCCACCATCTATCTTGAAGGCGTCCAGATCGAGCAAGTGCAGGACTTTAAATATCTTGGGTCGCTGGTCCAGGAGAAGAAAGTTGCATCCACCATGGAAATCCACAGCAGAATTGGACAGGCGGCCACTGCGTTCGCCTCGCTCAAATGGTGTCTGTGGAAGAGGACCAACATTTCCACAAAGACTAAAATCCGACTCTTCCGGACTTTGATCCTGCCCATTCTTCTTTACGGATCGGAAATATGGATTTGTCTCAAGTTAGATTTGAACAAACTTGAGGTATTCCAAATGCGATGCCTGCGCAGATCTTGGGCATCTCTCTTCGCGACCGCATCACTAATGATACCATCCGCGCCAGATGCCAACAGCAACCAACCATTGCCGACCAAATCCAGAAGCGAAGGCTCAGATGGTTTGGCCACGTATGTAGAATGGGCACGAACAGAATACCATCCACACTCCTTTGGAGACAACGACCCACCCAATGGAGCATCCAACGGACTGCGCCTAGGAAAACGTGGGCCAAGCAAGTGGAAGATGACTTGAAGAGCCGACGTCTCGACCTTAACCAGGCCAGGACTGAAGCCATGGATCGTAAGGTATGGAAGAACATCACAGAGCAAGTCCGAAACCCTGCGGCACCTACAGCAGCATACTGGTTGCGTGGCCAACCGCCTCCCCCAGCTGCCAGCTAAGGACCAAAGAAGAAGAAGAAGAAGTGTCCTTTACAACCCTGCCAACCTTCGTATTGTCTGCTAACTTGGACATTAAACCTGATATACCATCATCAATATCATTTATAAATACAGAAAACAACAATGGACCCAACACTGAACCCTGAAGAACTCCACTAATAACATTAGTCCACGAAGAGCAGTATCCATTGATTACCACTCTGTCTTCTCCCACTCAACCATCCCTTTATCCATAGCAGCAATTTGCCTCCAATGCCACACTGCTCCAATTTGTGCAGCAGTCTTCCATGTGCAACAGTATCAAAAGCCTTTCTAAGATCCAAATATATGATAAAGTTATTCCCTGCATCCAGTTCCTTTGTGACCACATCATAGTATCGAATCAAATTGGTCAGACAAGACTTCCCCTTAACAAAACCATGCTGTGTCCGAGCTATAACTGAAGTCTTGTCTAGATGATCCTGCAGTGTTTCTTTAACCAGTGCCTCCATTAATTTCCCTGGAACAGAAGTTAAACTAACAGGTCTATAATTACTTTGTCACCCTTTGTTCCTCCTTTGTGATATTCTTTCACATGATTATTTTACCTCTTACAACTGTGAGACAGTATGAGAGGTCATAAGTTCAGGAGCTCATAGCAGTAGCTATTTTGAGGAAAAAAGTTCAAGTTGTGGAACTTCAGAATTGGACACATTTTGCTTGAATTTTAAAATAAAAAATGATTATGGAGTTTTCAATGGTAAAAGAATAATAAAAAATACATGATCATGTACCTATATGAACAAACATTTTACTATAATGTTTATTCATATAGCTTTATATGTCTATTTTTATTTTTACCATTGAAAACTCCACGGTCATTTTTCAAAATTAGCTGTAGCTCTGTAGCATTTTTTAATAATTAAGCTGTAATTATTTAGAATAGAATGTTTTTGAATGATTACATAATTTTTTAAACTTTTCAATGGTAAAGGTTTAAGTGATCAAATTCAAAACAGAGCTGCAGAACAAAACATCAAAAACTACTTGTATTAAACTGGATCCAAATAAGAATATATGATATGCTACAGATTAAAGTCTTGCTATGGTAACACTTGAAAATATAATCTTATCTTCTGTCTTGAGAAACAGATTAGGCAAGGCCGCAATCAAAATTTAGCAAACCAAATCAGAAGTGGAAGAATATTCATTATCATAACTAAGGTTTTTCTAATTAAGTCAGAAAAGCAAGGAACACGCAGAAAAAAAGGAGGAAGCTAAAGTCCCCAGCATAAGCTCAATGGAGCGAATTCAAACTGAAAAAATTTCTTTACCAAGGGTATGCATACTGACAATTTAGAACAATGATGTAATTATCACTGATTGCAAATATCACTGATTTCTTTTCTGAATAATGAGGGACTGCACAGTTTCTTTCATAAATTTAATTTTGAGAACAGATAGAGTTTACATTCCATTGCTAAACTAGGGCTGGCACAATTTGTGACAAGCATCCCACTTGTCGCAGGTTGGCCATAGTATGCCTACCAATGTAAGAAAAAAAACAACTGTTTGAAAAATCAGAAATGAAAATAAACAAACAGATCAGTAACAGTTCCTTCCCAATTCCAACTTTTATTATCAGAAATTATGAATTGGATTTTAACTTGAGTGATGCTTATGATTCATATTTAAAGCCTTTTGGTGTTTAGAGCAGTTAAGCAGATAGGAATATTAGTAAGTGCCTTGACATCATTTCTGTAAGTTCAGACACTTATCCATTAACCCATTTTAAACTGATTTCATCAGGGTAAAACTGTTTTCACCATTTTTGTTATTTCAAATGTTTAATAAAAATTCCTTTATGCAGTTAGCAAAAACATTAGCTGGTGACAGGCTGGGATCAGCATTATTTTCTTTTTGTTATTCTACTTTCTATGTAATGTTAGCTCATAATTAAATATTATCATGCAAGTTTTTACACAGGCCTAAAATTTCCTCATTTAAATAAATCATATTAATTTAGTTTATATACAAGGTGTCTCAAAAATATTGGTACAAACGTTTAGGGAAGGTAGGTAACATCTAAAGGAATGTGAATCACATAGGAACCCATAACCAGAAACATCACGGGAAAGTAGTAGCAGAGGCACAAGAAGCAGAAATGACACAAGACAGTAATTAGTGGAAAACATTTATTTGACATAATATTAACAATGGAGTACAAGATGGATGCATTTCCTGATGTTACAACAGATGTTCGAAGGTTCCACCATGAGATGCGATGCATGAGTGATACCGACACAGCATGGATTGGGGGACACGGTCGAACAAACCTGGAGTTTCTTTGACAGTAGCAGCAGCGCAGACGAGTCTCGCCACGAGATCCATTTCCGTCTCTACAGGTGATTCATACACGATAGATTTGAGGGCCCCACAGAAAGAAATCAAGGCTCAATAATGGGGGCCACGCAACTGGTCCACCACGGCCAATCCATCGACACCCAAAACGCCTGTTCAAATGGTCACGAACACACCTTCCATAATGGGCGGGCGCCCCGTCATGTTGAAACCAAACGTTGCGTCTCACATTTGCTGGAACATCGTCAAGTAACCCTGGTAGAACTTGTTCAAGAAAGATTGATATTTAGCAGAGTTCATGCGGGATGGTAACAGGTATGGGCTGACTAAGCAGTCACCGACCATACTTGCCCACACATTTATTACGAAGCGAAGTTGTGTCGCATGGGGGCGCACACCGTGTGGGTTGTCGTGAGCCCACACATGAGCATTGAGCTGATTGAATAAACCTCATCCGTGAATAAAACATAGGATGGAAAATTCAAGTCTTGAACACATTCTTGGAGAAACGACTGTGCAAAAGCCACACGTGCAGGATGATCTTGGGGGAGCAGTAACTGAACCCTTTGGAGATGAAAGGGGTGTAAGGAATTGCCGTGACAGACACGCATGCTGGTAGTAGGATTATTCTGGACGGCATTCAACACACTTTCTTTCATGGCGGGAGTTCGCGTCGAACGTGGTCTGCCCGCACTACTCCTGTTACCTCTAAATGACCCATAATCGCACAAATTTTGATGCACACGTGCAAACAAACGGTGGTCCGGTACATGTCTGTCTGGGAAGTGTTCTCCATAAATTTGTTGAGCAGCTCGTCCATTGCCCTCTGCTAATTCATACACTAGGTGCATGTCTGCCAGCTCACAGTTCGTATATCGATGCATGCTCTTCGTGCGGCGACTACTTCTTGAATGAGTAAACCAGAAATTTTTCCTCTCGCGAACTGATGAACAGCGCAGTCTACCGACTTACGGTGACGTTTCCGGTTATGGATTCACATTCCTTTAGAATGTGAACCGGATTCACATTCTAAAGGAATGTGAATCCGGTTTGAACACCTACCTCCCCTAAATGTTTGTACCAATATTTTTGAGACACCTTGTATATAAACACTGTCAGTCTCGCTGATAATTTGATTATCATCAAATTATCAGAGACTGACCAATCAACAATGCCCAGTAATGTTATATTATCTTATTTGCAAACATCAGAACAATTTAAATGGAAACTACTTAAGCTGCTATGCAATGTTTGGCCAAAAATTGGATGTACAAAATTTTGTTTGTGTGGTTGTGCCAGAATGGCATTTATATATCCATTTTAGAATATTGGCTTTAATAGCCAGTACACTAAAATGGATATACAAATATTGACAAAAACTGATGCTTTCCATCTTTAATTTGGAATGAAAAGATCCATAGTTCCAAATTATTCAGCTACCTGTCAAACAGGTTAAATTTCGTGTGGTATGGTTGTTTATTGGCACATTAGCTGCTATGGCTATAGTGCACCTGTTAAATTTTGTAGTCCAAACAGCGAGACTGACCAATCAACAATGCACACACTCGTTAAGCGTCATATATTTATTGCATACGCTTAAACTTGCAATATACTAGCAGAGACAAGGTAAGAATTTATCTTATTTCTATAAATAACTGTAAACTAAAGTAGAGGTTTCTGATACTTTTAACTGAGGACCTTCCTCTTCAACAAATGGAGGAATTTCTAATCTCTTCAACTGAGGCAGCAGCTAGCCAATTTCAGGAAGGAGTAGGGTTTGCCCTGCTCCCTTGCAAATCAGCCTGTGAACATACATTTGAAGAGACAGACACCATACACTATATTGATATAAGTGACAAGCTCAGTTGCCATTAAAATAATGTCCCCGGCACCACCCAGGCAGGACTTCCTGATTTCATGAGTTTGCATTCATATCTTTCTATCATCTAATTATCAGATCACTTCCCAAACAGGAAGCAGCTTTTGCATATGGCAGGGCCTCAGTTATGTGCTCAAGTTTGAGCTACTGGCTGAAAATAAGTTTGCCTTTAGCCTGGAAATATGGTAACTTATTGTCATTCAACTAATTTTCATTACATTTACGAGCAATCATGAAACCTTTTGTTGGAACTGAATAATGAATAATGAAGAACTTGTAAATAATAATCAAAACCAAGAGGGGCAATAATAAAGACTAATTTTATGATAAGCATACTTTTTTGGTATTGTACACATCAGTGAATTCTGTTGAAACTAGTCTCCTATGTGGTTTAACCAACAATGCTGAAGTTGCTGAATACTTTTCTAAAACTTCTCTTTTGAAATGTTTTCATAATATTCATCACATTCTCTTCATTATCACCAATTCTGTCATATCTTTTCCCTTTCATTGAGCTTTTCAATTACAGGAAGAAATCATTGGGGGGGGCAAGGAATCAGTGATCAACTTTATTTTATCGAAGCCTACTTCATTGGTCTTGTGAGTTCGCTGGATGTCCGCTTTGTGCAATTACCACCACTGATGACCCCCCCCCCCCAGAGCTTTAAATTAGATAATCCCATTCCAACATATTTGGTTCAATATTAGAATTATCCCCATTATCAATTTCCCTTTTACAATGTTATACTACATCTAATTTTATATAAATTTGCTATTAGCTATTTGTTAAAAAAAAGTAAAATAAAATAAAAAAATGAGATTTAGAACCCAAAGGGTAGAATAGAGAGAGAGAGAAAAAAAAAAAAAAAAAAAAAAAAAAACACGAACACTTTCCACTCTAAGTAGACTGATCTGATTCATGCACGACTATTGGTAATGCATAATGAAACATTTCAGAATATGCTTCCCAAAATAACATGCTAGTCATCCAATAGATACTGCAGAATAATGCCATGTTTGTTATCTCGTGGCCTGGCTTTATAAGCACAGGCTACAAATTTGTTCTAATCTGATCTGATAAACAACACAAAAACATCAAACAATGTTCCTTTAAATGAGAATTTCTAATGTCCATTATTCCATACCTGAAATGGCTGGAAATGCTTGCTCAAAAACAAAACTCTCTATCTCTTCATATAGCTGTATGATTAATAATACAACCTGAAAAAAAAAAAACCATAGAATAGAACCAATGATATTCAATCCCTCAACCAATATGAGAATGCTTGTTATGATCTTAGTTTTCATTCTGTCCAGTGTACATACTTAGATAATCTAAACTAGGATGGAACAAATTAATAATTCAAAATTAACTAACTAATTTAGAATTATTAATGAATTATTAAAATATTCTGAGTTTTGAATTATTAAAATTAATTAATTATTATAAATAAGCATATTTATAAAATAGATTTTTAATTTTGATACTTCTAGACTCAAACTTTTTCCAGGATGGCTTTTTCAATTTCTCGTTTTTCTCTAGTTCTCAGTGATTATTATGATAAACCAAGAAAACATTCAACCCAAGTCCACCACAACTAAAAACAACTGAAGCTGAATTTTTTTTTTTTTTTCGTAAAGACCTTCTACCTCCAAAAACCTCCACCTCAACCCCCAACAAATGACTAATTAAATGTTATGCTATGCTAACAAAATATACAGTATATTTCCGTAACCAAATTTATCACATTAAAAGAACAAGTAAGAAAATTTTATTGAAAATTAACATTGGAAAAATAATTGCCCCCCAACTCAACATTATACATTTTTTGAATATTTAATGAAACAAACATCACAGAACTTTGAATCCAGTGATAAATCATTAAGGAACTGAATTATCAAATATTACTTATTGTCATAAAAATTACTATTAAGAAAAAAAAAATTATAATTCTGAAAATACTTTTACATTTCTTATAACATGTATGAAACTTGGCTGTAAATGTATTTATACTAGTGTTCAGTCCTATATGTGATTTAGTATCTGTCATATCACAACAATCTACAAAATAATAAAAGCAATTTTTAAAACAAAATTTATTAATTTCTTTATTTGAACAGTGTATTTATGACTATGTACATTGCTTAACTTCTCATTTGAATTTTTATCAAATATAATGTTTCTTGCTCTGTTTATTACAGCGGTGTCTGTGATTGAAATGTAGCTGTTAAAAAAAGCAATTTTAATTTAAATAGCCAACAATACAAAATGTACAAATTTATTAAGTACATTTTAATAACTTTTTTTTTTTTTTTTCGTTTGAACAGGAAAGACTGAGATGATGAAGAAGTGAGAAGTCAAAGTTAAGTTTACTAGTTTTAATCTGTTGAACAATTTACAAATTCCATGATAAAAACTTAGACTGCTGATTGCGTACAGTATTAGTTCTTATAAAGCGAAGAAAGAATTAACCTATTAGGCATGATAGTAATGAATTTTGAAATACTTTTCAAATGCATTTTACAGCCAATATGTCACATGAAAAAATGAATAAGGAGTGATCTATTAAAAAAGTACCCTACGTAAGCCAAATTTTTTGGCAAACTAATAATTTAGTTGGTGTAAACCATTAAGAGCAGATATATCTCACTTTACGTTTCCTATTTTGCATCATACTTCATGATTAAGGCATTAACAACTTTCTACAACTTTATGTCAAGTATATTACCCGGAATGAAGGTTTCTCTATAATGTAAGAATTGTTACAAGTTATGAGTGAACAATTTATATAAAAGGGACTTTGTCCCTGGATGGACTGGTATAAACAAAAACTCTGAATATAGGCTTTCTTTTTCTGTACAGAAATTTACAGTACAACTTATTATGGACATGTGGGTTGATACACAGAATGCATACAAGGAAATGTCCCACTTGGCAGGGGAAGGAGTTAGTCCCATTTTTTCAAAATAAGGCTGAACATCTCTTTTGATAAACTAATGTAACAACAGTTCCTTCTTACCAACACATTACATTAGTTCCCCCTCTCACCTACTGGAAAATGTGCATCAGCATTGCTATACAATGCTGTGATAAACCTAGAGGATTTGGGTATGAAAGCCACATAAATGACTTATTTTACAGAAAAAAAAAAAAAATATATATAACAAATACAATAAATCATTCTTTGCTGTCTTTGGCATAAAGACAAGCAACGGTATCAAACCGGAACATTATTGTTCTAACAAAACATATCCACAAAAGTATAATATAAAACTCTTACATTAATAACCAGATGTGCATATTAATAAATGTCTCAAAGTATGAAAACTAGTATTTCCCCCTCCCCCATTCTCTCTCTCCCTCTCTCTCTCTTCTCCCCCCCCCCTCTATGGAATTTCTTCAGTGATGAATATTAACAATAAATTTATTACTAGAACTTTCTCCCAGAAGGCAACCCAAGTTATATTACATTTTCTGGAACCTGATTAATATACATAAATCTATGACTACATTTTTCCTTCTACCTATATCCAAGACTTTCCAACAATAAGTAAAGAACAATATGACTGCTAATGTGATCCTACTTATAACATATATAATTCTTTAAATTTATCTATTATATATATATATATACTAGATATGTGCATAAGTGTAAAAAAATGATCTACATAATTTATTCTTTGCATGGCTAGAAGACATTTTGCTTATTTTCTGGTATTGCAACAAATGTTTGTACTCTTGATGAATCGCAAATGTTTAACAGTGTATATTTATATAATATACTCTCATCTCTAACCAACCATAACTTACAACAAAAAACGTTACATAGTTCCGTGAGAATAAAATTATCTCACACACCTAACAATGCCAACTCTATGTGCATTCAGTAAAAAGCTTTAGACCAATATCTTATCAGCAATAAGAGATAGGCAATGATTTATCCACAGTTCAGTACATTTGAAAGCACAAGAAAAGAGCAGAAAAGTTTAGAAATCAAATTTCTGAAATATCCTTTTATACCTATTTAAGACAAGAAAATGTAGATAAATACAGCAGGTGGCATTTCTAGGTGAGAGATATTTATGCATCTGTTATGTATTTGCATGTGTTTTGCTGTGTGCATTTAAATTACCCCTATTTGCAAAACCCTTTCCACACGTTTCGCATTTGAAGGGTTTTTCACCGGTATGTACACTCATGTGCCGTTTCACAGTAGACTTCTGTGAGAACCTTTTACCACAAATTTCACATGCAAATGGCTTTTCACCTGTATGCGTGCGCATGTGAATTTTAATGCGCTCCTTGTCTGCAAAACGTTTCCCACAAACCTCACATGGAAAGGGACGTTCACCGGTATGTGATCTCATATGACGTGTTAGTGAAGTCTTCTGAGAAAAGTGATGCCCACATAAGCTACAAGTAAATGGTTTTTCTCCTGAATGGGATCTCATATGTAACTGGAATACATTTTTAGAGGCAAGATGTTTACCACAAACAGTACACTGAAAAGGCTTTGATGGATCACCAGATGGTAAAGGTTGGGGGAGGACTTGAGATGAACTTCCTTGGGACTGTGTAAGATGCACATTACAAGGATTTCCATTCTTGCAAGTTACATAACTTAGCTTTTTTTCAATTGTTCCTTTATCCTTTGTTGCTAATGCTGATGCTGTTGTGACAGTAGAAGGGGTGGTGTTGCCTGCAAATGTAATTATAGAAGCTTGAGAAGGCACTGGGCTGGCTAAGGATTGTGGTGATGGTGGTGATGATACTACTGTTGTAGGTACCATTGGTATTCCCATTGATGCTATAGTGGGTAGGCGTATTGTTGCCAAATTGGGCAGGGTGGCACCCATATTTAATACACTGGTGGTAGGAAAACCGGAGGCACTCACTGCACTTGTCAGTTCTCCTGGTTCTTGTTTGATTGTTACTGCAGTTATGTGAGGAGTTGAATCAGGAGACCGTACCCCTAATAACGTACTGGCCAATGAAGCACCAATTTCTCGTTTGACTAGTGGAGAAAATCCTGATACCACAGTAAATGGTGGTAAGGGACCAGAACATGTAGTCCCTGGCTCTTGTTTAATAACTAAAGGCAGCTCATTTGATTTTAGCAAACCAGAAAATACACTAGATGGAGATGTTGCCTGTGGGGATGATAGAGTTTCTCCAGCTGGTGTTTTTATAGTTGAAACAGCATTAGGCAATGGTGGTGAAAGAATGTTAGGTAAAAGAATTGGAGGGACAGCTGGAATTGGTGGTGATACTAAACCTGACTGGACAGAAGACAAAAGTGACACGGGTGTTCCAGTTATTCTAGATGATGACGTACTGGGTAGACAGGATGGCACAGTTATTGAAATGGATGAGGATAGGCTAGACTGTAGTGAAGCAAGGGAACTACCTGCTAATGTGGACAAAAATGATGGCAAAGCCACAGGTGTCAAATTTGGCAATGGAGATGACACTACTGTTAAGGCAGTCGTTATTGGTAAAACTGAGGTAACTGTGGTAGATTGGTCTTCTGGTTCAGATTTTATTACAGTAACTGTGCTGGATGTAGGTAAATTGGATGTAGATGTCATTAATTCACCTTTCATAGATGAACTTATGTTAAGAGGTGAAGATGATTCCATAGATTCTTCAATGGATGGCCTAATACCCGAGGA
Source organism: Mastigoproctus giganteus (assembly GCF_048544385.1). Taxonomy (NCBI): domain Eukaryota; kingdom Metazoa; phylum Arthropoda; class Arachnida; order Uropygi; family Thelyphonidae; genus Mastigoproctus; species Mastigoproctus giganteus. The sequence continues at coordinate 192,590,948 of NC_143582.1, read as the reverse complement.
CTGCTGTTCTATTGATAGTAATGGTGGCATTGCTTTTGTGCTCATAACTGATGTTATAACACCACCTTTAATATGCTGTACAGTTGGCTTAAGTCTTTTCAGTGGTGGCTCAGTTGTTAAAAGCTGTTGGATCACACTGGCAGCAACAGATGAAGAGGTAACTACAGATACAGATGATGAATCAGAATTTCCCAAGAGCCCAGATGCTGTTACTTTTTTCCTGTGAGTGTCCTTTGGTATTTCATTATTGTGTGAAAGCGGTAGTGCAAATGCTATGGTGTTTTTTCCAGGGACTGCAATATACTGTCTTTTAATACCCGATATTAGACTTTCAGAGGATATTCCAGTTTGCTGCTGTGTTAATTCATCTTCAATATCAGATCTTTCTGAGGAAGAATCCAACAAGGAACTTTCTGCTGTTGATTTAAAGACAGAGGAGTTCTCTATTTGATGATGGGTAATCAGATTCTGCATTGTGGAATCAGCAATGATATCTGATGTTCTATTATGGTCCAGGGTAGGAGATGCAAGTTGCTGTGTTATACTAGTGCTATCTAGTTGATGTTCAATATTCAGGTGTTGCATCTGCTCATTTTCTGGTGATGTTTCAAGGGCTTTATCCACACTTGTATCACAAGAGGCAGTATCAATACTAGATGTTGACATTATAACATTTGTCTCAATTGCAGATACTGGAATGAAATGATGCTCATTGTTTCTATCTGATCCTTCAGTTACATTATCATCTTGTAGTTCTTCAGTATAATGAAAACAAGAATGGGGAGTTTCAATATTATTAACATTAGTAAGTGAAATGGAATTTGATGTTAATGCATATGTTGTATTGAGAGGTGTGTCAGTCCTATTCTGCGACATGAGAACTCTGATCTTATGAACTTCTACCTGAGTACTTGAAGCACCAATATTAACAGATTCTGTTGTACATGTTGGAAAAGTGTCAATAGATACACTTGTAGATGAAAGAGGAAGAGGTATATTATTCCCTGGTTCTAAGTGAGGTTCACTGATATTTGAGAGATCAGTTCTTTTAGTAATGGTTTCTGGTCCCAGTGTGGATGTCATCACAGAAGAGGATGGTTTTAAAGAAATGCGTTCCATAGCATTTCGATCTTCAGATGATGATGAAACCATTTGAGATGAATGAGGCACACCTATGGATTCTGAATCCATTAATTCTGTACATGATGTGTCAAGTTCTGCTGAAGATACCTGAAGTGATGGACTAGCCATGGTCTCAACTGTTAATGAGTCACAAGGGGCTCTAATAAGTGCAGATTGTTGAATACTGCTTAGAGTTGACAGTGCTGCAAAAGAGTTAGAATTAGGCAAAAGTGGTGATAAACTTAATCCAATGTTCAAATTATTTGATGGAAAGCCATCAAATCGTCCTTTGGCTGCAGCTGAGGAGGAGGAGGAACGAATTATTGTAGATACTGGAGGCAGTCCAATTCCAGAAGGCATCTCATACATACTATTGACTGACGGTGATAAACATATATTTTCGGATTTTATTTCAGTGCTAGAGGCATCTATATCTAGATGTGAGCTTCCAACTGAAGACAGCTGTGATGTTTCTGAGGGATCCAACTGATATTCAGACATAGTTGAAACCGATCCAGTTGAATTTAATTCTTGTTGCTCTTGAAGCAAATTCTGCATATCCATGGGTTCTTGTGAACTAGAAACTGATGCCTGATCAAGTGATGACAGATTTTGAACAAGACCGGTTCTACTTATGTTGCTACTGACAACCATATCAGAACTTTCAGGGTGATGAAATGATGCAGAGGTACACAAGATATCAGCTTCAATATTTCTTTGATCACACAGGAAGGACCTTTGTGAATCAACATCCTCCATCACTTCTAAATGCTGACTGCTTGTGTTATTATGAATAACTTGCTGTTCTTGCAAAGATATACCTTCTTCAGATGCTAAGGAGTGTACTGATAAATTTGGTACTAAAGAACTATCTACTAACACTCTATCAGTGTCACTTATAGAACTTGAAGATATCCCACTGGAAGTTGAGTCTGGATGCTGACCCATTGCTGAATGTACAAATGATTTATCAACTAGGTTGGATGATAATTCTGAATGTGATAAAGATGGTGCAAGATGATGAGCTTCTGTTAGAGAAGTACGTTCAACACTAGTGGAGACAGTATTACTGCAGATAGATAACACAGGAAGGTTCGTAGATGAGGAAATATTAATGCTACTCTCATGATCCCATGCAGTAGGAATGCGGTCAGTAGCAATGGAGCCCACTATGGGCACAGACACCACAGTGGGCTCCTCTTGATCACTAGTACTTGTCTCCGATGTTGATACTGAACAGTCACTCATTCTGCCAGATCATCTGTTATAGAATTTTTTTCTGGCGCTTGTAGCAAAATTATCCTATTGAATTATAACTTCACCTTTCACCTAGAAAGAAATAACAAAATAAATATAAAATTTACAAAAGTTACAACAGGATAATTAACAGCTGGAGACAGGAAATAGTTATTTCTTTTTTCATTAATAAATGCTAATTTCTATATTAATAGTTAGGCAAAATTTTACAGCCTTATTTGTAGAGTTTGGTGTGCAGCCAATTCTGTTGTAGAAGTTTTTAATTGAAATAGTGAAAAGAAAACTTCGCTGAATAAAAAATAAAGGTTGAATTTAATAAAAGATGGTAACTCCCTTAATTTATCTACCCCTCAAGTATTATTTTCAAAGGAACAGGAAAACCACATTTCAGATTTCCACAGCTCCTTCTAGGTGGCAAAGCTGCATCAATCAGGTAACCCAAAAAAAGACAAAACACTCCAATCATCCACTGGCAGGATAAACTCTTTAATCCAACAGTAGCCTTCTGCTAGATCATGTGCTTGATAGAAGACCAGATACACCCATTTCTGTTTTGTTTGAATGTTTTTTTTCTGTTTCCTCTGTATTATACAAAAATTTTAATTTCAGTCCTGGTGTACCCATTCCATGCAACTATAAATCTCAGTATTATTTATAACTTGCACAGCAGTGATATTCAACCTTTTTACCTATTCAATCTATGTTTCTCTTGAAACATTTTTGAAGGCCAATATACCACCTAGTATACCAAAGGATGAAAGTTAAAATATAGATGACAAAAGCATCATCATCTGCAACACCACAGTAGTTTGCAAAATTTGGCATGAAAGCATATTATGTTATGATAAAACAGCAACGTGTGAACTTACGGACATATGTAATTCACCACTCAGCAGAGGTCCTAGACCTTAATATAGTGTATAGTCATGCATGGGAGTCAAGCAACAACAGCAAGCTCTCAATGCTGTTACCCAGTGTTTGGGAGCTCTGGTTGAATTCAAGCATATTTTTCTAGGAAACCAATTCGTAACTTGAGTAAGGTTCTGGGAGGTGGCTGGCCACTCAAAATTTGTCTCCACAGAGCATCCTGTACATCAGCGTTTACCAAACTGTTTTCCGTGAAAAATTGTAATTAATAATTAAAAAATAAAATAAATTTTGCATATTTGTAGCATACACAACTTTTGTATCATTATAATTTTTAACTTTATTTTTTTTCGGTTATTAATATACTGGCATAGACTAATGATTAAATAGACCATGGAATACTATTTTGGCGGGCTTTTGCATAGAGAAGTATGCATACAGGTAATGATAACTACGAAAAATTAGCAATGTAGTGATCTAATATGCCATTTGTACGTGATTTAGCCTGGAGTACACAGATTGAAGGAGAGGGGAAGTGAACCGATATCATAACTAAACTCACTTCCTTGTATAAATTTTTTTTGATAATTATTAGTATTCAGAAATATTATTATTAAAATAAATGACCATGGATTTGTGGTTGACAAAAAAAAAACTTTAAAATGAGAAGCAAGTACTTCTATTAGTGCAACTGTGGTTGATGAAAATGAACACAATACTGTCACACTTCAAAGTGAGGATGAACAATTGCAGCCTTTTCCCCCAAAAATCTTCAAGTGAAAAAACAGGAACCAACTAATAAAAGACCAAAACAAAAGTATGATGACAGTTATTTGAATTTTGGCTTTACATGGGTTGTAAATAAAGACGCTCCTGATGCACAGTGCGTCGTATGTAATAAAATATTAGCAAAAGTTCTTTGGCTTCTGCTAAACTTGTGTTTCGTAAGTGTTCTGTGACTAAAAAAGTTTGGGAAACACTGCAGTACGTAATCAACGGGATTCGGGTCTGAAGACCTCAGGGGTCATTCCATTTAGGAAATATTCATGCTTTGAAGAAAATTCTCATTCAGTTTCATCATTACACCCCACAGTTCTTTTCTTGAATATATGCAATTCTGCAGTTTTTTTTGTACTATTTATAAAGCGTATTCTGTCCACTCTTTGCTGTTATACATTCCCCAGACCTCCTGGCTAAATGGAAATTTAATGGTACATTTCAATGCAATCAGGGTGAGAGCTTTAATGGATCTATGTCAAAAGTAGTGATTCTCATCCAATCCACGAAAGTTAAATTTGGACTCATCAGAGATTACAGTTTCCACTACTCAACTGTAAAATTACACTGAACAATAAATTTTGGGTCATATCTTGTTATGGGCATGAAAGTAAGTTTACTTTAGAGATTTTTGGGTGCTAAACACAGAAATAGTGCTTAAAATAGCAAATTGGCTCTTGTTTTTGAAAAAAGTAGTTTTTTATATTTATACAAGGTATTTTTTATTTAAATGGCAGCTAGATGTAGCTACGAACATATTTGTATTAAACACGGGACCTTTTCACCTTTTGCTTATATTCAGCTTTGAGGAGCATCCCTTTTCACCATCCAAATCAGCTAAAATGGCAGTACTCCATTTGCCTTTGTTTCATCACTGTGAAGTCTTGATGGAAGCACTCACCACGTTTGTTGCTGATGGCACCACAGTTTGGTGGGAAGAAATCCAGGTGTGAGTGAAAGAAATGCATTTTCAATGACATGTTGCATCCCAGTTTTTCGTAAGAAGTAATGAGATCTTCCACAAGCTGCAGACTTTAGAAAATTGGTCGAAACATTTCGAAAGGCTTTCCACATTCATTTCTCACTATCATTAAGGTCACATTCGAACTGATCATCTTTGAAAAGTTGCCTTATTTGTGGACCAATGAAAACGCCTGCTTTAATCTTCTCTTTACTAAGTCTTGGGAATTTCTCTTGCAAGTATGTGAATGCAGGACTGTTCACTTCCAAAGCCTTCACGTAATTTTTTATGAGCACCAGCTTGATGTGGAGTGGTTGTTATTTGTTATTTGGTTTTTAGGAGCATTAGCAACTAAGGTCATATTGCTCCGGGATATGCGGTGGTCATTCCCTGACCTTTCCGCATCCTCCGTATTTGGTGGTGACAGGCTCGAACCCCGGTCTAATCAAGAAGCGTGCGCTACGCACTGCTGCTCTTTCCCACCTGGCTACGGAGGCGCCTGTGGAGTGGTGGAAGCAAGTTTATTTGGGTCTACCAGAGATTCAAATGCTATGTTCTTCATTCCAGGTGTTAATGATTTTCATTGACGCCAACCCTCTTCTCGTTGTGCATATCCTTGGCAATACGATCCCACTCACAGAGAAAGCAACAATACTTAATGTAACCCTTTTGTAATTCTATATAAAATAGCAATTACCTTTAAATCACCACATATCTGCTACTCATACTTCTGATAGTGTTGGCATTCGAGTGTTCACTATAATGAGAAGCAACACTTCTCATTATAGTGTTGGCATTCGAGGTGAGCGGACGCGCTTCGTCAGGGCTCCTCAGTTAAGTGGACTGGATTACTGTTGATTATTGCTTTAAATATTTGATTTAGATATTGTTGAATTATTTTGTTATAGGTTTTCCCATAACAGTTTGATTTTTATAATATTATAGATATCATTTTTTAAAGTTAATTTTCATTGATATTTAGCTAATTTTATAATGGTAATTACGAGATCTGCCTTAAACACGTCACAGAGTATTGTGACTCACATGGAAATAGCTGATGGCAATTTATGGGTGAGTCATGATTTAATCCGTTGCGGAACCTGTGGAATGTTTTCCCAGGCCGACCTGGTGACGGGGATTCTTTTCTTTGTGATCGATGTAAGAAGTGCACCGATCTTTAAATTACAATTTGGTGCACTGATGGAACAATTTAGAAACTGAAAAAAAATGGGTACTTGCCCTTGAGAATAATGCATCTGGGAACTCATCAGGGGCTTCAAGACTCCAGCAATCTATCAAGTGATGCACACCCGGTTCGGGCTTCAAAACAGAAAAACCAAGTGCAAACTACTCTTGTTCAAAAGGACTTTGTTTTATTAGGAGACTCCATTGTCAGGGAAACGGGGAATATTTTTTGTAATAAGGATAGGTGGAGTAGAACCAGGGTATGTCTGCCGGGAGAAACTATTAATGATGTCACCAACAGATTGTCAGATTTTAAGGGGGGTAAAGAGAATATTATTATTCATGTGGGGACTAATGACATTAAACGTACACGATCTGACAATTTGTTGGAAAAATACAGGACCATGCTGAGGAAATGCCGTGAGCTAGGCCCAGACACGATAGGAGGGACTATATGTTAAAAGCCTTGTGGATTAACTCAAGACTTGAAGGACTCTGCAAGGCTTTAGGGGGGAAATTTCTATCAGCATGGCCCACACTTGTAGGTAGAAGGAATTTGTTTTGTAGAGACGGGATACACTTAAACAAAGGTGGTGCAAAAGTTTTTGCCAGTATTATTGAGGATACCTTAAAGGTTCAGGGAAACTGCTAGTTAGGGGGGGATGTGGGTAATACTGACACGTGTTTATCTGATAATATTGGTCAAAGTAACTCTTGCACATACCTCAAGAGTTCTTATCTGTTACCCCAACTGGACATATTATCTAGATGTTCTGGGGGCAGAAACATTTCAAGTGAGTGGGTAGCTAAAGGCAGTGAAGCGAGCCTAAAAAATTCAAGGGTTGTGTTAGGGTTGTTAAATATACAAGAACAGTAAGTCTTAATTGTTTATATAGTAATGTTAGAAGTGTCGTCAATAAAATGAGCGAATTTGAACTGCTGGTTAAAACAAGTAATGCGGACATAATGGGGCTTACGGAGACGTGGTGCCACCCGGAAATTGGGGATGATGAGTTTCAGTATGGCTTGTATAATGTATTTAGGAAGGATAGGGTAGATAGAAGGGGTGGTGGGGTAATGCTTCTTATCAGAAGCAGCCTGAGTGCGACGATAGCTTTCCCGGATTCAGACGTTTCACTTGCTAGTATAGAATCTGTATGGTGTGAGATAGTTGGAAACAAAGGTATAAAGCGAGTAGGAGTAATCTACAGACCAGGTGATTGTGAAGATTATGATGAAAGCCTCTACCTGCAAATGGAATGGGCAAGTAAGCGTCAATGTCTTATTATGGGTGATTTCAATTTGCCTCTAATTGATTGGAGTAAATGGGAAGGAAATTCGACATGGGGAACAAAATTTTTAAATCAACTAGATGACTGTTATTTGTATCAACATGTCAGGGAAATTACTCGAGAAAAGAATATCCTAGACCTCATCATCACCCATGAATCAGATGACATAACAGGGCTGACAGCAGAGGAACCAGTAGCAGGAAGTGATCACGGAGTTCTACGGTGGATGATGATGAGAGAGGTTGTTGTTGTTATTTGGTTTTTTAGGAGCATTAGCAACTAAGGCCATATTGTTCCGGGATATGCGGTGGTCATTCCCTGACCTTTCCACATCCTCCGTATTTGGTGGTGATGGGCTCGAACCCCGGTCTAATCAAGAAGCATGTGCTATGCACTGCTGCTGCTGCTGCTCCTTCCCACCTGGCTACGGAGGCGCTGATGAGAGAGGTAGCAGTAGTAAAAGGCAAAGGAATGGGTTTTAATTTCAGAAAAGGAAATTACAATGCCTTAAGGTACTACATGGCCTCTATTAACTGGGTAGATATCGCACAGAGAATTAATACAATTGAACTGTGGTATGCTTTTAAAACATTAATCACAGATGCCTTGAATGCGTATTTACCATTAAAAAAAATACTCCAGGAGGGTTCCAAGTTGGATGAATAGTGAAGTTGCCACATTACTTGAGCAGAAAAAGGTGGCATGGAAAGGTTACAGAGCAATAAAAAGTACTGAAGCCTATAACAGCTACAAGATGATCTGTAATAGAGTCACAGAAAAGGTTTGACAGGCAAAGGCAGTTTAGGAGAAATCACTAGCAAACAGAGCAAAGGGGGGGGGGGGTAAGGAATTCTTCACATATATAAATGCCAAGAAGAGCAGGATAAACCAGATCGGACATTTCGTAAGGGAAAGGGGATAGTATTAAATACACCAGCTGCCGTTGCAGATGAACTCAACAGTTATTTTACATCAATATTTACAAATGAAAAACCTTTTGTGGCAATGGGAAATTGTGGGAGCGAAGTTGAAAAATATGTAATTAATGATATTGAAATTTTGCAAGATTATTTAATGAAAAAACTTTCGAGCCTACAGGCCAGTAAGGCTCCTGGAGTTGATGGAATATACCCTATAATCTTAAGGGAGGCGGCAAGTGAGTTCATTGAACCATTGAGGCTAATTATGCGAGCATCACTAGACTCTGGGAAGATTCCGTTGGATTGGAAAAGTGCCAATGTATCTCCCATACATTTTTTTTTTGGTAGTTGTTGGTGCATAGGTTTCTGTGGCCTTATATAATGCACCTCCCAAGGTTTTTGCAGTACTTTGATCCAAGCCCGAGGCAGGAATCGAACCCGCGACCTTTGGGTTGCCAGGCAGGCACTTTACCCACCCGGCTAGCCCGGTCGGCCTCCCATACATAAGGGTGGCTCTAAGAGTGAAGTGGGAAATTATCGACCTGTCAGTCTGACTTCTGTGGTAGGGAAAATCATGGCGGCAATGATCAAGAGTGGAATTCAGGATCATTTGGATAGAATTGAAATTCTCAAGGATAATCAGCATGGTTTTGTAAAGGGAAAATCATGGTTAACAAATCTGGTTCGCTATTTTGAAAGGGTCACTCACGAGCTGGATTTAGAATAATTTCAACATTGTTTATATTTAGATTTCAGCAAGATTATACACTAGCTGATCCGGAAGCCTCCTAGAGAGTTACCAATAGGTTCGGTCCGGTGTACTAACTAGCGGCCGGCCTGCGAACACCGTTTTAGAGCTGTACCCTTGAAATGTAAGGAATATTGGATCTCACCATGATGTTCATCTTAACCTCAAAAGTTATCAATCATACTGCATGATGGAAGAGATGGGGAAGGGTTGACCAGAACGTAGTTCTAGAGACTAAACATGGGTTCACCACTTCAAGCCTCCAATAAGCAAAGTGGTGGCATTGCACCGGTTGATGAGAGTCATCTACCACCTAGTACTGCCTGGTAACATAGAGGGGTGGCATTCCTCCATGTGGTGTGGGCGCCACACCTCGACCCCTGCTTACGTTGGTTCACACCTGGGTGGTCACCCACCATGCACTTGTGCATTGAAGTCATACCCAGGATTACTAACAGTCCCACCATCATGAAGGTGCAAGCAGAGGATTTGGTTGTCACAGACCGTCCGGACTTCGCCGAAATTGGGTCAACTTGACTTGAGTGTCACCCGAATATCAGTTCCATCAGCGTTTTAGACTCACAGGTAGCAAGTATAGCTTGTCTGGCATATCTGAGAGAAGAAAAGAAGACAACCTCAAGGACCAATAACAGAGAATATACAGAGAGAGAGAGAGAGAATCGGATCTAACAGGCAGAAAATTGAGTAGGGGTGTCGCAAAATAAAATAAATTACTTAGGGGTGCTGTTATTAAAAAGGACACTAGGACATCCAGGACACCTGTTCCTGGATGTCCTAGTGCATCGCATAGGCCCACGTCTAGAGACTTCGATATACTGCAAACCCACATGGTGCGGACAATTTGCTAACTACAGATCCGGTCACGCACCCAGTCATCTCAACAGCACTGCCCGCACCCTATTCTCCAGGGCTTGGAGCCATTCCAGCACTGATGCAATTAGATGTAACGAGATTTCCCGTGTGAAGGCAGACCTAACCAAATGTGGTTATCCATCCCATGTGCTAAACAAGTGCCTATTACAGGCAGAAGAACTCGCATCCCAGCCAAGTTATTGTTATTGTTAGTTATTTTGGTTTTTAGGAGAATTAGCAACTAAGGCCATATTGCTCCGGGATATGCGGTGGTCATTCCCTGACCTTTCCGCATCCTCCGTATTTGGTGGTGATGGGCTCGAACCCCGGTCTAATCAAGAAGCGTGTGTTATGCACTGCTGCTCCTTCCCACCTGGCTACAGAGGCACCTCCCACCCAAGACCACCGAACCAAGACGGTATACCGTACCGTCTGCCTACATTCCCTATTATCCAGGCATGTCAGGACGGATCTCAAAAATTCACAACATCGAATGCGTACAGTTACCCTGCAGAAACCTACGTTCACTTGTCTCCAGTGTGAGGACCCCTGTCACATCTCTCTTATGCAGCAATGTAATATATCACACCACCTGTAGAGACTCTGAGAGCTGCTACATAGGAGAGACATTAAGATGTCTTCAAGATCGCCTTATGGAGCATGACAGAGCAATCCAGCTTGCCAAAACTGACTAATCCGCAGTCGCAGAACATTTTTGGGCCACCAACCACGATCTTGATCTCAAAGGGAATTCGAAATAGTAGACCACTCACGACACTTTCGCCACCGCCTATGGCTAGAGGCACTTAATATATTAAACAATCCAAAGGCCATAAACCGCTGCAAAGGCACACGTCTGCACCCCATCCTAGAGACAACCATTTTAATGCTGGATAAACACTGGAGTAAAAAACAGCGCACATCCATGCAACAACAATAGGAAATGAATAATGTGCCTCACTCTCAACTCATTGCACTTATCTGTTGTATTCAAATCATATTATCAGTTGAAAAAGAGACTTGTCAGTCTTGAAAGCTTCTGCCATTGTATATTTTATTGTATTATATTAAACTGGGTTATCATTGTATATTTTTCCACAACCATGGAAAAATATAACATTGCAACACGGAAGCAGGTTGCAATTTGAAAATTACACATGCTCCTACCTACCTACCTTCCAAGTAGTCAACATCTCAAGATGTCGAATACTCAACTAAATAATGCATTTCATTTCTCATCTTTCATATGCCAAAACAAATCTTTCAAAACAAAAAAAAAAAGCAACAAAGACTGCCCTATTAAAAAAAAAAAAGTAATTCAAAGCTTTGTATTTAGCTAGCTACACATAGAGTGGCAGGAAGCTTGACCAAATATATTTTGGTCTGTCATCTTTATTATGTTAAAAGAACAGTAAATGTTTTTAAGGCAATCCACATAAAACTCTAAATATATGAAGAACAAGTGGGAGAAAGAAAGCAAGTCATCTGGAGTTTAAAAAAACAAAGACAATTAAAAATTTTGTACAGAGTTGGCATCTGTCAAGTCTGATGCTACTCTTCAAACAAAAAGCCAAACAGTTACAAACATGGTGGTGGTAACCTGACATAAAAAATTGCTGGACAAATTGAGGCAATGTGGCATCAGGGGAAGTTACTACTATTGATCACAACCACAATGAGAATCCCACAATTTCCCCATAATTGCCAAACAAGTCAAAACTTTTTTAAATGAAAACCCCAAACATAAGAGGTGTTAGAACCCACAGTCCTTAGTACTGTGCAGGTGTAGAAAGTTGAGAAGATGAAATGAGATATTTGTTGACATCCGATATGAATTTCTATAGATTGCAATTTTTGGGGAATACGTATGAAGGAAGGTTGTTCCAGAAAACGGAAGTTGAATGAATAAATGAGGAAGAAGAAAAGTTGGTTCTGTGAGTTTGAAGTTGAACAGAAAAAGGATGTTGACTGGTTACAGCAAGTGTTCGGACTGCTTTGTAAGAGGGAGCAGGAATTATAGAAGACAATTCAGAAGAACAGAGCCCATGGAAATATCTGTAGAAATGGCATACAGCAGAAACAGATCTATGAGACAGAGACCGGAGAGACTCTCTCTGTTAGAGATGAGTCATAAATTAACCTAATTGCCCTTTTTGAATGGAATTTAGAAACCCGAAAGAGATTTTGGGGACACTGACGAAGATGTGGGAACAATATTCCATGGTAAGGCAGATTTGCGGTTTGTCCAGAGTGAATAGTTGTTTGGAATAAAAGTAACACTGACAGCAAAAGAGAAAACCCAATTTTTTAAATGCAGAGGAAGCAATATTTGTAATATGCTTATGCTAAGAGAGATTAGAAGTCAGGGATATCCCAAATAGAGATATTATGATCTTGCCATAAATCGGAGAGTAATCAAAGATAAGCATAGGAGCAGTAGAATCTTTTTTTGTGAGACATAAGAAGGATTGAGTTTTAAAAGGATTGAAATCCAACTAAGTTATCTTTGTTCCACTGGGGAATCACCTGGAGATCAGCATTTAAGGAATTCATTGTGGATATTCAAAAATTGAAGTTGTTTGGGCAGGGCAAGGTTTCTCAAACTGGAAGGTGGAATGCAATATGCTATCATCACCAAAACTATGGATAGCATTTCCGGTCAACGGAAGATCATTAATATACCAGAGGAAAAGATGGGAGAAAGAATTGAACCCTGGAAAATAGTGGAGAAGTAGAAGACAGAAGTAGAACCATTTACTATCACCCACAGTGAGCAGTCAAACAGAAAGCTGGATACCCAATTACCAAAACAGTTGGCAAAACATAAGATTGAAGCTTATTTAGACCTTTATGCCAAACATGATCAAAAGCCTTTGAATTGTCAAGAGCAACTGCTTGAGTTTCCCCAAACTTTTCCATTGAATTTGTCCATAGATGGGTAACATAAAACAGAATATCACCAATGGCTCGACACTTGGAATCCATACTGGCGATCGTTGATCAGATGGAAAGTTTCTAGATAGTTTAAGAGTTGGCAATTAATTGATTTCTCCACTACTTTAGAAAAAGTAGAAGTAATTGCAATGGGATGATAATTGAATGGGAGGAATTTGTCACACTTTTTAAGAACTGGATGGATATGAGCAAATTTCCAAGCAGAAGGAAAAACACCATTTGGAATAAGAAAATGAAAAAAGGTGGCAAAGAACAGGAGTAAGTTCAGGAGCATAGGTTTTGAGAACAAGTGAAGAAATACCATCAGGACCTGGAGTTATTATTTATTTGTTATTTGGTTTTTTTTTTTTTTAGGAGCATTAGCAACTAAGGCCATATTGCTCCGGGATATGCGGTGGTCATTCCCTGACCTTTCCGCATCCTCCGTATTTGGTGGTGACGGGCTCGAACCCCGGTCTAATCAAGAAGCGTGTGCTACGCACTGCTGCTCCTTCCCACCTGGCTACGGAGGCGCCTAACAGGACCTGGAGCTTTCTTGGCATTGAGATTCGTCAAAATCTTTCTGACATCCTTTTGACGGAAGACCACAGGAGGCACTGATGGAATGTACTGGAAATGACAGGAGGTGGTTTACCCAGATCATCAATACATGAGTTGGAAGAAAATTAAGATGTAGGCAGGTCAGCTTTACCTTTGGCTGAAGTTCCAATAGAACCATCTGGTTTTGACAGAGGTGAGAATAGAGAAGGGCAAAAGTTGCAGCCAGTAGCTTTGGCAAGAGACAAGAATGCTCAACTACCATTTGCACAATAAGCAAATTTTGTTGCTTATTGTGCAAATTATTGCGAGATTTGGACCTGGAGATTCAGAAACAAGCCCATTAAGAGTCAACATTATTCTCTTGAACAGCCTTAGCACATTTACTGGAAAAGCAAGGTGTGGGTAAAAGAGGAGATTTTAAAGTGCAGTGTGGAATAAATGATACCATCCTACATAATTTGCTTAGATGCTAATTTCACTGATATGGTCTAAGGAAATGTTGACATCAGATGATTTGATAAGGTAGTCCGACCAAGGAGAAGAAGAAACGAAATTTCACAGATCATATAAATGATCTGTGACCTCACAACCATGTGCACATCTGAGCATGCACAACTCATTTAGTATTTATTTTTATTCTATCTCTAACGTTTGTATTTTGTTAGTATTCTGTATGTGTTTATTCACTTGCTGAAGAAGAAGTTCGTTTACCCTGAAAGCTTGTTGTCTCTACTGGATGTGTTGTATTATTATTATTTCACAGATCATCCCATTTTGAATTTTTATAATGCTTGTTTGTTTGTTTTAGGGTTTTATGGCGCATTAGCATCTAAGGCTATAATGCGCCAAGTCAAAAGGATGTAGAATATAAAACTATAATATTAAAATTATTTGTATATTATTGTAAAATAATATACGATATAAATCGTTCATATAGCATAAAACGATAAAAATATTTTAAATAGAATTATTTAGATTAATAAGTTGTAAAAACTTAAAAATAGCTGACACGTTGTCATTGTCCGATAAAACCTGTCTGAGTGTATAAGGTTCAGACAGATGGCTAAAACATAAACGGCGGTCATTATAAAAGGACGGACATTCAATTAAAATATGACGGACTGTTAAAATGGTGTCACAATTTCTGCACATAGGACGATCGTCTGCCCTCAGCAAATAGCAGTGTGTCAAGTGACAATGTCCTATGCGGAGTCGAGATAGAACAACTTCCTCTTTTCGGTTCCTGCGCAGACTAGACTGCCAATGTTCAATTACAGGCTTAATCTCATATAACTTGTTTGTAATCTGTCCATGCCATGAGTGTTGCCATTGGGATACCAGTTTCTTTCGAATTACCGACCTGTAGTCTGTATAGGGGACTAACAGGCAAGAGTTAAATAGGTTTGCTGATTTGGCTGCAGTGTCTGCCAAATCATTTCCTGAGATCCCAATGTGGCCTGGGATCCAGCAGAAACGAACATCAAATCGAGATTGTACAAGGAAGTGCAGCTTCTGCTGTATCCAAGTGAGGACAGGATGAGGGTTGAACCTCATCGATGATAAAGCCTGCAATGAACTCAGAGAATCGGTATATATAATATATTTTTTGTGGTGGGTGGTTCGTATGCGATCTAAGGCTAGCTCAACCGCATGCAGCTCTGCAGTGAACACACTGCATTCGTTGGAGATCTGCTCAGATACCGTGGTATCTGGGAAAACAGCTGCAGATCCAACAGACATTTCTGACCTCGAGCCATCTGTGTAGATGGGCAAGAAGTCAGCATGTTCAGAGCGATCAGCTAAAAAGAGCTGCAGGTAGACGGTGGACGAAGTATTGTCCTTTCTCCAGTTGTTCAGGGAGAAGTTGCAGTTTGGGACTCGAGCATGCCAGGGTGGAAAAGGTTGCCCTGGTGATGGGGCAACATTGTCTAATGTGATGTTCAAATCGTTGAGAAGCCTTTGGATACGAATACCGAATGGTTGATTGGCAGTCTGGCGAATGTTATACAGATTTTCCCAACGTGGCTCAAAAACGGTTGTCCACGTCGGATGGTCTGGCAGGGATTTCAGTTTCAAAGCATACTGTAGAGACAACTGTTTCCTGCGAAGCGATAACGAGGGCTCATTCGCTTCGACATAGAGGCTATGGACAGGAGAAGTTCGAAATGCTCCTGTGGCAATACGGATAGCCTGATGGTGGATGGGATCCAGCCATCGGAGTACGCTGAGTCTAGAGGATGCGTATACCTGGCACCCGTAATCTAACTTAGATCGTACGAGTGCACGATAGAGGCGCAAAAGGGTACATCGGTCAGCGCCCCAGGAATGTGAGGAGATTGCACGTAGGATGTTCAAACCTCTCGTGCACTTCGCACGTAGTTGACGGATGTGTTCCAGAAAGGTCAGCTTTTTATCGAATATAAGCCCCAAAAATCTAGCCTGAGGTACTACTGGGATTGCATTTTGTCCAAGCCTCAGTTCAGGTTCAGGGTGAAGATTGCGCTTTCTGCAAAAATGCATGCAGACAGTCTTTTGTGCAGAGAACCTGAACCCATTATTCGTTGCCCATGAGTTCAAATGGTCAATGGTACGTTGCAGTTGCCTCTCAATTACCCTCATGTTGCAGGAATGACAGAATATGCTAAAATCATCAACATAGAGGGCACAGTTTACAGTTGGAGGAAGTTGTTCTGTGACGGAATTCACTTTAATGGCAAAAAGCGTAACACTTAAAACGGATCCTTGAGGTACTCCCTCCTCTTGGATAAAAGAGCGAGAGAGAGTAGATCCTACACGGACTTGGAAAGATCGGTGACATAAAAAGTTTTTAATAAAATTGGGGAGATTACCTCTAAGGCCGATGCTGTAGAGGTCTTTTAAAATTCCAAATCTCCAAGTTGTGTCATAAGCTTTTTCCATATCGAAGAACACTGACACCAGGTGTTCTCGTTTTAAAAAGGCATCTCGAATGGAAGTTTCGAGCCTGATTAAGTGGTCCAAAGTTGACCTATTCCTACGGAAGCCGCACTGAAATCTGGAGAGAAACCCATTAGCCTCCAAATACCAGATAAGGCGGGCATTGACCATTCTCTCCAGAATTTTGCACAGACAGCTAGTCAGAGCAATAGGACGGTAGTTCGTTGGGATTTTGGGATCCTTTCCTGGTTTAGGAAAGGCAAGCACGATTGCCTTATGCCAGGAATCCGGAAACTGCTCTTCTTGAAATATTCTGTTATATAGAAAAAGCAGTTGGTCCATGGATTTTGCAGACAGATGTTTGATCATATCATAATGGATAAGATCTGGTCCGGCAGCACTTGCCTTGGTAAGAGTTAGAGCTGTTTCTAACTCTTCCGTGGTAAAGGGCCCGTTATAGGGATGAGACCTTCTTGATGTAAAGTTTATTGGCTGTTTTTCACATTTATCTTTCCAGACCAGAAATTCTGAGGAGTAAGCAGATGTTGACGAGATGGCAGAAAAGGTCTCCCCAAGCGCATTGGCTATTGCAGTTGGATCTGCAATAACGCATCCATTATACTCCAGGACCGATGAAGGGTGCGATGTATATTTACCCTTCATTTTCCGGATTTTGTCCCATATAGCTTTACTGCTGGTTGACTGGGTAATGGTGGATGTAAAGCGGACCCACGATTCCTTTTGGCTCTGACGACGAATATATCGCGCTTTCGCGCGTGCACGTTTGAAGGCTAAGAGATTGGCTGTGGTAGGATATCGTCGGAATATCCCCCAAGCTTTATTTTGTGCCTTTTTTGCTGCTGTGCATTCAGTATTCCACCAAGGTTTTGGAAATGGTGGAAACCGGTTAGATGTTTTCGGAATTGTAGCTGCAGCTGCATGGACAATTCTTTCTGTGATGTACGCCACTGCATCATTGATAGGCTCCCGACTGACTGTACTGATGTTAAAGTCTACCAGGTGTTGAAAGGTGTTCCAGTCAGCCTGATCAATCTTCCATCGCGGTAACCTAAAAGGTGAGCATGGCATCCCTTTAAGTAGGCTGGTTATCACGGGGAAGTGATCACTTCCATAAAGATTCTCCTCTACCTCCCAGTTGATTGAAGGAAGGAGAGAGGGGGAGCATATAGACAGGTCGATAGCAGAGAACGTACGGGTAGGCATGTGGAAAAAGGTGTTACTTCCCACATTTAGGAGGGATAGGTCATTGTCATTGAGCATATTCTCTATGACACGTCCCCTTCTGTTAACATTTGCACTACCCCACAGGGTGTTATGTCCATTAAAATCGCCCAGGAGTAATACAGGAGTAGGCAGCTGCACAATGAGATCATCAAGGTCCGTCTGGGAGATATCAGCCCCAGGTGGTAAATAAACTGAGCAGACTGTTATTAAAAAACCTACCGTAAGGCGAACCGCTACCGCTTCTATGTTGGTGGTAAGCGCAATAGTTTGATATGGGGTATGGTTGCCCAGAATTATAGCAACACCCCCATGAGCAGGTCCATCCTGAGTTCTGTCTTTTCGAATGATAGTGGTGTTATGAAGCGAAGCGTTTTCAATTGCCTTCAGGTATGTCTCTTGTAAGCAAAAGCAGACTGGCTCATGTTTTTGCAGAAGGGCCTTGATGTCATCATTGTTTCGCCGGAATCCACGACAGTTCCACTGTAGGAATTTAGCCATTATTTTGGCTTGGTGGGTCCATCAGGCGGCTTCCGAGGTGCTGAGGGCTTACCTTTTTCAGTCCTGGATTTATCCTTCCTGGGGAAGTACGGACGCTGTCCAGTGTCCATTTCCTCCTCAGCAAAGAGCTCCAAGACTGAGTCTTCTTGTACCTCCTTCCGCTCTACATCCATGTTTTCTTGGGTTGTAGGTGGTATTTCACCTTTCTTATTCTTTTCTTTCGTGATTGCTTTTGTTATTTGTGGAGCATTAGGAGGTAGAACACCTCCCTGCTACCTTCTGGGCGTAGGTAGGTTTTTTGATGTTGAGAGGTTTCACTGCTTTCCTTGCCTCCTGATACGATATGTTTAGCTCTGCCTTCAGCCGTTGAATTTCTTTTTCTTCTTTCCACCTCTGGCATGCTCGTGAATAGGCTGGATGTTCGCCTTCACAATTAATACAGGTGGGTTTTGCGGCTGAACATGCTGTTGTTTCGTGGTCCTTTGCGCCACATCGAGCGCATGCAAGGACTCCGCGGCAGGCCATTTGAGAATGTCCATATTTCTGGCATTTAAAACACCGTAAAGGGTTTGGAACATATGGACGCACTGGACAGTTGATGTAGCCAGCTTTAATCTCATCAGGAGGTTTGGGACAGTTAAAAGTCAGGATAACACTCCTGGTTTTAACAAGTTTCCCATCCCTACGCGCACTAATTCTCTTGACGGCTATAACTCCCTGAGGTTTCAGTTCCAAGCAGATTTCCTCCTCGGTTACGTCGAGAAGGTCCCATTCCGAAATGACACCTCTCGATGAGTTTAGTGTTCTATGTGGTGTTACTGTTATGGGTATTCCTCCGATTGATGTTGCACGGAGTAGCTGCTCAGATTGCCTGTCAGTTTTGGTTTCGATTAAGAGGTCTCCAGAACGGAGCCTCTTAACTGACTTGGGTGAACCTGCTAACCCATCTAACCCTTTCTGTATGAAGAAGGGCGACATTTTGCCAATCGGTTTTTCTGTGGTAGAATGAATTATTAAAAATCTTGGAACAGGCCCTGATGATATTTCTGTTCGCTGCCTCTTTGTAGCAATAATGCTATCTGCTTCACTGTCTAAATTTTCAGATAGGGACCGGGTTGGGGCCCCTGAAGGAGTAAGTTTCTCAGGATTCATATAGTTTTTTAAATTGTTCAGTGCCCGGGCTCCCCACCCACCACGGAGCCCAAAGGGACGCCCACTACCCGGCATGCAATAAATGCGCTCGGGAGTGGGACGCCAGGGTTACCCAGACACTATACCCGCACCGCCGCCAGCCTGAATCCTGTCCCTCGGACCATGAGGGTAGGGGCGTGGCATTGTCACGGTTGACCCTCGCAGGCGAGCCTACTAGCCGATTGATCCTAGCCGGGCCTTCCAGGACCACCCGTCTTGTCGAAGCAGGGGCCAAAGTGGTGTATTGAAGCTGGGCCCCTCAACCACCAGGATCCCCCTTTCCGAATTTCCACGGGTCGCAGCGCACGGCAAACACGCCGGATTCCATTGATGTAAGCCTGGAACCTGGGCTGTGGGCGTTGGATCCCAGTGATGCTAGTCTGGAAGTCCAGCAGCGTCACTGGGAGGTCCCCTCACCACGTACAGGTGCCCACGTCGAGGGGTTTTATAATGCCAAACAACAAGAGGGTGAGAATGTTACCAGGCAATAGTAGGTAGTAGATGACTCGTAGAAGTGGTGGAACCCATGTTTAGTCTCCAGAGAAAAGCTCTGGTAAACCTCTACCCCATCTCTTCCAGTCATGCAGTATGATTGATGTCTTTTTAGGTTATGGTGGACATCCTGAAGAGACCCAATCTTCTTTTTGCCAAATAACACGAGGTTGAAATTTGGCCGAGGATGTTGTAGACATGCTCTCAGATATGTCAAGCTGTGCTTGCTACTTTTCCTTGGTTTTTCCAATAAATGTGCTAAGGCTGTTCAAGAGAAGAATTTTGCATATCATAATTCACTTGTTTCCAAATCTTCAGTTTCAGTTTCTGCCTAAACAAAAACTTGTGACAATTGTAAAGCAGTTTTGAACAGTCTAAGAGTAGAAAACTTGCTCCTTGTCCAAATGGTAGCCGAGCATTCTGGTCTCTTGCCAAAGCAATTCGGTACAACTTTTGCCCATCTATATTCCCATCTCTGTCAAAACCAGATGGTTCTACAGCCACTTCAGCCAAGGATAAAGCTGACCTGCTAGCATCCTATTTTATTTCCAACTCATGTATTAATGATCATGGTAAACAACTCCATTCAGTGCCTCCTGGGGTCTTCTGTCAAAAGGATGTCAGAAGGATTCTGACATATCTTGATACTAAGAAAGCTCCAGGTCCTGATGGTATTTTTCCACTTGTTCTCAAAACCTGTGCTCTTGAACTTACTCCTGTTCTGTGTCACTTTTTTCATTTTCTTATTCCAAATGGTGTTTTTCCTTCTGCTTGGAAATTTGCTCATATACATCCAGTTCTTAAAAAGTGTGACAAATTTCTCCTGTCTAATTATCGCCCATTGCAATTACTTCTACGTTTTCTGAAGTAATGGAAAAATCAATTAATTGACAACTCAAACTATCTAGAAACTTTCCATCTGATCAACGATCGCCAGTATGGATTCCAACAGTGTCGATCCACTGGTGATATTCTGGCTTATGTTACCCATCTATGGACAAATTCAATGGAAAAGTTTGGTGAAACTCAAACAGTTGCTTTTGACAGTTTGAAGGCTTTTGATCGTGTTTGGCATAAAGGTCTTCTAAATAATCTTCCATCGTATAGTTTGCCAACTGTTTTTTGTAATTGGGTATCCAGTTTTCTCTCTGACTGCTCACTGCAGGTGATGGTAGATGGCTCTCTTTCTAACTTCTCCACTAATGCTGGTGTTCCACAAGTTCAGTTCTTTCTCCCACTCTTTTCCTCTTGTATATTAATAACCTTCTTCCATTGACCGGAAATCTTATCCATAGTTTTTCTGATGACAGCACATTGCATTTCACCTTCCAGTTTGAGAAACCTTGCCCTGCACAAACAACTCCAACTTCTTGAATATCCACAATGAATTCCTTAAATGCTGATCTCCAGGTGAGATCAGCATTTAAGGAATTCCTCAGCGGAACAAAGGTAATTTAGTTGGATTTCGATTCTTCTAAAACTCAGTCCTGTCTTATATCTTGCAAAAAGGATTCTTTTGGTCCTATGCTTATCTTCAATTACTGTAAGATTTCTAGGCAAGGTCATAATATCTCAATTGGGGATTATCCTGACTTCTAATCTCTCTTGGCATAAGCACATTACAAATACAAATTGCAAATCTGCCCTATCATGGAATACTGTTCTCACATCTGGGGCAGTGCCCCCAAAACCTCTCTCAGGCTTCTAGATTCCATTCAAAAGAGGGCAGTTAGGTTAATTAATGACTCATCTCTAACAGAGTTTCTCCACTCTATATCTCATAGCTATTCTGTTTCTGCTGCATGCTTTTTCTATAGATACTTCCATGGGCACTGTTCTCATGAATTGGTTTCTATAATTCATGCTCTCTATTCCAATGCAAGCTAAACATGTGCTCCAACCAGTCAACATCCTTTTACTGCCTAACTTCAAACTCACAGAACCAACTTTTCTTCTTCCTTGTTTATTCATTCAACTTCCGTTTTCTGGAAAAACTTTCTTTCATCTTCTCAACCTCCAACCCATACATGGTACTAAGTACTATTGGTTCTAATACCTCTTGTGTTTGGGCTTTTCATTAAAAAAATGCCCATGAGAGAAAGGCGCCACTGGAGAAGAGACCATCACCACAAGTTGTGATCTGAGGTGTCTAGAGGACCACTTATCTCAACGTGTACTTAGAAGGGTTGTTTGTGAGAAAAAGATCAAGTGTGTTGGCTGTGCAGTTAGGATTGTCTGGTATTCTGGTAGGTAAATGAACACTCTGTAATTGCAAAAGCCTCAGCATTTAGACCAGCTGGAGTTTTGAACATTAAAATCAACAAGGAAAATTACCCCACTGTTTAGGGAAGTTGGACTGGAGAAAGTCAAGTTTCAAAGAGAGGAAGTCAGAATGCCAAGTGATTAGTGGAGTTGGGAGAACGATAGAGGCAACAGATGAATTTGACAATGTGGTATAGAGATATTAAGCAGAGAAAGTCGAAAAGAGGAGATTCCAAATTATTGTCTTTGACAAACAATATCAGAATGGACATATGCTCAAGTACCACCTTTGAAGTGAAAGGAAACATGCAACGAATAATTCAAACAAGTGAGATGAAGTGGTTGAATCAACCGATAACTGAGATTACATCAAAAAAAGTACATGTGGTTTGGCGGACTGTAAGTGGAAATGGACATCATTGAGATTAGAAATGAGACCATGTATATTTATAAAATAAATGAGGAAGTGTTTGGGAGGTTCAGACCTTTTCATACATAAGTTTGTTCTATTATTTTGACAATTCATGCTGTATTCAGAAGTAAAAAAAGATGGCAAGGACATGCTGTACGAAGTAATGAAAAGTTTTGGATATGGCATACACATGGCAAGAATATACCCAGCTCCTTGACATAACGTGGCCTCGACAATGTATACACTACTCGGACTCCCTCCAGTCACCTGGCAGAGTAGATTAGGCAGGGGGATTAGACACTAGCTGATCCAGAAGCCTACAAGAGAGTCGTGAATAGGTTTGGTCCAGTGTAATAACTAGCAGCTGGCCTGTGAACACCATTTTAGAGCTGTACCCTCGAAACATAAGGAAGATTGGATCTTGCCATAATGTCTATCATAACCTCAAAAGACATCAACCATATTGCATGATGGAAGAGGGTTTACTGGAGCTTTGCTCTGGAGACTAAACACGGATTCCACCACTTTAAGCCTCCAATAAGCAAAGTGGTGGTATTGCGCAGGTTGATGAGAGTCATCTACCACCTAGTATGTCTGGTAAAAGAAGAGAGAGAGGTGGCATTCCTCCGTGTGTTGTGGGCACCTCGACCCCTGCTTACGTTGGTTTGCACCAGTATGGTGACCCATAGTGTGCTAGGTGCCATATTGCAGGACTTGCACATTGGGATTATACCCCAAGGTTACTAACCATCCCCCCATCCTGAAGGCGCAAGCAGAGGATTTGGATGCCACAGACCAATCGAACTTTGCAGAAATTAGCTCCACCTGACTTGAGAGTTATCCGAATGTCAGTTCCATTAGCGGTTTATAATCCTAGGTAGCAAGCATAGCTTGACATATCTGAAAGAATGTCTGTGGCAGCCTCAAGGACCCAAGTATGTATAAGTGACCTGTCGTTTTCTATCTTGTAGCTAGGATCCAGTAAATTCTTCTTTTAAACAAGGCTTCAGGAGATCTCAAATGGATTTGGTTAGTAAGTTCCTCACTGAGTCATGCAATTATTGATGACTGAAAAATGTGGCACTTCGTGAAAAAAATTATATGAACACTACAGGCTCTTATACATCATAATATTAGTATGCACTTATGGGATACACATAAATGACGCAAAAATATGACCCCTTCACCCATCACCAAATTACTCACATTAGGGGCAAAGGCAGATGACATTGTAACCAGATATCATCTTTTAAGGGCACCAAAGGTAATACTGTTGTATACACCGGCACTAATGACATTAAGTGTGGGAGATCTGCAGACTTACTTAGCAAGTACAGGTCAATTTGTAAAAAAAAAAAAAAAAAAATCACGACTTAGGGTTAAATTTGAAAGTATCTGCATTTCTGCCCGAAACATGATTCAATTCGGCCCATGGAACAGAATTTTTCTCAGCATGGTCTGTGCTTGTTAACAGGAGAGATTGTTTTTATAGGGATGGGATACACTTAAATAAAAGGGGGGCAAGAATATTTGCTGATGCTATCGAGGCAGTGTTAGGTGGGTTGGAAAACTGCTAGCTTGGGGGGGATTCACAGACTAATAGATTAACAGTAGCCGCAAGCAAAGGTGAAAGCGATTCTTGAACTGCTTCTACTGGAATGAGCAAAGTGCTGGGGATTTACAGGACTGCTGGGAGTTATCATGAAACAAGTAAATACACGGGCTGCGTTAGGATAACTAAGAATATGAATAGGTGCATGTATACCAATACCAGAAGTATAGTAAATAAATTTGATGAATTTGAGGTGCTAGTGAAGACATCAAAGGTGGATATTGTTGGGATATCAGAGAAGTGGTGTCACACAGAGATACGGAATGCAGAATTGGAATTTGGGCAGTACAGTGTTTACAGAAAGGACAGACAGGATAGAAAGGGAGGAGGGACCATGCTGTTAGTTAAGAAACACAAAAATCTAAGGAAGTACATCCAGCTGTACTGTTGAGTCATTTTAGTGTGACATAAGCACTGGGAAAGCAAAATTGAGAGTAGGACTGTGCTATAGGCATAATGACTCTGATGAGTACAATGAACTAATGCACTGTACAGAGAAATAGAGTAGGCCAATAACTCAGATTGTCTTATAGTGGGAGATTTTAACTTCCCAGATATTGACTGGAACTTGTGAGTTGGTCACTTGCACACCAGTAAGGCTTTTGCGGATTTATTGGATGATTGTTTGCTACAGCAGCATGTTCAAGGCAACTAGAGGCAGTAATACTCTTGATCTGATTATCAGCAGTGTTTTTCATACATTAAGAATCTGCAGATAAAGGAACCACTAGGTGTCAGTGACCACAGTGTGCTGATGTGGAATTTACTTAAAGATGCAACTACCATCAGGGGTAAAGGGAAGGGATTTTGCTTTCATAGAGGTGACTACAGTGGTCTCAGACAGTTTTTAAATTCTATACAATGAGATAAACTGATGATGTTACCAACAGCAAATTGTAAATGGGAAGCATTCACGGAAGTAATCTTGGAAGCTACTAGGCTTTTTTCCCAACTAAGAAATTCTGTTCAAGGTTTAGGCCTAAATGGATGGCAGATGAACTTGTTGTTTGTTTGTTATTTGGTTTTTAGGAGCATTAGCAACTAAGGCCATATTGCTCCGGGGATATGCGGTGGTCATTCCTTGACCTTTCTGCACATCTCCGTATTTGGTGGTCACGGGCTCGAACCCCGTTCTAATCAAGCACGGGGTTCAAGCTACGCACTGCTACTCCTGCCCACGGAGGTGCAAGGCAGATGAACTAATGAGACTCGTGGCAGAAAAGGAAAATGCATAGGATGTATATAAATCAGAGGTTCCCAACCTTTCTCGGTTCACGGTGCCCTTAGTGTCCTAGTAATTTTTTTCAGGGCATACCTAGGCCAAAAGAAATACTTAACACAGTGGTTTTCGACCTTTTAATATATACATATATAATAATTTTATTCTTTACATAGAGGTACTAAATAAAGATCAATTATAGATCACCACAAAATTAAAAAGATACGGTACAATGGATATTGTACCGTACCCTTTATGTTATACCCTTTTATAATGAAATAAATATATAAATTTCAAAATAATAATAATAACTTTAAGTAACTTAAACCCAAATTACATGGCACCCCAAGAATGTTGATGTGGCACCCTGGTTGAAAACCACTGATATAAATTATCAGGTGACACAGAGGCCTATGGCAGATATAAGCTAGTCTGTAATCAAGTCACAAAGGAGGTTAGGCAAGCAAAGGCAGATTATGAGAAATCTTTGGCAAAGGAGGCAAAGAAAAACAGCAAAGACTTCTTATGTAAACTCTAAAGTTTACTTATGTAAACTCTAGAAGGAAGGGGAAGGGGAAGAATCAGATTGGTTCAACTGATATCAACAGTCCGATTTTTGTTGAAACTGCCGACAAACTGAACGAGTATTTTGCATCTACATTCACACATCAGGAAGTCTGTAGG
Source organism: Mastigoproctus giganteus (assembly GCF_048544385.1). NCBI lineage: Eukaryota > Metazoa > Arthropoda > Arachnida > Uropygi > Thelyphonidae > Mastigoproctus > Mastigoproctus giganteus. The sequence continues at coordinate 192,564,920 of NC_143582.1, read as the reverse complement.
GAAATGGAGGCCAGAAGCTTATCAAACTCTAGCAGGCAGCTAAATGATTTTGTAATAACTGAGAGCAAAGTGGAGGAGAAATCATTGAAATTGAACAAAAAAAAGGCACCTGGGGTGGATGGGATCTATCCATATGTTATATTAAATGAGGCAGCAAAGGAAGTAAGCAAACCCTTAACCATAATTAGGAGCACTTCCATGGACTGGAGATGTGCAAATGACTCCCCAATTCACAAAGGGTGACACGAGTGATTACAGACCTGTTAGTTTAACTTCTGTTCCAGGGAAAATAATGTAGTTACTGGTTAAAGAAGCACTGCAGAATCATCCAGACAAGACTTCAGTCACTTCCGACACAACATGGATTTGTTAAGGGGAAGTCTTGTGTGGCAAATTTGATTGGATCCTATAATGTGGTCACAAAGGATTTCGCTACAAAAAATAATTTTAATATCATATACTTGGATTTTAGAAAAGCTTTTGATATTGTTCTAAATGGAAGGCTACTGTACAAATTGGAGCAGTATGGCATTAAGGGCAAGTTGCTGCAATGGATAAAAGGATGGTTGAGAGGGGAAGAAGACAATGTCGGATAGAGTGGTAATCAATGGTCACTGCTCTTCGTGTATTTATCTGCTTTTCTGTATTTATCAGTGATACTGATGAAGATATATCAGGGGTAATGTCTAAGTTTGCAGGCGATATGAAGGTTGGCAGGGTTGTTAATGGCAGTAATGATAGTATACTAATGCAACAGGATCTAGAAAAGTTGAGCAGATGGGCTGAGATTTGGCAACTGAAGTTTAACATTGGCACATGTAAAGTACTGCATATGGGTAGCAGTAACCGCAGAATAATATACCAACTGTATGGTACTACACTCAGTGTAGTAGAGAATGAAAAGGAATGAAAAGAGAATGGGTGTAATTGTGCAGTCATATATGAAGTTTTTTGAGCAGTGCAGACAGGATGCAAGAGTAGCTCATGGTATATTGTCAATGATATACAGAAATTTCTCTAGCAGGGATAAGGAGGTGATTGTCCCCTTGTATATGGCAATGGCCAGGCCACAACTTTAGTACTGCATACAGGTCGCGACGCCTCATTTTAGGAAGGAAGGATGTAGAGCTGCTGGAATGAGTATAGAGAAGGGCAACGAGATTGGTGAGTGGAACAAAGGGTTGCTGTTACCAAGAAAGACTTAAGTTCTGCAATTTGCAGCATCTGGAGACTAGGCACCTGCGAGGTGATCTAATTGAAGTGTATAGGGCCTTGAATGGTTCGAGCAAGCTCAATGCTGATGGGATTCTTCCTCTTGCTCAGATTAGTCACCTGAGGGGACATAAATTCAAACTGAAGAAAGACAGATGTGCAGCAATTTGTCTTTAGCTAGCAGGTAGTTGATAGTTGGAACAAACTTCCATCTGTCATGGTGGAGGTCAAAAGCTTAAATAAGTTCAAGGCAGAACTGGACTAGCATTTGGAGTGAATGGATGGGTGAAATGGGAGGTTTTTTTTTTTTTTGTCTGATGCTATATAAGCTTGCTTTCTTGCATCATATGCCTCTACTAATGCTAATTAGAGAAAACTAATGACACCACTGAATTCAGTGCACAAAATATATATACAAAACAGTTAAATATAAACAAATGTTTTTGTTGAATACCTAAAATGCTTTAATAAGTTTACAGCTATAATACATATCTATTTAAGGCTTTAAATGGTTTGAATAAACTAAATGCTGATGGAATCTTTACTCTTTCTTGGACAACAAACATAAGGGGACATAAATTTAAATTGAAAAATGATGGTTGCATGATAGATGTTTGAAAATTTGCATTCAGCTAGGGAGTGAGTGATTGTTGGAACAAACTTCTACCTGGTGTTGTGGAAGTGGGTTGTTTGAATAAAAAATAAGGAAGAATTAGACAAATTATTACAGGGAATGCAAAGATGAGGTGGGGCAGGGTTTATTTTGGCTGATGCTGTATAAGCTTGCTTCCTTACATTATTTGTCCGCACTAGTACTATCAACTTTGATTCTCTTCATGATTTCACTAATACTATATACTGCAGAATGAAGCACTGTTGCGTGTAAGATCCAAAAACCTTTGTTTCATCATTTATTATACTGAGAAGAAAATTTAATGTGAATAATTTTTACAATAAAATTGTGCTCTTTTTGATTTCCAGCTTTATGATTACACACTTTTGAAACTAAAAATATTGACCATATAAACAATTAACCAAACCAGTCTTCATTACATACCTTGTAAATCCAATGTTACCAGATCAGGGATGACTAACGGTGATATTAAAAAAATCTTTACTGCTTTTGGGTCACATGTTTTTACCATTGTAGAGCTGACAGGGGAAAGAAAAAAATTACACTTTATTACTAAAATTCTAAGTATAAATTTTATTTCCTTCCAGGGATTACTATCCTTTAAAAAATTAATCTTAAATTTCTAGGGCACAATGTTGAATATATACAAGCTTATTTTTTATTATCACACAATTTCATAACATAAGTTAACAGTATAAAAAAAAATTATAAAGTTCATGATCCTAGTGGGCTGCTTATTTATTTTTTGTTTTGCTAAGATATTTCGGTGTACCGTGTTTGTAAATTGCCTGCATTCTGTGGTCAATTTGCTGGTTTACGGATGAAAAACCTGAGTTTCCAAGGACTGTAAACCCTTGCCCCGAGACTGAATAACTCAGCCATGTTTTGTGGGGAGTAGAGGGATGCGTCCAGTCATGGCAGAATTTGAACCCAGGTCTTTTTCGCATTTTGTGCAAAAACAGTGATTAATGGCTGCAGCAATTAATCACTGTTAATAGGAGAAAGCCTTCTAATTTTTATGCTAATGTTGAAGTTATTATATTAAAACTCGCCAATTAATAATGAAATGTCAATTACCAATGAATCAATAGTAATATTTTAATTTTTATGCATTTTAGGCTAATTCCTAATTAATATGGTGAAGTCTCACAGACCACTACAGTGTTTTAGCATCTGATGCTTGCAAGCTTGTTAAAAAATGTTTTGGTACAATACGAATATACACTCAGTGATCACTAAACTTGCACAAAGTAGCAGGTGTGCTGTGGCTCGAGGGAGAACCGAATGGGACGATTCTCCAATGCATCACAGCCTAAAAAAAATGTGCAACTTGTGAAATGTTTGCAGACTTTTCTGGAACAGGACATGATCTAGCCAAGGAGGATGTCTTTGTGTACTAGGTGCAGAGTGTGTCACGAAATTAGGCACCAACTTAGTGTTCTGATAGGTCTCTGAGTTTGAATAGTAGGGTAGATGCCCTCAAAGGAATTAAAATGAGGGTCCCATCAAGCTCTCAGCTGCCCAACTCAACGTCAGAGCTCGCTCTTGTGCATCAGGCAACACAGCAGCAATTTTCAAGGCAGAATGTGCTGGTCCTACAGGAGCTAGTTACTGTTGGTGACACTATTGTCAGGGAGATGGGAAATATATTGTGCAAAAAGGATAGGTTCCACCTATCCTTTTTGCACAATAGGACTAGAGTATGTCTCCAAGGGCAAAAGTTGATGATGTTGTAGAGCAGATATCTTTTAAGGGCACAAAGGATGATATTGTTGTACATGTTAGCACTAATGACATTAATGCCATACTGATCCAATTTGTTCAGTAGTCTTCCATGTGCAACAGTTTTTTTTTTTTTTTTAGTTGTTGGTGCATTGGCTTCTGTGGCCATAATGCACCTCCCAAAGTTTTTGCATTTCACTCTGATCCAAGCCCGAGGCGGAATTCGAACCCGTGACCTTTGGGTTGCCAGGCAGGCACTTTACCCACCTGGCTAGCCCGGTCAGCATGTGCAACAGTATCAAAAGCTTTCCTGAAATTCAAGTATATGATGATAAAATTATTTTTTGCATCCAGAGCCTTTGTAACCACATCATAGTATCCAATCAAATTAGTGAAACAAGACTTCTCCTTAACAAACCCATGCTGTGTGTGAACTATAACTGCAGTCTTGTTTAGATGATCCTGCAGGGCATGGGCACTGGCAGGATATTTTGCAAGGTGGTGCATGCGAGAATAAATTTTTCGTTCACGAAATTTTTGAATACATGCAATATCTTATGTTTCAATAAATTGATGAAAATATTAAAAATTGTGTATTACTTCAAAATCCAAAGGTGGATTTTGAAGTAATACACAAAGGTTTCTGTCTCCTCCCCTCCTTGCCAACCCCACTCTTCTCTCTGGTGGGGCATGGGCATGCCCCATTGATTCCACCTGGGGTTATCTTCCCTATTGACCCCATTCTTCTGTCTTTATCCCTCCAATCTTCATTCTCCCTACCCAACTCCATCTGTATGCAAGTGAATGCCTCACACGCCAAAAATAACCGTATCTAAATTACGCTGTTTGCCCACCATTTTGGCTTTTCCAATTCTAGTGTAATATCCCCATACAATTTTTTTTTTTTTTTAAAGCTCCTAGCCACTGAAATCTCAGAAAACTAGGTGGCAGGACCTGCCAGAGTGCAAATTTAAACTAGTGGTTACCTGATCTGCCTCCACGGGGCAAAGTGCGGGCAACGTTGGGCCTCAGCTGGGGTCCAGCGGCTAAATGGCCAGAAGAACAACGGTACATAACATAACACACTCACGTGACCCACACACTTTTAAATCTCTGGCCTTCCCAGTGAACTGGTACACTCACAATGAAAGCAACGTGGAGATGGGGGAAACCCCTGGTGCCGTTAGACACTTAACACACTTTGCACTTTCTCCAAGAATCATCTAAACAAAAATGACTGGCCATCCCGAGTACTTGAGATGTGGCTATCCCACTGAGAGAGAGAGAAACGAGAATGAGGTGATGTGGTCACAATCAGTGTTTTTATTGGATGAATAATTTTCGTAATATACTGCTCTGTACAGTAGTAGATCGATTTCTATTGGATACTTGGAATTTGCATGGCAGGATGCCTATTATATAAGATATTTGCCGAAGGCAAATATCTTATATAATAAGGAATGTGGCATACAAATTCTGTCCAGCAATGTAGTACAGGCCAAAAAATGCAAGGGAGCCAGACTACTCTTTCCACTGTCAGAAGGATTCAGTTACCCTTTAAATTTCCCAGGCTGCCAACCTCAACCACTTAGTAAGGCAGTTTATTCTAATGGCACAGGTTCCAACACAGCTGTTTTGCCAAAAGTAGTTCTTCCCAAAAAGCAGGAGGTCTTTTAAAGTCTGCATTGCACTAGAAATTAAATTTAACTGAAAAATATAGATTTCATATTAAAATACAGCCAAAGGATTGTTTACCAGTAGAGTATGCATTTCAACATTAGCTTTACCTAACAGTTTTCTGTATGTGGATTTCTGATTGAATTGTCTGTTAGATAAACCGAATACAAGTGCTTCAGAAAAAATAATAATAATATAAAATAAAAAAAATAAAAAATAATGTAGCAAACTTTACACCTCTTCAGAAGTGTTGAGTTAAATATTCGTTTATAGCAACAGCACTGCTGTTTTGACCTGGCAGTCAAAAGAATTTCCAAAATGTGAATTCAGGATTTTTCCCCCCAACTGGTTCAATATTCTCTGACACAGCATTGTGCTACCACAAATTATTCAAAATACCAAGAATGGCTTGGAATAACTTGTTACATGTCATGTTTCCTTGTGCATTTGTCTGTTCCCTGACCAAGCCCCATTGTGTATTAATTATTTCTTCTTTCATTATAGCATCTGCAAAATATCTATTTCTTTACCTTTCAACAATAATGAGAAGTACTGGAAACTTTTATTTTTTGCTAAATCAATTCATTTCAATTTATACTCAGTCATCACTGAATTGTGATCACCCGATCTGTAATGGATTATGCCGCATATCTCACAGATAAAATGGCAAACAGCACTTCACATGCTACAGCACTGGTAATTTGTATCTAGTCATGCAAGTCAAAGTGATAAAATAGCAGTTATGGGATGTAGTAAAGATATCATGGAGTTTCAAAAGTGCACAATTGTGGGAACTCATGAGCCGGGTGCTTCCACATTGGAAATGGCATGTCTTGTGGGTTGCTCATGGCCCACTGTGGTTAAGGTGTACAAAAAATGGTGTTGAACAGGTCAAACCATCTCCTGCTGAGAGAACTGTAAAGGATTATGTAAAGTGGATAACTATGGTGAGCAAAGGGTGTAGTGAATTGAACAGACTCGATGACAGGTCAATGTGTGACAGTTGACATTGCAATACAATATGGGGAATGCAAGAACAATATCCCAAATGACAAAGTACCACATACTCAGACATTTTGGGTTCGACAGCATATGACTCAAGAAACAGCCTCTCCTCACCATTGATCACAGTTGATGGCAAATGCTGTGGTGTCAACAATACACTGGTTGGACACTGAAGGACTGGAAACAGGAGTGCTGGTCAGATAAGTCCAAATACCTGGGCGCAACATGCCAACAGATTCCTTTGTATGTGGTGCAAAGCATTAGCATTAGTAAAGGCATATCATGCAAGAAAGCAAGCTTATACAGCATCAGCCAAAAAAAAAAAAAAACCCTTCTCATTTCACCAATCCACTTGCACCAAATGTTTGATGTTTGTCTGGTTCTGCCTTGAATCTATTTAAGCTATCAACTTCTACAACGACAGATGGAAGTGTGTTCAAGCAATCAACCACCCGCTGGATAAAGGCAAACTTAAGCACATGTATCCTACAACTGTCTTTCCTCAATTTGAATTTATGCCCTCTCAGGCAATTATTCTGAGCAAGAGGAAGAATCCCATCAGCACTGAACATGCTCAAACCATTCAAGGCCATATACATCTCAATCAGATCACCTCGCAGGTGCTTAGTCTCCAGAAACTAATTTGAAAAACTTAAAAGCCATTCTACGTAACAGCATCCCTTTGTTCCATTCACTAATTTTGTTGCTATTCTCTGTACTCATTCCAGCAGCTCTACATCAATAAGAGTCCATGGAGCCATCATACATGGTGCTCACTATCCTGGCAGGTGGCAGTGGTTGTTTAATATGGAGCATCCTTTGCTGGCAAGAACTAGATCTCCTTGTGTATACGGACCAACATTTCACTGGTGAGGTCTACTGGCAGCTCTTGGGAGACCATGTGCATCCTGCCATGTTGCATTTATTCCCAGACAGATACAGGATCTTCCAAGACGATAATGCACTGTGTCATTGGGCCTGCACTTTGCACTAATGGTTCAAGGAACATAGTGAAGATATCACCCATCTTGATTGGCCTCCAAATTCATATGACCATAATTCAACTTAATACCTGTGAGATGTTCTGGAAGGAAAAGTGAGACGTACAGAGATCCAATGGTCATATATTCCGGCACTGTAGGAAGCCCAGCAGGCAGCATGGCTGTAGATAGATGCTTATGGATGTGTTCAGACATCTAGTGGAGTCAGTGCCTAAGTGACTAGTGTGTTATCCGTGTGAACAGCGACCCAACACAGTATTAGGCAGACGGTCACAATTTAGTGATCACTAAGCGTAGTTCAAAAACTTGTTTTCCAAGGAGTATTATTGGATAACAAATTAGTTCTTAAAATATATTTATATTTAAATTGAGGTTAAATAATATTTAATTTAATGCATCCAGTAAACCAGCTGAGAAACTTGCTATCTATGAATTCTATTTCAGTATCTGACATTCAGTTGCCATAACATGCTTTGGCCTTTAGAATTGAAGATAGAAAGACAACTAGCTGCCAAAGCTCAGCAATTTATCAAATTTATTCATAAAGCTATACAGCTTCTGCTACAAGCAAAAAAATAATACTATTTATATTTTAATATAATATAAAAAAAAAAAGTTCAGTAAGTGTGCTGTTGACCATTATATAGCTGCCAACTCTCTGGATTTATGAAGGAAAAGGAGAATCCTGTAGAACCAGATGAGCTGTCCTACCAGCCTTTCTATATTGCTCAGAGAACTTCATGCTGCACTATGCATTACTTCCAAGTCTCTTCATCCTCCAACTCTTGAGTGTGGTACCACCCAACTGGTATACTGGCACCTCCGTAGCCAGGAGCAGCAGAGCGTAGCACACACACACACTTCTTCATTAGACCGGGGTTTGAGTCCATGACTACCAAATATGGAGGATGCGGAAAGGTCAGGGAATGACCACCGCATATCCCCGGAGCAATATGGCCTTACTTGCTAATGCTCCTAAAAACCAAATAACTAACTAACTAACTGGTATATTATTCTGGGATAATTGCAGTACCTTGCATTTATCAATGTCGATTGTTATTAGTAAAGCCAAATGGCAAAAAATAAAATATCGATAAATAAATAAAATAATAATTAAACAATATTCACACTATTCTCATTCTGATAAGGTAACCATCTAATTCCACTTTAGACTAAGTAGCCTCCTTATGTAAATCTCATCTGTCTAATTTTTTCTGGTCTTGTAGCAATGGTACACCTTGATTCTTGTCAGTAACCAATCTTTTTATCATTTACAAACCTAGACAAGTTTGATATGCCTTCATAAATGAGGAGTAAGGGACCCAACAGCAAACCATAAGGGACTTCACTAATAACATTAGCCCAAGAAGAACAGTGCCCATTTATAACAATTCTCTGTCTTTTGCCACTGAACATTTCCTTCCATAGCAGCAACTTGCTCCCTAATGCCATACTGCTCTATTTTGTACAGTTTTCATATGAAAGTGTCAAAAGCTTTTCTGAAATCTAAGTACATGACGTCAAAATTATTTTTTGCATTTAGTTCCTTTGTTACTGCATCATAGTAGTTAATCAGATTGCTCAGACAAAATTTCCCCCCAACAAATCCATGCTGTGATTTCCATATAACTGCATTCCTGTCAAGAAAATCCTTCTGAAACGCTTCTTTAACTACTGACTCAATTATTTACGCTAGAACAGAAGTTAAGCTTACAGGTCTATAATTACTCACTATTCGTTTGATTCCCCCCTTATTTATGAATAAAAGAAACATTTTCACATTTCCAATTTGCAGATACACCCCCTGAATCCAAGGATGCGCTCATAATTAGGGCTAAACATTTGCTTAGCTCTTTTGCTGCTGCTTTTAATATAAAGCCTTACATAGATTTCATCAGCCCCAGGTGCCTTATTTGCTCTTAGCTTCAACAATTTATTTCCACTTTCTTCTCAGTTATAATAATAAAATCAGCCGCTCTGATCTCTAAAAACTTCCTCACATGTGAATGTAGATGCAAATATATTTATTCAATTTCTCAGTAATCTGAACAGGATCATCAATAGTTATGATATCCATATCTAGTGGGTCTTCTAATAGGTAAATAAACAAGTTGTGCAAGCTCATTACTAATCACAAATACCCCAGTATCTCTACCAACTTGGCCCATGCCTCTAAAGCCAGCTGTGACTGACGTCACTGTTATAAAAATTAGACCAGAGAAAGTTAAGTGTCAAATAAAGAAAGTGAAAAAGTTCTAAGTGGTGTAGAACTAGGAAACAATAGATGAATGTGATAGAATGCAGTAAAGAGAGTTCAAGCCAGAGGAGAACATAGAGTGATTCCAGATCAGAAGTCTCTGACAAGGAATATCAGAGTGTATGATTAGTATTAGTATTAATAGTGGCAAATGATGCAAGAAAGCAAGCTTATGAAGCATCAGCCAAAAAAAAAAAAATCCATTTCACATACCCATTCTCTCCGACCAAACTTCCGCACTTTTATTCTACAACCATCCTTCCTCAATTTGAATGTATTCCCCCCCTCCTGTATACAGTCTGAGCAATAGGAAGAATCCCATCAGAACCTCACTGAGTTTGCTCAAGCCATCCAAAGCCTTACACACTCAATTGGATAGCCTCACAGGTGCCTAGTTTCCAGATGCTGCAATTTGCAGAAGTGAAGCCTTTCTTGATAAGAGTATCCCCCTTTGTGCCACACAGCAATCTTCTTGCCCTTCTCTGCACCGATTCCAGCAGATCTGCATCCTTCCTAAAATGAGACCTCCAGACCTGTATACATACAGAACTCAAAATGTGGCCTAACCATGGCCTTGTGCAAAGTGATAATCACCTCCTTATCCCTGCTATCAAAGTTCTTGTATATCATTAACAAAACCCACATGAGCTGTCCTGGCAACCTGTCTGCACTGCCAAGAGAACTTTTGACTGCACAATTATTCCCAGGTCTTTTTCATTTTCTACTGTACTACACAGTTGGTATGTTAATCTGGGATTACTGCTACCCATTTGTCAATGTCCATTAATAATCACTCTTCCTTCTCTCATTCAACCATCCCTTTATCCATAGTAGTAACTTTCCTTAATCCCACACTAATCCAAATGCACCTCTTGTTATTGACTTGTACAACATAATTTTAACATCCTCTTCTCCTAGATGCAAAGGTACAGTAAAGACACAGTGTGCCTTTCTGGCCACATGCTTGCAATGCATATTAGCCTTCATGTTTGATTGTATCAAAACACCAGTCTCTTTCCTCATTTACACCCTTTGGTTCTATCCCATATAGTGTAAAAGTTATTCACAGGTTACTATTTCCCAAAAGTAGAACCTTACCATTTGGCAGCATTAAAGCATAACTGTAATTTCTCCAACAATCCAAGATGCATGTCCAAATCATTCCGAAGAAGCCTCGGCCAAGCTTTCATTACTAATCAACCTCCTGACTTTTATATCATCTGCAAATGTCAACACTGTAACCTTTATTCCCTCATGAATGTCATTCAATAAGAGAAACAATAATGGCCCTAGCACCAAACCTTAAGCACCCTACTCATAACTCTGGCCCACTCTGAAGAATGACTATTAATAACAATTCCCTGCCTCCTGTCATTCAATTATGTCTCAATTCAACCCAGGATCTTGCATGTAATCCCAATACACTCCATTTTGTAGGGCAACTTCCATTTAGGGTAATCCATTTAGGATATTATACTTTTCAAGGTGATCTTTTAATGCATCTCTTTGACCACAGAACTCATGACCCTCCCTGCCATTGAGGTTAAACTTACTGGACTATGGTTACTCATTTGAATGTCCCCCACTCCCCTGCATGTTGGTGAGATGTTAGCAGTTCTCCAATCCAATAGGGATTACTCCTTGAATTTAACGATTACCTCATAATTAAACCTAAAGGTGTGGCACATTCCTCCAGACACTTTTAATATGACCAGGACAATACTGTGAGTACATAGGGCCTTTACCCATTTTTTCACTCAGAACTGTTAGGCTCTCTTCTATAATATCAACATCACATATCCAATAGTACTCAGGTATATTAGCACAATATTCCTTACTCCAAAAGAGATTTTCTACTGAAAGTATCTGTTAAGTTCACCATGCTGGATTATTGATTGTGATATTTCCATTACACAAGGATTTAAGGCAGATTCAATTTTCATATGTACTTACAGCTGTTTCTTACATAGAGGATAATTCCAACCACATACAATAAATACAAGAATCACATTCCACATCCAAAATAATTAAAAAAAAAAAAAAAAAATCCCACAAACAAGGCAAAAATGCCAAACCCTATTATATACATTGCTGCTATTATTGCATACAATATACAACAGTATGCTGTAAAAAATAAAAACCCATTACCATATAATGGGTGCAACAATAAGTTATGAGCCTTATATATTTAAGGAAGGACGATTCTAACAAAAACTACAATAGGCCTTAACGTAGTAGTAGTAGTGGCATGTGATGAAAAAAAAAAAAAAAAAATCACACCATTCCCTCCAAATGCCTGTCCATTTCCTCCTTAAATTTATTCAACCTATCAACTTCCACAACAACAGATGGAAATTTGTTCCAGCAATTAACCACCCGCTGGCTAAAGGCAAATTTCTGCACATTTATTCTACATCTGTCTTTTCTTAATTTGAATTTATGCCCCCTTAGGTTCGTAATCTGAACAAGTGGAAGGATCCCATCAGAATTCAGCGTGCTCAACCCATTCAAGGCCTTATAAACCTCAATCAGATCACCGCGCAGGTGCCTAGTCTCCAGCCACTGCAATTTGCAGAACTTAAGCCTCTCTTGGTAAGAGGATCCCTTCATTCCCCTCACAAATCTTGTTGCCCTTCTCTGTACACGCTCAAGCAAATCTACATCCTTCCTAAAATGAGGCCTCCAGACCTGTATGCAGTACTCAAGGCGTGGCCTGACCATTGCCTCGTGTCACCCTTTGATCCCCCTTTGTGAATTGGGGATATATTTGCACATCTCCAGTCCGTGGGAACCTCCCCTGAGTCCAAGGATGCTCTCATAATTATGGCTAAGGGTTTGCTTAGTTGCTTTGCCGTCTCCTTTAATATAACTGGATAGATCCCATCCACCCCAGGTGCTTTTCTTATGTTTAACTTCAACAATTTCTCCTCCACTTTGCTTTCAGTTATTACAAAATCATTAAGTATCCTGCTATAATTTGATAACCTTAATAATTCCTCATGTGTGAATGTAGATGCAAAATACTCATTCAGTTTGTTTGCTATCTGAGCAGGATCATCAACAGTCGAAACATCCCATCGATGTCAAGTGGACCAATCAGATTCATCCCCTTCCTTTTAGAGTTTATATAAGTAAAGAAATCCTTGCTTTTTTTCTTAGCATTTTTTGCCAAGGATTTCTCGTAATCTGCCTTCGCCTGCCTAACCTCCTTTGTGACCTGATTACAGACTAGCTTATATCTGACATAGGCTTCTGAGTCGCTTGATAATTTATATGCATCCCATGCATTTTTCTTCTCTGTTACAAGTCTCATTAGTTCATTAGATAACCATTTAGGCCTAAACCTTGAACAATATTTCTTAATAGGTATGAAACTTTTAGTAGCATCCATGATTAATTCCTTGAATGCTTCCCACTTAGAATTTACTGTTGGTAACATCGTCAGTTTATCCCACTGTACAGAATTTAAAAACTGTCGGAGACCACTGTCTCTAACAGTTTTTAATACGTGGCTTCTACAGGGCAACTTTATCTGTCACTTTCTGATGCATTTCATTCTGTATTAGAAATAATTATGCAGGGACTGAATTAGTCTACCGATAGTTACCAAAACAAAGCCCTATGCTATTTCTTTATGTTATAAAAATGAATAATCATATTAAGAACAGAAAATTACTATAAAATTTTGTGTAAAGCTAGGGAAATTCTATAATTGAGAATCTACTACGAAGATAATTGAAATGTTAAATCAAGTTTGCGGTAATAATCTTAAGAGTTGTCATTCTGTGCCAGCCATATTGGACCTATTACCTAGATTCTCATCAGTGAGTAAATAAGTTTTCTTATTTTGGATTTTACAGGCCTGACTTTGAGAATAATTAATTTCATAAACTGAGTGAAACATTAAGATGAATGAACACATTTAAAGTTATAAAACACACTTAGAGGGCAGCATACAGTCAATACTTATTTAACATTATTTTGCTATGTTGTTGTTAACTCATCAGGATGGCATATTGGCTTAATGTTACAATATTTATTATTATGATGGACTTAGGCTAGCACATGTCACAAAGCAGTTCTGCAAGCAACATAACAGTCTGCAGAATAAAGACTCCTGATTCCAAAACAAAGATTTATGATCAGTTTAAAAGGATCAAAGAAGGCAAGAATGACAATGCAAGGCAGTCAATGATAATGCACAAGGCAAACATCCAAAAACTTGTAAAATTGATGAATACATTCAAAGAGTAAATGATTTGATTCTTAAGACAGATCGTTAACTTTACACTGAGCTAAATAAACAAGATCCATTTCAATGGAACAAATCAAAATGAGGAAAGTTTCCATGAAGGTAGATGCAAGAATTTTGTTCTGAGTCAAGAAAAAAATACACACACACACAAAAAAAACTGCAACTTGTTATGATCTTTCAAGCAGTTTTGAACTGCTTGAAAGATCATAACTACTATCTCCTGCAGAAAACTATAAATAACAAAACATGGGTGTTTCAGTATGACCCACAAATAGCATTAGCAGTGGCAAATGATGCAAGGAAGCAAGCTTATATAGCATCAGCCTATGGGGAAGGGGGGGGGAAACACTTCCCACTTCACCTATTCCCTCCAATAGTTCATCTAGTTCTTCCTTGAATTTATTTAAGCTATCAACTTACACAACAACAACAGATGGAAGTTTATTCCAGCAATCAACTACCCACTGGCAAAAGTACACACAAATATTCTGCAACTGCCCTTCCTCAATTTGAATTTATGTCCCCTCATGTGCGTAGACTAAGCAACAGGAAGAATCCCATCAGCATTGAACTTGCTCAACCCATTCAAAGCCTTAAACACCTAATCAGATGCCTAGTCTCCAGACACTGCAATTTGGTGAATTGAAGCCTTACTTGGTAAAAGCATCCCCTTGTTTCCTGTACAAATCTCGCTGCCCTTCTCTGTACTCATTCTAGCAGCTCTACATCATTCCTAAAATGAGGCCTCCACACCTGTATGCAGTACTCAAGATGTGGACTGACCACTGCTTTATACAGTGAGATAATCACCTCCTTATCCTTGCTAGCAAAATTCCTGTATATCATTGACAAAACACCAAAAGCTGTTCTGGCAGCCTGTCTGCACTGTTCAGAAAAGACATCCAACTGCACAATTATCCCCAAGTCTTTTTCATTTTCCACTACCCTGAGTGTAAAACTGCACAGTTGGTATATTACTCTGCAGTTCCAGCTACCCATATGCATTACTTTGCACTTGTCATTGCAAAACTTCAATTATCATTTCTCAGCCCATCCGTCTAACTTTTATAGATTCTGTTGCAGTAGCATACCATCATTCCTGTCATTAACCACCCTGCCAACTGTTGTATCATCTACAAACTTGGACATTAAGCTTGATATGCCTTTGTCAATATCATTGATAAATACAGAAAACAACAATGGGCCCAACACGGAACCCTGAAGGACTCCACTGATAATATCAAGATTTCTTCTAATAAATCCATGCTGTATCTGAAGTATAACTGCACCCTTTTCTAGATGATCCAGCATTACTTCTTTTAACAGTGACTGTACAATTTTCCCTGAAACAGAAGTTAAAACTAACACGTAATTACAGATCTGTAATTTCGAGTGTCACTCTTTGATACCACTTGCAAATGGTTGGGGATCGGTGGGGACCTCCCTTGAATCCAAAGAGACCCTCAATAATTATGGCTAAGGGTTTACTTACTTCCTTCACTGCCCCACTTCCTAATTTAATTGGATTGATCTGATCTAACCCAGGCACCTTTCTTATGCTTAACTTCAACAATTTCTCTTCCACTTTCCTCTTAGTTAGTACAAAATCATTCAGTTCTCTGTTAGAGTTTAATAAACTTCTGGTGTTCCTTCCCTAAAGAATTCCTCATGTGTGAATGTAGATGCAAAATACTCATTCAGTTTGTCAGCAACCTGAGCATGATCATCAACAATCAAACCATCAATAACAAGTGGACAGATTTGATTCACCCACTTCCTTCTAGTGTTTACATAAGTAAAGAAGTCTTTGCTGTTCTTCTTTGCATCCTTTGCCAAAGATTTCTTGTAATTTGCCTTTGCTTGCCTAATCTCCTCTGTGACTTGATTACTGGCTAGTTTATATCTACCAAGACTTCTGTGTTGCCTGAAAATTTATATGCATCCTATGCATTTTAATTCTCTGCTACAAGTCCCATCAGTTGATCTGACATCCATTTATGCATATACCTTGAAGAGCATTTTTTAGTTGCCATGAAAAGCCTCAGGGAAAATCACAGCTTCTATGATGAATTCCTTGAATGCTTCCCATTTAGAATTTGTTGATGGTAACATCATCAGTTGTTCTCACTCTAGTTACTTTTATGGAAGCAAAAGCCCTTCCCTTTACCCTTGATGGTAGTTACATCTTTAAGTAAATCCCACATCAGTACACTGAGATCACAGCAACCAAGTGGTTCTTTTTTTCTGGAGATTTTTAATGCATGAATAATCACTGCTGATAATCAGATCAACAGTATTAACTCCCTCTGGTTGCCTCTCTAACATACTGCTGTAGAAAACAGTCAGTTTCTAGCTTCATTTCTTGTGCTGCCTGGGTTCCCCGCCCAGGCAGCACAAGAAATGAAGCTAGAAAGATGGGCAAAGAAGACACTGCAATGACCTCCACCAATATCACATTGATAATATTCCTTCCAATACATGCCTCACAAGCAGGATGCTCTTCCCCGAGACTGAAGGATTCATGCTGGCTATCCAAGATCAGGTAATCAACACCAGAAACTATAGAAAATACATAGCAAAGGAGCCCGGAATGTCAGATGACACATGTCAATGATGCCAACTGGCCTCAGAAACGATCCAACACATCACCGCAGGGTGCAAGGTAATCACCCAGACTGAGTACATTCATAGACACAACCAGGTAGTGAGGATAATACATCAGAAGCTAGTGAGGAAATACCAGTTGACCAAAGAAAGTGTACCATACTACAAATACGAACCCCAGGCAATACTAGAGACCCCAACCCACAAGCTGTACTGGGACTACGCCATAATAACAGATAGGTCCATCCCACACAAGAGACCAGACATAAATCTTGTAGATAAGATGGAAAAGGCTATCTTCCTGATTGACATAGCAGTGCCCAACACTAGCAATGTCCAGAAAACCCATGAGAAAAAAATTAGGAAGTACACAAACCTGAGACATGAGGCCAAGGAGATGTGGCATATGCAAAAAGTAACAACCAGCTCGATCATTGTGTCAACCACCGGTATGGTGGTTGACACAATGCAGCCTAGCAGCAATAGGTCTCCTAGAGAACACCTACAAGGAACTCCAGAAAGTCGCAATCCTGAACACCTGTAGGATAGTCAGAGTTCCTCAACCAACAGTAACACCAGACATTACAACCTGGTAATGTCTGGTGTTACTGTGTACTTGGAAGCAATACCCGTCACGAGGTGTAACCCCCAAGCAGCGAGAAATAATATAAAAGCAATAATAATATGGCCATAGTGCACCACTAACCTTTGAATTTTCCCAAACTGTCAGCCTCAACCACCAGTGTAGGTAACCTATTCCAGTAATTTATAACTCACATTCCACACTCCACCTTTATTCTTTTATCTAAACCTTGGTTTTCCGATAAATGTGGTAATGCTATACAAGATAAGAATGTTGCATATTGCAATTAATTCTCCATTAACACTGGTGTTCCCCAAGGTTCAGTTTTTTCTCCCATACTTTTACTCTTGTATACCTTCTTCAAGTGATCAGAAATCCTACCATAGTTTTGCTGATGATAGCACTTCGCATTCCACCTTCCAGCTTTAGAAACCTTGCCCTGCACGAATAGCTTCAACTTCTTGAATATCCATTACCAATTCCTGAAATGCTGATTTCCAGGTAATTCTCCAATGGGGCAAAGACAACTTAGTTGACTTCAATCCTTCTAAAACTCAGTCCTGTCTTTTATCCCGCAAAAAGGATTCTTCTGTTCCTATGCTTATCTTTGATGACACCCTGATTTCTAGGCAAGATCATATATTTATATTGGGGATTATCCTGACTTCTATTCTCTCTTGGCATAAGCACATTACTTCTTCTGTATCTAAAAAACTGAGTTTTCTCTTTTGCTCTCAGCATTACTTTTCTTCCAAACAGCTTTCCTCTGTACAAATTGCAAATTGTCCTACAATGGAATACCGTTTCCACATCTGGGGCAGTGTCCCCAAACCACTCTCAGGCTTATAAATTCCATTCAAAAGAGGGCAGCAAGGTTAATTAATGACTCATCTCTAACAAAGTTTCTCCACTCTGTCTCACAGAACAGCTGTTTTGTTTTTGCTGCCTGCCTTTTCTATAGATACTTCTACGGGCACTGTTCTTCTGAATTGGCTTCTATAATTCCCGCTCTCTCTTCCGAACCAATCCGAACATGTTCAACATCCCTTTACTGTCCAACTTCTCTTCTTCCTCATTTATTCATTCAGTTTCCGTTTTCTGTAACAACCTTCCTTCATACATATTTCCCAAAAATTACAATCCATAGAAATTCAAGTCTAATGTCAACAAGTATCTTCTTTCATCTTCTCAACCTTCAGCCCATGCATGGTACTAAGTACTATAGGTTCTAATACCTCTTGTGCTTGGGGTTCTCAAATAAAAAAAAAAAAAAAAAAAAAAAAAGAAATAGTGCAAAATCAGTTCAAGCACTGCTTGAGCATATGGCCAACCCTAGAATTAAATCTAGCAATTCAAGTGGTTTTTTGGGCTCACCGACTTTTATAAAAATAGTTGGAAACTGGATTGAACTTCATGAAGATGCAAAACACTGGAGAGGAGCAGCAGTAGTAGCAGCTTCATTTTTTTTTGCTGGAGTTTGTTGTGTTTATATCTAATATATTTATAGTTTATTCCCTTGTTTGTAACTTTGAATAAGTTAACTCATATTGTACCAACTTAAAATAGACAACTATTTTCATATAAAGTGATTATTTCTGCTGTCTATTTTACAGATCAGAATTTATTGTGGCAAAAAATTTATTGTGGAATCTTTGTGGCAATTTTTTATTTGCATAAGAGGCAGTTTTATTTACTTAATAAAAAATATGAACAAACCATTTCATGCTACTGTATGTATCTGCAAATGATATGAACTTACTGGTTTAAAAAATAGAGCAGTTCATGAACGATGTGTACAATAAATTCAGGCAGGGTGAACTGCGAATTAGCCAAATGTATAGCTGGGAATGTGCGAAATCCTGCATTTACCATAACAGACTTAACAGTTGTACCTTATGTTTATTTGTTCCTGAAACAGTGATAGTTTTCTGATAAACGTATGCTCAGATCTAAAATACAATATTTATCTTTGTGGCATATATATATCAATTAGCACTGATTTAACATCATAAAATTAAAATGCCACAAACATTAATAATTTGTTTAAATTCAAGAGACATGACATCCCACAAATTAGTATAATTATTGTAAGAATATTTCTGAATTGCATATATGCTAATGAGTAAGGAAACATTTTGTAAATAGCTGAATATTATTATCAATCCCTTAGTGTTATTAGTTACAGAGGACCCAAAGTGATAACATTAAGCTGAATCTAGTTCAAGGATATATTATTATTATTTTAGAATACTGTAACATAAGCTTTATACTTCTCTACAGAAATCAACTTTTATTACACTCAAGTATCAGAGGGATGTCCCATATGTCCTAAGCCTAGTCAGGATGAGATGTTTATACATTCATGAAATTGATAAAACACCACCAACAATATCTATTAATTCATCATGGATGACTTCCAAGACCATGGACTTGCCAAATATAACAGTTCAATGAACTGTAAGACAGTATCCTGAACAAATTCTGATTAGCTGCAATGTGCTAGGGAAATTTTTCTACCTGTTTGTAGTAGACTCAGAGGAATTCCTGTATTTCATAAAAGTGGACAAAACTAATTTTTAAATGCAGATTTCTAAAATAAATTCTTTCTTTGCTTTTTTCTATTAGAAAAACCATTAACAACACCATCACAGTTCATATTGCAAGTAAGTCAGTGCTGGAATAACCCTTCTGGAAATAACTTCAAAACCAAATTTATTGAAAGGCTTTTGAATTTATTTAAAATTAAAAAATTACATTTAACACAAGATCATTTTATTATGTTTGATAAATAATGCAGTGAGTCCTAGGAATGAATAGTTCCTAGGGCTTACAAACACCAAAAGACAACCCTGGGTGCACCACTTTCAACCCAAATCTAAACAGTCTAAAGAGGAAATATCCCACCAAAGATGGTCAAATCTGTTCCTTCTGCTGAGAGTCATAGAATTGGCCTTTTGGAATTCTTAGTATGCTGGTATTTCCTCCAAAATGACAAACTATTACTGGAGCATATTATTCCAATCTCATAATTCAAATGTGAGATGAAATCAAGAAAAAGCCAGAGAAATTGGCAAAAAATGGGTGTGTTTCTCCAGGAAATGTACCAAGTCCAGGAAATGTATTTGGTCCTTGAGGTTGTCACAGACATTCTCTCAGACATGCCAGACAAGCTGTACTTGCTACCTGGGAGTCTAAAACGCTGATGGAACTGATATTCGGGTGACACTCAAGTCAAGTGGACCCAATTTCGGCGAAGTCCGGACGGTCTGTGACAGCCAAATCCTCTGCTTGCACCTTCACGACGGTGGGACTGTTAGTAATCCTGGGTATAACCTCCATGCACAAGTACATGGTGGGTGACCACCCAGGTGTGAACCAACGTAAGCAGGGGTCAAGCAGGGGCCCACACCACATGGAGGAACGCCGCCCCTCTATGTTACCAGGCAGTACTAGGTGGTAGATGACTCTCATCAACCGGTGAAATACCACCACTTTGCTTATTGGAGGCTTGAAGTGGTGGAACCCATGTTTAGTCTCTAGAGCTAATTTCCGGTCAACCCTTCCCTATCTCTTCCATCATGCAGTATGATTGATGACTTTTGAGGTTATGATGAACGTCGTGGCGAGATCCAATATTCCTTACATTTCGAGGGTACAGCTCTAAAACGGTGTTCGCAGGCCGGCCGCTAGTTAGTACACCGGACCGAACCTATTGGTAACTCTCTAGGAGGCTTCCGGATCAGCTAGTGTATAATCTTGCTACTTCTACTCTGCCAGATAGTGACTGGAGGGAGTCCGAGTAGTGTGTATGCGGGGAGCATTGTTGAGGCCACGTTAAGTCAAGGATCTGGGTATATTCTTACCACATGTACTCCATATCCAAAAATTTCATTACTTCATACAGCATGTCCCACCCACTTTTTCTTACTATTGAATACACCACGAATTGTCAAACTAATAGAGCAAGCTTATCTGCGAAAAGATCTAAACCTCCCAAGGACTTCCTAATTCATTTCACAAATATACATGGTCTCAATTCTAATCTCAACGATGTCCATTTCCACTTGCAGTCTGCCAAACCCCATGTACTTTTTCTGACAGAATCTCAGTTATCGGTTGATTCAACTACTGCTCATCTAAGATGCCCAAATTATTCGCTGAATGATTCCTTTTGCCTCAAAGGTGGTACTTGTGCATATGTCCATTCTGATATTCCCTGTCAGAGACTTGGCAATTTGGAATCTCCTCTCTTTGATCTTCTCTGGCTTAAAATCTCTCTACCTCATTGTGTCAAATTCATCTGTTGTCTCTACCGTTCTCCCAACTCCACTAATCACTTGGAGCTCTTTGACTTCCTCTCTTTGCAACTTGACTTTCTCCAGTCCAACTTTCCTAACAGTGAGATAATTTTCCTTGGTGATTTTAATGTTCACAACTCCAGCTGGCTTCCGTTTTCTAGTCGCACCGACCCAGCAGGTTGAGATGCTGAGGCTTTTGCAATTACTAATGACCTAGCACAGATTGTTCATTTACCTATAAGAATACTGGACAATCCTAATCATACAGCCAATACGCTTGATCTTTTTCTCACAAACAACTCTTCTAAGTACACGGTCGAAGTGAGAGGTCCTTTAGGCACTTCAGATCACAACTTGGTGATTGTCTCTTCTCCAATGAAACCTTTATCTCATGGCTATTCCCAACCTCGTGTTGTTTGGCATTACAAGAATGCAAAATGGGATGACCTGCGAGACTTCTTTTCCTTGGTCAGATTACTGTTTCAAAACTTCTGATGTCAACGTTTGCTCAGATCGTGTCAGTGAAATTATTCTTGCAGGAATGGAATCCTTTATCCCACACTCCACTTTAAAATCTCGTCCTTTATCTAAACCTTGGTTTTCCAATAAATGTGCTAAGGCTGTCCAAGAGAAGAACGTTGCATATCGTAATTGGCTTGTTTCTAATTCTTCAGTTTCATTTTCTGCCTACACCAAAGCTCGCAACAACTGTAAAGCAGTTATTAATCAGTCCAAACTAGAGTTTGAACAGGCTAGGAGTAGAAAACTTGCTTCTTGCCATAATGGTAGCAGAGCATTCTGTTCTCTTGCCAAAGCTATTGGCCGCAACTTTTGCCCATCTCTGCCCAAACCAGATGGTTCTGTTGTCACTTCAGCCAAGGATAAAGCTGACCTGCTAGTATGCCATTTTTCTTCCAGCTCATGTATTAATGATCTTGGTAAAAACCTCCCACCATTCCCAACACGCTCCATTCAATGCCTCCTGTGGTTGTCCGTAAAAAGGATATTAGAAGGATTTTGATGAATCTTGATGCTAAGAAAGCTCCAGGTCCCGATGGTATTTCTCCACTTGTTCTCAAAACCTGTGATCCTAAACTTACTCCTATTCTTTGCCACCTTTTTTCACTTTCTTATTCCAAAGGTATTTTTCCTTCTGATTGGAAATTTGCTCAAATCCAGCCAGTTCCTAAAAAGGGTGACAAATCCCTCCCATCCAATTATCGCCCCACTGCAATTACTTCTACTCTTTCTAAAGTAATGGAGAAATCAATTAACCGCCAACTCTTAAACTACCTAGAAAGCTTCCGTCTGATCAACGATCGCCAGTATGGATTCCATCAGTGTCGATCCACTGGTGATATTCTGGCTTATGTTACCCATTTATGGACTAATTCAATGGAAAGGTTCGGTGAAACACAAGTAGTTTCTCTTGACATCTCAAAGGCTTTTGATCGTGTTTGGCATAAAGGTCTTCTAAACAAGCTTCCATCTTATGGTTTACCAACTGTTTTTAGTAATTGGTTATCCAGTTTTCTCTCTGATCGCTCACTGAGCGTGATGGTAGATGGCTCTCTGTCTTCTAACTTCTTCACAAATGCCAGTGTCCTCCAAGGTTCAGTTCTTTCCCCCACTCTTTTCCTCTTGTATATTAATGACCTTCTTCCATTGACTGGAAGTCCTATCCATAGTTTTGCCGATGATAGCACATTGCATTCCACTTTCCATTGTAAGAAACCTTGTTCTGCTCAATCAGCTTCAACTTCTCGAAAATCTGCTACCAATCCTTAAATGCCGATTTCCAGGTAATTCTCCAGTGGGGCAAAGACAACTTAGTTGATTTCAACCCTTCTAAAACTCAGTCTTGTCTTATATCTAGCAAAAAGGATTCTTCTGCTCCTATGCTTATCTTTGGTGGCACTCCGATTTCTAGGCAAAATGATATATCTCTTTTGGGGATTACCCTGACTTCTAATCTCTCTTGGCACAAGCACATTACAAATATTGCTTCCTCTGCATCTAAAAAACTTGGTTTTCTCTTTCGCTCTCAGCGTTACTTTTCTTCCAAACAGATGTTCACTCTGTACAAATCACAAATCCGCCCTACCATGGAATTTTGTTCCCACATTTGGGGTGATGCCCCCAAAACCTCTCTCAGGCTTCTTGATTCTGTTCAGAAGAGGGCAGTTAGGTTAATTAATGATTCATCTCTAACAGAGTCTCTCCACTCGCTTTCTCATAGACGCACTGTTTCTGCTGCATGCCTCTTCTACAGATACTTCCATGGGCACTGTTCTTCTGGAGTGGCTTCTATAATTCCCGCTCTCTCTTTCAAAACAGTCTGAACACATGCTGCCACCAGCCAACATCCATTTACTGTCCAACTTCAAACCCACAGAACCAACTTTTCATCTTCCTCATTTATTCATTCAACTGCCGTTTTCTGGAACAACCTTCCTTCATACGTATTTCCTGAAAATTACAATCTACAGAAGTTCAAGTCCAATGTCAACAAATATCTTCTTTCGTCTTCTCAACCTTCAACCCAAGCACGGTACTAAGTACTATAGGTTCTAATACCTCTCGTGTTTGGGGTTCACATAAAAAAAAAAAAAAAAAAAGGTCACTCACTGCTGACACGACTGCAATCTACAAGTGCATATTTCAGTTATTTCAGCATCCCCCTTATTCACTTTATTTGGTACCCTTTGACTTTCATGTGTTTCCTAATCGTACAAAAAAAAAAAAAAAAATAAATAAATAAATAAAAAAATAAAAAAGCATCCATTTTGTCACCAATGAAAAGGCTATTGCAGCTATGGGTGGGCAGTTAAACTTGACAAAGCATTCTCTAAAGCTGGGATAAAATTACTTCAGCACTATTGGGCCAAGTGTGTGTGTGGAGCTACACTGAGACTATGCTGAGAAGTTAGCAACCTAGAAGTGATCCACAAAGTAGGTACCCTCTTGGTTAGGCTTAGCACTATAGGACATCCCTGTATATTTTTTTCCCAATACCTAAATGGAACCACACATGGCTAATGTAATTAGAAGCATACTGTTGAGTCTGCCAATAATGCCTAGTAAGTAGAGGGGCATAGAACATAACAAATCTGAAATCTGCAATTCCTTAGCCTTACCTTTAACTTGTATTTAAAATATCTGATAAAGCTGCTTCGATCTGATGCCTTGCTATCACACTCATCATTTGAGGCTAAAATCAGATGACATTAAAATTCCAAATAATTTTTGGTTAATAGCATGTCTCTGAAAGGAAAACAATTCTGTTCAGCAGCCTTAGCAATTGAAAATCAGAAGACTTAACTAACAGCAACATTTTCACTGAAAAATAGAAAGAAAAAAAAAAAAAAAAAAACTGCCAAAGTGCTATTAAAAGAATAGCAATCATAAATCATACAGTAAAAATAAAAGAATAAACTTTTATTCTAAACTAAAATTTCATTCTAAACTTAACTGGAAGGAATAATTTATAGCTGGAGCTAACAATAAGTTTTTCAAAAAACTGGTAGTACTATTTCACTTAATTATAAAAGTGATTGTTCTCAAGAAATCTGCATTGCAAATATCAAAAGTGCTGGTCTAAAATAATACAATTTAGAACATCCCCAGTGTGTTCAAAACTATTGCAATTCCTCTCTATATAACAAGGATTGGTGAGAGGAACAAAGGGGTGTGCGTACAAAGAAAGGTTTAAATTCTGCAAGTTGCAGCATCTGGAGACTAGGCACCTGCAAGGTGATCTGATAGAGGTGTATAAGGCCTTGAATGGTTTGAGCAGGCTCAATGCTGACGGGATACTTCTGCTTGCTCAGACTAAGAACCTGAGGGGGCATAGATTCAAATTGAGGAAAGACAGTTGTGGAATAGATGTGCGGAAGTTTGCCCTTAGCCAGCGGGTAGTTGATTGCTGGAGCAGACTTCCATCTGTTGTTGTGGAAGTTGATAGCTTAAATAAATTTAAGGCTGAACTAGACAAACATTTGGAGTGGCCGGATGTGCGAAATGGGAAAGTTTTTTTTTTGGCTGATGCTGTATAAGCTTGCTTTCATGCATCATATGCCTCAACTAATGCTAATTTCACATCTTAAAATGGATGGTAGTCATGAAATCATATTAGCATTAATATGATAATGTCCAAAGGATTCAAAGGGAAGCAGACTTATTCTGCAAAATATAAAAAAATTAAAAAAGGTACACATTGAATTTGGCAATATTCAAGTTAAGCCTTGAATAGTGCCAAACCCTCGCCAAGCTTGGAGATAATTTGTTCCATTTATCTGAAACATGCTGTTTTAGATTTTTATATTTTTACATGTGTTCTATAGCTCTTGTGTTGCCTATCAGTGAGAAAGTACCTTTGTCTCATTTGTTTCACTGATTCCCACAAAGGCCTTGGACATCTCAATCAGATCTTACTTTAAGATCTCTAAATTGCCAAGCTTTGCAGACCACACACTTTTAGTTCTCCTTAACAATCTCCTTAATAATCTAGTTGCCCTTCTTTAAATCCTCTCTAGAAGTTGTGTTGTTTTTTTTTTTGTAGATGCAGCATCTAGCCCTAAATAAAATATTCCAACATCAACAATAATAATCATCCTTCAACCCTACTTGCAAAGGTTTAATAAATTACTGATAGGATGGCATGTAATCCTCTTGCCGTCTCATTACACTGTATGAAAACTTCATTTTTGGTATTGCAGAAGTCTTTCTCATCCTGAACTACCTTAGTCTCAGCCATAATTATATAAAAACGAATAAAGAAAAAAAACCACATTTAAAACATAAATATGGTTCATGTTGTAAATTGTGAGTCAAATTCATGTTTTAAAGACAATTATTTTCTTCACTTGATTTTTTTTTTAGAGAAGTCCTTGACAATATTTCCTTTTTTTTTTTATCAAGCTTTTTGAAAAATAAACTTTTTGTTCTCAACCTACTCAAAACTTTTTTTCCTCACAGTTTATCGAGAGTACTTAGCAAAATAAATTTTATCTCAAAAAAATTTAAACTTGTTAAGCTCATTTCAAGGCAATTCTTGTGTGACAAACACTGAGAAAAACAAAGACAAGAATGGGAGTCAGTTACATGTTAAATGACTATAAAGAGTATAACAAACAACTAAACAAACAAATAGAATACGTCAATGGATCAGAATGTTATTTTTAACTTTTCAGACAGTGAATGGAACTCAGTAGCACAACATTTCTCGATTTCCTGGATGTCTATTTTCTACCACAAAGAGTTAGTGAGGCAATAAAAGAAGGCAATAATCTTGATATGGTTATCAGCAATTCATCACATATTCAGAATCTTCAAGTAAAGGAACCTTTAGGTGAAAGGGATTGCAGTGTATCAATGTGGGATTTATTCAAAGAAATAACTACTGTCAAGGACGGAAAGAAGGATTTCGTTTACAGAAAAGTGATTATAATGGGCTGAAACATTTTTTATATTCTTTTCAGGGTGATGAACTAATGTTAACAAATATAAATGCCAAACGAGAAGTGTTCAAGTAATTATAGAGATCACTAAAATGTTTTATACCAACTAGGAGATATTATTCATGGTTAGACCAAAATGGATGTCAAATGAACAATAAGGAGCTTAATAACAAAAGAAGAATGTGTAGGATGATTATAAATTGTTAGGAATAAGTTTTACTTATCCTTGACAATTTATAGTACAAACCTATTTAAGAATAGTCTATACTGCCCAAGAAATACGTAACTCAAGCTAAGGTGAAGAGTCTTTGGCTCAGAGTGCAAAGAAAAATAAGGCAGAAATCTCCGTATATATATTAATGCTAAAAGGAAAGTGATGAATCATATGGTACACTGGATTAGAATGGCACAACTGTAATGACATGAAATGAAATTGTCTCCTTGAAAATGATTTAATGATGCTCAGCAGTCTGAAACCTCTGTTTGAATATTTCATACAAACAAACTGATATCTCACATTAAATTAATTATAATTTTTCTTGTACTATTCATCGATGTTTGTATAAAAATATATGCATAATAATATAATGTAACAGGGGTGTCCAACTTAATTTGTGATGAGATCTACTTTTTTTCTTCAAAATTTGCAGTGATCTACCATCTCATGGATTTCATTGCACATGTTTAATAAAGTTAATCAACACATATTGAAAAACATTGTTTATAAATTTTAAAATTAAATACACTTTTAATTAAATACACTTTAAATACACGTATTTAAATTTTTAATTTATGTGAAGTTTGTGTCTTTATGTCATCTGCCAAACTTTCAAAATCGGGATATACTGTGATAAGGCCAACCGTAAAGAATCTTCTGTATGCAAGTCTGTAAGAGTAGAGCAATTCTTCGTCTTTGTTTCAAATGCAAAAAGGCCGATTCACATAGATATGTGGAACCAAAACAGGAATTAAAAAGTTCACTGCATTTTTTTACATTTGGGTACTTTTTTCAGCAAACATATTTCCAAAAGTCTTTTTTGATGATCTGGCTTTTAGAAAGATATTGTTTCGCAATGTAACAATTTCATTTTCAAGTAATATTTTCTCCATGTGAAAAATCTTAGAGATTTTTTCTGTAATTTGTTTCGTTGTATCTAAGTTGACATTAAATGGATAAGAAATATATTGAACAATGTCTTCAATTGTTTTAAAATCACTGAATCTGGTTTCAAAATCATCCACAACTTTCTCAATTTCAGAAACATAAAACATATTTCTCAGTATTAAATTCAAAAACAGGATATTTTTGCAAATGACCTTGCATCTTTGCAAAATGATTGAATTTTTAAAACCAGATGACACAACCACTCCATATCTTGTAGCTGCCGATAATCATCTCCCTTCTGATCAACAAATTTTTTCATTTCATTCAGCAAATTTTGAAATCTCTGTAGAAACTTACTCCAACTCAGCCACCTCACATCTGTGTGTGATATCAGATCTGGTTCATTTTTATCAAGTCGCATTTTGAAAAATCTCCTTTGAAGAGATTGTTCTCTGATGGAATTCACAATTTTGAAAGCTATGTCCAATAACACTTTTAGTATTTAAGTATTTAATCTTTTGCTGGCTAACACATGTTAGCCAGTAAAATATGATACAGTACTGTGGTAACTCAAAAAATCTGGGAATTCATCATCCTTTTGGCACAATGTGATGAATCTGTTAAGATTCTCCGTCATTGCTTTAGCTCCACCTGTTGTTATTGATACGAGCTTAAATAGTGGTAATTTATTGTTTTCAATAAAATTTTTGAATGTGTTATATATATATATATCAAGACCTCTAGTGTTTTTCTTTTAACGAAACAATACCGAGCAATTCTTCTCTGGTGGTAGAATCATCGAAACGCAGACGAATAAAAATGAGCAATTGAGCTGTATAACTGACGTACACAAAATTAGCAATATGAGCATGCAATTGTTCGCTCACATTTTTACTCATTTTTTCGATGCGTCGCATCACAGTATTTTGAGATAATTGCAGATCTTGAAGAGCACTTTTAATTTCATTTTTTTCTTAAAATTTTCAAAAAGAGAATCTGTTATTTCTAAAAATACGTCTTTGATGAACTGACCATCAGAAAATGGTTTGTATTTTTTTCAAGATGACTCTTTAAATGATGCAATAGTTACTGCTTTAGATTGTAAATTAGGTGTCATGAAGAAATTTTGTTGTGCAAATAATCTGAATTTAAGTTCTTTTAATTTATTTTTTCTAAGGTCATTATTAGGCGGAAAATCCGATTAGTATTTACCATGGATTGCATTAAAGTGCCTTTCTAAATTTCCTTTTTTGGATATGGCCATGGAAGCATTGCAAATCAAACAACAACATTTTTCTTTTATCATTACAAAAAAGTATTCTAGTTCCCACCCTTGATGAAAATGATACGTTTTACTCTTTTTTGTAATATTCATTTTAAGTCAAATACAGGGTTATTCAAAATAAAGTCCGGGGTTTCAAACAATTCCTGTACTGAAACCCCGGACTTCATTTTGAATAGCCCTGTATTAAAGTAACGTATAAGTACTGTCCAGTTATTAATATTAAGTAAGCTAAATAAGGATTCGACGCATACACTATGCTCTCCACAACGAAACTGCGTGAATTTTCACTAAACAAGCTCACTGGTTGCATGGCAACAAGAGTAGTCACGTGGTTCAACGGATTTGTAATAAGCGTATGCTGTGGGGCACATAATAATAATAGCATTTAGATTTTGACTAACCTGGTTTTTTTTATATATTTAAAATTCGTCTTGATCAACCAAAATTAAAGCTGCGATCGACTTTAATTTTGGTTGATATATAACCCTCATATATAATATAATATAATATAATATAATATAATATAATAATATAATAATATACAGTAATCACTAAAAGTACAAGAAATATTATAATTAATTTAATGTGAGATATATATATATACAGTGGGCCCAACATCTGATGGCAATCCGTTCCACAAAACCCATTGTATGTTGAAAACATAAGTTGAAACCAATAATACATTGATTTCCTGTAATTCGTTCCCCAACAACACATAAAATAGGTATTTCTTGCATATTATACTTAATTTTATTTAAAAATGAGTTTTTTTTAATAAAGATTACTAAATAAATAGTCATAACACATCTTAAAATAAAAAAACAAACAAAAAACAGACGAAGTGCAGAGCTGATGAAATCAATGGTGGCATGGTGGTGGGACTATATCAAGTGTCAAGCATCTTTTCAGTCTTTTGTTGCTACTGGATCCTACTTTTGTTGCTCCTAAGGCAAAGAAACTGTCCAAATGGACTGATTTTGACAATTTTGTGTAGTTTCCTGAAGTCATGTCACTCTCCGTAATTTTCTCCAACTCTTGTAGCTCCTTTGCTGTTAGCTCACACCCATGAGTGTCAATAAGGTCCTCCAAATCCTCTTCGCCAACCTCCAGACCCATTGATTTACCAAGAGTGACAATATCATTTTTCAATGCACCATCATCTTCAAATCCATCAACATTATGAATAATTAAAGGCCAGATCTTTTTCCAGGCTGAATTTAAGCACCTGGTGGAAACATCATTCCAGGAACTTACAATAAGCTTCACACAGTCCAGCATGTTGAACTTTGACCTCCAAAAATCTTTGAGGGTGAGAGCATTTTCATCAGAGGCCGCTGCAAAGCAACTTGCAAACATTTTCATGGTGTAGATTTTCTTTAAGTTTACAATCACTTGCTGGTTTGGTTGAAGAAGAGGAGTGGTGTTGGGTGGCAAAAATCTGACTTGAACAAAGTCAAATTGTACCTGAAGAGATTGAACAAGGTTGGGATCATGGCCTGGCGTATTATTCAGCAGGAGCAGTGCCTTCACAGGAAGCTTATTTTTCTCAAGATAACTCTTCACTGAAGAGCAGAAAATTTCAAGCTCCCATTCATTGAAGACATCCTGTAACCCAGGCCTTCTTGTTACTGTGCCAAAACACTTCTAGCATGCATTTGTTAACTTTTTGTTGTTCAAATACTATGGGGATATTAGAGTGATACAACAAGCAAAGGCTTCAGCTTAAAATCTCAAGAGGCATTGGCACCTGACAGAAGAGTGAGCCTATCTTTCATAGGCTTATGCCCAGGTAAACTAGCCTCATCCTTAGTGATGTACGTATTTCTGGGCATTCGCTTCCAGAAGAGGCCGATTTCGTAAATGTTAAAAACCTGCTGGGGAAGATAACTCTCTTGATCAACTAACTCTTGGAATTTGATTTTAAAGGTCTCAGCTGCTTTACTATCAGTACTGGATGCCTCCCCATGCCTTTCAACACTTTTGATATTCGCCCTTTTTTTTTTGAAGTGCTTGAACCAGCCTCTGCTGGCTTTAGTCTTCAAAGCGCAGAGCACTGCCACTGGTTGACGGAGCTTGAAGTTTCATATCATCATAGATCTGAAACAATCGTACAAGTGATGTTCCGTGCACCACACACTGAACGATAATGTTGTTTTTCAATAACAAAGACTAACTGGTTGAAAACAATCGTACAAGTGATGATCATTTTTTGTTCGAACATGTGCCACATGTCTGAAAATTTCCACCCATGTATCGTTCCAGCTAAATCAAAAAGCCATCGGTACCTGCAAATATCATCGGTCCTTAAAATAAAAGATCATATGGATGGTATATTGGATGTCGATGTCATCGTAAGTCGAGGCACTACTGTATACCGTATTATTTTGTTAAATATATATACTAGTTTATGGAGAAGATTATCGTAAAAACATACCTAGATAAATCAATGGAGAAAGCTTAAGTTACATATGCACAAAGTATAATATACAAAAACTTATCACTGTATACCTACAATTTGGGTGACTTCCTCCAGGATCAGTTACCCAAATTGAAAGGAAAAACAACGATAAGGGGTTCTCTGTTTGTAAAGAACAATATGCACTATGGCAAAATCAATTTTGAGGTTATATAACAAATAATAAAATTTTTAGGATTATATAAAATATAATAGAAATCAAGAAATTTCGAATTTATACAATGCATTGTACACGATCACACAGGGGTTACCATTTTCCAATTCTCACTAGAGGGCCACACACACACACACAACTCCATTTCTTTTTTGGCTACAGTAAGATGCACACATGGTTCTTTTGATTGGACATGGTAAGTCTGCTTTTACCACACGCTTTATTCTTGCTTTAGTTTTTAACTTTATATCCTTCGTTTTCTGTCAGGTCAACAATGGTCAATGATGATATTTATAACATAAAACTAATTTACTGTTATCAAATATTTTTGTTTATACTATTTTTCAGAATAAAAGTATGATGGTAGGTTTACTGCTTACAGGCAATTTTTTTCAATTAATTAGTTGCAATTAAGTTGTTTAAAGTTTAAACAAACTTGGTGCAATAGTAAAACAAAAGAATTCTATGTCTCAAAAATTGTGTGTATATGTGTATATATACAGGGTGATTCACTACCAGTGCGACAAACTTGCAGGAGGTGTAGGGGGCACAAAGACAAATCGGAATCGCATAGCATTGCAGGGTCTGAAATGCCTTCGTCATGTGGTAGAGGACGTTGAACGGGATGTCGCGTGAACAGCGATCACGCTGGAAGTCAGCATTTGCGAACCGGTTCCCCAGGCAGTAGGATGGACGAGTATTCAAACGTTGAACTGGCCGACATGCACCACACTTATGGAGCTGCGGACTGTAATGGGCGCACCGCTCTGCGCTTGTACCAGGAACGTTTCCCGCACAGGCGTGCTCCTCATCGTATGATGAGAAGGTTACGTGAGACTGGTTGTTTTACGAGAGGTACCATGAATCGAGAGCGAACGACGAGGCTGCCAGACAATGAGGAGAATGTCCTACGTCTTGCAGAAGGCAATCCGAGTACGAGTACTCGAGCGATAGGCCAAAGATTGGGTATTTCCCAATCCACTGTATGGAGGATACTGTCAACAAACCAAATGGGTTCATACCATCTGCAACGCGTCCAATCATTAGAGCCTGCGGATTATCCACTCCGGACGACTTTTGCTACTTGGTTTCTTCAACAGAAACAGTTCGCAAATGCTGACTTCCAGCGGGATCGCTGTTCACGTGACCTCCCGTTCAATGTCCTTTACCGCATGGCGAAGGCATTTCGGACCCTGCAATGCTATGTCATTCCGATTCGTCTTTGTGCCCTCTACACCTCCTGCAAGTTTGTCACACTGGTAGTGAATCACCCTGTATATATATATATATATATATATATATATAGGCCTGACGTAACCAAGTGGTTAGGAGCATGAGTGCAGTAGGTCCATGACTGCTAAATATGATTAACGTTTGTATTGATGATTTATTGTAAACTCCACTGACCTGGTGGTTGTGCTGGAGTATGAACAAGAACATTTATATATATATATATATATATATATATATATATATATATATATATATATATATATATATATATGAGTTAAGTTAATAATGGTAAGAGTTTTTTTTTTTTTTTTTAAAACGGATTTTTACAGAAACGGATAGCTCGTTAATTATGGTTGATACATTGTAAGGGTTAGCCCTCGAAAAAGTCCCTTGCAATGTATCTTATTGCCATAACTAACATTTTAATGGTATTTTTATATATATTTATTGCTTATGTCATGGCATAGATTGATTTTTTCCAGGTCACGTTGGGTACCCGCTATGGTTTATGGTTTACCTGATAAGCTAGTATATCATATTTTACTTTAAAAAAAAAAAAAAAAAAAACTCTTACCATTATTAACTTAACTCATATTCATACAGACCGATGTAATGTTTAATCGTCCTAGATGGCATTAATTGGTTATGTTACTACTTAATATTTATTATAATATTTATATTTATTATAACATTTAATATTTGCTTTGTTATACTTGGATATATATATATATATATATATATTATTTATTTATTTTTTTTTGAAAAGGAATACTTTCCAAAAAAAAGTGTAGAAAACATTAGTTTAGAAGACTTTCGCTAAACACGGGCTTAGAAATGCGACTGCTTGAGTTTCGGCACACTTTTCCATCAAATTTGACCAAAGATGAGTGACAAATGCCAAAATATCACAGTGGATTGACACTGATGGAATCCATATTGGCTATTAACTGATTAGATGGAAGGTTTCAAGATACTTTAACAGTTTGTAGTTGATGAATTCCCCATTACTTTGTAAACAGAAGAAGCAAGTGCAATGGGGTGATAACTGGACAGGAGGGATTTGTCATCCTTTTTTAGGAATTGTCTGGATATGAGAAAATTTCCATGCAAAAGGAAAAACATCATCATAATGATAAAGAGTAAAACGGTGAAACAAAATAGGAGCACAGCTTTCCAGAACAAGTGGAAAAATACTATCGGGATAGGAACTTTCCTGTCATCAAGACTGCTCAAAATTCTAGCATCCTTCTGTCAGAAGACCATGGGAAGCATTCGGTGAAGTGGAGTTAGTGTGGAAGGTGATTTAACAAGATTGTTGATACAAGAGTTAGAAGAAAAGCAGAACAATGGTAAGTTGGCTTTATCTTTAGCTGAATACGACAGAAATCTGGTTGTAAAAGAGGTGGAAGTACAGATGGAGAGAAGTTATAGCTGATAGCTTTAGAAAGAGCCAAAGCTATCAGCTTTGGCTCTTTCCAAAAGCCATAACTTCTGTCCAAACATTCTGGTAATAGTTTTGGCAAGAGCCAAAACTATTACCAGAATGCTCGACTACCATTTGGACAAAGAAGCCAATTTTCTACTCTTAGAGCCTGTTCAAAATATAGTTTGGATTGATTATTAACTGTTTTACAATCACTGCATGTTTTAGTGTATGTAAAATATTAAGCTGGATTGCATTCTTGGACATCTTAGCACATTTATTGGAAAATCAAGGTTTAGATAGAAGATGAGATTTGGGGGTGGAACATGGAATAAAGGCTTTCATCTCTATAAATTAATTTCCTTGACATAATTTGAGCAGAGGTGGATCAGAAGATTTAAAACACTAAACAAACGAAGAAAAAGCAGAATAGAAATCAAGAATATCATCTCATTTTTCATTCTTGTAATAGTAACAAAAATGAGGGAACAAATGGCCATAAAAGAGAGGCTCCATTATAGAAGAGACCATCACCAAATTGTGATCTGAGATGCCTAGAGAACCAAAACCAATAACTGACTGTATATTTTAAAGGTTGTTGGTGATGAAAAGACCAAGAGCACTGGGTATGTAGTTAGGATTGTCTAGTAGGTAAACAAACAAGCTGTCATTAATAATCACAAAAATCCTTACTACCTTGACCAGCTTGGTCTGTGTAAGCAGAATATTACCAAAGCCAACTGGAATTGTGAACATTAATGTTGCTAAGGAACATTACTCCTCCTAGGAAAGTTAGATTGGAGAAAGCCAAGTTGCAAATAAAGGAAGTCACAAAATGTTCGGAATGATTTGTATAGCTGTGAGATCAACTGGGGCAATTTTCTGCAATCAGATATGAAGTTTTCTGAGCAGTGCTGATAAGCTACTAGGAACAGCTCATGAGATTTTGTCAATGACATACAGGAAATTTGTTAGCAGGATTAAGGAGGTGATTATCCCATTTTATAAGGCAATGGTCAGGTCACATCTTGAGTACTTCATATAGATCAGGAGGCCTCATTTTAGGAAGGATGTAGAGCTGCTGGAATGGGTGCAGAGAAGGGCAATAAGACTGGTGAGGGGAACAAAGTAGTGCTCTTACCAAGAATGGCTTCAGTTCTACATATTGCAGTCTGGAGACTATGCACTTGCAAGGTGATCAGATTGAGGTGTTTAAAGTTTTGAATGGATCGAACAGGCTCAATGCTGATAGGTTTTTGCAGTACTTTGATCCAAGCCCGAGGCGGGAATCGAACCCGCGACCATGCTAATAGGATTCTTCCTCTTGCTCAGACTAGTCATTTGGGAGGGGGGGGGGCATAAATTCAAAACTAAAGTTATGATTGCAGAATAAATTTTGGAAGTTTGACTTCTGCTAGCAGGTGGTTGATTGTTGGAACAAATTCACCACACAACACAGTGGTAACCCCCAAGGCAGAATGAACTAGTCTCACAGGAACTAGTAGTTGTTGGTGACTCTATTGTCAGGAAAATGGGGAACATGCTTTGTAAAAAGGATAGGTGGAACAGGACCAGGGTATGTCTGTCAGGGGCAAAGGTTGATGACGTTGTAGAGCGGATATCATCTTTTAAGGGCACAAAAGGTGATTATTATTATTATTATTAATAGCCATATGGTGCAAGGAAGCCTGAGGCTTATGCTGCACCAGCCAAAAAAAATTTCTAAGTTACCCTGTGTGTGTGTGTGTGTGTGTGTGTGTGTGTGTGTGTGTGTGTGTGTGTGTGTGTGTGTGTGTGTGTGTGTGTGTGTGTGTGTGTGAGAGAGAGAGAGAGAGAGAGAGAGAGAGAGAGAGAGAGAGAGAGAGAGAGAGAGAAGTAGAAGGAAATCACCAAGAAAGAGAAGAATGATGATATCCAGCTGAGGACCCTGGGTGTGCCAAGCCCATACTCACCAGATGTGAGCCCCTGGGGTTAGATGTGAGCCCCTGGGTTTATAGTTGTACACGTTGGCACTAATGATACTAAGAGTAGGAGACCGGCAGAATTACTTAACAAGTACAGGTCACTGTTGAAAAAAAGCCGTGAATTAGAGTTGAATTTGAAAGTGTCTGCAATTCTGTCCAGACACGATAGGAGGGAGTATATGATGAGAGCCTTATCGATCAATTCGGCCCTGGAAAGATTGTGCAAGGCTCAAGGGGTATAATATATTTCCAGCCTGGTCTGTACTTGTTAACAGGAGAGACTGCTTCTACAGGGATGGGATACACTTAAATAGAAAAGGTGCAAGAATATTTGCTGATGCTATCGAGGCAGTGTTAGGTGGGTCGGAAAACTGCTAGTTTGGGGGGATACAAGGACTAATAGATTAACAGTAGCCACTGGCAGAGATGAAAGTGATTCTTGCACCGCTTCTATTGGAATGAGTAACAGCCTGGAAAACAAGATGCAGGATATTTCAGAGACTGCTGGGAGTCATTGCGGTACAAGTAAACACATGGGTTGTGTTAGGGTAGCTAAGAATAGGAACAGGTGCATATATACTTGCGTGTACACCAATGCTAGGCGTTTGGTAAATAATTTTGATGAATTTGAGGTATTGCTCAAAACATCAAAGGCAGATATTGTTGGGATATCAGAGACGTGGTGTCAGACAAATATAAGGAATGCAGAACTGGAATTTGGGGAGTACAATGTGTATAGAAAGGATAGACAGGATAGAAAGGGAGGAGGGGTTATGCTATTAGTTAAGAAACACAAAATCCAAGGAAGTGAAGCCAGACGACATCGCTGGACAGTGCAGTATCGAGTCAGTTTGGTGTGACATAAGCATCGGGAGATCAAAACTGAGAATAGGAGTGTGCTATAGGCCTAATGACTCTGATGAGTATAATAAGAAACTGTACAGGGAAATAGAGTGGGCCAGTAAATCAGAGAGTCTTATAATGGGGGATTTTAATTTCCCAGATATTGACTGGAATTTGTGGGTTGGTCACTCACACACTAGCAAGGCTTTTGTGGATTTATTGGATGATTGTTTTCCACATCAGCATGTTTGGGAGGCAACTAGAGGGAGTAATACTCTTGATTTGATTATCAGTAGTGATTCTTCATGCATTAAGAATCTGCAGATAAAGGAACCACTAGGTGGCAGTGATCACAATGTGCTGAAGTAGGATTTACTCAAAGAGGTAACTACCATCAGCGGTAAAGGGAAGGGTTTTTGCTTTCATAAAGGCGACTATGATGGTCTGAGACAGTATTTAAATTCTATACAGTGGGGCCAACTGATGATGATGTTACCAACAGCAAATTCAAAATGGGAAGCATTCAAAGAACTTATCTTGGAAGATATTAGGCGTTACATGCCAGCTAAGAAATATTGTTCAAGGTTTAGGCCTAAACTGATGTCAGATGAACTAATGAGACATACGGCAGAGAAGAAAAATGCATGGGATACATATAAATTAACATGTGACACAGAAGCCTATGATAGATATAAGCCGGTCTGTAACCAAGTTACAAAGGAGGTTAGGCAGGCGAAGGCAGATTACGAGAAATCTTTGGCAAAGGATGCAAAGAAAAACAGCAAAGAGTTCTTTACTTATGTAAACTCTAGAAGGAAGGGGATGAATCAGATTGGTCCACTTGATATCGATGGTTCAACTGTTGATGATCCTGCTCAGGTAGCTAACAAACTAAATGAATATTTTGCATCGATATTCACACATGAGTAGTTATTCAGTGAGAGGAATGCCAGAGGTGTATTCAACTGGCAGTAAGCTAGATAATCTTGTAATAACTGAGAGTAAAGTGGAGGAGAAATTGTTGAAGATAAACACAAGAAAGGCACCTGGGGTGGATGGGGGTCTATCCAGTTATATTAATTCATAATGCAAATTATATATACTTATATAACAATTTTATTCTTTATATAGCGGTACTACATAAAGATCAATTATAGATCACCACAAAATTAAAAAGATACCGTACCTTTTTATAATGAAATAAACATAAATTTTTAAAAAGAGTAACTTAAACCCAAATTATGTGGCACCTCTGGAATGTTGTTGTGGCACCCCAGTTGAAAACCACTGCAGCAAGCAGTAATCCCAGAATAGAATACCAAATGTGTGGTACTGCACTCAAGGTAACGGGAAAGAAAAAGACCTGTTGGGGGAGTAATTCTACAGTCTGGTATGAAGTTTTCTCAACAGTGCAGACAGGGTGATGGGACAACTCATGGGATTTTGTCAATGATATACATAATTTTTTCCTGAAGATAAGGAAGTGGTTGTTCCATTGTATAAGACAAGGGTTAGGCGATATCTTGACTGCTTACAGATATGGATACCTCATTGGAGGAAGGATGTGGATCTATTGAGATGGGTGTAGAGAAATGCAACAAGATTAGCCAAGGACAAAACATATCACCTTAATCTTACCTTCTGCATATTGCAGTATCTAGAAACTAGGCACCTGTAAAGAGACTTGATTGAGGTTTTTAAGGACTTAAATGGCCGTCATCCAATTAAGGATGCAAACGGCATCCTTACTTGGATGATGCACATAAGGGGACATAAATTAAACCTGAAAAAGGATAGTTGTGTGGAGAAGGGTTCCATGTGAACAGCAGTTGAACATGGGTCAGTCGGTCCTAAGGGATAGGAGAAATCCGTTCCGAAGCAGGATAGTTGTAAGTTAGGTGTGTGAAAATTTTCTTTTGGACAGAGGGAGAGAGATTGTTAGAACAATCTTTCGTCTTGTGTTGAGTTGGGTAATTTGAATAAAAATGAGGGAAGAATTAGACAAATCACTAGAGAGGATGGGCAGATAAGGATGATATGATTTTTTTTTTTTTTTTTGGCTGATGCTTCCTTACATCATTTGTCACTACTTCAAGCCTCCAATAAGCAAAGTTGTCGTACTGGACTGAGTGATGAGAGTTGTCTACCACCTAGTATTGTCTGGAGACACAAAGGATTAGCCATTCCTTTGTGTAATATGGATACCACACCTTGACCCCCTGCTTATGTTGGTTCATACCTGGGTGGGTACCTCCAGTTTACTGGGTACACTGTTCCTGATCCTACATACGGGAGTAGTATCTGTATCAGGAATTACATCCATTAATGGATGTAATACGTGATAAAGCATCATACAGCATCACAATACAGAGAAAATAGTGATGTTACTGGTGGATTTCTATTGTCTCTTCACCATCATGTTAGTTAGTTAGTTTTGTTTTTGATCCAGTGTGTGTACGTGTGATATACTAATTCTCTTTTATATACATATTTAGATCTTTGTACATATATACAGTGTTTCTAAACTAGAGACAAAATTGTAGTAGTTCTATGTGATAAAAAAAACAAAATTAAAAAGGTTTGTACAAGTATTTGTCTGAATGACAGAGCTATGGCTGTTTGAATAGCTTAAAGCAGAGTTTCCCAAACTTTTTTTAGTCATGGAACACTTTTCACCTCACAATATATTTACGGAATACTTATATAGTTATGGAACACTTACGAAACACAAGCCGACTGGGCTAGCCAGGTGGGTAAAGTGCCTGCCTGGCAACCCAAAGGTCGCGGGTTCGAATCCCGCCTCGGGATTGGATAACAGTAAAATGCAAAAAAAACCTTTGGGAGGTGCATTATGGCCATGGAAGCTGATGCGCCAACAACTAACAAAAAAAAAAAAAAAAAAACGCAAGTTTAGCGGAAGCCAAAGAACTGTTTGCTAATATTTTATTACATACGACGCACTGTGCATCAGGGGCATCTTTATTTACAACACATGTAAAGCCAAAATTCAAATAACTGTCATCATACTTTTGTTTTGGTCTTTTATTAGTTGGTTCCTGTTTTTTCACTTCGGATTTTTGGAGAACAAAAGGCTGCGATTGTTCATCCTCACTTTGAAGTGTGACAATATCGTGTTCGTTTTCATCGACCACAGTTGCAATACTAGAATTACTTGCTTTCCTTTTAAAGTTCCTTTTTTCAACCACAAATCCATGGTAATTTATTTTAATAATAATATTTTGAAATACTGATAATTATCAAAAAAAAATTTATACAAGGAAGTGAGTTTAATTATGATATCAGTTCACCTCCCCCTCTCCTTTAACCCGTGTACTTCAGGCTAAATTGCATACGAATGGCACATTAGATCACTACATTGCTACTTTTCTGTAGATGTCATTACCTCTACGCAAACTTCTCTATGCAAAAGCCCTCCAAAATAAAGTGTTCTATGGTCTATTTGATCATTAGGCTATGCCAGTATATTAATAACCGAAAAAAAATTATGTTAAAAATTATAATGGTACAAAAGTGGTGGTACACTACAAATGCAAAATTTATTTATTTTATTATTATTTTTTAAATTATTAATTACGATTTTTCACGGAACACTTGTTCACATCTCACAGAACATTAGTGTTCCGCGGAACGCAGTTTGGGGAAACACTGGCTTAAAGAATGGTTAAAAACAAGTAAGAACAAGTTAGGTAATGTAATCAGTCTTACATTTCAGGCACATTCAAATTTTTTTCTTAAATTAATCAAAATTTTTTTTTTTCCCCATTTTCTGTGATTAATATAAGTGAAAAGTAAATATGGTTACCTCCTTATCAATTTCTTCAGATTATAACTTCATAAACATTTAATAAAAACATATAGTTTTTAAGGTCTGTAAACATAACTGTTCAGTTTAATTATTTTTATTACTGTATAAATCCCTGGCATTGAGTCTGTGATGGGTATATTGTATATCACTTTTGTATACAATAAAGATTACACACACACACACATATATATATATTGCATTCCAGTTAATTGGGGCACCGGTTAATCGGGGCAGCCACTTATTTGGGACAAATTATGAAGAACAGAAACAAAATAAATATTTAGTCTGAATTTGTTCCGCTTATTTGGGCCAACTTGCCGCTTAATTGGGGCAATGAAGGTTGTGATTGAACAATAAACTATATTTAGATGGCGCGCACAAACATCTAAATATATTTTATTGAACAATAAACTAATTTAGATGGTTCATAACAAAGAGATCATGCGGGCAGCAGCCGAGTCATTTATTGCGAAGTCATGCTGTACAGTGGTTGTTTTACATTTGTTCTATGTCCTGGCAATCAGATTCTGAAGAAATTTTGCTTGCAGTTGTTTACGATCACACTAGGTACATATGTATACATCTTGTGGGTTAGAATAGATTAAAAACTGTACCAAACAGTGCACTGATTTTGGTTTCCCCCCCCCCTTTTTTTTCAGTACATTTAAGACCCCTGTCAAGATGCCACGTAAAGATTTGTTGCTTTCTGAAAAAATCGCTATTCTTGACAAGATAAAAAGTCAACCTCCTAACATCAGTCATCGTCAGCTAGCGGATATAATAAAGGTGCCAAAATCTACAATTTCACGACTGCTACAGCAACAAGAAAAACTTAGAGAGGAGTGGACAATGTGTGTGGATTTAAAGAAAACATCTCAAAGATGCTTTGAATCAATGGTTTTCCACTGTATCTAAACGAGGAGTGCGTGTAAGCGGCCCTATGCCAAAAACCAAGTCAGAAGAGTTGGCCAAAAAAGTAAATAGGTCACGTAAATTTCAAAGTGACGGATGGTTGGTTGTCTCGATGGAAGTGTAGACATGACATTAGTTACAAAAAAGCACATGCCGCGAATGACAGTGCTAATGCTACGAGTGTTGAGCAATGGAAATCTAAAAAACTGCCAGAGTTGCTTAAAAAATTTGGTGGGGATGACATTTACAATGCCGATGAAACAGGTCTGCATTATCGTGCTACGCCAGATGGCTCCCTCAGCTATCAACACATAACACTGTCCAGTTCAAAGAAAGCAATGGATCGTGTAAGTGTTGTGCTGCTCAAACAAGTCAGGAAATGATAAACTCAAACTTTTGGTTATTGGTAAAAGTACCAAACCTCGTTGTTTCAAGGGGCTTACAATAGGCAGTTTGCCAGTTTCGTATTATGCCAATAAGAAGGCATGGATGGCCACATATATTTTTACGCAATGGCTAATGAACTGGGACGCAGAACTGCAATGGAAGTCCAGAAAAATTCTGTTGATACTGGACAACTTCACCGCACACTCTAATGTAGCTGGTTTAAAAAATATTGAACTGGAATTTTTACCCCCTAACACCACGTCCTGATACAGCCTATGGACGTGGGAATTATAAAAAATTTGAAGACCTATTATCGCGGAAAGGTGGTTAATCACATCCTTGAAGCAATTGAGGAAAATCTGCTGACATCATCTTCGAAATAAACGGAGGTTAGTGCAAAAGTTTCAATGTTAAAAGCTGTACAATTTATCGCCGATAGCTGGCGAGAAATAAGCAGCAAAACAATTTGGAATTGTTTTGCTAAATGTGGTTTCACGACTAATTGTGATTCAGATGCAATAAGCTGTACAGAAAATGAAATGGCTTTGGAACTGCAACAGTCCAAAATTGTGAAGAATTTTTAACAATTGACGATAACCTTCAATGCCACGATGAAAATGAAGATTATGAGGAAACAATTATTGAACAAATTGCGGCAAAACACTCAGAAACACCAAAAGACCAAGGAAATTATTACGATGATATACCTAAGCGAGTGACTAACCAGGATGCCAGGAAATGTATCGCTGAATCGAGATGTTATTTTATGCAGGAAGGCAATGAAGGCAGTCCTTTATCAGCATTAGACACCTGCGCCGACTTTGTTCAATTGCAGTCCATAAAGAGAACACGTCAGGGTACACTTCATAATTTTTTCAAAGTAAGAACCCTTAAGTAATGTGTAACCTTTGCTTGAGATGGACATTATTCTGTGATTTGATTTGATTTTGATTGTTGGCGCATCGGCTTCTGTGGCCATATTGCACCTCCCAAGGTTTTTGCAGTACTTTGATCCAAGCCCGAGGCGGGAATCGAACCCGCGACCTTTGGGTTGCCGGGCAGGTACTTTACCCACTCGGCTAGCCCG
The DNA here is from genome assembly GCF_048544385.1 of Mastigoproctus giganteus. Classification (NCBI taxonomy): domain Eukaryota; kingdom Metazoa; phylum Arthropoda; class Arachnida; order Uropygi; family Thelyphonidae; genus Mastigoproctus; species Mastigoproctus giganteus. The sequence goes on along the minus strand of NC_143582.1, from coordinate 192,521,518 downwards.
GTCGGCCTTATTCTGTACTGTATCTTCATTTTACATATGTACATTATATGTACATACGTACATTTTGTTTGCTTTTAGCTTTAGTTATTTTTAAATAAATGTTTGTATCAATATAACTTAAATACAGTGTGCTTTCTTTAAATACCACATTCCCTTTATTTTATTCATACCTTTTTGCCTTCATTAGAATGTGCTTTTCAGCTCATTAAAATTTCACTTAATTGGGCCAAAGTGATCTGTCCCGATGTGTCCCAATTAACCAGAATCGACTGTATATATATACAAAGGGTACTAGGAAAGTTTTGCAATATGACGCAACAATGAATCACAGGAAGCTGCTTTTTGCTGCATGTTGAGACATGTTCATACGTGCATAGTAGCTGCCGCGCCAAGTCGATGGGCTCAGTTATTCATTAGTAGTGAGAGTGTAAAGTGCTTGCGATGGCATCGTGGTCACGAAATGAGATAAGGACAGTTTTGCGGTATAATTTCGTGCGTGGTTTAACCATAGACTAGTGCTTAGAAGAAATGATTCTTGCACTAGATGATGATTGTCCACATCGTACAATGATATTCAGGTGGTATAGAGAATTCCAACGAACGTCAGTTACGGAGGAAAACGTTACTGCTGTGAGGAAAATGTTTGACGAAAACAGGCGAGTGACCTACCAACAGATAAATGATACTTTGGGCCTAAATGCACCAGCAATTCGTTCGATTCTGCAAGATCATTTGCACGTGAAGAAACTTTGTTCTCTCTGGGTGCCGCATCAACTGACTGAAGAGCAGATGACACGACGTGTGACTTGGTGCCGGGAGATGTTAAAAAAGTTTGATAAGGGACAATCTCGGTATGTGAACAACATCGTGACAGGTGACGAGACTTGGCTGTACTATTACGATCTGCCGACCAAGGCTCAAAACAAAGTTTGGGTCTTTGATGATGACGACACACCCGTAATTGTCAGAAAATCCCGATCTGTAAAGAAGAAAATGATAGCTGTATTTTTTAAATCGAGTGGAATTGTGGAACGTGTCGTTTTGGACACGCAGAAGACAGTCACAGCTAAGTGGTATACTGAACAATGCCTGCCTAAAGTCATTGGATCTATGAAGAACCTGCGGCCAAAGTCAAGAATGGACACCTGGTACCTCCGTCACGAAAATGCTCCAGCTCACCGTGCCAAAGCCTGCACCGAATATTTGACCACGACAATACTGAAACTTCTCGAGCACCCTCCCTACAGCCCAGACCTTGCTCCCTGCGACTTTGCACTGTTCCCGCATGTGAAAATGAAGCTAAAAGGGAGGCGGTTTTCCAGTGATGAGGACCTTCTACGGGCTTGGGACAACGAGTGTGCTTTACTCCCTAGTGAAACTTGGCAGAACTGGTTTAAAGATTGGTTTCGGAGGATGGAGAGGTGTATTGAATGTAGAGGAAATTACTTTGAAAAAATTAAATAAACAAAGCTGTATTGCAAAACTTTCCTAGTACCCTTTGTATATATATATATATATATATATATATATATATAATACTTATTACTCTTCTCCCATATCCTTTTTTAAGTCTCTTTTCCCTCTTTATATATGTATCTCTTCATAAGTGATGCCACATTCATGAGTCTCACACAACAATAAATGAAGAGTATGCACAGACTGTCTAAAGATAACAAAACTACATTTAAACTATGAATTTCTTTTTTCCATACAAGTTGTATGGAATAAATAATAATTGCAGGATTTCTTTGTCAATTTTATTAAAATTTCAAATGGCTCAACAATTCTTTCTAAAAGAACTAAATATAAAATTTCATGAAAATCTCCACTGAGAGTCAAGTTGTTACATGCAGACAAATGGACATGGAAAGGCAATAGGCACGTACGTACGTAAGTGTGTGTGTGTGTGTGTGTACACACACAAATGTGCCTAATAAGCAGACATATACAGGGTGATTCAGGAGGAATAGTAAATATTTTGAGAGGTTATAGTATCGATTATTCTGAGTAAAAAAAGTTAATATAAACATGTGTCCAATTCTCAATGGATACAAAGATACAGCTGCTGGCGCGCAGAAAGCCATTATGAGAGGTATTAAAGAATGATAATGACTTATTGTTTGTATTTATTGACTTTTTGAATGATACAAAACATTGACAGATTTTTTATAATTCACAATAAGTGTCCAAAAATCCAACCACCAACCTCAATGCACTTTGCAACTTTTGTGGTAATATGGCATGTTGTTCTGAGGTCATCTTGGTGTTCCTTTTTGAGGGCAGCAGTACCCAAAATGCGAGTGAGCAATTCGTCCCTTGTATTTACTTTTTCTTTGTATACTGCTCTTTTCATCCATCCCCATAAACAAAAATCTAACAGGGGTGAGGTCTGGAGACCTTGGTGGCCAATGAACGTTACCACCACAGCCAATCCATTGTTCAGGGAAAGTTCGATTTAGATATTGTATCACCAGATGGGTATAATGTGCAGGAGCTTTGTCATGCTGAAAGTACATACCAATCTTTGTAGCCAAGGAAACATCCTCCAATAGTAGTGGAAGTTTGTTTTGAAGAAATTCTAAGTAAATGGGCCCTGTAAGATGATTTTGTAACACAACAGGCTCAATCAACTGAATGTCGATGATACTGCACTAAATTTTTACAGAGAAGCAATGTAGAAAATTTGTTTCTACAGCGGCATGTGGATTTTTGTCTGACCACCTATGAGAGTTATGGGTGAAAGTAGCTTCATTGCTGAACAGTATTAATGGAATTAATCAGCGATTAGCATTTACCCACTGACAAAATTCCAATCACTGGGCGTCGTCTCCTGGTTGAAGGTGTTGCACCCGCAATATTAGCCATACTCTTTTCTATTGAACACCAATACGCGTAGAAATTCTTCATGTGCTAATAGTAGGACTATGTTCAACCTACTGAAGAATGTGTTCTATTTCATCCACATTTTGTTGATTTGCACAGTCAGAAGAAATATGAGTGCTGGGAACTATACCAGTCTCATGCAGTCTTGTGTAAACACTAGTAAACTCTCTTGAATTCAGTATTCTGCGGTTAGAAAACTGTCAATGGTATTCTCTACAAGTAGCAGTAGCACTTTTACCACAAAAACCGTTGACAAACACCATATCAGCAATGTCAGATTATAACTGCTTCTAAGTCACATCTGATTCAGGGAGCTGTGTGTGCCAGTTTCAAAAAGCTGTGTCTCCATATCCATTGAGAATTGGACACATGTTTATATGAACTTTTTTACTCGGAATAATCAATACTATAACCTCCCAAAATATTTACTATTCTCCTGAATCATCTTATATATCTACACTAGTTAGAAATTCTACAGGCAAATGATGGTCACTCATAAGCTGCCCTCTTCTTTCTCATTCTGTATGCCAGCAATTCTCAAAGGGTGTGCCGTGAAATTTTGGATGTTATATTATAGCAAATAAAGAAAATTTATAAATAATTTTGTTTAATATAAATTTTATATAAAACAAAACTATTTTGCTATAGCAAAATATTAAACTATTTTGTTTTATATAAAACAAAACTATTGTGGTAGCTATAGCTACCACATACTATTTATAGTGTAGGTATAGTATTTGCAAATTAGTTGTCCACTGTTTTTTAATGCAGCTCCATGTTTAGGACAACAGGAATTTGAAGAACCCATTTTTAGTTACACTTCAGGAATGATTATTTAGTTATGTTTGTAGGAAATTATGCTTCACAGCTGGATCCTGGTTGTAACTACCAATTAGTTTTTAAAAGGAAATAGAAGAGAAAAATGTTCAATGTTTTGTGATATTTATTTTCACTAGTTTAAAGAGAAAATTAAATGGCTTACGATCAAAGATTTGAGTAATTAATGAGAAACATGGGCTTTTTATTTCTTATGCAAAAGTTCTATTCACAGATGAATAGAACTTTTGTGTAAGAAACACATCTGCATTTCCTGTTCAACCGAGAGAAGTTTCTCACATTGCTTGTTCTTTATGTTTGTTAGTGCCAAAAAACCCAGCTTGCATGGGCAGGTGGTTGAATTTGTTGTTATTTGGTTTTTAGGAGCATTAGCAACTAAGGCCATATTGCTCAGGGATATGCGGTGGTCATTCCTTGACCTTTCCGCATCCTCCGTATTTGGTAGTGACGGGCTCGAACCCCGGTCTAATCAAGAAGCGTGTGCTACGCACTGCTGCTCCTTCCCACCTGGCTACGGAGGCGCCACAGGTGGTTGAAAAGGGCAAGAGATTACTTAATGCTTCTTCTGCTATTGCTGGGTGCTTCCCACTTTGCCAATATCCAAAACTTTAGTAGTGATAGTTCACCATATTTCGGTTGCAGCATGCAATCCACCTGAAGTTCTGCAAGTTGTTCTTGTTTCTCTATAGGTTGGTGGGTTGTGGCATCAGGTGCACAGCATAAGGATTGCACACCCAGTCATACTCATAAATAGCAAGGGAGAAAAAGCACAATTTCATTTTATCCTCAAGGGCCTCAGCCCTTGAGGATAAAATGTTGTTAATTTCCTATGCAGATCTGCTTCACAAGTAAGAGGAAACATTTGAAGCAGCTTCTTTTCCACTTATGATTTCCAGATTTCCACACCCTTGAAGTCAGCACATTTTCTTCTTTCCACTGAATATTTTCATTTAGGATATTTAAATGGATGAAAATATCAGCCAAATAAGCAAGCTTTGTGCACCACTCATCATTTAACTGAGCAGCAAAATCCAGATTTTCAAGGGTAAATATATTTAACAGCTCATTTCTCAGTTCGTAAAAGCTCATAAAAACCATACCTTGGATAACCAGCAAATATCAGTATGAAGGAACAAGGTGTCATAGCAAGATCCTGCTTCTTAGCACATTTGTTTGAGAAGTCTTAAAGCCCTTGACTTTATGCAGTTGACTATTTTAACAACTGAGCCCAGAACACTTTTAAGTTTGGCTGGAATAGTCTTTATTACCAGAGTTTCATGCTGTATGGAACAACGCAGAAAGTCTTGTTTTACTCTTGAAACAAATCATTTTAATCTTCCAGTCATTGCAGGTACACCAACTGTGCAAACAGACAGTTTTTATAAGACAGACCATTTTTCTTGAAGGTGCTGGAGAGAGAATTATATATACATCTAATCCTATTGATACTGAAAGTCACTCAGTACACAAAAAAAAATTGTTCAATAATTGAATCTTCCTCAACAAATCTGTTGTAACTCAATAATTGATATTTTTGACTTATGATCAGTTGATTCATCAAGCTGTAGTGTAAATATTCAGCCATCACTCACCTTTTGATGATATATCCTCTGAATATCAGAAAACATTCATCAATCTGCTGAGAAATAGTATTATTTGACAATGGAACCACAGATATTTCTTTCTCAGTGCCCTCACCTATTCTTTACAGACAGGTAAAACTACAATCTCAGCTATAGCATGAGACTGCGTTTTCATACTATTATTTCAGCAACTTCACAGCTGGCCAATTGTGCTTTTTCTGTAATGCTTGCTCTCTTTTTTTTTTACTTCTTATGACATCAAATGGCTAAAACAGTTATCTTTAACTAATAAATGGCCATGTTTAGTATTCAAATGTCGTTTCAGTTTACTGAGAACCATGCACTCATTGCTAAGTTTTTTTTTCCACAGACCATACATTTGGGAATAAGGCAGTTTTCAGGTCCACTGCATGTAAATCCAAAGTATAAATAACTATCTTGGTACTTAAGGACTGCACAGAGGAACTGTACGTCCTGTACAGATTGTATGAAACACACCTGCAATCAGTTTGTTCTCACTTTTGTTATTGCTGCTTTCTGCCACTGACTCACCATTCATCTTTTCCGTTTCATCAAAACTTATACATATTAAATTTAATAACTTTTAATTAATTTTAAAATTGTACTGAAAAAAGCAAAATAAACAAAACTTGCCTATTACACATATGAACTCACAAAGAACTCAAAACAGATGCTCTTATTTAAGGGGAACTGTGCATATAAGAGTCTCCATAGTGCAGCCAACTTAATATGTTCAGTGTGCTGCAATTATTCATGGCAAAGAATATTGTGTTGTGAGCAAAAATAGTTTGAGAACCACTGCTGTGTACTTTTCACCCGTATAATTCATGGTACTGATTGCTTATGGAAACAGTTTCTTAGACCAATAGTTTGTTGATGATATGGGGATGGATTGAAGCATGAATGAATCATAGAAAGCTAGTGAATCATCCTGATCTGCCCACAAAAACTCTTTCTACTACATTAAAACAATTGTTCATACTTTTTACTTTTTTATTATTATTTTTTAACATTAAAAACTCCATGGCCATTTTCTGAAATTCAAACAGCCAAAGTTCTGCATCCGTTCAAAATCAGGCTTGTTTAGATGGAATATTTTTTAACACTTTGTTACTTGTTTTGGTATATAAAGCTATCCTTATAATTTTGTTGGTGTAATTTACCCCAATAAAATTGAAATAAATAAATACCAAGAAACACCCTGTATATATATTATACATTCATGACTATGACTGATAAAGAGTTAAGATGATGATGAGTTAGTTCTGGCTGATCATCTCAGGGTTGTAGGCAGAGAAATTCCTTGTAAGAGTGGGGGAGGGGTTGAGATGTCACTGTTCTGTTACAGGAAACTGTAGATGATGAATTCATTTGGTAGAATATTTAAAAAGCTGAAGTGGGGAGGTGCATCGTTACTGAAATTTTTAGATAGGTTAGTATGCAACTCCAGGGTTCAACAAAATCAAATTTTATTCTTCTATGTGAATGATGGAGAGGATAGCACCATGCTATATAAAGATGGTCTTTTTCTGCTGTTTTTCCTTGCTACACTACTAAGTCTATTGAAGGGAAAGGAAAAGATTTTTAAATAAAAAAGAAGCTGGCAGAAAACAGAGAAAAACCAATAAAAATTAGCTAATATCACTGTTTCTGTGTAGTCCACAGGCCATTACTGCTCAAGTAAACCAACTTCTAGCCTAAAATTTAGGATCCATTAAATACAGGACTTTAAAACTAGAAACTTTTTTGCCTATAATCCCAGGAGTTGAAGCAAATTTTGCTATCACGTCAAAAAGCATGCGAGCTCACTGATTTATCATGTAAATATTTCATTAAGACTACTAAATTCAGAAGGGCAAAAAAAATAACTGAAACATATATCAGCTTAAAATTATTAGAACTGCAATAAATACTAAATTCAATAAGTTTCCTAATAAGAAAGTGTCTTATATCTTCGAATAAGAAAAAAAAAAAAAGAAAGAAAAGTGCCTGTGCTATAAACATACATTTACAGAGCTTATCAGTAATTCTATGTTTTTTCTTCTCAATGTGTTATTTTTTTTCCTCTTAATTCTTCACTTCATAATTTTTTTCACATTAGTTAATTAAATTTTAACTATTTACTTTTCTCCACACTTCTTTTTTACTCTAACAAATGACTGTTAACTCTTAGTTAGGCATGGAAAAATTTGAAATTCTTGTGTGAATGAAAAATTTGAAAGCACAGCATGAAACTTTTTTATGTCACCTATATTTTCAATCTTTTCTGAACACAACTGTGAAAAATACAGGTCCTATATTAAAAACATATTTTTAATTAATTTTTTGAAAATTAAAACTCCCTTTAGACCTGTCGGCAAGTGAATTGAAATTTAAAAACTGCACGCTTCAGTGAAAGCTTTGATTAGATGCCAGTTGTCAGTAACAGGAGCACTTATTGCATGAAACATGAAGCTTGCGAATGAAAACCTGATTCCAGATGATGCATCAATGTCACAAAACCAAAGAGCATACTATCAATAACTGAACATGATATATTGTCGGCAACATGCCAAAACCATGAATGTGCAAATTTGGCACTTTTTACCTAAATGCATTCTTAAGGTTGTTTCTTGGTCAACTACACCTGCCAAAGACTTGTATGTGTATTTCCAGGCCAAGTGGTTGAAAATGTTATATGCATTTTCACTTATCTGTGAAAAAAAAAACACTTCTCACCATGCAGATTCATGAATGTGGCACTTTCGTTAGTTTGGCATGGCAAATACTGACAGAGCAATTCAAGAAAGTACCACTTTCGGGTTTTTGCATGTACAGTAGGGTGAGGGAAGGCCAGCTCGTGCATGTTGTTACATGTATAGTTTGGTTTGTCTCAGTTTGCCAATCAGTATTACTGTTTAGTTATCCTTTGTAACATCTAATTTTTTCAGTCAAAAGTAAAATTTGGAATAATGAGTACAAAAATGCAAAAAATTCTTGCACTGCGTTCCTCACTTCAAATGGAATTTGATTTGGAAGATGAAGATTGTGATCACTTGAATGACTTTGAAGTCTCAGACAATGATAAAAATTACGTGCCCTCCGATGATGATAGTGACTCATTATGGCTTCGATGTGCATGTACTTTTTAAAATTTATCCCCAGTTTAAAAACTGTTTGACACATTTTTGGAGCCAGGCCAATCAAAAATGGAGTGTGCTTTAATGTGCTCTAAATTTGAGAGGAAAGCCAAGTATGTACCCATGTATGTCCCTGAAAGATGAGCCCAAACAATTAGAGGCGCAAGATTAAAACCTACACCATTCTATGTAAATATCATGCAATGCGATGATTTTATTTTTCTCGACAAACAACTTAAAGGCACTGTTCCTTGGAGAAAAGTCTGCTGCCTTGAATTCCAAAAAGGACAGGATGGGCATGTCGCAATGTTTTACAAAACAAACTACAAAGATGAATTTATAACAGTAAATCTAAAGAGACCTAAAGGAAGATCCAGCAATAAGCAACTTAACTTTCCCCAAGTCTATAATGAGGAACTTTGTATATCTCAAACAAAGCCTAAAGATTTAATGAAAATGTGCCAAGATTTTACAATACTGAAGGAGTATCACAAATTCTATTTAAAATTAAAAGCATCAGTAGAAATAAGGGATATTACCAGCACCAGATTTACATCAAGAATCTGAAGATATTGAAAACTAATTTATACCAACTTGTATGTTATTGTAATTAAACCTGTGTTATTAATATAGTGTTCATTTATTTATATGTTATTCTGACCTCAGTTTATTAATAAATTATTCATTTCTGACCAATAAAAATGTGTTCAAAAATTTTTTTTCACCTTTTCAATTCTTTATGAATCTGACAAACCTTCAAACTTCACAGTTCCAAAACCACGAGTGCTTTTTTTAGCTACAATGGCAATCTTAAATTACCAATATGGAATAAAAACAGCATCTTTCGAAGGTACTTATAAAACAACATTTAGTTAAATAACTTAAAAACTTGATTTTTCTAAAGTCAAAGTATCTTTAAATGCGTTTTTCTCAAAACTATCTTCTTGCAGATTTGTGGTTTTGGCGTGGGATCAACAATATGTCAATGAACACATGAATATAATTAGTTTATCTTAATCATGAATTTTTCCTAATTGTGAGATAATTAACAGACATTTCTGGAATTTTCTGCAGAGACTTCAAAGAAAACATTTTCAAAAACAGCTAGCTATTAGATGTTTCAGCTGTGGATGGTGTAGATGGAGTACAATGCTGAAATACTATCAGGGTTGATTCACCCCAATGCAACTGATTCTGGGTTAAAGGAGTAAATAGATTTGTTAAAGCAATCTTCTTTAAATGATGATATAGTATTTTTGGTTTTTATTTCAATTCACTATTATTACAAAAGGTTAACTATTTTTATGAAGTTTATATAAGCACACTATTTAATATTTAAACTTAAGTTGCCACCACAAGTGGTTGAGGCTGACAGCTTGGGGAAATTCAAAGCTCGGCTGGACAAATAGGTAGTTTATTAGGAAATTCAAAGCTCAAAAGGAAGTCAAATAGGTAGTTTATTTTTTAGACAATGCAGAAAAAGCCCAGGAAAAGAAAAATATTAAGAAAAAAAGCTTATCTGTACTTATCTGCAGAAAAAGCTTATCTGCATAGCTAATAATAATATGCTTAATAAACTATAATAAATCGCAATACTAATGCTTATAAGCCAAGCAAGTAATGGCATCTATATTTTTTATACTTAGTTAAAGTGTGCAAAACATTCCTCATCCTACAACCATAGCTCTTCCACCCACTCATAGGCACAATATTCATAGCACTCTATAATTTGGCACATTGTACCCTTGTGTATGTTTTTCTTTAAATCAAATTTTGTGTATTTGCCGGATGAAAAATCAACGAATAGCATAAACTGGGGTATAATAGAAGAATGCGTTTAGAAAAAAAAAATACGTCACAAGGACTTTCAGGCGAAAAGAAATAGAATAAATTATGTAAACCACTTAAAAAGATCATTTCAAACTAAAAAAAAAATTTTTTTAACTTTTTGATTAATGACATTTAAATAGATGACCAAATTTTTCCTTTAACTGGTTACCCTAAGTGGCATTTAAATAGATGCCAATGATAGAAAAATTGGCATCTATGAACCAATTAAAGGAAAATTCTGATTTTTTACTTTGCACAGTTTTAAGGTGAATAAACTGGAATTATTAATAACAGCAAACTGTGTTGTTATAAAAATAATTTATATATCAGCCAAGCTAATTTTTTTTAAAAATATCATTCAAAAAGAATCAAATTCTGTTGCTGTTTCTTAAATCTCCTTTATATTAAGTTCTTAAATTATTCTGTTCCAGGAAGTCTGGGAATAAACTTCCGAAAAGAGGTAATTCATAAATTGTAACAAATTATTTTTCATTTTTGTGTACTCTTGGATTTTAAAAAAAAATTTCAACAAAGTATTAAATTATAAAAATATTTCATGGTGGAGCAGCAAACATTCATCATCCTAGTCACATCAAACGTACTTTACCAAAGTGTCACTTATTTAAAAAAAAAAAAAAAAAAAAAAAGCGGGTATCGTGTTTTGTGCAGAAGCAAAATACCAATACTGTATACAGTATTACTACTGTGAAGAGAACCAGTCTGAGTAGGATGAAAAACAAGTACTTCAATTATTTTATAAAATGAATCAGATGCAAGTTTCTTGTATAATCCACAATAGAAAGTAAATTATACCATCGCGCAGAATTTCTTCAGATAATATGCCAGCAATGTCATTCGCGAGGATACACACGTTAAAAAAGATAAAAAAAAAAATAATAATAAAAAAAAAAACAGCCAAGAAACAGCGACTCTCAAGCTGATAAATACCTCATAAAATCATTCACAAGGAAAAATTCTTTATCATTATTGATTTTTAAACTGCTTAAAATATTTACACGAGTTGTTAAAAAAACAACTATTGCAAAAAATTAACAAATATGTTAAATGCAATAGTTCAGGATAACCAGTAAAAAAATTGCATCTCAGGTATTACTGAGAACATCAGATTTAATATTGGTGCACTGAAGTTAATACATCAATTTCACAACAGTTACGGGTATTTACAACTAAGCAAGGGATACAAGATGCATTTTGTGTTGCTATTCAGTTTTATATCTCATAGGATAAATCCATCTAGTCAAAACAAAAAATTATTCACAAAAATAGGTGTGAAAATGACGATGCAAACAGTAGTTATCCAATTTAATGAAAACGATCATTAAATTTTATTCCCACATATTTTTGGATATATTGTCTTGGGGCATTTATTTAATTTCGACAAATTGCTTTGAAATCGAACATTTCTGAGTTCAGCAGTAACATAAAAAATATTAGCTTACCCAAAATAATTAACTATTTACTTCTTGTTGACACATTTTCAGAAATTCACATATCTCGAAAGGAGCCATAAGTAATGGCACCCGGATGTCGCGTTTACGGCGTACGTAGCGCTACCTTCTGAAATATGTGTTTAAAATCTAAAATATACAATTTTGAAATGATGTTATGAAGGTTGAACTAATTTCATTTTGCAAGGCATAAATACTTTTGATTTTAATGATAACGTAATTAATATAGTAAATATATGATCATTCATCAGTTTCTTTCTCCATTACGGAGGCTGGTGGTAGGCAAACACTTTTCCCAACCTCAGCTTCAGAATAAAATTTCCTCCACGCTCCATTCGTCCAGACCTTTCTATGAATGTTGCCATTGCGGCCGACTGGTGGGCTTTGAAGTAAATTCATAAAAGTACTTAAAATTTTGAAAATTACTGTAAAATATTTTCCGTATGCATATAAAATGTTAAGAATTTTATTACATATACAGGGTGATTCAGGAGGAATAGTAAATATTCTGGAAGGATATAATATCGATTATTCTGAGTAAAAAAGTTCATATAAACATATGTCCAATTCTCAATGGATACAGAGATACAGCTGTTTGAAACTGGCGCGCACAGCTTCCCCAATTAGATTTGACCAAGTTGCAGTTATAACCTGACGCTGTTTGGTGTTAGAAGTGTTGTTAAGAATGCAGCACATCTTCACACATGCTGAATATGCCGATATGGTGTTTATCTACGGTTTTTGTGGTGGAAGTGCTACTGCTGTTTGTAGAGAATATCGTCGATGGTTGCCTAACAGCCAGAGGCGGATTTAACGGCGGGCGCACCGGGCGCGCGCCCTGGGCCCCGACTACTGAAGGGCCCACGCAAAACCCCAACAAATTAGTTGAACATATTAGTTCAAAACTTTGTGATTATTATTATGCTATTATTAATTATATTATACATATATTATATTCAAATTTTATTGGAAATAAAACATTAATAGTACATAATATTTTTTATTTATTTTAAAAAATGGTTAACATGTATTTTTATTTTCCCTGTCTCTCTCCTTTTTTTAAGGGGCCCAATATTTTCTTCTGCGCCCGGGGCCTCAACCGACCTTAATCTGCTCCTGCTAACAGCAGACTTTACACCAAACTGCGTGAGACTGGTACAGTTCCCAGCACTTATATTTCTTCCGAACTTGCAAATGAACAAAATGTGAATGAAGTAGAACACATTCTTCAGTCGATAGAACGTAGTCATACTATTAGTACACGAAGAATTTCTACGCGTATCGGTGTTCCACAGAATGGCAAACGTTATGTGAGCACGGCTTGTATCCATTTCACATATAGCGGCTTGTATCCAGCGATTAAAATTTTGTCAGTGGGTAAATGCTAATCGCCGATTAATTCCATTAATACTGTTCAGCGATGGAGCTACTTTCACCCGTAATTCTCATAGGTGGTCAGACGAAAATCCACATGCCACCATAGAAACAAATTTTAAGCATCGCTTCTCTATAAACGCGTAATGCGGTATCATCGACAATCAGTTGATTGGGCCAGTTGTGTTACAAAATCGTCTTACAGGGCCCGTTTACCTAGAATTTATGCAAAACGAACTTCCCCTGCTATTGGAGGATGTTCCCTTGGCTATAAGGATTGGTATGTACTTTCAGTATTACGGAGCTCCTGCACATTAACTCGTCTGGTGAAACAAGATCTAAATCGAACTTTCCCCTAAACGATGGATCGGCCGCGGCGGTTCCATTCATTGGCTACCAAGGTTAGATTTTTGTTTGTGGCGATGGCTGAAAAGTGCAGTGTACAAAGAAGAGTTGAATACAAGAGACGGATTGCTCACTCGCATTTTGGGTACTGCTGCCCTCAGAAAGGAACGCCAAGACGACTTCAGAAGAACAACACATCATATTACCACAAGAGTTGCAAAGTGTATTGAGGTTGGCGGTGGGATTTTCGAACATTTATTGTGGCCCGTAAAAAAAAAAATTGTCAATTATTTGTGTTTTGTATCATTCAAAAAGTCAATAAATACAAACAATAAGTCACTGTGATTCTATGATACCTCTCATAATGGCTTTGTGCGTGCCAGTTTCAATCAGCTGTATCGTATCTCCGTATCCACTGAGAATTGGACACATGTTTATATGAAAGTTTTTACTCAGAATAATCGATACTATAAACTCCCAAAATATTTACTGTTCCTCCTGAATCATCTTGTATATATATATATATATATATATATATCTTGAATTTCTAGAAAGTTGAATTTCTGTAGATCGTAATTTTTAGGAAATACGTGTGAATGTAAGTTATTCTGGAAAACAGAAGCTGAAGGAATAAATGAGGAAGAAGAAAAGTTGGTTCTGTAAGTTTGAAGTAGTGCGGTAAATGGATGTTGACTGGTTGCAGCACGTGTTTAGACTGGTTTGGAAGAGAGAAGGGGGAATTATAGAGTCCAATTCAGAAGAACAGTGCTCATGGAAGTCTCTATAGAAAAGGCATGTAGAAAAAAACAGGACGCCTATGAGACAGAGAGTGGAGAGACTTTACAAGAACTGAGTCATTAAATAACCTAAATGCCCGCTTTTGAATGGGTCTAGAAGCCTGAGAGAGGCTATGGCGAACACTGTCCTAGATGTGGGAACGATATCCTATTGTAGGGTGGATTTGAGATTTGTACAGTGTGAGCAGCTGTTTAGACGAAAGGTAGCGACGAAACGAAAGATAAAACCAAGTTGTTCAGATGCAGCAGAAGCAGTATTTATGATGTGCTATGCTAAGAGAAATTAGAAATCAAGGTAATCCATAAAACAGATATGTGGTATTGTCTAGAAATAGGAGTGTAATCGAAGATAAGCGTAGAAGTAGAAGAATCATTTTTGCGAGATATAAGACAGAACTGAGTATTAGAAAGATTGAAATTAACTAAGTTATCTTTTCTCCATTATTGAATTACCTGAAGATCAGCATTTAAGGAATCGGTGGTGAATATTCGACATAATGAGGCTCTTGTGTAAGACAAGGTTTTGCAAACTATAAGATAGAATGTAGTTTGCCATCATCTGCAAAACTATAGATAGGATTTCTAGTCAATGGAAAGAGATAATTAGTATACAAGACGAAAACAGTTGTAAAAAGGAGTGGACCTTGGGGGCATCAGCATTAGTGGAGACGTTAGACTACAGAGATCTGTCCATTACCCACAGTGAGGGGGTCAGACAGAAAACGGAATATACAAACTACAGCAGGCAGTCCATAAGATGGAAGCTTATTTCGAAGACATTTATGCCAAACAAGACCAAAAACTTTGAAATGTCAAGGAAATTGATGCGTCTGTTAAATGCGGTCTTCATCATCAACCCATTATAAACTTTTGTGATGACTTCGTGATAGTAATTCTATATTGTAAATAAACAATAACTCGGCAATTTAAGAAAAAATTGATCAAATTCATAACCGCATGAGAAGTTATAACTGGGCAAACTAATTCACCTTGATAAATTTGAGGTGCTGATGAGGACATCAAATGCTGATGTTGTTCGGATTTCAGATACATGGCGTCACACAGAGATAAGGAATGCAGAATTGGAATTTGGTATAATGGGTACAGAAAGGATAGAGAAGATAGGAAAGGAGGAGGGGTTATGCTCTTAGTTAAGAAACACATAAAATCTAAGGAAGTGCAGCCAGTTGATGGAATCTATCCAGTTATATTAAAGAAAGCAGCAAAGCAAGTAAGCAAACCCTTAGACACAATTATAAAAGCTTCCTTAGACTCAAAGGGTGGTCCCCATGGACTGGATATGTGCAAATGTGTCCCCAGCTCACAAAGGGGATCAAAGAGTGACATGAGCAGTTACAGACCCGTTAGTCTAACTTCTGTTTCAGGGAAAATAATTGAGTTACTGGGTTAAGAAAGTGATGCAGGGTAATCTAGATAAGACTGGAGTTATAGCTCAGGCGCAGGCTGGGTTTGTTAAGGGAAAGTCTTGTCTGAAAAATTTCATTGGATACTATGATGTGGGCACAAAAAGAACTGGAAGCAAAAAATAATTTTGACATCATATACTTGGATTTTAGGAAAGTTTTTGATAATGTGGCACATGGAACACTTCTGTACAAATTGGAAAGGTATGGCGTTAAGGGTAAGTTGTTACAATGGATAAAGGGATGGTTAAGTGGGAGACGACAGAGAGTCGTCTCTGTCGTCATGGACACTGCTCTTCGTGGACGAATGTTATTAGTGGAGTTCCACAAGGTTCAGTGTTGGGCCCATTGTTGTTTTGTGTATTCATCAATGATAGTGATGATGGTATATCAGGAATAATGTCCAAGTTTACATATGATAGAAAGGTTGGCAGAGTTGTTAACGACAGTACAGACAGTATGCTACTCCAAATGGATCTAGATAAGTTCGGCAATGGGCTGAGAAGTAGCAACTGAAGTTTAACATTGAAAAATGCAAAGTACTGCATATGGATAGCAATAACCCAGGAGAAACGTACCAACTGTGTGGTACTACAATCAGGGAAGTGGAAAGTGAAGAAGACCTGGGGTAATTGTGCAGTCAAATATGAAGTTCGCTGAGCAGTGCAAAGGGGCTGACAGGGCAGGTCATGTAGTCTTGTCAATGATATATAGGAATTTTCCTAGCAGGGACAGGGAGCTAATTATCCCATTGTACAAGGCAATGGTAAGGCCACACCTAGAGAACTGTTTGCAGGTCTGGAGTCCTCATTTTAGGTAGGATGTAGAGTTGCTAGAACGAGTACAAAGAATAGCAACAAGATTGGTGAGGGGATCAAAGGAGTGCTCTTACCAAGAAAGGCTTAAGTTATGCAAATTGCAGCGCCTGGAGAGGAGGCACCTGCGAGGTGATCTGATTGAGGTGTATAAAGCCTTGAATGGGTTGAGCAAGCTGAATGCTGTTGGGATTCTTCCTCTTGCTCCGATTAAGAACCTGAGGGGGCACAGATTCAAATTGAGGAAAGACAGTTGTAGAATAGATGTGCGGAAATTTGCCTTTAGCCAGCGGATGGTTGATTGGTGTTACAGACTTCCATCTTTTGTTGTGGATAGCAGAAATAAATTTAAGGCTGGGCTGGACAGGAATTTGGAACGATTGGGGGGGGGAGGTGTTTTTTTTTTTTTTTTGCTGATGCTGCATAAGGTTGCTTTCTTGCATCATATGCCTCTACTAGTGATAATGCTAACTCGGCTACGGAGTGAAAAAAACGCATAAAACTTCCTCGCTTCATTGATAGGATTAGAACCATAACTTTTTCCACTCGATATGGAGTGTGATTATAGCCACTGTGCTACACACGCAGAATAGAGACCTATGAAAATTTAAAAATAGTTCGAGAAGTTGCTACATGTCATTCAAAGAATTTCGGTATTTTTTCAGTATATTGCAAAATTTGAAAAGGGTCCCTTGTCCTTCAAGTATAATCCTCGTTCTGGCTGTCCTTCAACTTCAAAATCCAATGATTCAATTGATCATGTTCGAGATGTGATCAGGAGGCATCGAAATTTAACTATCCGCGAATTAATTTTAACACACGGTTTGGGAAAACGATCCGGCATTTTTCACAACGTGGCTGAGTTTTTCGGTCTTAGGCGGGGTATCATGGTTTTTTCTCTCGCCAATTCCTCATGTTTGTCGTTCAGAAAACAGGCAAATCGACCACAAAACGCAATTCATAGAGATAATATATATACCCCGCAAGATTCAGTGTTGGGCATCTTGTGCATCTAAGTTGCTGATGCTCCTATAATAACAACAACACGAATACACGAATATAGGCAGGGAATCGTGGGCATGTGGTTACCCGGAAATAAAGGCCCACTCCTCTCAGTGAAAGTCTCTGTGTTTTCCAACGCCTAACAAAGCAAGACAAACTTGATCCAATGTGCCAATCATGCTTATCGTGCTTTCGGTGAGAGGGCGTTTTCTATTTTGAATTTGTCCGTCGTAGTTAAACAGTGAACCAAGATGTTGTTATAGGCTTTTAGGGGCATCGCCAACTAAGGCCATATTGCGCCATATATGTCTATAAATTGCATGTGTTTTGTGGTCGATTTCTGTTTATTGGATGAAAAACCCCAATTTCCCAAAGGTAAAAACTATGCTACCCTCGTCTGAAACCGACTAACTCAACCACGTTGTGAAAAAATCCATAAAAATTCCTCGCGTCATTGACGAGATTCAAACTCAGGTCTTTCCCACCAGTGGGGGAAGAACGGTGATTATACCAGCTGAGCTACCCACGAGAGCATTGAACCAGTAACAATGCAAAACAGTTTTACTGCGATTATGCGATGCTGTTCGGAGATAAAGGCCAAAAAGTGGTCTTCGGGGAAAAAAATAAAAAAGAAACTATTTAAAAACATTTCATTAAGGTCACCTGCAAAGTTATTTCAGCTGCCCATGTGCATTGTGTATTTAAATTGCGCGTGTTCGCTGCTCGATTTGTCTGTTTTGCTGGATGAAAAACCCCAGCTTCTGGGGAAAACACCTTACTATCTACGCCTGAGATAGACCAACTCAGCAACGGAGAGGAAAAGAGCCCATAAAACTTACTGGCGTCAGACGGGATTCGAACCCGGGCATTTTCCACCTGATGTGGGGAGGACGGCGAGGATACCATTGTGCTACACACGCAGACATGGGATGGGCTTCCGGAATTGGAGTTTGTATTATGACAATGCCCCTGTACACTGGGTTCATTTTTGAATAGCTCTCGTGGGAGGCACAGTTGGTAGAATCGCCGTCCTCCGCACACCCGTTGAGAAAGATCTGAGCTCAAATCCCATCGATGACTTGAGAAATTTTTATGGTTTCTTTTCACAACGGTTTTTCTCCAAGAAAGTCGGGTTTTTCCTCCAGCAAACAGCAAATGACCACAGAACACACACAATATACAGACATTATACAGGGTGTCTCAAAAATATTAGTACAAACGTTTAGGGGAAGTAGGTAACATCTAAAGGAATGTGAATCGCATAGGAACCCATAACCGGAAACGTCACTGTAAGTCGGTACACAGCGCTTTTCATCAGTTCGCGAGAGGGAAAATTTCTGGTTTACTCATTCAAGCAGTAGTCGTCGCACGAAGAGCATGCATCGATATACGAATTGTGAGCTGACAGACATGCACCTAGTGTATGGATTAGCAGAGGGCAATGGACGAGCCGCTCAACGAATTTATGGAGAACGCTTCCCAGACAGACATGTACTGGACCACTGTTTGTTTGCGGGTGTGCATCAAAATTTGTGCGATTATTGGTCAGTTAGGGGTAACAGGAGTAGTGCGGGCAGACCACGTTCGACGCGAACTACCGCCATGGAAGAAAGTGTGTTGAATGCTATCCAGAATTATCCTACTACCAGCACACGTGCCGTTGTCTCTGCCTTGGGAGTGTCTCGTTGCAGTGTACAGCGTGTCTGGCACCACGATTCCTTACACCCCTTTCATCTCCAAAGGGTTCAGTTACTGCTCCCCCAAGATCATCCTGCACGTGTGGCTTTTGCGCAGTGGTTTCTCCAAGAATGTGTTCAAGACTTGAATTTTCCAGCCTATATTTTGTTCACGGATGAGGCTTATTTCACTCGGGAAGGCTTATTCAATCAGCACAATGCTCATGTGTGGGCTCACGACAACCCACACGGGGTGCGCCCCCATGCGGCACAACATCGCTTCGTAATAAATGTGTGGGCAGGTATGGTCGGTGACTGCTTAGTCGGCCCATGCCTGTTACCGTCCCGCATGAACTCCGCTAAATATTGGATCTTTCTTGAACAAGTTCTACCAGGGTTACGTGACGTGTTCCAGCAAATGTGAGATGCAACATTTGGTTTCAACATGACGGGGCGCCTGCCCATTATAGAAGGCGTGTTCGTGACCATTTGAACAGGCGTTTTGGGCGTCGATGGATTGGCCGTGGTGGACCCGTAGCCTAGCCCCCACGCTCACCTGATTTATTGAGCCTTGATTTCTTTCTGTGGGGGCCCTCAAATCTATTGTGTATGAATCGCCTGTGGAGACGGAAATGGATCTCGTGGCGAGACTCGTCTGCGCTGCTGCTACTGTCAAAGAAACTCCAGATGTGTTCGACCGTGTCCGCCAATCCATGCTGCGTCGGTGTCACGCATGCATCGCGTCTCATGGTGGAACCTTCGAGCATCTGTTTAACATCATGAAATGCGTCCATCTCGTACTCCATTGTTAATATTATGTCAAATAAATGTTTGCCACTAATTACTGTCTTGTGTCATTTCTGCTTCTTGTGCCTCTGCTACTACTTTCCCGTGACGTTTCCGGTTATGGGTTCCTATGCGATTCACATTCCTTTAGATGTTACCTACCTCCCCTAAACGTTTGTACCAATATTTTTGAGACACCCTGTATATGGAACAATATGGCTTAAGTTGCCTATGCGCCTAAACGTACAGCAACTAACCAACCTTTCTTGAATAGAAATTCTGGACTTTCAATTTATTTAATAGAATAGAAATTGCTTTCATGAATAAAAATTCAAGCATTTCTTGCAAATCATTCCATCAGCCATACTCGTCGACTTTAAACTCCCTCTGTGTGTGTATATGTGTTTATATACATTATTTTTATATATGAATAAATATATTTATTCATGTAGGCGTTCCTTTTACTATATTATATATATATATTATTGTTTATTTTATATATATATATGTTCGCCTACCGTTATTTATTTAGGTTAATTTTGTGTTACCTTGGGCTACTGACGGCAGAGAGGTGTCCAGGCATCTTAAGTTAAGCTAGAATAAAGTGAAACAACTGACATAGACACAATTATATTTGCAATTTGTTTAATATAAAAATTCCAAGCATGAGATTATACGATATTGTTACAGATAATAAAGTTTAACTTTCCTGTGTTCTTTTAACTTCACAAGCAAGTTATTTATGACATATAAACCCCCTTTTCTTTTTCTTTGCTACGCTTACTACGCTTTTACAATAAATCCAATTCTCAGCAAGGGGTTCTTGCTACTTATAACCATGGGTTCAGTGATATTCCATGGGTCCAATGAGGCAACCATGAGTCCAGTGATATTCCTCTGCTTGATAATGATGTGCCCAGAGATGCACTTGCAACCATCTTAATCACAAGACACGACCTTATATCTGCAATTAATCAATTGCCTGCAACTGGTACTGCAGGGATTGACGAAGTTCCACAGTTTATAATAAAATGTTTGAGTCCATGTCTAATTGATCCACTCTTAACAATTTTCAATAACATATTAAAAGGAGAATTTTTTCCTCCAGCTTGGAATGTGTACTCCGTCAAGCCACTCCCAAAGGTCTCCCAGCCAACTGAAGCCAAGCACTTTAGACCCATCTCTCGCTCCTCGTGTTTACTGAAGCTGCTTGAGAAAATAGTACTGAAAACGCTTACCACACACATCCTCCCTCACAGGCCACATCAAATTCATTATGCGTTGCAGGACAGATCAACAAATAGCAATCTGCTTATGACCACAAATGCCATCCATGGATCGTTTGAGGAGAAAGAAGAAATTGCTATCACATACCTGGATCTACAAGCGTTAGATAGTGTCAACATCCCTGCCTTGCTCAAGTTCCTTCAAAATTTCTATCATATCACAGGCCAAATATTGAAGTTTCTGACATCTATTCTTCAGAATAGAACCATCAAAGTGTCCATAGGAAAGCAGACGTATACTAGGCAAATACAAGCAGGCGTGCCACAAGGGGGGGGGGGATCCTGTTTGGAATTCTTTTCACAGCCATAATTTGATGAATTTGAGGCATTGCTCAAAACATCAAAGGCAGATATTGTTGGGATATCAGAGACGTGGTGTCACACAGATATAAGGGATGCAGAACTGCAATTTGGGGAGTACAACGTCTACAGAAAGAATAGACAGGATAGGAAGGGGGGGAGGGGTTATGCTATTAGTTAAGAAACACATAAAAACCAAGGAAGTGAAGCTAGTCGACATCGCTGGACAGTGCAGTGTTGAGTCAGTTTGGTGTGACATAAGCATTGGGAGATCAAAATTGAGAGTAGGAGTGTGCTATAGGCCTAATGACTCTGATGAGTATAATAAGGAACTGTACAGGAAAATAGAGTGGGCCAGTAAATCAGAGAGTCTTATAATGGGAGATTTTAATTTCCCAGATATTGACTGGAATTTGGGGGCTGGTTACTCACACACTAGCAGGGCTTTTGTGGATTTATTGGATGATTGTTTTCTACATCAGTATGTTCGGGAGGCAACTAGAGGGAGTAATACTCTTGATTTGATTATCAGCAGTGATTCTTCATGCATTAAGAATCTGCAGATAAAGGAACCACTAGGTGGCAGTGATCACAGTGTGCTGAAGTGGGATATACTCAAAGAGGTAACTACCATTAGGGTTAAAGGGAAGAGTTATTGCTTCCGTAAAGGCGACTACGATGGACTGAGACAGTATTTGAATTCTATACAGTGGGACCAACTGATGATGTTACCAACAGCAAATTCAAAATGGGAAGCATTCAAAGAACTTATCTTGGAAGCTACTAGGCTTTACATACCAACTAAGAAATATTGTTCAAGGTTTAGGCCAAAATGGATGTCAGATGAACTAATGAGGCATATGGCAGAGAAGAAAAATGCATGGGATACTTACAAATTAACACATGACACAGAAGCCTATGATAGATACAAGTTGATATGCAACCAAGTTACAAAGGAGGTTAGGAAGGTGAAGGCAGATTACGAGAAATCCTTGGCAAGGGATGCAAAGAAAAACAGCAAAGAGTTCTTTACTTATGTAAACTCTAGAAGGAAGGTGATGAATCAAATTGGTCCACTTGATATTGATGGGTCAACTGTTGATGATCCTGCTCAGGTAGCTAACAAACTAAATGAATATTTTGCATCGACATTCACGCATGAGGAGTTATTCAGCGAGGGGAATGCCAGAGGTGTATTCAACTCTAGCAGTAAGCTACAGAATCTTGAAATAACTGGGAGTAAAGTAAAGGAGAAACTGTTGAAGATAAACACAAGAAAGGCACCCGGGGTGGACGGGATCTATCCAGTTATATTAAAGGAGGCAGCAAAGGAAGCAAGCAAACCCTTAGCCATAATTATGAGAGCTTCCTTGGACTCAGGGGAGGTACCCATAGACTGGAAATGTGCAAATGTGACCCCAATTCACAAAGGAGGATCAAAGGCTGACACAAGTAATTATAGACCTGTGAGCTTAACTTCTGTTCCAGGAAAATTAATGCAGGCACTGGTTAAAGAAGCACTGCAGGATCATTTAGACAAGACCTCAGTTATAGCTCAGACACAGCATGGTTTTGTTAAGGGGAAGTCTTGCCTGACTAACCTGATTGGATATTATGATGCAGTCACAAAAGAATTGGATGCAGGGAATAACTTTGATATTATATACTTGGATCTTAGAAAGGCTTTTGATACTGTTGCACATGGAAGACTGCTACACAAATTGGAGCAGTGTGACATTGGAGAAAAATTGCTGCTATGGATAAAGGGGTGGTTGAGGGGGAGAAGACAGAGAGTGGTAATCAATGGACACTGCTCATCGTGGACTAATGTTATTAGTGGAGTCCCTCAGGGCTCAGTGTTGGGTCCATTATTGTTTTCTGTATTTATAAATGATATTGATGATGGTATATCAAGCTTAATGTCTAAGTTTGCAGACGATACAAAGGTTGGCAGGGATGTCAAGGACTCTACTGACACTATGCTGCTGCTACAGAATCTGGAAAGGTAGAGCAGATGGGCTGAGAGGTGGCAAATGAAGTTTAACATTGACAAATGTAAAGTACTACATATGGGAAACAGCAATCCCAGAGCAACGTATCAACTCTGTGGTACTACACTGACTGTGGTAGAGAATGAAAGGGACTTGGGGGTGGTTGTGCAGGCAGATATGAAGTTCTCTGAGCAGTGCAGACGGGCTGCAAAATTAGCTCATGGAGTATTGTCAATGATATACAGGAATTTTTCCAGCAGGGATAAGGAGGTGATTATTCCATTGTATAAGGCAATGGTCAGGCCACACCTAGAGTACTGTATACAGGTCTGGAGGCCTCATTTCAAGAAGGATGTAGAGCTGCTGGAACGAGTACAGAGAAGGGCAACAAGATTAGTGAATGGAACAAAGTGGTGCTCTTACGAAGAAAGGCTTAAGTTTTGCAAATTACAGTGTCTGGAGACTAGGCACCAGCGAGGTGATCTGATAGAGGTGTATAAAGCCTCGAATGGTTTAAACATGCTCAATGCTGATGGGATTCTTCCTCTAGCTCAGAAAAATCACCTGAGAGGGCATAAATTCAAATTGAGGAAAGACAGATATAGGATAGACGTGCGGAAATTTGCCTTTAGCCAGCGGGTGGTTGGTTGGTGGAACAGACTTCCATCCCTGGTGGTGGAGGTTGATAGCCTAAATAAGTTTAAGGCTCAGCTGGACAGGTATTTTGAACGAACAGAGGGGTGAAGTGGAAGTGGATTTTTTTTTTTTTTTTTTTGGCTGATACTGCATAAGCTTGCTTTCTTGCATCAAATGTCTCTACTAATGCTAATGCTAATGCTAATAAAAATAAAAAAATAAATAACCCGCTAGTACACAACAGACCAGATATATCATTATATGCGGATGACTTGAAGCTCTCAACAAAAATAAAATCAACCGATAAAGCAATAGACACAACAGCAACCATCAACAAGACTTTATCAGAAATAAAGCAGTACCTCATGAGATTTGACCTGCAAGTCAATCCTGCAAAATCCGCCATCATGGTCTTCTCACTGAAACCCACACCAACAATAATTCAATCTGCGATAGACGGAGTCTTGGTCCCCTGCGTCGAAAAGCCGAAAGACCTGGGTGTGACCTTTGATCGAAAATTAAGATTCGATCATCACATTAAAGAACTCTGTGCAAAATTCAACAGGAAACGGTGAATTGCCAAGCAGCACTTGTTACATATTCATAATACCAATCAGATAAGAACGTATAGGTACGTTGAGGGTCTGACGGCTCCGGGGATTTCTCCCATCTCCGCCTATGTTTTATGTATCGAGTGACAGTACCCTGTCTATGCCAGAGGTTTAAAAATAATTCATGGGTCATGTGGTATGTAGTTTGTTGTGCCCATTGTTCATCCGGCCTGTTGGCCGCCGGGCCCCCAGTGGGACCCGGCGTTACCATACCTAGCGACGGGGACGCCGGTCGGGTGTACCAAGAGATTAATTATACTCTGGCAGGTCCCGCCACTTACTTTCCTGGGATTTTGGTGACTAGGACCTAAAACAATTGTTGGAGTTATCGCTGTTGATTTAAGTAAAATTGCATTTAGAAAGTGCTGCGTGGGGTTTTACGCGGAAAGAACTATTTCTAGAAAGCCTAAAAGGTCGGGCAAAATTTGATGTGATTTAAATTTGGACATGTGGGGCACTCGCTGTACAAGAGAAAGTAATGGGAGGGAGGATGTAGACGGAGGGATGAAATAGGAAGAAGAGGGGTCAGATAGAAAGGTAATCCCCCATTTTCAGTGGGGCATGCCCATGCCCCACAACAGTGAAAATGTGGGGAGGCGAGGAGAGGAGAAGAGCAAATAGCCCCCTCCCCCTCCCCGAAAGGGAAAAAAACCCGCACAAGGGAGTGCAGTTTTGGGTCGACAGTAGGCCATCCAAATCATCCTAAAGTCTTGTCTTCCTGTGGTATGGTGAGTTTTCGCCTTTGGTATATTTCTGTTATGGTTTTTCTTCTAGAAAACAGATCCTGGGCATATTGACTGAATGCCTTGTAGTCCTCTTGAGTGTCTAACAGTCTGGGTTCTTGGTTGTCTGGGATATATTGGATTTCCGTTATTAGGCTAGTCTTAGGTCGTCATACAAATCGCACTCAAACATTAAGTGTCTCCAGGACTCCGGGTAGCCACAGGGACAGTCCGCGTTATTTATGATGCCAAGTTGGTGAAGTTTAACTTTAAACGGGCCGTGTCCTGTAAGGAGGAAGGTTGCATTTCGACCAGGGTGAAACCACGCTGCCGCCTTAGGGTACAGCTTGGTGACAGTGGGGAGGAATCTTCTGGTCACTGCACCTTTTTCTGTGTTGCTCCATCTGCTCTGCCAAATCTGGACGAGGTGGTCGGTGATTCTTCTTTTCTCATCGTTGCGGTCATTAGTGATGTCAGTGGTGAGGTCATACATTGTAGCCGATGTGTTTCTGGCAAGATGGTAGAGCAGACCACAGCGGGTAGCTTCGAGATCCAGGGGCAGAACTCCTACCAGGGCTTGGAGGGCAGCCGTTCTAGTTACTCTCGACATGGAAAGGAGGATGGTCCTCTGAATGGTTTCGAGGAAGCGTTTATTCACTACTAGTGCCGCCCTCGCGTACCAGACAGGGGAGCCATATGTGATGGCAGGGATGAAGAGAGCTTTGTAGTACAGAGACAGGGTAGTGCGTCTGAGTCCCCAGTCCCTGCGAGTGACTCTAGCAACGAGGGCTGCGTATCTTCTTATCTTTTGTTTAATATATTCTAGGTATGGCTTGAAAATTAATTTTCTATCCAGGATTATTCCTAGGTATTTAATCTGTTTGCACAGCTTAACTGTTTTGTTCTCAATCTTAATTTGTGGTGGTCTCCTTAAGTCTAGCGAACCTTTAAGCAGCACCGATTTTGTCTTGTCGGGTGCTAGTTTGAGCAAGTGTAGCTTCGTCCAATCTAGCAGCTTTTGCAGGGCATCATTTGCTTGCATTTCTAAGGAGGATCTGCTGTCAGCCTCGATGGTCAAGACCAAGTCATCTGCATAGGATTGGGCCTCCACACCAACCAGATCCATGGCGAGGAATTCGTCTAAGACAAAGTTTCAGAGGAGCGGCCCCTGGACGATCTTCGGAGGTATACTGTATAGGGTAGAGTTGTGGGGCTCGGCCGCAGACACAACAATCAAACCATTGACCGCCGCGGAATACTGGCTCCTGAAGTGGGCTACCTGGAAGTGCCATCTCCCACCACAACTTCACACAACACCGATGGCCAAAGCCATCGGTGTTGTGTGAATTTAACCAGATTAGCAGCCTTAATGAATGAAAGAAGACTAATCTTCACCATCAAAATGATCGCTGGAAGAATCTCAGCACCCAACATTTGGGACACCGTGTGCTGGAGAATTCCTCAACCATCACCCCGCTCCACTCCCAAGCTTCTTGCTCTTCCGTAGAGGTTACATTTTAAAGATCGGTTCCTCCCTTATCAGAAGCTCCATCTAGCTCAGTCTTTGGACGCCGACCTGTGCAAAACCGTCGATGACAAAAAGTACAGACGTCGCATCCTGGATCTGCACGTGTGTTCCACAACCATCAACTGATGTGAAATCGCTCCGGCTCGGCA
Source organism: Mastigoproctus giganteus (assembly GCF_048544385.1). NCBI lineage: Eukaryota > Metazoa > Arthropoda > Arachnida > Uropygi > Thelyphonidae > Mastigoproctus > Mastigoproctus giganteus. The sequence goes on along the minus strand of NC_143582.1, from coordinate 192,494,334 downwards.
AGAATTTCAGGGAAACTTGAATTCTAGAAAGCTGTCATGTGTTATTTTAATTTATTTTATTATTGTAATCTGATGTATTATTGTTATTATATTTTATTTTTAACTAAATTCAATCTGCTGTTTATTTATCTTATTATGTATTTATTACATTTCCAGCGAGATGATATCTCTGCCACTTGTTAACCCCTGGCTTGGTGCCATGAAGGGTTTGTAAAGGTAGGGTACCTGCGTGTACCTAGGAACCTTACAATAAAGATCATATTTATTTAGACATTTTTCTTCTAGAAATCAGATAAAATTCCCTTTTTTATTACACTTGTTAATTGAGTCTTTTCTTAGCAGGAACACATAGTGCCTTTTTCTTTAATTCTTAAATTAAGGTTTAGTTCTTCTTCTCAGGACAAACTTTAGGACTAGACATAGTATGAATAAAGTGTACTTACAGTACTTTTTCCCATGAACAGGTTGGGCCAATTCCTTTATCAAAGGACGATTTTGCCATCGTAAAATGAGTGACCGAGACGTTCAATTTTGCAATATGAATTTCATTATTTATTTATTCATGGTTAATTTACGTTTATTTATGGGGGTATGAGAAAATATTTATTTTCCTTCAGGTGCAGTAATAGCTAGTTACGACTCTACTTATTTACAGTTCGAAAAAAGTTGAATACCACAGTACACGAGTGTTCTAAAATTCTCAGACCATTACGAAATAACAGGTCTCTCTCTCTCTCTCTCTCTCTCTCCTTCCTTCCCCCCTCCCCCCAAATAAAGAGGAATGTCAGGTAATCTCATAAAAGCCCAACAGCTGTCGGTTGCACATATCCGCAGCCCCTGATTTATTGCATCTGCAACTTCCGGTCTCGCTCATTTGTGACCATTACTTGCAATATATATATAGGATTGCTAGGCGGTTTCTTTAAAAATACTAGACACCGACAAGATAAGAGTAGCCAAAAACAAAAACCCTCATTGGAAAAGACAGCTTATAATTATAGAAGTCTATTTCGCGGGCCGATTTGCATGTTAACAGGCCAAAAAAACCCGGAAAAACTAATGGGTTAAACAGTAAGCTACGCCTTCCACCTGAGATCAGGTGGATTACAGCCTCGAATGAAGAAGACTCTAAAAAGTCCTAACGTTGGCCATTGGAATCGAATCCAGACCTCGACGAACAGGTAATAAAGGGTAATGTGTCGACTCGGCTGCCACGGTGAGTTGTTGGAAAATATTAATCTAAAATATCATGGAACTAAACTGAAAGTTTATTCAAAGTAATAATCTACAACTTTAATTTAACAGATTTCATTGTGTAGCTTTGACTAATTTTTTTTAAAGAGAAAACATTTTTCATATCCAAACAGTTGAGAGGTATATTAAAGAAAAAAAAATGCAATCATTAACAGCAACAAGGATTACAAAATCTACAGCTTGTAGAATTGTCTGAATTTGTTTACAGTAAGTAAGCTCAAAAACCGGACTGTTCGGTTTAAAAACCTAGCAACCCTACTCGTAAATGCAATTTTAATGCCCACAGCTGAATGTGGGCATTAAAATTTTTCTTTAATGCCCACATTAAATTTGGTAAAGAGTTTTCTTAAAAACATTAAGAAAACTCTTTACCAAGAGTTTTCTTAATTTTTTTGAAAGGTCCAGGTTACGTGTCCATTCCTTGCAGACTATCTGCATCCCTTCATGGTCATGGTGCATCCACAGGGCAGTGAACTCTCCTTTTTAGATAAAAAAAAGTTTATCTAAAGAGGAACGATTACTATGGCCAAGGCTGAAATTGGGGGGGGAGGAAGCAAATGGACGCTGTTCTCTAGGTTCAGAACTATTATGATCGTTTATACCAGAGACAGCTAACCTTTTTTAAGTAGGCGGTCAAAACAGATAAAATGTTGATGGCCGCGAGCAGTATGTGTTCTGTCAGAAAACGAACCGCACGACCTTATCGCTTATCATTACGCTGAGTGGCCCAACTTTCGCCCGGATAAGGGCAGTCACATGGCAAGGCATTGAGTCCACTAGTTGAAAAAAGCATTCCACAGGTATTTCCATTCATGCTTGCTCCACAGCTGACCATAATTCCGTCGCATTCCTGGGTGGAGCAGCTAAAGCTCGAACGGACCTTTCCACAGCATTCCCAAAATGCTTCACAGGGTTCATATCCGGTGAAAGGGAAGCAATTCCATGGTGGTAAAATCTGCGGAATGCTCTTCGAACCATGCTCAAGTCACCACGGCTCTGTGGGGAGGCGAATTTCCTGCTGGAAGAGTCCACTGCCCTGTGGGTGCACGATGACCATGAAGGAATGCAGTTGGTCTGCAAAGAATGGACACGTAACCTGGACCTTTCAGAGATGCTTCTAGACGTACCAAAGGTCCCAACGTGTGCCAGTTGAACACGCCCCAGACCATTACCGACCGTCCACCTGCCTGAACAGTTCCTTGTTTACATGACGAGTTTATAGATTTCCACCAGATACGCACCCTCTCGTCTGCTCGAAATAATTGGAAACGGGACTCATCGGACCAGGAGAACCCTCTCCAATCATCCAAGGTACAGTGCTGATGTTGTTTCGCCCAATTGAGGGGTAGAATCCTGTGTCGTCCATATGCAATGGGACTCTGGTGGGTCGGCTACTCCCATAACCTATTGTGGCTAATGACCGCCTAATGGTCTTGGTGGAGACAGTTCTGGCACCTCTCTCGTTGAAGTCGGCTTTGATTTGTGCCACTGTCGCTCTCCGGTTGGCTGAAACAATGCGAGACAGACGTCGACGGCCACGTTCATCCACCACCTTTCTCCTCTAACAGCGCTGTCCACGATGAGATGTTATTCCGGAAACGGCGTATTCCCGATACACTATTGATACTGTCGAACGGGGATAGTGCAATTTCTGTACCACCTCCACGATAGTGAGCCATGCGTTGGGCACCCACTATCATTCCTCTTTCAAAGTCGGTTAACTCACGACGTTTATTTACTGACATCGAATTACCGTCTATGTGAATACAGTGATGCGGTATACCTATATACCTGCCAAGCGGTGGATTCTTCCACTAGCGAAATGGGTGACAGCGTCTCGTTGCCCAGGAACCAGGTATCCGATAAATTCTGTCCTTTCAGTGTATATCCTAATTATTAATTATTTTATTTCTAAAATTTTTTTTCGAAATAAAATTTAATTAGAAACAAAATTATTTACCGTTAAATTATTTTTTATATTTAATAAAAGTAATTTTTTAATAATTAAAGAAGAACATCCAACAAATATTACGTAATTTGAATACTTATTACAGTACTGTACATGGTTAAATAATATTGCTAAATACTAACGAAGACACAAAACATTAGAAAAACTAAACTGTAGTCATAGTTTTCAATCATCAAAAATCATGCATATATGGCTACGAATATTTTATTTTTCTGACTTAATTCAATTAATTTTTCCGTATACATTTTTACTATTTTTTTACAAAATTGAAGATTAATTCGAAAATTTTTCGATTTCCTCCCATTCTATATCTACGACACATGCATCTAGAGCAAACAATCACGTAATATCCTTCAGTCAGTCAACTATGTCAGCAGGTGTGTGTCACAATCACCTCAATATCCCTTCCCTCCCACCCCTCCCACTTCGACAACAGTACATTAGATGTTCCTGTTTGTATGCAGAATGTAAATACGTATCGATGCTGTCCTTTTATCATTCGACTTTTAATACATTCCGAATACTGGATCAGAACATTCGGAAGAACTTGAAGCAGCTGATTTGATTCCAGAAATAAAAAAATGTAATAATTTTAGCAATTATTAAGTCATGAAGTCCATGCTATGCACAGAAACTCTAAAGAACTGCAACTATTAATTGCAGTTTATATTATTATTATTAATAGTTTTATGGTGATGTTGATTACCTTTGCTTCGCAGGGCCTTACAAAGGTACTTGGTGTCCCGGATGCAAAATGGGTTAAGGGGCCTCGTTTATTTATGTTGAGACTTTGATGATTCCCTCTATTTGGGTCCCCTAGATAGGGGGCCTGGTGCGGCGCATCCAATGCATCCCCCATTTTCACGGCACTGCTGCTTCTCATCATCAAAATGTCACTCAATATATGTTATTTTATTAAAACAGAACCTGCCCTTCTTCATCAGTCATCCTGTTTTTATCCACTACGGTTTTATGCCATGAGCTGTAGCTTGTAAGGCCAAAAAGGTATGGAAGATGAGAGAGGAGTGGAATGGAGCGCTCTGTTGATTTTCTGCATTTGAGGCCTTATGCTCCTATACTCCCTCCATAATAAAATAAAATAAAATAAAATAAAAGAGGATCAGAGAGAAGGAAGCACACTTGATTTGAACATCTTTGTTTATGCTACAATACAGATAAGGAGAAAGAATTCACATTGAAACATCCTTTTATATTGCAATGTAGATCACATCATCAGAAGACATAATTATTAGTAAAAAGTAAAAAAAAAAAAAAAAAGGTAGATAGGCTTAGTATTTACTTTAAAAAAAGAGCTTTCCTGGCCTTTTTTTTGTGAAAAATTTCGAATCACAGCATGAAAATTAACTGTTCTGGCAATGTTTGATTCAACACTTAGCCTGGCCAAATCAACAAGATGTTCCTGAGACATTGTAGACCTTATATAATTCTTAATCAGCTTGAGTTTGCTAAATAACCTCTCTGCAGAAGCTACTGTTGCTGGAATTGTTAATAGTATTCTTAAGCTAACACAATCATTTGGAAATAGGTCACCAAGTCTGTACTCTGAACTTGTTGAACTTGTTAACAAGATCTGTTGAACTTGTTAACAAGTTCAACAGATCTAATGGCGGCTTTAACTGTGCATTTACAAAATTTGCTTTATGTACTGAGGGTAAATGTTGCATTTCTTTTCCAAAATCATCATCGTAAGGTCAGCAGGATATTGCTCTGATAAAGATAAAGCCTTTCTCTCCACATCATTTTCAGACATGGTGAGATATTTTCACAAGAAATCAAATTTTTCTGCCAACTGCTTAACAGCATTGAAGCGGACAGTTAATCCTGCTATAACATTGTCTACCAAAACGTAAAACACACTTTCTGAAGTAGGCCTCTTCTGGCGTATCATCTGTGTCATCCATTTCCTCCAAGTTAGCATCAGGTGTGCTGTCATCATGCGGCCTTGCTCTCTTGCGCCTAACTCCACCACATCTACAGGAGAGTTTTATTTCTATCTTTAGGTTTGACGCAACCATATTGGCTTCATTCCACATGCATTTCCAGTTGTTTCGAAGTTTTGTCAGATATGTGTGGAGAGTTTCTATGTTTGCTACTTCAACATCCAGTGTGGCTTCTCTAGTTTGGATGACCTTGTTGCAAATATCTATGCCAGCTAATATTTTGTACAACACAACAGACATTAACACACATGCAAAAGATGTCACATATAATAAAACTCCGTGTACTTCATTCCTTGTTTTGGCCGTCAAATTTAGTTCTAGGAGATCTTCCAGCGCTAATTTAATGCCAGGCAAGTGAGCTGCAAAAGGCTTTACACATTCAACACGATCTGACCATCTTTTTTTCAGACATACCATGAAGAGAACAACCAATGCGGTTTTTTAGTAATTCCCACCGCTTAGGACTGGAACTGAACAGGTGGTACACAGTTTGAATTGTTCCGAAAAAGGTTATTGCTTTAGGTATACATTCAGCAGCATCATTTCCACATAAGTTGAGTGTGTGACAACCACAAGGTGAAAAAATTGCTATTGAGCATTATTCTTGTATTTTTACTTGTGCGCCGTTGTATTTTCCAGCCATATTTGCCCAATTATCGTCGGCTTGAGCTCTACAGACACTGAGAAGAATAGCATGTTCTTTCAATGCATCAGTTATCAACTGAGCAATTTCTTCCCCTACTTTGTTGCTAAAATCTGCAAATTTGAGAAATCTTTCTTGGATCTCATACTGCGTTTCTTTTAATAAAAGTACGTATCTCAAAATAAAAGTTGTTTGTTCAATATGGGAGGAATCTGGTGTGGCATCTACTATTACTGCAAATTATTTTGCAGATTGCCTCTCCAGCAAAACGTGTTGTTTCACAAGATTCGAGCATTCTGCAATAAATTCGTTTTGTGAGTCAGGGGACAGATAATGAACTTGAAGCAGCTCACTCCTTTTCTGTGACTCATGCTTTTCTATTGAGTGTTGTTGTCTTCCTGCTGGACAGATTGTATTGCAATAATTGTTTTCCTTCTTGTAAATAGTTGAGTTTCAAAGTTGGTAAAAGCTACAAACTCTTCTTGTGCATTCAGGAGTCGGGATTCTTGGTTAATTGGATTGTACTGAATGTTTGTAATGAGGCTCGCTCTTATGTCATCATAATTTTCACATTCATACATGATATGAGTCCATGATTCGGGTTCTCCGCAAGTACAATTTCTATCTTCTGTTATGCCTAGCATGTTTAGCTTTTCCTTAAACGGACCATGACCCGTTAGTAGATACGTAGCGTTAAGTCCCGGGAAAAACCACGGTGGGGCTTTCGGGTGCATTTTTGTCACCAGTGGAAGAAATTTATGGGCTATTGATCCTTTGGCGGTTTCATTCCACCTTCTTTGCCAAGTTTCTGTTAGGAATTCATCTATCCTTTTTTGTTCCCTCTTTCAACCACTAGTTACGTCAAGGGTTATGACACAGGTTGTAATTGGGATCGCTTTTTTGTGAAAATACACTAGTCCCGCGCGAGCGACTTCCAGGTCAAGGGGTAGTGCACCTGCAATGACCTGGAGCGCCGCCGTACTAACTGTGCTACTCGCCCTACCGGAAAAAACCGAAATGGTTTTTTCCGGTGCTAGTTTTAGGTTATTTAGTTTAACCCAATCCTATAGGATTTGCAGCGCTCCATTTGCTTGTTTTTCAAGGTTGGCTCTTGAATCAGCTGCTTTGATTAAAAGTAAATCATCGGCAAAGGCCTGGGACTCAATTCCCCAAATTCCCCCAGGTCCCCTCGCCCTCTTCACCTATTATTCCCACTTCCTTGGGGGGAGGGGACATTTTTTGTTCCTTCTCCTCCACCCCCAAACTTCTACTCTGGTGGGGCATGGGCATGCCCCACTGAAAACTGGGGCTATCTACTCTATTGGCTCCATATTTCTGTCTTTTCCCCCCAATCTTCAGTCTCCCTCCCCTCTCTACCTTCATCATAGCGAAAGCCCCACACGTCAAAAACTTAATATGATAAAATTACCTTACGCCCAAAACTCGGCCTAGCAAACCAAAGCGACATTACCCCAGCGCAGATTTTTTATTTACTTATATATATATATATATATTTTTTTTTTTATTTGTTTTTTATTATTATTATTATTATTATTTATTATTATTTTTTTTTATTTTATTTTATTTTATTATTTTTTTTTTTAAGGTCCTAGCCGCCGAAATCCCAGGAAATTAAGCGGCAGGACCTGCCAGAGTGAATCTACAGCTACTGGGTTCCTGGTCTGCCTCCACGGGGCGTAAGTGGGACAACGTTGGGCCTCAATAGGGGTCCAACGGCTAAATGACCAGATGAACAACGGTACAGAACACAACACATGAACAATTCCCACACACTTTTAAATCTCTGGCATTTCCCAGTGAACTGGTTCACCACAATGAAAGCAACGCGGAGATGGGGGAAACCCCTGGTGCCGTAAGACAACAACACACACACTTACACTTACACTTACACACACTTCCCCCAGGTCCTTGCAGAGAAAGTCATCGAGGACAAAGTTCCATAGGAGTGCCCCCAGAACAGAACCCTAGGGGCAGCCCCTGCGAACTGCACGCGATAGGCTGGAACAGGGCGCAAGGATCTGCACTTCACTGTCAGTGAGATAGGACTTAACACAGTCAAATAGATTTTTTGGAAGGGCTGCAGCACGAAGCCTCGCCAGGACGCTCGGCTACCAAAGGGTGTCGAACGCCCCAGCCAAGTGCACCGCGATCACCAGGAAGTACTTGATGGTACATTGTGCAGCTCTGTTAAGGAGATCCCGGATCGCATCAATAGTAGAGGTTCCAGATTTGAACCCATATTGTTTTCAGTTGCTAAGGTTTGCTTCCCTATAGTGCTGTTCAATTCTCTTGTGTAGTAGTCTTTCCAGGATTTTGCTCACCGTCGATAGCAACGAAATTGGTCTGTAGGATGCAGGCAGCTCTGGCAATTTTGTTAGGCATTTTGATATCAATTTTAAGATGGCTTTTTTCCCTTGTGTTGGAAAGTCACCTTGCTCCAGGCAGCTATTGTACAGTCGTAGTAAAAGTTGTGGGACACATTCAGCAGTCTTTTTAGTCATCTCTGGGTCAATCAGATCTAAACCTGTGCATTTTTTGTTTTTTGTTCTGCCCGACGCTTCTTGGAGCTCCTCAAGAAAAAACGGCGGTTCTTTGCGGGTGTTTATGTAACTTTCATTTGCGTGACAAAACTCCTCGTGCTCCAGTGTCAGTTCTGTTGGCGGTTCCACGAATATTGCTGCAAGAATATTTGCAACTCAGTTTCTCCACGTTGTGGTCAATGAGCCTCGTGGCGTTTTTGTTGCCACCATAACTCCCCCTTCACCTTTAAACTCTACCCCCCCGGGGAAACGATTCTCTCGTCGCCCCCCTCATTTCTACTCTGGTGGGGCATGGGCATGCCACACTGAAACTTGGGGCTCTCTTCCCTATTGGCTCCATACTTCTGTCTTTCTCCCCCCAGTATTCAGCCTCCCCTCTCTATCTTCACGCTAGCGAAGCCCCACACACCTAAATTTAAATACATCCAAAATATCTCCACCCACGTTCACGTTCTGGCCCAACTCAAGTGACGTCAACCCCACGATTGACTTTGGCACATGAATGCACGTTGTGTGTACATATATGTGCTTGTATACATGCATATATGCATGCAATATAAATACAATATAATTTTTTTTAATCTTTCTTATTATTATTTTTTTATTTATCTTTTTTTATTATTATTTTATTTCTTTATTTATTTACTTTTTTTTTTTTTTTTAGGTCCTAGCCACTGAAATCTCAGGAAATTAGGTGGCAGGACCTGCCAGAGTAACTTAAGTCTACTAGGTTCCTGGTCTGCCTCCACGGGGCGAAGGTGGGGCAACGTTGAGCCTCAGCAGGGGTACAGCGGCTAAACGACCAGATGAACAACGGTACACGGCACTACACATATACAATATCCACACACTTTTAAATCTCTGGCATTTCCAGTGAACTGGTACACCCACAATGAAAGTAACGCGGAGATGGGGGAAACCCCTGGTGCCGTTAGACATCAATACACTTTACACTTACACTTTCCTTAGCCTTATAGGAATTATAACAAACCCCAAGATCCCTACACTGGGCCTCACAGCGGAGGCCCCGAAGGGAAAAAGGCCCTCGGTGGTTATCTTCAACATAGACAAGGATTTGACCCCTGAACTCCTGATGGAGCAGATCTACAGGAAGAATCTAAAAATTGCACTCCCAGACCGGGATGTGAAAGTGCTGGTTTTCCCAAAATACAAAACCAGAGTAAATAACAGTGGCAACTGTAAATGGGTCATAGAGCTTGCTCCTGAGGCTTGGCGAATCCTAGGAACACAGAGTACCATCTATGTGGAGTGGAGCCATCATAGGTATAGGGAGCATGTGGCAGTAATAATGTGCTATAGGTGCTTCAAGTATGGCCACACCTCCCATACCTGCAACCAGAAAGAAGCTACGTTCGGCCACTGCTCAGAGAAAGGGCATGAATTTAAAAACTGCTGAAACAAGGAGAAAGATCCCATATGCGTCATTTGCAAATCCCTGAGGCTGGCCCACACACACTCCATACGGGATTCAAAATGCCCAACGTACCAAAAAGTAAAGAGTGTATTCCAACAACGAATTGATTATGGGTGCACACCATAAGAAATATAACTACGGAGTTCTAAAGATACACCAGATCAATGGGCAGCGTGCCAGGGCAGTGGTTGACCAGGTGCGCCACAAGGCCGATGAACAAAATGCCGACATCATCCTTATCAAGGAGCCCAGTACACACACAAAGCAGGTCAGGGGACTCTCAACAAGTTATAAAATTATCCAGAGTGATAAGGATACCCCATGGGCAGCAGTCGTAGTGAGAAATCCGGAAATAGCGGCAACAAAATTACCACAGCTCTGTACATCCTGGGCCGCCTGTGCCCATATAATCAGCTCAATTGTAAACTGCAGCTCCCCTGTTTGGCACAGTGCCATACCGGACCGCCGCGGAACCAGAAATGGACAAAGGCTGGACTAATTCCTGGCAAATTCAATCCTCACAGTCAAAAACCAACCCTTTAACCTGCCAACATTCTGCAAAACCTTGTGAGAAGCCACGATTGATATCACCCTGACCACAAGGAATATTGAAGCCCACGTAACCATTTGGACAGTGCAAAATGCCTGCACCACATCGAATCACCGTACAATAACTTACCAAATCGATCAATGACAAAAATAACTACAAACAGACAGTTGGGAAACAGATTCGCAATCCAAAAGGCAGACTGGGAACTCTTCAGAGTACAACTGACAAGCAAGGCGCAAAAAACGCTGGAGGAACTGGCCAGACAGGCGGTGGACAGTGAGATGAAAAACCCAGATACACTCCACGAGAAAATCACAAGTATCATAACTGAAGCAACAGAGACAGCGATGAAGAGCAAAACTCCCCTCAGTCGGGGACATGCCCTGGTGCACTCCAGAATTGCAAAGATTGAGAAAACAGAGCCAGATAAAGCGACAACAATTCCAAAGAGCAAGGAGAACATGGCCACCAACAGAGGTAGCAGTACTATGGCAACAATACAAAGAGGTGCGAAACACCTATACAGAAAAAATTAAAAAGAACAAGCGAGCCTCTTGGGAAAACCTGGTCTCCAAGACAGGGAACGAGAACCCCTGGGGCGTGGTGTATAAAATCACCACAAACAAGCTCCCCAGGGGAGTGGCATCCACTGTAACGAGGATGCCCAATGGAAGCCTGACTAAAACGTGGGAGGAATCTATCACCAATATCCTTAGTGCTATCATCCATGAACCACCATATATCCTTAATGAACAACAAAAGGTAATATTCCAGGCAAACAAAACGTATAGAACCCAAGAAATAGAACTGCCCTTCACAGTCGATGAATTACAGGGTGCCAGAGATGGTCAAAAAAGCCGTGGAATATATACCGAACGTGATACTTAATCTCCTCAACCGATGCCTAGAAACTGGGAAATTCCCAACAAGTTGGACACCTAAAACTTATCTTAAAAAACCAAACAAAACCTCCGGACCAACCGGCCTCATATCGTCCCACCTTCTCTGCCAAAGGTCTAGGAGGTGGGTCTGTAGCCTAATTTTTTCGTATTTTAGGTTGCCCACCGGGTTAGTCGTGTATCCTTGGTGGGTAGCGGCCACTCCCCTGGCCAGCAAAAATAGTAGCACTGCCCGAACTGCCTCCAGTTCCAGAGGGAGCGTTCCATCAAGTACCTGCGATGCTGAGGTATTTACCGTGCTGCAGGCGCGCGGTGTTGATAGCAGCATGGTCCTTTGGGTCATTTCTAGTCTTTTGTTGACTACCAGTGTCGTTTTTAGATACCACACCGCTGCTGCATAGGTGATTGCAGGCAGGAAGGTTGTTTTATAGTAAAGTATCAGTGTGTTTTTTTCTTGAGTCCCCAATCTTTCCTTGTGATTCTGGTTACCAGTCCAGAGTATCCTCTGATTTTTCTTCTGATGTATTTCAGATGCGGCTGGAACGTCAGATTTTTATCTAGGATAACGCCCAGATACTTCAGTTGGCTCACAAATTTGATTGTTATATTGTTGATTTTAATTTGCGGGGGGCGTCCTAGTTCCAGAGTCCCCTTTAGGAGGATCGATGAGGTCTTGTCTGAGGTTATTTTCAGCTGGTTCTTTGATGCCCATTGCTGCAGCCGCTGCAGTGCCTGATTTGCCAGAGTCTCCAATTGGGCCCTGGACTCCGCCTCTACCGTCAATGTCAAGTCGTCCGCGAAGGCGTGTGCTGCCACAGAACCCAGGTCTGTCGTCAGGAATTCATCGAGGACCATTGTCCACAGGACCGGCCCGAGCACCAATCCATGCAGACATCCTCTGTGCACCTCTTGTTATTTTTTGATAGTGTACGTTGATTTCCACCCTTCTTTGCGTTAAAAAGCTTTCAATTACTTTGTAGAGGTTAAGAGGCACCTCAGCCTCCCTCAACCTTGCCAGGACGCTTGGCCACCAAAGTGAATCAAACGCCCCAGCAAAGTCAACAGAGATGAGAAGCAGATACTATCGTCTACAATCCTGGAATATCCTTAGCAAGTTTCCCAGTGCGTCCACAGTTGAGGATCCTGGTCTGAAGCCATACACTATTTGGCATGTAGGCCTGCCGCTTCATAGTGTTTTATAACTCTCACATGGAGTAATCTTTCAAACAATTTGCTTGCCACTGGGAGCAGTGCGATGGGTCGATATGAATCTGGAAATTCTGGATTTTTGGTAGGATTTTTCAGTATTAGTTTTAAATTTGCTGTTTTCCATGCAGTTGGGAAATGTCCTGTTTTCAAGCATCTATTGTATAGTGTGATGAGTAGGTGCGGCTTGTATTCCACGGTTTTCTTGAGTATTTCAGGCTCAATAAGATGAAGGCCCGGGAATTTTCTATTACTGACCCTACTAGCGGCCACACTGAGTTCATCCAGGGTGAAAGGGGGCTTAATCGCCTGGTTTCTGTAGTTATCGTTTCTGTCGCATGTCTGTTGCTGACCTGGCATAGTTAACATATTTGGTTTTTGATATATTGTGTAGAGTATGTTATTCATCGACTGCTCCCAGGTTGTGGTGAGATCTCCCTGCCGAGTCCTAGTGGTAGCAATCACCTCCCCCTAGGCAGTCTATTGGTTGTTACTTTGTAGACAATTCCCCAGGGGCATTGTTCCCTGCTGTGGAGACCAAGGACTCCCAAGAGCGTCTTTTACTTGTCTTTATGGCGTCAGTGTACCGGTTTCTTATTTGTCTATATATTTGCCTCAGGCTTCAACCTCATTTTCTGGCCATGTTCTTCGGGCCCTCTGGAAGTCCTTCCTGCTCTTGTTCATTTGTCGCCGGAGCATGGCAATGTCCCGGGTCCACCAGGGGACTGCGCCCAGCCGGGGGTGTTTCTTCCTGATAGTTTGGTTGCTGATGTCTATAATCAATTTAGTAGTTGCCTTCTGCAGTTCGTTCGGATTATTCTGTGGATCTAGGAACGGAGGTTTGTTGTTAACCGCTGTAGTTAGTAGCTCTTTGTATTGGGGCCAATCTGCCTTGGCAACTGCGTATTTGTGGGGTGTTTGTATATTTTCTGTTGTTCTTGGAAGCGTTCTTGTTACTTTGCAGGTGATGACCCGATGGTCTGAGGTGGTCCAAGCGTCTTCCACTCTCCAGTCCGTCACGTGGTTCGCCAGGTTCCTAGTTGCTAGGGTGATATCGATGGTCGCCTTCCAGAGGGTGTTGCAGAATGTTGGCAGCTGGTGCGGTTGGTTCAGTACAACAAATTGGGATCCTATCAGATAATTTTCGAGTTGCTGCCCATTTGTTGTTCCTCTTCTGTCGGCAGTAGCGCTGTGCCATAGTGGAGAGCGACAGTTTACATCCGCTCCTATAATTATTTTTTCATTTGGTAGTGTTTTGGAGACGGCGCAGATAGTTGATTGTGGTCTCAATTTCCTGTTCTGGCCTGCTGTAAAGGGCCACTACATATAGGGAGCCTAGTGCTGTAATGAGCTGAGCACAGGCAGCCCAGGTCGTGCACAGTTGAGTTACTTTTGTTGCAGTGATTTTGGTGTTCCTGACTAGGACCGCTGCCCATGGGGTGTCCTCCTCCGTGTGGACGGCCTTATATTGCAGCGGATACCCCACCACCCGCTTTGCGTGAACGTACGGCTCCTGCAATATGATTATGTCGGTGTCTTCCTCATCGGCCCTGACCCGGATTTGGTCTGCCACTGTTTTGGCTCGTTGCGCGTTAGTCTGGATTATCTTAATCATTGCTATATTATACTCTTTATTTCTTGTCCCCATAATCGATTCTATTTTGATATATGCTTTTGGCTTTAAAGTAGACTGGGCACTTCGGGTCCTTGATTGAATGCGCGTGTTCTATTTTCATTGCCTTACAGTTTGCGCAGGTGGCTTCCTTGTCTTTGTGTGGACAGTCTTTAAAGGCGTGTCCCTTCTCTGTGCAATGTCCACAAGTTGGAACTGTCTGGGTGCAGACATGCGTAGTGTGTCCGAAATTGCAGCATCTAAAGCATTTCGGAACCACCACTCGCTCCCGGAATCGGTAGCTGCCCCACTCAATATATACCCTTGTTCTGTCCTTTAAGACTTGCCACGCTTCCGGTATAAGCTCCACGCTCCAGTTGTTGTTTATTCCTCCTCTCGCCTTTATATGAAACTTTGTGTTTATTACTTCGTGTTTTTCTTTGTCTGGTATTTCCCTTTGCAGATTCCTGAGGTAGAGCTCTTCGGCCAGCTGGGCGGCTGTGACTTCTGGATTGACGTCATAGATTATTATTGCCGGTCCCTTCTTTTTGGGCGGCCAGGCCGTTAATCCGAGAGCGTCTATTTTGGGGTTTTCTATGATACTTTGTATTTCTTGTCTAGTTTCGGTTTCAATTACTAGTCCTACGTCTCTCGTTTTCCGTATTCCTTTTATTCTTGTATTTTTAAGGTCTTCCCTCATATTACTAATTACTTTTGTTTTTAATTCCTCACTAGAGGGGATCTTGCCAGTCTCCTTTGGTCGGAGTATCACCAGGTTTCGTGTTGGCAACAGTGTTTTCCTCTTCTGGTGCGTCTCTGTGGTTGGTTGGGTTTCCGTTGCTATTGGGATCCTCAGCGCTTCCGAATATGTCGAGGCGTGCTGTGTCGTTTGTTTTTCCCCGCATTCTTTATATGCTTGTAGCCGTGCGTTAGCTTTCTGGCTTTCTACATACGTGTCATGGAGGATCGTCTCCATTTTGTGAAATATGGTCACTATTTGCGACCTCAGTCCTGTGAATACCCGATCGGGATTGTCCTTAAAGATATGTTCTAGGGCCGTTTTCAATACGAGGGTTTTCTCATAGACTGTACCCTCGGGCAGCGTGTGGTCCAGGTCGGCTCCCGCTGTTTATCGTCATTTACATCTCTTTGGGGCGCAGCTAGTTCCGGTTGTTCCCTTGCTTCCGCTGTGCACTCTTATTGTACGTGTGCTGTGCCCCTGTACCATTTTGGCGGTCTGGGTGCTCAGTGTTCTTATTGCTTTGATCTAGCGTTTATTATAGTGATCATAGAGCTTTCCACAAGAGATTTCTTGTTTTACTGTGCAGTGACTACTGCTAACTGGTAGGCCTTACTTCCACGCAGTCCGCGGTGGGCGGCCAGGCGAGTCCTGGTCGGCTAAGTAGGCCTTGATCGGCGGGCACTGTCGGTCAGGAAGGCCGACAATTATAATAATAATTTCTTGAGAGAGCCACGACAGCTGTTTCAGGCCCGCATTTGCCTCACATCCTCATTTGGAAATGCTGTTTGAAGAAGAGCTTGATGTTGGTACAATATCCACATCATTCTTCAACCAAAGTTGATCACACGCGGAACAGAAATCATTATTCAGGAATATACGTTTAAAGGTGGATGCTTCTGTGTTTCTTAAAATCCTGTTGCTGCTTCTGCTGTGTTCAGCGATTTGAGGGAGCCCTTCTGGCACTCGGTTTTCGCTTCTTTTTTCGCTTTTCGTTTACGACTGTTATTATTATTATTATTATTAACAGCTACAAAACAGCAAACAACGTGCCTGAGGGTGCAGCTACAAAGAATTATTACATAGCTTCAAAAAGCTTGGAGTATACATTTCCCAAAGTAAAGAAAAAAGTATATGTACAGATAAAATAAACTAAATAAATAAAAGGACTCATCCGTCCTATTTAAGTGAACAGGCAGAGCACTGGTATTTCTTCACACACAATCAGAGTCTTAGAACTTAAAAGAAGAGTCTATTTTAAGTCAGGTACCGGATGAGGTTAGCAATTTCAGTTGCCTCTTGAAGTGTCCGGGGGTACCAAATATCTCAATATTTGCTTTGTTCATTGATCTTGCAGTCCTGTTGTAGAAGTTGTAGTATCCATAATTTGTTCTCGCATAGGATGGTTTCAGCAGTGGATGGTTTCTTAGCGCTCTTGTCGGAGCGTTGAAATTTATTTGTGAGACGAGATGAGGGCAATTCAGGGTACCATTTAATAGTTGGTTAAGAAGGAGTAAATCGGCTTTATCTCTTCTTTTTTCCAGCGTTTCGAGTCCAAAGAATACACACCACTCTTGGTGTGTATTCTTTGGACTTCGAAGTCTCTTCGTATGCGCTTCGAAGACTGCGCTTCACTGCGCTTCGAAGACTCTTCGTATTTTTCCTTTGCTGAAAATCTCCCATGACTCCTTCCAAATTCAATTCTAACTTTTTGGGGGTTTGATCTTCTCCAGTTTATTTTTCAACTCCATCGCAGGCTGTAATTTCTTCCGCTGTCGAAATATCTTATCTCTCTCCTTTGTACTCAATGGAGGTGGATTCAGTGGTCGCATTGCACGTAAACGTGCTCTTTACACCGAACAACGCTCACTGCTGTAGACACCTGTTTTACGATTGGTCACTATACGATCAAATAACTTTACGATGGACACAACAAAACACCGTTCTCTATTTGATACGTATTAAGCGCCAGTCATTGTGATCACGTTTGCGAATTGAAATATAATTCTATTAACGGCGATTCTAAAAAGCGAAACTAGGAGGAATATTATCCACAAGCTATAAAAGTAAAGATATAAAGCACAGATTTACACCTTATTTACCAATTAACAAAATTAAATGATACGTGAAAATTGGAAGAATATTGTCCACAGATTTTGAAAAGAAACAAAAGACAATTACAGAGAGCATCCCCAGATAGTCACCCTCGAATTACTAAAATAAATTTAACCGTGTTTAATTTCGGTGATGCCAGAGGAACTGGGGCATTTAGCCCAGTACAATAGTTGGTTGTTCAGAATGCCTGTAATGCCTTTACTTATTTCAACGGTCGCAGTTTCCTTGTATTTTTTTATTTATTACATGAACGCAAGTTACTCCCCCTCCTGAAAACTGCCTGTAATCCGCCTAAAAAAGTTTCAAATCAAAAAGATCATTAACGTTCCTCGACGATTTTCGAACTGGGACTCCCACCAGGCGGGGACAGGACGACCACGATACAACAGTGCTACCGCGAAGAGAAACGAAAGTGCATTTTTTCATCATAGTGAAAATATTTTGTTATCTTTGTGATCATGAAGCTTTTCAGAACATATCTGCTAAGTATGGTCGCTGGGAATATTGTTTGTTAATTCTATGGAACTGTCCGTTCTACATTGGGAAGTTGACTGTGAATTTGCAACTGTTCTTCCGTGTTGTCTTTCAGCCCTGGTTCTTCTTATTCATTTGAGTGTGTTTATTTCGTCAGAATATTCGTCAAACATTAAACAAATCAAAAACATAAACTAGAATATAATTCAAAGAGCATGTGCACAACAATCTTAACAAGTACGGAATTTATTCATCTGTCACGTTCATCTTCTTCCCACGCCGGAAAACTAACCACTCCGATCTGTTTCCCTCAGCACACAGGGGCAGTTTTCATGGTCGGAAAATGGTTTTGAAAAGTGAGGCCCTCGTCCCACTTTTTAAGTGTCATTGAATTTAGTCAGTTTGTTTACAGAAAGCTGATAGCCTTTTAATGCATACATCTGATTCCTCATTTTAATTCTGTCCTTTTAGTTTCTCTCTCTCTCTCTTTAAGACACACACACACATTATACCAGCGCTCGCGTTAAATTTCTCTGCAACATATTACGATCATAATTTTTGCTGGCAGTGACCGTCACAACATCCTCTTTTCTCTTCGACAAAACAAAGCATTGCTGAGTCGGCGATGAGATTAATGCGAAGATTTCTACGCAGGTCTGAAACATTTAAGGACTACTCAGGTTTTCACCTGTCCCTTCTTATAGGAATGTCTTGGATATGAAAAAAGCATACCAAAGGAACCTCGTGAGGTACAGAAATGAAGGAAACAACACCGACAAAACAAGGGGAACAAAACATATACAGGGACTTTATATGTTATATGTGCTGCCAAAGATGGAAGAGAGGGAAGACGTGGTCCTCAGTAGGAGATATGGCCACCCCTAACATCGATGCAGGCTGTGCACTGCCTCTCCATACATTAGAACAATGTTGTTGATTGGTTCTTGCGGTAACATCGTCTATTCTTCTGTCAGCGTCATCTTCAGCTGGTTAACATTTTCTGCTGGGTGTGGACGTACCGCTAGGCGTCTCCCCCAGCGCGTCCCATATGTGTTCGATGGGATTTAGATCGATTAAACGGGCAGGCCAATCCATACGAACAATTTCCTCACTTTCCAAAAGCATATTAACAGCTGCAGTGCGATGGGGTGTGGCGTTATCATCCATAAACACGAAATCGGGGCCAATAGCACCTCGCAACAGACGCACATGAGGAAGGATTACCTCAGTACAGTAGCATGCACCGTTTAGAGTCCGCCTTCCATTATCTGGAGTTGTGTACGTCCATCCAAGATAGCGCCTCCCCAGACGAGAACACCTCCACTCCCATTTCGCTCTCTTTCAGTGATGTTTTTTAGGTAATACCGTGTGCCAACCTCTCGCCAGATTAGTTGACATCCAGAATCACTGCTGAGATTGAATCTACTCTCATCAGTAAAGAATACCTTAAGTAAAGATTTTGTGGTTGTGACCTTTAGAAATAGTATTGGTCCTTATGTTTTGCACATCAGTGTATAAACCAAATAGTTGAAACTTTCACTAGCAACCAATTACGTCAAACTATACACTCTGCTGAACTGCCATCTATCGTCAAACTATACACTCTGCTGAACGGCCATCTATCTAAACGAGTATTTTGCATCTACTAAACGAGTATAATCATACTAAATCTAATTCTAAATCTAAGTATAATCATCATACTAAACGAGTATTTTGCATCTACATTCACACATGAGGAGTTATTCAGGAAGGGGAATGTCGTATGTGAAGTAAACATTGGCAGTGAGCTAGATGATTTTCTAATAACTGAGAGGATAAATGAACCACTGGGTGGCAGTGATCACAGTGTGCTGAAGTGGGATTTACTCAAGGAGGTAACTACCATCAGAGGTAAAGGGAAGGGTTTTTGCTTTCGTAAAGGCGACTATGATGGTCTGAGACAGTATTTAAATTCTATACAGTGGGACCAACTGATGATGTTACCAACAGCAAATTCAAAATGGGAAGCATTCAAGGAACTAATCTTGGAAGCTACCAGGCTTTACATACCAACCAAGAAATATTGTTCAAGGTTCAGGCCTAAATGGTTGTCAGATGAACTAATGAGACATATGGCAGAGAAGAAAAATGCATGGGATACATACAAATTAATGGGTGACGTGGAAGCCTATGATAGATATAAGTTGGTCTGTAACCAAGTCACAAAGGAGATTAGGCAGGCAAAGGCAGATTATGAGAAATCCTTGGCAAAGGATGCAAAGAAAAACAACAAAGAGTTCTTTACCTATGTAAACTCTAGACGGAAAGGCATGAATCAGATTGGTGCACTGCATATTGATGGTTCAACAGTTGAGGATCCTGCTCAGGTGGCTAACAAACTTAACGAGTTTTTGCATACATTCACACATGAGGAGTTATTCAGGAAGGGGAATGTAGTAGGTGAAGTAAACATTGGCAGTGAGCTAGATGATTTTCTAATAACTGAGAGGAAAGTGGAGGAGAAATTGTTGAGGATAAACATAAAAAAGGCACCCGGGGTGGATGGGATCTATCCAGTTATATTAAAGGAGGCAGCAAAGGAAGTAAGCAAACCCCTAGCCATAATTATGAGAGCTTCTTTGGACTCAGGGGAGGTACCCATGGACTGGAGATGTGCAAATGTAACCCCAATTCACAAAGGAGGATCAAAGGCTGACACAAGTAATTATAGACCTGTTAGTTTAACTTCGGTTTCAGGAAAATTAATGGAGGCACTGGTTAAAGAAGCACTGCAGGATCATCTGGACAAGAATTCAGTTATAGCTCAGACACAGCATGGGTTTGTTAAGGGCAGGTCTTGTCTGACCAATTTGATTGGATACTATGATGTAGTCACAAAAGAACTGGATGCAGGGAATAACTTTGATATTATATATTTGGATCTTAGAAAGGCTTTTGATACTGTTGCGCATGGAAGACTGCTGCACAAATTGGAGAAGTGTGGCATTCGAGGCAAATTGCTGCTATGGATAAAGGTATGGTTGAGTGGCAGAAGACAGAGAGTGGTAATCAATGGACACTGCTCAACGTGGACTAATGTTATTAGTGGAGTTCCTCAGGGTTCAGTGTTGGGTCCATTGTTGTTTTCTGTATTTATAAATGATATTGATGATGGTGTATCAGGCTTAATGTCCAAGTTTGCAGACGATACAAAGGTTGGCAGGGTTGTTAAGGACACTACTGATACTATGCTGCTGCAACAGGATCTGGAAAGGTTGAGCAGATGGGCTGAGAGGTGGCAAATGAAGTTTAACATTGACAAATGTAAAGTACTACATATGGGAAACAGTAACCCCAGATCAACGTATCAACTCTGTGGTACTACGCTGACAGTGGTAGAGAATGAAAAGGACCTGGGGGTAATTGTGCAGGCAGATATGAAGTTCTCTGAGCAGTGCAGACGAGCTGCAAGAGTAGCTCATGGTGTCTTGTCAATGATATACAGGAATTTTTCTAGCAGGGACAGGGATGTGATTATTCCCTTGTATAAGGCATTGGTCAGGCCACACCTTGAGTACTGTATACAGGTCTGGAGGCCTCATATCAAGAAGGATGTAGAGCTGTTGGAACGAGTACAGAGAAGGGCATAGTGGCATAGTGGCATAGTGTTTTGTGAAAGGTGCCACCTGTGGTTTCCCACATCTGCACCATGGTACTTTGTGAAGAAATACAGAATCTCTGTAAAAGCCAGAAAAAGTGTAATGTCTGGTTTCTGTCAGAGTAGTGTTATGTTTTGTTGTTGTGTCTCTGGCTGCTTGGCCGCAGAGCCCCTAGTGGGACCCCACGTTGCCCGCCACCACCACTGGGAGGTGAGCCAGGCTGCCCATTATACTCTGGCTGGCCTTTGCCAGGGTTGCCTAAGCTTCCTGACAAAGGTCAAGTGAAAAAAAAAAAAAAATAAAATAAATAAATAAATAAATAAAATAAAATAAAATAAAATAAAATAAAAATAATAATAACAAAATAAAAAAAAAAATTAAAAAAATAATAAATAATAAATAAATAAATAAAAATAAAAATAAAAATAATAAATAAATAAAAATAATAATAAAAAATTAAAAAAAAATAATAAAAATAAATAAATAAAAAAAAAAAATAAAAAAAAAAAAATAAAAAAATAAAAAAAAAAATAAAAATAAATAAAAAAAAAAAATATAATAATAAAAAATAAAAAGTGGGGGGGGAGGAAAACAGAGCAGGAGTACGAGTTAGAAGGAACAGAAAGAGGGAAAGGAGGACGGACTGAAGTTAAGGAGCAGTCCGCTCTTTGTGAGGTGAAAATAGGGATCTGGGGGTGGGAGTTAAAGTAGCAGGGGACAGGTGCCCCTGCATGATCACCAGAGGCCAATGGACTCTGTATCCCGCACTCAGGAGTTCTCCAGAGTGCCACCAATCCCGCACCAGAACGGTGCCGGCTGATCCTACCCTATAAGGGGTTTGCAGCAGTATCCCGCACTCGATGAGTGCCAGCAGTCCCGCACCAGAATGGTACCAGCAGTGTTCCTACCCTTAAAGGATTTGCAAGTTGTCAAGGCGGTGTCCTCTAGCGGAGGAGGAGCTAACCCACGCCAGTCTGATTCAGGCCTTGGGCAGCATGATCCAATGTTGTTCTCATTTCAGCAATCTTGGCTAGCCTCAGTGCGAAGATTTCCTGCGCATACACAGTTAGTGCCCTGTATGTGTTTTCATCGAGCAGCAGCGAGGACTCTTGGTTTCGTGGATTCCTTTGAATTGCGGTAGCAAACTTGATTCTACTGTTGTCATAGGCAGGGCACTCATACATGAGATGCCCCCAGGACTCTTCTTCTCCACAATGGCACCGCGGGTCTCTTTCAATCCCCATAGCTGTGAGTTTCTGACGGAAGGGGCCGTGTCCAGTGATGATAAACGTCATGTGCAGACCAGGTGAGAACCATGGAGGGGGCTCTGGGTGAGTATGGTTTATAGTTGGGAGGAATCGCCTCGTGATGTCTCCTTTCTGTGTGGTTTCCCAGCTCTGTTGCCATATCGTTTGTAGGTGTTGGGTGATTCTCCTCTTCTCTATCTTGGGGTCATTTGCAAGATCCAGCTGGAGATTTACTATTTCAGCTGGTGTTCCTTTCCTAAGGTGGTAATATAGGCCTCGCCTGACTACTTCTAGGTAGAGTGGCTGACAACCTGTTAGAACTTGCAAGGCAGGGGTGCTAACAGTGCGGCACGCCCTACTAATTGATAGCAGCATGAACCTTTGAATTGTATCCAGCTTCTGTTTGTTTTTTGATAGTGTAGCTTGTCTATACCAGGTGGAGGCACCATAGCAGACAATCGGGACATATACTGCTTTGTATATGAGGGTCAGAGCTTTGTGCTTCAGGCCCCAGTCGGCTCTGCTCACCCTCCTGATCATGGCGGCATACTTCCGGATTTTGGTGGCTAGATATTTCAGGTGGTTATGGAAATTAAGACCTGAGTCAATGTAAATACCTAAGTATTTAACCTCTGTGTACAGTCGGATGGGGGTGAAGTTTAATTTCATCGTAGGTGGTCTTCTAATTTGTAGTCTGCCCTTTAGGAGAATGGATTTTGTTTTTTCTGCCGAGATGGTAAGGTTGTGCAAGGCTGCCCAGTTCTGGAGCTTCACAAGCGCCGCATTTGCAATAATTTCCAAGGACGACCTAGTGTCCGCACGCACCAACAGGACAAGGTCGTCCGCAAAGGCCAAGGGCTCAGCCCCCCCAAGGTCCAAGCCCAGGAACTCGTCCAAGACAATAGACCAGAGGAACGGGCCAAGCACAGAGCCCTGCGGACATCCCCGGTGGATGAATCTGGTAACTGTCTGATATTTGTTAGTAACTCGTACTTTTCTGTTGGTTAGATAAGACTTCAAACTGTTATATAGATTTTTAGAAACATTTGAGTGCCGAAGTCTCCGAAGAACGCTGGGCCACCACAGGCGGTCGAAAGCTCCAGCAAAGTCCACCAATATAGCAAGAGAGTACTTGAAAGCTGAGTGCGTTGCTTGGGTGATTAGATTGTTGACAGCGTCTTCAGTGCTGCAGCCTTTTTTAAAGCCATATTGTTTTTCTGAGGAGAGTTGGTGTTCCTCATAGCAGGCAGAAAGTCTAAACAAGAGTAGACGCTCCAGTAGTTTGGCCATCACGGAGAGTAAGGCAATCGGGCGATATGAGGCTGGGTTCTGTGGTGACTTGTCCGAGTTTTTCAGAATTAGTTTTAAGGTTGCAGTCTTCCATGAAGCTGGGAAGGTGCCCTCTGCCAGGCACTTATTCTGTAGGCTTAGAAGTATAGCTGGGCAGGCCTCAGCGAATTTTTTGAGAACTTCTACTTCCAGCAGGTCTGCACCTGGTGTTTTTCCATCTTTCATCTTGTTAATTGCCACGTCCATCTCAAAGCTGGTGAACGGGGGCTCCACCGTTGCTGTGTGGTATTCTAAATTCTGGTTGATAATTTCTTGTTGCTGTTGCGTCAAAGGTGCCTCTTCAACAGGGTAAATGGTATCAAGAATGTTATTTATAGTATCCTCCCAGGTATAGGTGGAAGTACCGTCTATTTTCAGTGTTGTATCAAGCACCTCACCACGTGGTAATTTATTAGTTACAATTTTGAAAACGATGCCCCATGGGTTCTCATTTCCGGAGATAGACACCAGAGTTTGCCACGATTGCTTTTTGTTTTTGCGAATTTCTTTAGTATATTCATTTCTGACTGTGCGGTAAGCTTCCCTGGCTGCCGTAATCTCTTGGGAGGACATCGTCGCCCTTGCCCGCTGGAACATTTTCCTAACAGAGAAGGGCAACAAGATTAGTGAATGGAACAAAGGGTTGCTCTTACGAAGAAAGGCTTAAGTTTTGCAAATTACAGAGCCTGGAGACTAGGCATCGCCGAGGTGATCTGATAGAGGTGTACAAGGCTTTGAATGGCTTGAGCATGCTCAATGCCGATGGGATTCTTCCTCTTGCTCAGAATAATCACCTGAGAGGGCATAAATTCAAATTGAGGAAGGACGGATGTCGGATAGATGTGCGGAAATTCGCCTTTAGCCAGCGGGCAGTTGGTTTGTGGAATAGACTTCCATCGCTTGTTGTGGAAGTTGATAGCCTAAACAAATTTAAGGCTCAGCTGGACAGGTATTTCGAACGAATTGAGGGGTGAAATGGGAGTAGTGGTTGTTTTTTTTTTTTTTTTTTTGGCTGATGCTGAATAAGCTTGCTTTTTTGCATCATATGCCTCCACTAATGCTAATGCTAAATGCTAATGCTATCGTATATCATGAAAAGTACAAATTTTGTTTCCATTTAAAATATTCTTGGTTGATTTTGAATCATTTTCAGCACGATGTCAGATTTTTTAATAACTCTAGTTTTTAATTTTAAATCTTAAACGCGGTTCATCAGAACACAAAAAATCGCAGTTAATCGCTGATACGCGGATTATGGGATTAACTGTGAATGCGAAAAGCAAAGATGCACGTGAAAAGAAAATATTTCTCGCTAAAACGATTGACAGATGCGGAAGAGTGAAAAATGTGGACAATTGACGCGTCACAAGTGGGTTCAATCATCGAGGACATTCTAAATGTTTATGAAATCGTGCGTTAAATTGTTTGTTCATTCACTGCGCATGGTCAGCTTCTATTAATCTTTGGGTTTCGTTGTAAATCTCAAATATAGTTTTCAAACGACACGTTGGACATATTTATGAAAAAAGAACTGTGACACAATAATTGATTCTCAAATTTATTTGTACACACGGATACATTACAGAGTTGACAACCTGTGGAATATTTACAAAAGAAGGGTGAATTCACCCTCAGGCAGTATTTACATTCAGCACAAACTGCACTTCTTCCGTAATATTTTCTAGTTGTTAAACCACAAGTATTAATAACAGAACTTTTATTCCAATCTACATTTAGACATTTCTTAAGATGGATTACGTCAATCACAAGTCCTGCCCATAATAATTAAATTAAAGGAAGGGCTCCCTACAGAAGGCAGGACTAAAAACGCCCCTTTGTCTTTGGGGTCATTTCCATAGTGGCAGCTACACTTTATTCTCGAAGTTTCCTTCACACAAGTCCTGCCCATAGTAAATAAAGGAAGGGCTCCCTAGAGAGGGAGCCCACTTAAAGAGGGCAGGACTTGAAAACGCATCTTTGTCTTTAAGGTCATTTTCATAGTGGCAGCGACACTTCATTCTCGAAACACCAATCATCAAGGAATACAACTTGATTGACAACGTTTTTTGGAGTCAGAGATTCTCGAGGCGTTCGTTGAGGTAGCAGAATATGTAATCAGCAAGGAATACAGCTTGAGTGACATTTTTCGGAGTCAGAAATTCTCTAGGCATTCGTTGAGGCCTTCATTGAGGAGTTCGTTGAGGTAGCAGAATACGTCATCATCAAGGAATACAGCTTGAGTGACATTTTTCGGAGTCTGAAATTCTCTAGGCGTTCGTTGAGGCGTTAATTGAGGAGTTCGTTGAGGTAGCAGAATACGTCGTCTTCAAGGAATACAGCTTGAGTGACATTTTTTGGAGTCAGAAATTCTCGAGGCGTTCGTTGAGGCCTTCATTGAGGAGTTCGTTGAGGTAGCAGAATACGTCGTCTTCAAGGAATACAGCTTGAGTGACACTTTTCGGAGTCAGAAATTCTCGAGGCGTTCGTTGAGGCCTTCATTGAGGAGTTCGTTGAGGTAGCAGAATACGTCGTCTTCAAGGAATACAGCTTGAGTGACATTTTTCGGAGTCAGAAATTCTCGAGGCGTTCGTTGAGGCCTTCATTGAGGAGTTGGTTGAGGCGTTCGTTGAGGTAGCAAACAGTTCCTTGAGGTATTTGTGAAGGTATATATTTGTGAAGGTATAGGTTATGATTTACACAAAGGCAGCGACACTGCATTCTCACAAGGTTTCCATTTTGGCTTCATTCCGTTTTTTTTTTTGTGCATAAGTAGGAGTCATTTGAAGTGATTAAAAATGTTAAAATAAAAACTATATAACTTGTACTGTTTGTCTTGAGAATTTTGGTAGTTAGAATAAACATGGGAGCACGCAGGAAAGATGCTCAATTGTATTAAAAGAATTTTGAGTAGCGTGCTCCCGCCGAAATCCGGAATATAACTTCCAACTTTTTTTCTCTATTTTTTTTAAAAAGCAGTGTATGACACTACCCTGATGCTTTCCCCTTTCATCATTTGAACTATTCGCACTTTGTCGTGCGGAAATCTGTAATGGAAATTATCAGAATTAAATTTGTTTGAAATTAATCAACACCATAAGAATTTGCATTAATCACAAGTTGTGAATCACAAACTGCTTCCTCACAAATAGCAAAATTCGGTTCAAGAAAATTAATTGCCACCACAGATTCGATTACGTTTCTTACTTCTAATTAGGCTTAGCCTTTCCTTGTGCGTGCGTTCACCGTGTTTGCTCAGTTCTTGTGATGTCTTTGAATATAACCGCAAACTTTAAATTCTTTGGTGCAGAATATCTTAGAATAGCTTCTGCGTGTACTTTATTTCAAAGTAATGTGTAAGTGCAGTGTACTTTGTATGTTCCAAGATCTATACGTGATTTATATTTGAGATAAAACTGATTGGACAGAAATACTGCAAACACCACCTCCAAACCTCGTGTGGGTTTACTGTTGGATTTTGGGTTTACTGTTGTTATTATAGGAAGCAAATTTCTGGTAACTTCTCCTTTTCAAGAATGTGCCATCTAATTTCCTGAGATTTCAGTGGCAAGGACCTAAAAAAAAAAGAAATCCGCTACAGATAGGGGTGAGCCAAAACAAAAGGAGTACTTTTTGGGTGATTTTATGCTATTCAGTTTTTGGGAGTAGGGCTCAAGCAATTTCCAGTTGATACGGACGCTAGTTGTAAGTTGGAGAAGGGGAGCGAGACTGAAGACTGGGGGGATAGATAGAGAAACGGGTCCATAGAGAGGATGACCCTAAGTCAGTAGAGCAGGCCCATGCCCACCAGAGTGAAAAGGAGGGGCGGTAATGGAGAGGAGCCCAGGGGTAACCTCCCCCTCCCGCCGAGGAGTGGGAGGATTATCTTGGATTTTAGTGGCAAACCTTAGCCGGAACTCGTCATATTTATGGCAATCATACATCACATAATCCCACGTTTCTTCAGCCCCGCAATGACACAGTGGATGCCTACGGATGTTAGCTTCCCTTTAAAGGGTCCGTGGCCTGTCAATAGAAACGTAGTATGGAGGCCTGGTGAGTACTAGGGAGGGAGGCTTTGGACTGATGAGGTTCACAGAGGGAATGAACTTTTTGGTTATTAATCCTTTGTTGGTGGCGTCTCATGTCTCTTTCCAGGTCCTGTACATAACTTCAGAGATTCTTAAAATATACGAAGATTTCAGATGCCTCCTCCTGACCAGGATACATTACCTTCTTAAAAACCAAGAACAGCACATCTCGAAAGAGAAGAAGGCTAGGTCGCCTTTGCGCGCTATGCACTGGATTTATTCGCACGACGGATGACCCTAACATGTATGTGGTCTCTATCTGGATCATCGTCTAAACCAAGAGAAGACAACCACCTATGTTCTGGGAATAAATGCAGAGGCCTACCAGCAAATTAGACCACCACCAAACCTGAGAAGATCCAGCATAGGACAACGATAGCTGCATTAATCGGTCAACTTCGTTCTGAGGACTCAGTCACAGGACATTATAACCTGCTTTCGAGGATGTGTCCATCACTCCAGTGCTGAAACCTTTCTGCCCTTGCTCAGATGAGTGTCCTGCAATACAAAAGGACTTCTTCCCGAAAAAACGTTACTTGCTAACACCCTGTTGTAAATATATTTTCTTTGTTAATTTGTCATTTAGGTACTGCAGGCTTTAATCGTGTTGTTTAATTGGTCACGTTATGTCCTGTTATTTTTCTCTCATCTTTGTTTATTGTCATCTTATTCCTTTCGTGTTAAGTCCTGGCTTGTAGCCGTCGAGGGTGTTGTGTACAGGAATGTGCCTTTTGTTTACAATAAAGAATTCTCTTTCATTCTAATCTCTTTGGATTACTGCATCACCTTTTAAAATCTCCTAACCATTATTTCAATAAAATAGATTTATAAGCATTTGGCTCTCACCGATACTTACCCTGCGTCTAATAAGATATGCAGCCCCTTCTTTTCTTTCTTATCTCTCCGGATATGTTCCAAGAGTTCTTGTGAGCTTCTAATACGGTGGACTTCTAATGTAAATAGGTAAGTCGTTTGGGGATTGAGGGGATCGTTATCGCATTTCTCCACTTTTACATATTTGTAGACGCTAAATTTTCCATCACCGTAGTAGTCCAATTCAAAATCCCTTGATTCTTTTGGATAGAAGCAGGGCAAAACCCCTAAAAAATAAAAGCGAATGCAGAAATAAGTACAGTTTTAAGTTGAGCAGTTAAACGGTAATGGTCGATTCTTAAAAAGGGTTCAAAATGAAACCACTTTCAATTTAGCTACCGAAAGGTATTCTTGTTATAGTAACGAAACGTGAAGAAGAAGAGCAAAAAGTGAAACGTATTCAATCTTATACCCGTTTAGGCGAAATTAGTTTTATCTTGTTCCGTTGTACGTTCAGTGGAAAGTGCGATTGTTGGAACAGATGAACAAATCAATTAAGAAACGAAAGAATTGTTTTTTTAAACCGTAAGAAACAATTCATTGTATTTGGATTGTGTTCGTCCCAATATTTGTGCTTCATTATTACACAGGGCGATCATGTTTGCTTCTTTAGACACAAAAATGAGGGTTTACGAGTGGTTCAAATCGGAGAAGATTTCAAGGTCTACACATTGGCAGTTACATCCCTCTCAGAACCATTGTCTCCTGTTGCAATTTACAAACATACGAGCTATAAAAACACATTTAAAGGTAAAATAAATTACCCCATTGGACTTACCTTCCCAAAGGTCGGAGTGACGGCTGAATTAAAAATAAATAAATATAAACCACTGGACATAAGATGAAGCTAAACAAGTCCACCTCCATAGATGGATGATGTCGCAGAGAAATATTATTCATACTGCATCGAGTGTGGCGCAGGATAAAGTCACTTGTGTTCAGGCCTTAGGCAGAGGGATCGGTTCGAAAAGTTTGAGAATATCTCCCGAGGAAGACAGTGGAGCAAGTGGAGGGGTCCGCCGTATGGCTGCAGAAACTAGAAATCAGAGAATAGGAGAATACCTGAACCCACTAAAGCAGAACCTCCTGTAACGCATCAAGAGAGTACACCGATAAAAAGAGAGTTCCTAGTGGAAAATAAAGAACCGAATCTTCGATGAGGACCAAAGAGCCTTCTACAGGAAACTGGTTGAAGATGAGAAACCAGGAAATGGATCAACCGAGAAGAAGACCATTGAGGAGTTCTGGGGAAATATCGGGAGCAGGAAAGTAAGATATAACTGTAGGGCACCATGGATAGAAGTAGAACGGGAGAAAAACCAAGAACATACAAGAGATAAGAGAAGGGAAGATTGGAGGAGAAGTAAAACAGTCGACCAGGTACACTCACAACCGGCTAACCCCAGGAATTGGTAACATCCACAACTACTGGTATAAGCAGCTCACCTCCACACACAAGCATCTAGCAGAGCAGTTCACTCAAATGATAAGGTACCCGGAGACAATCCTGAAGTTTCTCACTGAAGGAGTCACATATCTGAAGCCTAAAGACGAAGATACAAGAAACCCGACGAAATACAGGTCAATCACCTGCCTCCCAACAATGTACAAGATCCTGACCAGCTGCATAACCAAGAAGATATCAGACCATTAAAGAGTCAGAACATAATGGTCGAACAGCAGAAAGGATGCAAGCGGAGGTACAAAGGATGCAAGAAACAATTAACCATAGATTCCGCTGTTATGCGACAAGCATACAAGAAGCACCGCAACCTGTACACGGCCTAAATCGATTACCGCAAAGCCTTCGACTCCGTACCTCATATCTTGCTAATAGAGTCCCTGAAGATTACAAGGTCAATCCGAAAATAAAGAACTGATAAGTGACAATTTTCCTTGGAGCAACAATGGCGAAATGTAGTACCACCATTAAGGTCGAGAACATCACAACCAAGCCAATCCCCATTAGAAGAGGAATCTTTCAGGGAAATTCTCTCAGCCCACTGTGGTTCTGTCTAGCACTCAACCCGCTATCAACCATGCTAAATGGCAGCAAGTATGGACATAACCTCAAAGAAGGAAGAAAGAAACTGAACACCCTCACCCACCTGATGTTCATGGATGACATCAAGCTCTAGCGAAAACCGAGAAGCAACTTCAGAAACTACTCATGATTACCGAAGAATACAATAAGGACATCAGGATGGAATTTGGTCTAGACAAATGCAAGACCCAAACAGTGCACCAGGGAAAATCAGTTTGCCGAAACCAGCAACTGCAGACTGTTAAAGAGATCGAAGCTATCACAGAAGGAGAAATCTACAAATAGCTGGCAATGATGCAGGCTCAGCAGTTATAGCAGAAGGAAATCAAGAAGTGCCTGACCGAAAAATATCATCAGAGACTCAGAAGCCTGCTGAAAGCAAAATTGAACGGAGGGAACACAGTTAAAGCCACGAACACCTATGCAGCTCCAGTACAAACGTACACCTTCGGGGTTATAGACTGGACTAACACCGAACTAGAAGATATTATGTGAAAGACAAGGACAATAATGACCAGCCGCTGAGAACACCACTCGAAGTGAGCAGTGGAGAGACTAACAATAGCTCGGAAAGAGGGAGGAAGGGGCCTGATAGAGCAACAGAAAACAGCGATAGTTAACGTGAAGGATTACTTTGAGAACAACACAGCAACACTTCACCAGGCCATAAGGAAAATAGACAAGTGGTATACCCGACTCAACCTAAGCGAGGAAACCCTTCCCGCCCAGACGGTACGAGAAACGAAGTTAGAAAGATGGGAAAAGGAGACACTCCATAGCAGACACTACAATGATCTCAATCAAGATCACATCGATAACATTGCTTCCAATGCATGGCTCACGAGCAGGACGCTCTTCCCCGAGACTGAAGGATTCATGTTGGCCATCCAAGACCAGGTAATCAACACCAGAAGGTATAAGAAATACATCGCAAAGGATCCCGAATGTCAGAAGACACATGTCGTCGATGCCAATTGACCTCAGAAACGATCCAACACATCACCGCGAGGTGCAAGGTGATCATCCAGACTGAGTACACTCATAGACACAACCAGGTAGCCAGGATAATACATCAGAAGCTAACGAGGAAATACCACTTGAGCATAGAAAGTGTACCATACTACAAGTACGAACCCCAGCCAGTACTAGAGACCCGAACCCACAAGCTGTACTGGGACCGCGCCATAATAACGGATAATTGATACTGTTGCACATGGAAGACTGCTGCACAATTTGGAGCAGTGTAACATTGTAAGTTTTGCTGCTATGGATAAAGGAGTGGTTGAGGGGGAGAAGACAGAGAGTGGTAATCAATGGACACTGCTCATCGTGGACTAATGTTATTAGTGGAGTCCCTCAGGGCTCAGTGTTGGGTCCATTATTATTTTCTGTATTTATAAATGATATTGATGATGGTATATCAAGCTTAATGTCCAAGTTTGCAGACGATACAAAGGTTGGCAGGGTTGTCAAGGACACTACTGACACTATGCTTCTGCAACAGGATCTGGAAAGGTTGAGCAGATGGGCTGAGAGGTGGCAAATGAAGTTTAACATTGACAAATGTAAAATACTACACATGGGAAACAGCAACCCCAGAGCAACGTATCAACTCTGTCGTACTACATTGACAGTAGTAGAGAATGAAAGGGACCTGGGGGTGGTTGTGCAGGCAGATATGAAGTTCTCTGACAGTGCAGACGGGCTGCATGAGTAGCTCAAAGAGTATTGTCAATGATATACAGGAATTTTTCCAGCAGGGATAAGAAGGTGATTATTCCCTTGTATAAGGCAATGGTCTGGCCACACCTAGAGTACTGTATCAGGTCTGGAGGCCTCATTTCAAGAAGGATGTAGAGCTGCTGGAACGAGTACAGAGAAGGGCAACAAGATTAGTGAATGGAACAAAGGGGTGCTCTTACGAAGAAAGGCTTAAGTTTTGCAAATTACAGACTCTGGAGACTAGGCACCGGCGAGGTGATCTGATAGAGGTGTATAAAGCCTTGAATGGTTTAAGCATGCTGAATGCTGATGGGATTCTTCCTCTAGCTCAGAAAAATCACCTGAGAGGGCATAAATTCAAATTGAGGAAAGACAGATGTAGGATAGACGTGCGAAAATTTGCCTTTAGCCAGCGGGTGGTTGGTTGGTGGAACAGACTTCCATCCCTTGTAGTGGAGGTTAATAGGCTAAATAAGTTTAAGGCTCAGCTGGACAGGTATTTTGAACAAACAGAGGGGTGAAGTGGAAGTTGGTTTCTTTCTTTTTTTTTTTTTTTTTTTTTTTTTTTTGGCTGATGCTGCATAAGCTTGCTTTCTTGCATCAAATGCCTCTACTAATGCTAATGCTAATAACACCATCGGACACAACAGACCGAACATAACCCTTGTAGACAAGATGGAAAAGGCTACCTATCTGATTGACATAGCGGTGCCCAACACTAGCCATGTCCAGAAAACCGATGAGATAAAAATCAGGAAGTACACGAACCTGAGAGAGGAGATCAAAGAGATGTGGCATATGGAACAAGTGACGATCATTCCGATCATCGTGTCAACAACCAGTATGGTACCAAAGACTCTACATAGCAGCCTAGCAGGAATAGGTCTCCCAGAGAACACCTACAAGGAACTCCAGAAAGTCTCAACCCAGAACACCTCTACGATAGTCAGAGATTTCCTCGACCAACAGTATTTAATTTCTCTTTAGCCAGCTGGTGGTTGAAAGTTGCAATGAACAGCTACTAATGATGTCCCTCACATGCCTCTACTAATGCTAACAATAACCGCAAATTTCATCCTCTATATTCTCCTTGGAAAATGATTAAGTGGTGCAGAACATCGTATCAGTGTTGGGCGAAGCGAAACGGGTTGTGGTCTGAAGAGTCAAATGCCTTTAACAGGTGGATGTAAATAACATTTGCCCAGTTTCTTCCATCGATTGAGAAGCAAAAGAGAGTTTCGGGTCAATCGCCCCCCATGAAAGACGAAAACCGAACAGATCATGCGATAACTTGGTGTTTATAAACGATGACGATTCTTTCTGGATAATTGAATCTAATATCTTAGCTGTTTACAAGTGTTATTGAACTGAAGTCATCAGATTTTTTGATAAATTTAGAAATTTGTTTCTGTACCGTGGCAAGCAGTGTGCACTAGTTTTGGTGAAATATCGATACACACCAGATATTTGCAGGAGTGTCTCGTGCACATTACTTGCCACGTTCAACTTCACTTAAATGTCAGGTAGATGTACGTCAGGTAAAAAACGTCAGGTAGATGTACGTAATAAAGTGTCCACATCGTGTATACACCGTTTCTAAGGGAGTTGTTCAAAACTTAGTAGCACCACGACTGCTAAAAAAGCTTTGGCCACTGAGTACACCCTCTGTCACCTTTCGGAAGAAATCAGTCTCAACGATTCTTATCGATAATATGGGAAAGGGGGAGGCCAATACTTTCCTATTGCCTTAACGCCCTCGAAGCACATACCACATAAACTTTGATTATTTTAAACTACCGCACTGGATAATTTACAGCGTGCTGGTTACTACTTAACATAAATGCCACGTGCTACCACTCGTTTCTGGAGAAGTGCACTGCCATTTAAAACAAAAATATCACCACACCTATCTTTTTTATTTTTATTTTATTTA
Organism: Mastigoproctus giganteus; assembly: GCF_048544385.1. NCBI lineage: Eukaryota > Metazoa > Arthropoda > Arachnida > Uropygi > Thelyphonidae > Mastigoproctus > Mastigoproctus giganteus. The sequence continues at coordinate 192,460,042 of NC_143582.1, read as the reverse complement.
CTTTTTTTTTTTAGGTCCTAGCCACTGAAATCTCAGGAAAGTAAGCGGCAGGACCTGCCAGAGTAACTTAAGTGTACTGGGTTCCTGGTCTGCATCCACGCGGCGAAGGTAGGGCAACGTTGAGCCTCAGCATGGGTCCAGCGGCTAAACGACCAGATGAACAACGGTACATGACACTACACATATACAATATCCATACACTTTTAAATCTCTGGCATTTCCAGTGAACTGGTACACCCACAATGAAAACTACGCGAAAATGGGGGGAACCCCTGGCGCCGTCTGACACTAAATACACCTTACACCTTACCCCTAACAGTGGGTATGTCCTCTATTTTCCCATTCCTTCGTCCACGTGGGCATAGTCGGTAAGAACACCGTCCTTCCCACACCCGGGGCTAAAGATCAGAGTTCGAATTCCTTCAATGACGACAAAATGTTTTATGGGTATTTTCACAACGTGGCTGAGTTAGTCGGTTTCAGGCGAGTGTAGTCTGATTTTTTCTCCCGTAAATTCGAGTTTTTCGTTCAGAAAACAAAACATTGACTCAGAACCCGAAATTTAGAGACAAATATTATGGAGCAACAAGGCCTTAGTTGCCGATGCTGCTAAAACACTACAACAACCAAATTTTTCCGTCTTGGACAAAACCGAACTATTCTATTAGGATCGCCCGGTAATTTCAAACAGATATTCCCATTTATTTGGGTATGAAAAGTACGTGTTCCCCGGTTGATTTGCCTGTTTTTCTGGACGAAAAAACCCGTTTCTGGGAAAAACAATGCTTAATTCCACTATCTGTGGGCCCAGCACGGATAGTGGAATTAAGTGACACTTATCACTTAACCGAGAATCCCGCTGGCGCCGGATCTGAATGGAAGCCCCGGAGATATGTGACGATCCGTTACCAAATCTAGTTTCGGCAAGGGCTGTGGCATAGTATGATATTTAAAACCATTTCACTTCCATAGAAACTGAATAACATTGTTCTTGACAGAGTCACGGCAGCTGTTACAGGCCAACATTTGGAAATGCTGTTTGAAGAAGAGTTCGATGTCGAGCTGCTACAATATTCATATCATTCTTCAACCAAAGCTGATCACACTCGGAACAGAAATGTACTTGTTAACAGGAGTTAACAAGTGTACTTGTACTTGTTAACAGGAGAGATTGCTCATGTACTTGTTAACAGGAGAGATTGCTTCTACAGGGATGGGATACACTTAAATAGAAAGGGTGCAAGAATATTTGCTGATGCTATCGAGGCAGTGTTAGGTGGGTCGGAAAACTGCTAGCTTGGGGGGAGACAAAGACTAATGGATTAACAGTAGCCACTGGCAGAGGTGAAAGAGATTATTGCACTGCTTCTATTGAAATGAGCAGAAGCCTGAAAAACAAGATGCAGGATAATTCAGAGACTGCTGGAAGTCATTGTGATACAAGTAAACACATGGGTTGTGTTAGGGTAGCCAAGAATAGAAACAGGTGCAGGTATACTTGCGTATACACCAATGCTAGGAGTTTGGTAAATAAATTTGATGAATTTGAGGTATTGCTCAAAACATCAAAGGCAGATATTGTTGGGATATCAGAGACGTGGTGTCACACAGATATAAGTAATGCAGAACTGGAATTTGGGGAGTACAATGTGTATAGAAAGGATAGACAGGACAGGAGTGGAGGAGGGGTTATGCTATTAGTTAAAAAACACATAAAATCCAAGGAAGTGAAGCCAGTCGACATTGATGGACAGGGCAGTGTCGAGTCAGTTTGGTGTGACATAAGCATAGGTAAATCAAAATTGAGAGTAGGAGTGTGCTATAGGCCTAATGACTCTGATCAGTATAATAAGATATTGTACAGGGAAATACAGTGGGCCAGTAAATCAGAGAGTCTTATAATGGGGGATTTTAATTTCCCAGATATTGACTGGAATTTGTGGGTTGGTCACTCGCACACTAGCAGGGCTTTTGTGGATTTATTGGATGATTGTTTTCTACACCAGCATGTTAGGGAGGCAACTAGAGGGAGTAATACTCTTGATCTGATTATCAGTAGTGATTCTTCATGCATTAGGAATCTGCAAATAAAGGAACCACTGGGTGGCAGTGATCACAGTGTGCTGAAGTGGGATTTACTCAAGGAGGTAACTACCATCAGAGGCAAAGGGAAGGGGTTTTTGCTTTCGTAAAGGCGACTATGATGGTCTGAGACAGTATTTAAATTCTATACAGTGGGACCAACTGATGATGTTACCAACAGCAAATTCAAAATGGGAAGCATTCAAGGAACTAATCTTGGAAGCTACCAGGCTTTACATACCAACCAAGAAATATTGTTCAAGGTTCAGGCCTAAATGGTTGTCAGATGAACTAATGAGACATATGGCAGAGAAGAAAAATGCATGGGATACATACAAATTAATGGGTGACGTGGAAGCCTATGATAGATATAAGTTGGTCTGTAACCAAGTCACAAAGGAGATTAGGCAGGCAAAGGCAGATTATGAGAAATCCTTGGCAAAGGATGCAAAGAAAAACAGAAAAGAGTTCTATACCTATTTAAACTCAAGAAGGAAAGGGATGAATCAGATTGGTCCACTGGATGTTGATGGTTCAACAGTTGAGGATCCTGCTCAGGTGGCTAACAATCTAAACGAGTATTTTGCATCTACATTCACACATGAGGAGTTATTCAGGAAGGGGAATGTCGTAGGTGAAGTAAACATTGGCAGTGAGCTAGATTATTTTCTAATAACTGAGAGGAAAGTGGAGGAGAAATTGCTGAGGATAAACATAAAAAAGGCACCAGGGGTGGATGGGATCTATCCAGTTATATTAAAGGAGGCAGCAAAGGAAGTAAGCAAACCCCTAGCCATAATTATGAGAGCTTCTTTGGACTCAGGGGAGGTACCCATGGACTGGAGATGTGCAAATGTAACCCCAATTCACAAAGGAGGATCAAAGGCTGACACAAGTAATTATAGACCTGTTAGTTTAACTTCGGTTCCAGGAAAAATTAATGGAGACACTGGTTAAAGAAGCACTGCAGGATCATCTGGACAAGAATTCAGTTATAGCTCAGACGCAGCATGGTTTTGTTAAGGGCAGGTCTTGTCTGACCAATTTGATTGGATACTATGATGTAGTCACAAAAGAACTGGATGCAGGGAATAACTTTGATATTATATATTTAGATCTTAGAAAGGCTTTTGATACTGATGCACATGGAAGACTGCTGCACAAATTGGAGCAGTGTGGCATTGGAGGCAAATTGCTGCTATGGATAAGGGGATGGTTGAGTGGCAGAAGACAGAGAGTGGTAATCAATGGACACTGCTCAACGTGGACTAATGTTATTAGTGGAGTTCCTCAGGGTTCAGTGTTGGGTCCATTGTTGTTTTCTGTATTTATAAATGATATTGATGATGGTGTATCAGGCTTAATGTCCAAGTTTGCAGACGATACCAAGGTTGGCAGGGTTGTTAAGGACACTACTGATACTATGCTGCTGCAACAGGATCTGGAAAGGTTGAGCAGATGGGCTGAGAGGTGGCAAATGAAGTTTAACATTGACAAATGTAAAGTACTACATATGGGAAACAGTAACCCCAGATCACCGTATCAACTCTGTGGTACTACGCTGACAGTGGTAGAGAATGAAAAGGACCTGGGGGTAATTGTGCAGGCAGATATGAAGTTCTCTGAGCAGTGCAGACGAGCTGCAAGAGTAGCTCATGGTGTCTTGTCAATGATATACAGGAATTTTTCTAGCAGGGATAAGGATGTGATTATTCCCTTGTATAAGGCATTGGTCAGGCCACACCTTGAGTACTGTATACAGGTCTGGAGGCCTCATTTCAAGAAGGATGTAGAGCTGCTCGAACGAGTACAGAGAAGGGCAACAAGATTAGTGAATGGAACAAAGGGTTGCTCTTACGAAGAAAGGCTTAAGTTTTGCAAATTACAGAGCCTGGAGACTAGGCATCGGCGAGGTGATCTGATAGAGGTGTATAAAGCCTTGAATGGTTTGAGCATGCTCAATGCTGATGGGATTCTTCCTCTTGCTCAGAATAATCACCTGAGAGGGCATAAATTCAAATTGAGGAAGGACGGATGTCGGATAGATGTGCGGAAATTTGCCTTTAGCCAGCGGGCAGTTGGTTTGTGGAATAGACTCCCATCGCTGGTTGTTGAAGTTGATAGCCTAAATAAATTTAAGGCTCAGCTGGACAGGTATTTCGAACGAACGGAGGGGTGAAATGGGAGTAGTGGTGGTTTTTTTTTTTTTTGGCTGATGCTGAATAAGCTTGCTTTCTTGCATCATATGCCTCTACTAATGCTAATGCTATTTAAATTCTTTTAATATAAAAATCAAAAATATTATTTTTGTGATTCATCTGATATGCATTGTATAGAAGTAGCCTAAACTATCAAACTAAACTAATAACATTTTTCTTGACAGAGTCACGGCAGCTGTTACAGGCCAACATTTGGAAATGCTGTTTGAAGAAGAGTTCGATGTCGAGCTGCTACAATATTCATATCATTCTTCAACCAAAGCTGATCACACTCGGAACAGAAATCATTATTCAGGAATATACGTTTAAAGGTGGATGCTTCTGGGTTTCTTAAAATGCGGTTCCTGCTGTTGCTGTGTATTAGGTGTTGAACAATTCCAGGGAGTACTTCACAACAAAACAGCGTTCTCTATTCGATACGTATTAAGTGCCAGTCATTGTGATCACGTTTGCGAATTGAATTTTAATTCTATTAACGGCGCTTCTAATAAGCGAAACTAGAAGGAATATTATTCCTCCTAGAACCACCCTAAAGAAGTTCACATCAAAAAACACTTTGACGTTCCTCGCTTCAGCGACAATTTTCAAACCGGATTTTCCACCAGGTGGGGACAGGACGACCACGATACCACAGTGCTACTCGCGAAGAGTCCTTCTTTGAAAAAAAACTTAATTTTTTTCATCATAGTTAAAATGTTTTGTGATCCTGAAGCTTTTAAACACATATTTGCTAAGTATGGTCGCTGGGAATATTGTTTGTTCATTCTATGGAACTGTCCGTTTAACATTGGGAAGTTCACTGTGAATTTGCAACTGTTCTTTCGTGTTGTCTTTCAGTCCTGGTTTTTCTTATTCATTTCAGTCTGTTTTTCTCATCACAATATTCGTCAAACATTAAACAAATCAAAAACATAAACTACGATATAACTGTACCCCACTTTGCATCTGACTTGTTATCTCACAGAAGAGAGTGGCTCCAGGGAACAGCAGTGGTTATGTGCCCCTCTTTGTTTGTTCAGGCTGGGTATTAGCATGACAAACACAGTTTCTCTACAATATATACAATTTTTTTATTATACATACTTACAAAAAAAAAAAGGGAATCTAACAAATCATTACACATTATTCACTTGATATTAGTATATGGCATGGATTACCATCCTGGTCATTAGGCCTTCCTATACATCATCTACGTCTTGCCAATGGGCCAGTAACACTCTCTCGCGTTTATATATACATTTTTTTTAAATTGAAGTTCATTAAAACAATCACATTTATTTCTACAGTTATTACACATATCTTTCCTTTAAACCTTTGCTAATACAATTCTCTTCTTCTTAAGCTAACTGATAAGTTTCTCTAGACCAGTCTCACCTTAACATTAATAAAGTTACCATATAAACTTTAATGGTTCTGTCTCACCTTTGGATTTTAAAGGAAAATCTCGGCTATCTGCGGTTAGCAGCGCCACTCCTCTACTTCTGGGACATGTTAACATAACTCTGTCAACCCTATTGATCAACCCTTCCAAAAGGTTGTTATTCTACATTCATTAAAGTTAGGCAGATGAAACGTAACTATGAGCTACCCTTTTATTAATCAATCCGTATGATATTTCTGCACTTATCTATAGAATAAGTATTGAATTAACTACATGTATCCCAAAAGAATCCCCCTTAACCATTTTCTATCTTTAGCTACAGTCCTTTGTATTACCCAATGGTAATACAAAGGAATTAAGACTTACTTCTGATGAGCTGAATTCCTCAGCTAATACAAGGATTGGTCTTTGTCTTTGTGCTCTGCATCGGGATCCACCATCGGGGTCCACCAATTATTTGTACATCCGGAAGCTCAGAATATTTCCAGAACCATCCAGAAAACATCTGCGTCCATTTACTTGATTCGTCTCGTCTTATTATAAAATGACCACCCCCGCTCTGGTAATGGTAAGCAAGGACTGCTCCCCGCTGGTACCCCTATTGTAATCTCTGGAGCAATTGGTCTCCTGCCCTTCTATCCACTGACCCCCCACTGCTTCGATCTCGCTATCTTCGCTTTCTCTTTTTCGAGTAGTGGGCGCTGATCCTTTATCTCTTTCTAATGTTTATTTTCACGGTATCCCTGCCCTTACATTAAATTTAACCTTCTCTTAAATTAATTCTATTAGCGTGAGACCCACTATCTTAAACAATATTTGTGGACTTTAAGTGTTTTCTCGTAAAGTTTACAATATCACTATAATTTGTATAAAGTCCATAAGAGTTGCTCGCGTCATTGAGAGATTGAACTCTCGCCAGTTGAACCTGGTTGGAGGACGATGATTTCAACCTTTTGATACACTCAAGGGCGTCGGGATAAAGCGTTGTGTAGTTTGAAATGGGGCGATTCCTCCACAAGAAGCGTGGAATAATTCGACTAACGAAAGATTCAAATGTAAGCTTCTTGCAATATAAATACAAAAAATATTATTTTTAAATAAAGAAACCTCCATTAACTAAAGCAATAAGTCATTTTCAGTCACCGAATTGAATATTAATATTTATTCTGAGAAAATACTCACTTTTAAGAAACTCTTTTATTTTACCCATTATCTCCTGTTGTTCTGAAACAGATTTTATTATTTCTGGCACCTTTCACTTCCTAATATTTAATTCTGGAAACTATTCGATCTTCTTCCCGTTTAACTTAAAGTAGTCTTAACACGTTCAGTTGAGCTGTGAGAGTGAGAAAGAGCGATTGTTGGCAGAGACGAACAAATGAACGGATTGAGGAATTGTTGTTACCAAACCCTAAACAACAATTCAATTCATTTGGTCTGTAGTCGTAATAGTAGGTTACGTCATCATTATTGGTATGGGCCAATCATGTTTCTTTCACCAGGCAAAAAATAAATAAAATGAAAAAAAAAGGGGAAGGGGGGAGATTTAATGACATGAAAATACAACCATTGAGTGATATTCTGCTTAAATCCCCCTGTGGTGTTGATTCCGTTTGTGGGGAAAGGGTTTCCATCGATAGATAGCCTTGGTTTTAAATCGCCAATTCACACGGTGCTAACAGAAACAACAAACGTAGTAGCAGTATTAGTAGTGGCATGTGATGCAAGAAAGCAAGTGTATGAGCTTATGCAGCATCAGCCAAAAAAAAAAAAAGTTCACACCATTCCCTCCAAATGCCTGTCCAGTTCCTCCTTAAATTTATTCAAGCTATCAACTTCCACAACGACAGATGGAAGTTTGTTCCAGCAATTAACCACCCGCTGGCTAAAGGCAAATTTCCGCACATCTATTCTACATCTGTCCTTTCTTAATTTGAATTTATGTCCCCTTAGGTTCGTAACCTGAACAAGTGGAAGGATCCCATTAGAATTCAGCGTGCTCAATCCATTCAAGGTTTTATACACCTCAATCAGATCTTCGCGCAGGTGCCTAGTCTCCAGCTACTGCAATTTGCAGAACTTAAGCCTCTCTTGGTAAGAGGGAGGCGCCTCCGTAGCCAGGTGGGAAGGAGCAGCAGTGTGTAGCACACGCTTCTTGATTAGACCGGAGTTCGAGCCCGTCACCACCAAATACGGAGGATGCAGAAAGGTCAAGGAATGACGACCGCATATCCCGGAGCAATATGGCCTTAGTTGCTAATGCTCCTAAAAACCAAATAACAAACAACAACAACATCTTGGTAAGAGGATCCCTTCATTCCCCTCACCAATCTTGTTGCCCTTCTCTGTACACGCTCAAGCAAATCTACATCCTTCCTAAAATGAGGCCTCCAGACCTGCACGCAGTACTCAAGGCGTGGCCTGACCATTGCCTTATACAGAGGGACAATCATCTCCTTTTCCCTGCTAGCAAAATTCCTATATATCATTGACAAAACCCAATGACCTGCCTGGCGAGTCCGCCAGGTGGCGCCTATTAGTATACCGTGTGTGTTTAGCGCTCTTAATAAACAGTAACTTAAGTGAATTATATTAAATGCTCAACCATTCAAGTGATCCAGTAACCATCGATGAACGCCCGTCTACTCGTGTATGAAGTTTCAGCTGCGTTGCTCCAGCAAAAGTTAAGTATTTTGTATATTTCTCCTTTTGGCTTGGGACAATGCACTTCTTCAAGATGGACGCTAGCTTGTAGTTATTCTTGTACTGTATAGCATAATTTGCAGTTAGTGGACACTAGCTTCGCTGACCAATAACATTTTCCCTTCGCTCTCTGTCCGTTTCGTGTCACCTCCCTGCCTGCGGCAATTCTCTACAGCAGGAAGTCCCTTTCACAATTGGAGAAAGCTCTGTTTCGCTGCAACGACTAACAGGCTTAAGTTTTGTGTGACTACCAAATCGTAGTCTTCACGTACAGTTGTTTTGTTTATTATGGAAGGGGCGAATAGTTTTAAAAATGCAAATATCTGCAGAATTTGCAAAAAAGAAACCAACGAAGAAAACAAAGGTGCATACATCAAATGCTCCAAATGCAAATTCCAAATTTGCCAGAGCTGCTCGGGTCTCTCTTATATAAGCCTGAAAAAATTATCAAGCGCAGCTCGCGCGAAATTCATTGCATGTTGCTGCCGAGAAAAAAAGCCGGCGAATGGGCAAGGGATCCCTTCCCACTCAGCCGTGGATTGCCCTCCCAAACTGCTGCTTGACTCCCACTTGACGCCACCTTGCCCACTGCAGAATAGTAGAAGGCGGCATGTCAGTAACAGCCAGGTGTATTCCACCGAGCTCGATAAACGAAGCCATTCTGAAGCTGTTACTAACCTAGGAGAACTTACTAATAATCCCTTGACAAGACAGAGAAACAGCAGCCCTTGTGCTACTCAACCGGACCAGTCCTTCACGAGTGAACTGGACTTTATCATGTCCACACCAGTGGCTGCTTCCATCCTGGAGTTCCTTGCTAATGCTCCACCTGCATCAACTCCAGTTTTTCAGCTCCCACCCGCAACACCAGCTCACTCGACTACTGCAGCTATCTCCTCTAGCTTAAAAACTGCCACTCCAGTTCTCCGTGTCCCGTCTGCTGCAAATGAATCCTTGGACGGATATGTGCAGGCCTCCCCTGCTACTCCAGTTCGCCCTCTCCCAGCTCCCACTACTGACAAAAATACTGTGTTGGATCAGGTCTCGATACTTCGAACCAAGCTGGAAAATATAATGAAAGACAACAACAATAGGATCACTACGGCCGTCAGAGGAGACATAGTGATCCTTTGGAACAAACTAGAAACCATCGCAATGAACGAACACCTCCAACAAGAAAAGGCGAAAGCTAAGCTTGAAGCTTTCATGGAAGGGAGAGAAAAGCAAATGCCAAAGCGCTCTCTCTCTCTTACTCTGCTGCGCTGAGGACACCCGCCGCTCCCGCTCCCTCGGCAGATGTAGCGCAAACGAAAAAGAAACCACCTGTCCAGCGGCCAAATTTGATCATCATAAGACCGAAGGAGAGTGAACCAGCAACCACCAGTGAGGAAATTAAAACTAAAGTAATGGAATCGATGAAAGACGACTTCAAGACAACACGAATCAAGTCAATAAGGAAGATTAGAAGTACGGGAATAGCGATAGAAACTGAGACGAGAGAAGAAATACAAGGTATAATAGGGAATCCTAAAATCGCGACTTTAGGCTTAACTGCAGAGCTGCCAAAGAGAAGGGGACCAACTGCCATTATTTTTGACGTTGGAAAGAATATTACCCCCCAACAACTAACAGAGGAAATCTTTACAAGGAACCTTCGGGATCGGCTCCCCGACCAAAACCCGCAAAGGTCAGTAATTCCAAAATATGCGACCAAGCCTAAAGACAGAAACGCCAATAACTGGATTGTGGAGTTCTCCCCGGAGGCCTGGCAAGCGATAAAAACCCAAACGAGAATATACATCGAGTGGAGCTGTCACCGCTTCAGGGAACATGTGATCGTTCCCAAATGCTTTAAATGCTGCAGGTTCGGCCACACTTCCCACACCTGCGTTCAAACAACAACAACATGCGGCCACTGCTCCGACAAAGGGCACAACTTTAATAGCTGCCCAAACAAGTCCAAAGAACCCGTCTGTGCGAACTGCAAGGCAGCGAAAATGAATAGCAATCATTCCATAAGAGATCCTAAGTGCCCGTCGTATACAAAAGCCAAGAGTATGTACCAGAGCAGGACCGATTATGGGAACTAGGCCAAAACAATTCAATACCACGGAAATCAAAATCTTTCAGCACAATGCACAGCGGGCCAGAGCAGTGGCTGACCAGCTCAGAGTGAAGGCCGACGAGGAAAATGCCGATATAATTATTGTCCAAGAGCCATATTCCAACGCAAAAAAGGTAAAGGGGTACCCTTTGACTTACAAGACCATTCAGTGTGATGAAGACACTCCCTGGGCGGCGGTGCTCATCAGGAATCCTAATATAACAGCCACCAAAGTGACGCAGTTATGTACGACCTGGGCAGCTTGCGCCCATGTAATCACACCCATAGGTTCCTTCTATGTGGTCTCCTTATATTGTAGACCGGGGGTAGAAATTACTTTTGCCATAAACTACCTTCAACACCTCTTAGATGTCCTTCCAAACCAGAAAATCATCGTCGGAGCAGATGTCAATTGCCGCTCGCCTGCCTGGCATAGTGCAACCGAAGATAGAAGAGGAACAAATAATGGCCAGCTCTTGGAAAACTTCCTTGCGGGGTCACCCCTAGCCATACTCAACCAGCCGCACCAACTCCCCACCTTTTGCAATACACTGTGGGAAGCAACAATTGATATCTCACTTGCGTCCACCAACACGGCCGCCCACGTCTCTGACTGGAGGGTAGAAAACTCCTGGACAACCTCCGATCACCGTGTCATCACGCTGAAAATCTCTAGGACACTAACCAGAACTCCGATCCCAAGACAACTGGACAACTGATATGCAATAAACAAGGCAGACTGGAATCTGTTTGCTGAGAAGCTCCTCACAGCAATAAATGCTGAAGAGCAGGACCTGGTGCTGGAAGAGGATCCGGACCTCCTTCAACGAAAGATTACGGAACTCATCACCAAAGTCAGCAAGATAGCAATTAAGAAGAAAATTCCATCCCCAGGGGCAGTGCCTTGGTGGAATCGGGATCTGCAGTCACTGCGGAAGGTCATCATGAGCAGGAAAGAATTTCAAAGAGCCCGGCGCTCTTGGCCAGAAGCTGAAGTAGAAGTCATGAGACAGCGCTACAAGGCTGCCAGAAACTTGTATACGGACTCGATCAGAAGAAGCAAACGAAACTCCTGGGAGCAACTCGTCTCCAACATGGGAAACACAGATCCCTGGGGGGTGGTATATAAAGTTACCACCAACAAACTCCCCAGGGGGGAAATCCTTACTACTACGAGAACACCGCAGGGACTGCTTACAACATCGTGGGAGCAGTCGATTGAAAACATCCTCAACTCGATCTTCAAGGAGCAGGTTTACCCGCAGTCCCAAGCACAACGCAGGCTTTTTAAAGAAAACGATGACTACGCCACTGACAATCAGGAACAGCCGTTCATTCAGGAAGAGCTTCAGAGCGCTGTTGCGCAGGTAAAAACTAGAAAATGCCCGGGCAAGGATATGCTTGAACCGGAAATCATTAAGCGTGTTGTGGATTTAACACCAGGACTCCTACTCCGACTCTATAACAGTTGTCTGAAACAGGGGTACTTCCCCAAGGACTGGAAAATTGCCAATACAAAATTAATCCTAAAAAATCCTAACAGAAAGCCAACTCTTCCGACCTCCTATCGGCCCATTGCTTTGCTGTCGGCTTGAGCAAGCTCTATGAAAGACTTTTATACAAGCGGATTCAACAGTACTACTCCATAGCAAACCTAGAGGCAGCAAACCAATATGGCTTCAGGCCGGGACTGTCAACAATCGAAGCCATCAGGAACCTTATAAATACTGCCAATTCATGGCAAAGTAAATATTTCCTGGTGATCGCTGTGGATTTTGCTAGGGCGTTTGACTCTCTCTGGTGGCCAAGCGTCCTTGGCATACTCCGCAAAGCGCATACGCCCATAAACCTTTACAATACTATCAAAGCATACCTGTCCCAAAGAAGAATTGAAGTCATAGCGCCCTTCCAAAGGATAACAAGAAATATCCATAGAGAATGCCCGCAGGGGTCCGTTCTTGGCCCCCTGCTTTGGAATATAGTCTTCGACGACTTCCTTGACACCAACTTGGGGGAAGTAAAGTGTCAAGCCTTCGCAGATGACCTTGCACTGATGGTGGCTGCAGACTCCAGGGCCCAACTGGAGATACAGGCAAACCATACCCTAGAGATCCTACAACAATGGGCAGAAGAAAACTTCCTACAAATTGAACCGACAAAAACAACGTCGATCCTTCTCAAAGGATCATTAAATATCAGAAGACCTCCGCAAATTAAAATAAAAGGAAAAACGATAAAGTTTACCACCCAAATGAAATACCTAGGTGTCATCCTTGACAACAATCTCTCCTTCCAACCTCATCTCAAGCAACTAAGAATAAAAATTAGAAACTACTCTGCACTGGTAGCCCGTGTTACAAGGCGTGACTGGGGCCTGAAAAAGCGAACACTCTCTCTCTCTACTATAAGGCTACATTTATACCAGCAATCTCATATGCTGCTCCAATCTGGTTCCACAAGACAGCCATGGCTGTAAATAAAAGAATTTTTGATTCAATCCAGAGATCAATCCTTCTAACAATAACCCGCGCATGCAGGACTGTCAGTACGCATGCGCTCCAGGTGCTGGCGGGGGTTCTCCCGCTGGACCTGGAGATTGTCAGGTGTGGCCTGTCATACTACCTATCTAAAGGGATGCCCGTCACATTCATGGGGTACACCATCGAACTTACAAATGACAGAAAGACAGAAAAAACCCGATTATTAGGGCAGCTAAAGCAAGAATGGCAAACCCGCTGGACAAACAGAACCAAAGGAGAAGTGACAAGGAAATTTCTTCCGGAAATACACAAAGTGTACCCTAAATCACAGCCTTGGCTCCACCCAGGACTGCACTCCACTTACCACCTGACGGGTCACGGACCTTTCAATGAAAAACTTGCAGCTTTTCGGCTTGTGGAGGACCCACATTGTCCATGTGGGGAATGCGAGAGCTGGCAACATTTGATGCACCAACGTCCAGTGTACGACGACCTACGTGGAATCTTAATCACCAGACTAACTTACTTACCTCAGGACCAGGAACACCATCTCCTGGACAGCTTCGATGAATATAGTGCGCTCGCCAAATTTGCACAAGACTTATTTGCAAGAAGGAGAACACAAATTGCAATCAATAATGCACGCCATTAGCCCAGGGCTCCCTGCAGATGAGCACCCAGACTGAACCAGACTATGGCCGTTATGGTGGGACCTCACTCTCCCTCTCTCCTAGGATTGAACATCCATTGAAAATGATAGACGATTCGACACCATATATGCGGACTCCTATTGGACATTTTTATTATTTTATTTTATTTATTAACACACAACTGTATATACATTCTCAAGTTATCTTAATCAATTTACATACAATATTAATCAATTTATATACAATATTTATATACAGATTTATATACATGCTCTTATATATACTGTAGTCTTTCTGTACATTGATTGTGTGTGTCCTGATATGAAGGGTGGCTCCTAGACACAAGCCCATCTCCACCTTTTACTCCTGAGAAAGCTCAGAACGTCTGCAAGACAGGCCTGAAAAAAAGAGCATTATGTCAGGCCATTTCGCCACCAGGGATTAACTAACACCTGGATCCACCATTCTCTATGTGTGCTGTAATGCACAAATCCTGCACCTACCGGAAGTAGTGCTATACTGGTAGGTGCCAGCAATCCCGCCCCCAAGGCTGCCCAAACTTGGAGGCCAGCGAAAAAAAAAAAAAATAAATAAATAAAAAAAAAAATAAAAATAAAAATAAAATAAAAAATAAAAATAAAAATTTCCAACTAAGAGCAATGTACACTTGTTGAAAAAAAAAGCAACATTATACGATTATTTACATGCAAATAGCAAATACATACACTTACATTAACTTAACACTTAGAAACATTAACATTAACATTATCTCCACTTTAGAGTCCATCCACAAATGCAAGCCTGAATTGAGTGTCCAGGAGCAGAAGATCATCTCGCTGTAGACAAGAAACATCCTATAAAGATGACATTACACGAAGTGTTCTGTCGTCAAATGTGCAGCACTTCCCTTAATTGGTATATTGCAATAGATTTCTTAGCTCCTGTCTTCTTTTAAAAACTTTGGCCGAGAATTCCTGAAGCAAAGCAAAGATGTCCCACCTCTGAACCAAGAGAGGTAAATTATTCTCCGTGAGGTTTGGCAACCTATTTAGTAATTCCTGCCTGTCTGAAGTATACAGTCCGCATTCAAGGATGACATGTCTCCAAGATTCCACCTCACCGCACGAACAGTAGGGGTCAGGTTCTAATCCTCTTTCAAATAGTTTGGCCCTTAAGCCATGTCCAGTGATTAAGTAACTCGTTGTCATGGTGGGAGCAAACCAAGACGACACCCTCCTGTCCATTGCAAAGCTTACGGCTGGAATGAAGCCTCTTGTAATGGTTCCATACTCACTCAAATCCCAACGTTGCTGCCAGCAATTCACAAGCTCGCCCCAAATTCTACGTTTTTCCTTCTTTATGTTGTTATTTGGATTAGAGGTGATATTCAATATTTGTAACGCCCTTCCCTTCTTTAAGTTATATACAATACCTCGGAAAATAATGTGTAAATCCAAGGGGATGGTACCTGCAATAACCTGTAAGGCATTTGTCGACACTGTCCTTGGAGCGCGTATAACTGTAAGCAACATTGTACGTTGCAGGGACAGAAGCTTGGCTTTAGTTGTAACCTTGGTAGCAGCCGCAAACCAAATACCAGCACCATAATCTACAATGGGAAGAAATATCGTCTTGTAGTACAATACCAGAGTTTTTTTGGATAAACCCCATTCCTTGCGGGAAATTCTAACAACTGCAGCTACGAACTTTTTGATTTTTTCATTGATTTTAGTGACATGTACATGAAACCTGAGACGATCATCTAAAGTTAAACCCAGATATTTGGTGTTCTGTACATATGGAATTTGAGTACCATATAGGGTTACCTTTGGCGGCCTTCCATAATCGAAGTGGTGTTTAAACACCATGAAATTGGTCTTGGTGACAGAAATCTTTAGTTTATTCAAACCCGCCCATGCCACTAAATTATTCAAAACTGACTGAATTTTTTGTTCGAGAATTTGTCTTGATCCTCCCTGCACCGCCACCACCAAGTCATCTGCATATGCAACTTTGATGAACTCATCGCTATCCTTCGTGAGCCACTGGTCTAGCACTGCATTCCAAAAGAGAGGTCCCAAGACTGAACCTTGAGGGCATCCTCTTGAAACGGTAGTCGTGTATGATAAATGCTTTGCACATACTCTAATTTGTCGATCCTTAAAGTAAGATCTGAGGACTCTGAACAGGTAGTCATCACACTTTGCCAGTTGCAGTGACCTGAGAGCACTCTCCCACCAAAGGGAATCGAAAGCGCCCTCAAAGTCAATAAAAACAGCAAGAACATATTTGCTGTTTGCCTCCTGAATGTAAGTCAGCAGGGTTGAGATTGCGTCCTCAGTGGAACGTCCTTTTTTGAATCCAAACTGGCAATCAGAGGAGAGATTATGTTCTGTAAATAATTTAAAAATCCTTGGGGCAATCATCCTTTCAAATAATTTGCCAAGATTTGCCAATAAAGAGATTGGCCTGTATGCTCTGGGGTTTGTTTTTGGCTTTCCCGGTTTATGCAAGATTTTTAAGAGCGCAAGCTTCCATTCGAGAGGGAAAAGCCCTTCTAGCAGGCATTTATTAAATAAGTTTAATAAAATCTCAGGGAAGAATTCATAAAATTTTCCAATTACTTGATTCTCAATGAGGTCAATGCCAGGACATTTTTTATGGTTCAATTTAGCTACTGCAGCACCTAGCTCAAGCATATTAAAAATGGCAGTTTCGGTTGTCCCCTTATATTCACGATTAATGCGTCTAATTTCCGCTTGATCAGGGCTGTCCATAAACGGCAAATCTTCCGGAAATAGGCTACTCACTATCCCTTCGACTGTAGATTCCCAGTCCGAAGTTTCTTGATTCTCTCTAATTATCGTGTTGTAAATTTCACCACACAAAAGTTTATTTCTTGAAAGCTTATAGATTATACCCCAAGGGTCAGCATTTCCTGTTTCCTTCACCAGACGTTGCCAACAATTTTGCCTGCTATCAGCAATTGCTTTATGGTACCTCTTCCTCAAGTCTCTGTAATCATTTTTCAAAGCCTGAGTGTCTGCGTCCGATAGATGCCTATTCTTTTGGTATGCTTTTCGTGCTTGTTGAGTTTGTTGTCTCAATTCAGCTAGTGTCGAAGACCACCATGGGACAGAAGTTCTTCCTGTCTGTTTTCTTTTCGTCGAGTAGGCCATCGCTTGATATAAATGATATTGAACCAGAAAAACATATTCTTTTGCTGTTAAGGTGTTAATGATTACTTTGTTATCTCCATTAAAAATTGTATTCAGATATTCACGAAACTTGGTCCAGTTCACCCTGTCCATCCGAAAACGCCTTAAATCCCTTATTGTTATATTCACTTGCCTATCCTCCGGTAAAATCGAGAAGGTGATTGCTCGATGGTCACTATTAATTAGATACGGATTGACGTCCCAATTTTGCACCCCCTATCCACCAGATTAATGGAGGTTAAAGTAGCATCTATATTAGATTCACCATTTGTCGTCGAGAATGTATATGGTTTATTTGGCAAGTTCTTTACACAGAGATTATGATCCAAGATCAGATCAACCAACTGCTCGCCACGAGCATCAGAAAAGCCGCTGTTCCAAAGTGTAGACTTAGCGTTGAAATCTGCTGTAATTAGTAAGTTTTTAGCTGAAAATCTGCTACACACCCTGTCAAGTCTGTGTAAAGCTGGCTGAATATCCTCTGAAGGAGGAAAATACTGGGAAACCAGATAAAACGACTGGTCCCTGGAGGAAACCAGGATACAAACTGTGGTAGCAGAACATTCACTTGAGATAGTTGTTATTACTAGTTCACTGTTAAAGATAATTATGGCGGCCTTGGGTCGATCGTCACTTGAGGCAATAATCCTTGCCGAAATTGGATATCCTATAACTTTATACGCTGAACCCCCTACCTGAGAAGAGTAATACGGTTCTTGCAAGCATACAATATCAAACCCCAGATCATCAGCAGCTTTCCTAATCTCGTCCGCCGCTGCACGAGATCTTTGCCCATTAATCTGAAGAATTTTTATTTCGCCGTATTGCAGGTTAACACTTGTTGAATCAATTGCCGTTGTATTATTCATGTCTGGTTCTTCGGTCTGTCAATTCAACAGCTTTAAGATACTCGGGGCATTTATTATCCCTGACCGAGTGATTACAATCCCTACCTCTACGTTTACAATTAACACACTGTGGTGGTTCCTCCTTGTGAATACAGTCAGAAAAAACATGGCCTCCACCCCCGCAGTGGCCACAAGATACAGCTTTATGGGAACAGAACTGCGCACTGTGACCATATCCTAGACATCTGAAGCATTTGCTTACAAGTGTAAACTTACGAAATCTATGTGACGTGAAACCTAGATAAATTTTGTCACTCTGAATCACGTGTCCCATAAGGAGTGGGCTGAAACCAATAACCCAATTGGTCACTCTGGTTCCGGTGCCAGAGTTAAATCTGAATGTAATCTCATTCTTAACTTCCTCCTGGCTAAAACCAAAGTCTTTTAAATTTTTATTAATTAAATCCTCCAAAATATCCTCCTTAGAATATTCCTTCGGGACACCGTAGATCAAAATTGTAGGATCGGACAATCTGGGTTTTTCTATTGATAATCCTGCTTTTTTTAATGCAGAAGCACTTGAGATCTTCTTGGCATCATCAGGATTTGTTGTCTCTAACAACACACCTTTATTTCTCAAAAGACGTACACCCTTGATTTTCATGTCCTTGTGATCTTTTTTAATCACTTCAGTAACTGCCTTCCTGATATCCTGGCTAGACGCCAGGGAAGATTCTGCTGAGGGCCTAAGTATTAGTATGTATTCGGAATCAGAGATCCCACTTCCGGAATTCATCCTATCTTCACCAGCAATTGGTCTGCCCGAAGAAGCTGCCACCTCCACTGAAGACGTTAGCAGAGGAATCTCTGTTATTTCAGGAGTCTGTCTATTTCGCTTTGTCCCACCACGAACAACTTCCGTAAAAGTCTTATGAGGATGTAGATCACGTTGGATCTGTATCATCTTGTCCAAAAGACCTGCTCTGATTTCCAATTCAGATGCTTTGGTCTTAAGTCGTTCATTGTCAATTAAGATTGCGGTGGTAACTGCCTCTAGATCCGCCCATAGACTATGAATGCGGTTAGAGGCAGACTTAGTTATCTTGCTAGAATCCTTTGATAGAAACTCTCCCAGAGCTTTCCTGATTTTGGCAACCGTCGCATATACAATTGAAGCATTCAAAGACCCACCCAGGTCCAATCCCTCTGTTAGAGAAAGATCTTCAGAAGATTCTGTTGGAATCGAGTTACTATCGACAATGACCATCGGCGGCTCAGAAGCCAACGAAACAGAGGGACTCTCCACCACAATGTTTTTATCTCCTCGAGCTTGAGTAATTCTAGGAGTTTTGGGAGTTTTCTTCCCCCTGCATCCCTTTTTTTTCTTAGATGAATCCGTAGACTCTGATCCAGAAGAATTCTCAATGTCAATATCTTGTGTCAGTATCCTAACTTGGTCATGGTCCAAGTCAGTATCCATGTCAGATAAGTGTAGGCAAAAAACAAAAAAAAAAAAAAAAAACCACACGACTATTGTCTATCCTCTTGTTCTAAACTTGTCTTCTCAATCCTAATAGGATACTCATTAGTACCCTAAAGACAGAGTTATATCAATAGGTCTATGTTTAATATGTATTTCACTTATCCAGCTGGATGGAAAGTGGAAGGGAAGTTCTGAAATCTTCGAAAAGCAGTGTCTAGATCTCAGTCCCTAATAGTCTGAGGGCGCCAGAAAAATTCTTGAAATTAAGTATTTTTATAAGATCCTCACCTACCAATAACGGGGTCCCAAGGACCAATAGATGAGGAGAAATATCAACTTTAAGATTGAGAAATGATAGCCCAAACAAGCCCACAATGTTATCCAGCAGAAGGCTTAAGTAAACTAATGAACAAACGATATTAAGTCAAAATACTGCGATGGCGCTAGTAAATGTTTTCCGTCTCCATGACTAATTTCAAAAAATGGAATATTTCAAGTCGCCATTATCATCCATACAAAGTCTATGGGATAATGGTATCTCTATGGGAGATTTCAGTGATATATGTATAAGCACTATGCAATGCAATGTATGACTATGAAATCAATTACTCAGTTTGTAATATAATCTCATGCAAATAATTCCACAACCCCACGGTCCCAACAACCAAAAAATCACCTATGAACTCACGACAACTTTAACTTCTAGGAAAACATATTTACACATAAGGGGGTTGTCAATGAACGCATTAAATATCTCAAAAAGCAGGAGCACATTCAGAACACATGAGCCACACTGGACGATACAGCGCCCTCTCACTCCTATTGGACAATGATCTCTCTCTGGACGGGACTCTTTCTCCCATGTGCGACGCAATGACTGGACCACATGACCACAGCAGCTCTGCTGCAGCACGCCGCCTGGCGTTCTGAACTGGGCACCTTTGCCCAGTTCACTTTTAAAACCCCATACCTAGGCAGGGAAGGGGAAGAGATAGGCCTCTGTCTCATCACCTCCCCTGCCCCCCTTTTCTCCCTGGTGGGGCTTGCTCCACTGACACTCCTGGGATCGCCTTCTCTTTCGTTCCCATACTTCTACCTGTTCCCCCAACCTTCAGTCTTCCCCCACTCTACCTTTACCGACCGTGAATGTCCCACTGCATGCTGCTAAATTTCAATGTGAAAAATTAACCTTCATTTAAAACCTATCTCGGCCTTACCTAAACCTCTAGCGTCTACCCCATTTTTTTTTTTTTTTTTTTTACATAGGTCCTAGCCATTGAAATCTCAGGAAATTAGGTGGCAGGGCCTGCCAGAGTAAATAATTGTAAAACTGGTGTACCTGGTCTGCCTCCACGGGGCCAAGTGTGGGCAACGTTGGGCCTCAGTAGGGGTGCAGCGGCTAAATGACCAGATGAACAACTGTACACGACAGTACACATGTACAATATCCAAACACTTTTAAATCTCTGGCCTCAACAGTGTTCTGTTTAACATGACAATGTATACTACGCGGAGATGGAGGAAAACCCCTGGTGCCGTTTGACACGAATACACTTTACACTTTACTTGACCTGCCTGGCAGCCTGTCTGCATTGCTCAGAAAACTTCATATCTGACTGCACAATTACTCCCAGGTCTTTTTCATTATCTACCACCTTAAGTGTAGTACCACACAGTTCGTACTTTTCTCTGGGGTTACTTCTACCCATATGCAGTACTTTGCATTTGTCAAGGTTAAACTTCAGTTGCCACTTCTTAGCCAATCTGCCCAAATTATCTAGATCCTGTTGCAGTAGCACACTGCCATTACTGTCATTAACAACCCTGCCAACCTTTGTGTCATCTGCAAACTTCGACATTAAGCCTGATATACCTTCATCAATATCATTGATAAATACACAAAACAACAGTGGACCCAACACCGAACCCTGTGGGACTCCACTAATAACATTAGTCCACGAAGAGCAGCACCCATTGATTACCACCCTCTGTCTTCTCCCACTTAACCATCCTTTTATCCATTGTAGCAACTTACCCTTAATACCATTCTGCTCCAATTTGTACAATAGTCTTCCATGCCCAACAGTGTCAAAACGTTCCTGGAATCCAAGTATATGATATCAAAATTATTTTTTCCCTCCAGTTCCTTTGTAACCACATCATAATATCCTATCAAATTTGTCAGACAAGACTTCCCCTTAACAAACCCATGCTGTGTCTGAATTATTGTCCGTAGGAACCTCCCCTTAGCCATAATTATGTCTAAAGGTTTGCTTAGTTGCTTTCCGTCCTCCTTTAATATAACTGGATAGATCCCATCCACCCCAGGTGCTTTTCTTATGTTTAACTTCAACAATTTCTCCTGCACTTTGCTCTCAGTTATTACAAAATCATTAAGTATCCTGCTACAATTATTAACCTTCTGCCATTTTCAAACCTTAATAATTCCTCACGTGTGAATGTAGATGCAAAATACTCATTCAGTTTGAATGAAAAGGAGGAAGGTTAGTGTGAAGTTCCTAAAGTAAGTAGTGTAGTAAGACCACAAACACAGTTATCTTTTCTTGTTTCAGGATTTATTCAATACTGAATAATATAAACATAAAAATATATTATTATAATTCCTCAATAAATAAATATAATAATCATCATAAATAATAATCATTAAATAATAATAATAATAATAATAATAATAAATAATAATAATAATAAATAATAATAATAATAATTAATTAAATCTGCACAATGGCAGCAACAGTACATTCTCTACGATTTCGGTTGTGAAAATTCTCCTTTGCAGGTTGAAATAAACACATCCATTCGTAATGAGTAAAGGTGGCAAAGAGAATATTCCCACGCACATGTATTTGTAGCAGTTCAATTCCACAATTTCTCATCATGTACAGCAAGTACCAGGTTCGTTGAGGCGTTCGTTGAGGTAGCAAAGGATGTCATCATCTCCAGAGTAGTAGGTTCCCAGGCACGTGTATTAGTAGGAGTTCAATTCCTTATTCCATCATCATCTGTAGCGAGAAACAGGTTAATTGAGGCGTTCGTTGAGTTAGCAAAGGATGTCATCATCTCCAGAGTAGTAGGTTCCCAGGCACGTGTATTAGTAGGAGTTCAATTCCTTATTCCATCATCATCTGCAGCGAGAAACAGGTTAATTGAGGCGTTCGTTGAGTTAGCAAAGGATGTCATCATCTCCAGAGTAGTAGGTTCCCAGGCACGTGTATTAGTAGGAGTTCAATTCCTTATTCCATCATCATCTGCAGCGAGAAACAGGTTAATTGAGGCGTTAGTTGAGTTAACAAAGGATGTCATCATCTCCAGAGTAGTAGGTTCCCAGGCACGTGTATTAGTAGGAGTTCAATTCCTTATTCCATCATCATCTGCAGCGAGAAACAGGTTAATTGAGGCGTTCGTTGAGTTAGCAAAGGATGTCATCATCTCCAGAGTAGTAGGTTCCCAGGCACGTGTATTAGTAGGAGTTCAATTCCTTATTCCATCATCATCTGCAGCGAGAAACAGGTTAATTGAGGCGTTAGTTGAGTTAACAAAGGATGTCATCATCTCCAGAGTAGTAGGTTCCCAGGCACGTGTATTAGTAGGAGTTCAATTCCTTATTCCATCATCATCTGCAGCGAGAAACAGGTTAATTGAGGCGTTCGTTGAGTTAGCAAAGGATGTCATCATCTCCAGAGTAGTAGGTTCCTAGGCACGTGTATTAGTAGGAGTTCAATTCCTTATTCCATCATCATCTGCAGCGAGAAACAGGTTAATTGAGGCGTTCGTTGAGGTAGCAAAGGATGTCATCATCTCCAGAGTAGTAGGTTCCCTGGCACGTGTATTAGTAGGAGTTCAATTCCTTATTCCATCATCATCTGTAGCGAGAAACAGGTTAATTGAGGCGTTCGTTGAGTTAGCAAAGGATGTTATCATCTCCAGAGTAGTAGGTTCCCAGGCACGTGTATTAGTAGGAGTTCAATTCCTTATTCCATCACATCTGCAGCGAGAAACAGGTTAAATGAGGCGCTCGTTGAGGTAGCAAAGGATGTCATCATCTCCAGAGTAGTAGGTTCCCAGGCACGTGTATTAGTAGGAGTTCAATTCCTTATTCCATCATCATCTGCAGCGAGAAACAGGTTAATTGAGGCGTTCGTTGAGTTAGCAAAGGATGTCATCATCTCCAGAGTAGTAGGTTCCCAGGCACGTGTATTAGTAGGAGTTCAATTCCTTATTCCATCATCATCTGCAGCGAGAAACAGGTTAATTGAGGCGTTCGTTGAGTTAGCAAAGGATGTCATCATCTCCAGAGTAGTAGGTTCCCAGGCACGTGTATTAGTAGGAGTTCAATTCCTTATTCCATCATCATCTGCAGCGAGAAACAGGTTAATTGAGGCGTTAGTTGAGTTAACAAAGGATGTCATCATCTCCAGAGTAGTAGGTTCCCAGGCACGTGTATTAGTAGGAGTTCAATTCCTTATTCCATCATCATCTGCAGCGAGAAACAGGTTAATTGAGGCGTTCGTTGAGTTAGCAAAGGATGTCATCATCTCCAGAGTAGTAGGTTCCCAGGCACGTGTATTAGTAGGAGTTCAATTCCTTATTCCATCATCATCTGCAGCGAGAAACAGGTTAATTGAGGCGTTCGTTGAGGTAGCAAAGGATGTCATCATCTCCAGAGTAGTAGGTTCCCTGGCACGTGTATTAGTAGGAGTTCAATTCCTTATTCCATCATCATCTGTAGCGAGAAACAGGTTAATTGAGGCGTTCGTTGAGTTAGCAAAGGATGTTATCATCTCCAGAGTAGTAGGTTCCCAGGCACGTGTATTAGTAGGAGTTCAATTCCTTATTCCATCATCATCTGCAGCGAGAAACAGGTTAATTGAGGCGTTCGTTGAGTTAGCAAAGGATGTCATCATCTCCAGAGTAGCAGGTTCCCAGGCACGTGTATTAGTAGGAGTTCAATTCCTTATTCCATCACATCTGCAGCGAGAAACAGGTTAAATGAGGCGCTCGTTGAGGTAGCAAAGGATGTCATCATCTCCAGAGTAGTAGGTTCCCAGGCACGTGTATTAGTAGGAGTTCAATTCCTTATTCCATCATCATCTGCAGCGAGAAACAGGTTAATTGAGGCGTTCGTTGAGTTAGCAAAGGATGTCATCATCTCCAGAGTAGCAGGTTCCCAGGCACGTGTATTAGTAGGAGTTCAATTCCTTATTCCATCACATCTGCAGCGAGAAACAGGTTAAATGAGGCGCTCGTTGAGGTAGCAAAGGATGTCATCATCTCCAGAGTAGTAGGTTCCCAGGCACGTGTATTAGTAGGAGTTCAATTCCTTATTCCATCATCATCTGCAGCGAGAAACAGGTTAATTGAGGCGTTCGTTGAGTTAGCAAAGGATGTCATCATCTCCAGAGTAGTAGGTTCCCAGGCACGTGTATTAGTAGGAGTTCAATTCCTTATTCCATCACATCTGCAGCGAGAAACAGGTTAAATGAGGCGCTCGTTGAGGTAGCAAAGGATGTCATCATCTCCAGAGTAGTAGGTTCCCAGGCACGTGTATTAGTAGGAGTTCAATTCCTTATTCCATCATCATCTGCAGCGAGAAACAGGTTAATTGAGGCGTTCGTTG
The DNA here is from genome assembly GCF_048544385.1 of Mastigoproctus giganteus. NCBI lineage: Eukaryota > Metazoa > Arthropoda > Arachnida > Uropygi > Thelyphonidae > Mastigoproctus > Mastigoproctus giganteus. The sequence goes on along the minus strand of NC_143582.1, from coordinate 192,435,236 downwards.
AGTTAGCAAAGGATGTCATCATCTCCAGAGTAGTAGGTTCCCAGGCACGTGTATTAGTAGGAGTTCAATTCCTTATTCCATCACATCTGCAGCGAGAAACAGGTTAAATGAGGCGCTCGTTGAGGTAGCAAAGGATGTCATCATCTCCAGAGTAGTAGGTTCCCAGGCACGTGTATTAGTAGGAGTTCAATTCCTTATTCCATCATCATCTGCAGCGAGAAACAGGTTAATTGAGGCGTTCGTTGAGTTAGCAAAGGATGTCATCATCTCCAGAGTAGTAGGTTCCCAGGCACGTGTATTAGTAGGAGTTCAATTCCTTATTCCATCACATCTGCAGCGAGAAACAGGTTAAATGAGGCGCTCGTTGAGGTAGCAAAGGATGTCATCATCTCCAGAGTAGTAGGTTCCCAGGCACGTGTATTAGTAGGCGTTCAAATCCTTATTCAATCATCATCTGCAGCGAGAAACAGGTTAATTGAGGCGTTCGTTGAGTTAGCAAAGGATGTCATCATCTCCAGAGTAGTAGGTTCCCAGGCACGTGTATTAGTAGGAGTTCAATTCCTTATTCCATCACATCTGCAGCGAGAAACAGGTTAAATGAGGCGCTCGTTGAGGTAGCAAAGGATGTCATCATCTCCAGAGTAGTAGGTTCCCAGGCACGTGTATTAGTAGGAGTTCAATTCCTTATTCCATCATCATCTGCAGCGAGAAACAGGTTAATTGAGGCGTTCGTTGAGGTAGCAAAGAGTTCCTTGAGGTATTCGTGAAGGTATATATTTGGTTGTCCTTTACACAAGGCAGCGACACTGCATTCTCACAAGGTTTCCATTTTGGCTTCATTCCGTTTTTTTTTTTGTGCATAAGTAGGAGTCATTTGAAGTGATTAAAAATGTTAAAATAAAAACTATATAACTTGTACTGTTTGTCTTGAGAATTTTGGTAGTTAGAATAAACATGGGAGCACGCAGGAAAGATGCTCAATTGTATTAAAAGAATTTTGGGTAGCGTGCTCCCGCCGAAATCCGGAATATAACTTCCAACTTTTTTTCTCTATTTTTTTTAAAAAGCAGTGTATGACACTACCCTGATGCTTTCCCCTTTCATCATTTGAACTATTCGCACTTTGTCGTGCGGAAATCTGTAATGGAAGTTATCAGAATTAAATTTGTTTGAAATTAATCAACACCATAAGAATTTGCATTAATCACAAGCTGTGAATCACAAACTGCTTCCTCACAAATAGCAAAATTCGGTTCAAGAAAATTAATTGCCACCACAGATTCGATTACATTTCTTACTTCTAATTAGGCTTAGCCTTTCCTTGTGCGTGCGTTCACCGTGTTTGCTCAGTTCTTGTGATGTCTTTGAATATAACCGCAAACTTTAAATTCTTTGGTGCAGAATATCTTAGAATAGCTTCTGTGTGTACTTTATTTCAAAGTAATGTGTAAGTGCAGTGTACTTTGTATGTTCCAAGATCTATACGTGATTTATATTTGAGATAAAACTGATTGGACAGAAATACTGCAAACACCACCTCCAAACCTCGTGTGGGTTTACTGTTGGATTTTGGGTTTACTGTTGTTATTATAGGAAGCAAATTTCTGGTAACTTCTCCTTTTCAAGAATGTGCCATCTAATTTCCTGAGATTTCAGTGGCAAGGACCTAAAAAAAAAGAAATCCGCTACAGATAGGGGTGAGCCAAAACAAAAGGAGTACTTTTTGGGTGATTTTATGCTATTCAGTTTTTGGGAGTAGGGCTCAAGCAATTTCCAGTTGATACGGACGCTAGTTGTAAGTTGAAAAGGGGAGCGAGACTGAAGACTGGGGGGATAGATAGAGAAACGGGGTCCATAGAGAGGATGACCCTAAGTCAGTAGAGCAGGCCCATGCCTACCAGAGTGAAAAGGAGGGGTGGTAATGGAGTGGAGCCCAGGGGTAACCTCTCCCTCCCCCCGAGGAGTGGGAGGATTATCTTGGATTTTAGTGGCAAACCTTAGCCGGAACTCGTCATATTCATGGCAATCATACATCACCTAATCCCACGTTTCTTCAGCCCCGCAGTGACACAGTGGAAGTCTACGGATGTTAGCTTCCCTTTAAAGGGTCCGTGGCCTGTCAATAGAAACGTAGTATGGAGGCCTGGTGAGTACCAGGGAGGAGGCTTTGGACTGATGAGGTTCACAGAGGGAATGAACTTTTTGGTTATTAATCCTTTGTTGGTGGCGTCTCATATCTCTTTCCAGGTCCTGTACATAACTTCAGAGATTCTAAAATATACGAAGATTTCAGATGCCTCCTCCTGACCAGGATACATTACCTTCTTAAAAACCAAGAACAGCACATCTTCGAAAGAGAAGAAGGCTAGGTCGCCTTTGCGCGCTATGCACTGGATTTATTCGCACGACGGATGACCCCAACATGTATGTGGTCTCTATCTGGATCATCGTCTAAACCAAGAGAAGACAACCACCTATGTTCTGGGAATAAATGCAGAGGCCTACCAGCAAATTAGACCACCACCAAACCTGAGAAGATCCAGCATAGGACATCGATAGCTGCATTAATCGGTCAACTTCGTTCTGAGGACTCAGTCACAGGACATTATAACCTGCTTTCGAGGATGTGTCTATCACTCCAGTGCTGAAACCTTTCTGCCCTTGCTCAGATGAGTGTCCTGCAATACAAAAGGACTTCTTCCCGAAAAAACGTTACTTGCTAACACCCTGTTGTAAATATATTTTTTTTGTAAATTTGTCATTTAGGTACTGCAGGCTTCAATCGTGTTGTTTAATTGGTCACGTTATGTCCTGTTATTTTTCTCTCATCTTTGTTTATTGTCATCTTATTCCTTTCGTGTTAAGTCCTGGCTTGTAGCCGTCGAGGCTGCTGTGTACAGGAATGTGCCTTTTGTTTACAATAAAGAATTCTCTTTCATTCTAATCTCTTTGGATTACTGCATCACCTTTTAAAATCTCCTAACCATTATTTCAATAAAATAGATTTATGAGCATTTGGCTCCCACCGATACTTACCCCGCGTCTAATAAGATATGCAGCCCCTTCTTTTCTTTCTTATCTCTCCGGATATGTTCCAAGAGTTCTTGTGAGCTTCTAATACGGTGTACTTCTAATGTAAATAGGTAAGTATTTTGGGGATTGAGAGGATCGTTATCGCATTTCTCCACTTTTACATATTTGTAGACGCTAAATTTTCCATCACCGTAGTAGTCCAATTCAAAATCCCTTGATTCTTTTGGATAGAAGCAGGGAAAAACCCCTAAAAAATAAAAGCGAATGCAGAAATAAGTACAGTTTTAAGTTGAGCAGTTAAATGGTAATCGTCGATTCTTAAAAAGAGTTCAAAATGAAACCACTTTCAATTTAGCTACCGAAAGGTATTCTTGTTATAGTAACGAAACGTGAAGAAGAAGAGCAAAAAGTGAAACGTATTCAATCTTATACCCGTTTAGGCGAAATTAGTCTTATCTGGTTCCGTTGTTCGATGTCAGTGGAAAGTGCGATTGTTGGAACAGATGAACAAATCAATTAAGAAACGAAAGAATTGTTTTTTTAAACCGTTGGATTGTGTTCGTCCCAATATTTGTGTTTCATTATTACACTGGGCGATCATGTTTGCTTCTTTAGACACAAAAATGAGGATTTAATGAAGAAAAAGTACTTTTAATAAAACTGTTTATTTGGTTTTTGCTTAAATTGCCTTTTGCTCTTCTTCTTCTTCACGTGTTGGTCGTGGTTTGGCGTGGACTATTGGCGATCGGACAGAGTCGTAGCCATGGTCATAGGACGTCAGTTCATACGATGTGATAATAGAAAGAAGAAAGCATTTGTTTAGTATTAATATTAAGAGTAGTCCAGGATGCAAGAAAGTTAGTTTAAATAGAATGAGACAAAACAAACAAAGATTGTTTTGTCTCTTACCAAGCCCTAAACAACGATTCAATTCATTTGGATTCCAGTCGTAAAAGTAGGTTACGTCATCATTATTGGAATGGGCCAATAATGATGACGTAACCTACTAATAACGAACCTGTTCCCTTCCTTCGATGGGTTTGTTGAAGAAAGGGAAAAAGTGAACCAATCATTTCATGAGTTTGGGTCCTGTTAAAAGAGGATTGCGATGTAGTCAGGATATTTGCATTTCTGCTTTTGTTCTTTAAGCTTATAAATAATGAATATTTAAATCGCATTTTTCGAGGAGAAAATTGCAAAAAGTAAACTTTAATGCTCAAAAATAAAACTGAATTCCATTTTTCTTTTGTTTTTTTTTACTACATATGTATTCAGTTTATAATTGTGTAAACGGGATTACTCAATAATCAGGGAAAATCTACAAATTCTATTGATTTATTATATGTTAGTTAAGCACTCACATTATCAACTTTCATTCGAAGCTATTCTTAAACATTACCAAGATAAATCTTTTTACATCTTTAAAATGCATTACCTTAAGTTGATTAACGATGCACGAAACGAAACTTATGCAGCGTAAGCCAAAATAAAAAAAGTAATAAAAAATTACTCTACCTTCTTCTAGTCAACCCCTGCAAAAAACTTGAGCGAGCCATTCCACAGAGAGACAAGAAGCCAGCAAGGGATGAGAGGAAGTCAGAACATCCGAACTCTGCTCTCAAGCAGAAAATACCGACAATGTAAAGCAGGAGTCGCTAGATACGACTCTCCCAGAGGGGACGGTACTGGAAAAGACCCTCTCTCTCAGAACAACATTAGAGAACCTCCTTAAAGATGCCAGCAACAGAATAACTACTGGACATCGAGGAAAAATAGTGTCCATCTGGACAAAACTGGAGATGGTCCAACTCCAAACCAAACTAGAGTGCAAAACAACTTAAGCGAAAGTCGAGGCCCTCCAATCTGTGGTAGCAGACCAAATGCCAGTGCGCGCTCCCTCGTATGCAGAAGCGCTGAGGACCCGAACGATTGCTGACCCAACTCCAACTGCGATTACAGCGATGAAAAGCAGGACCCTCCTGCCAACACCACATTTGGTAATACTGCGTCCGACCTCCACAGATAAAAACAGTACCAGAGAACTGGTCAGAAATCAGGTGGTCACAAAGTTAGCAGACGACTTCAGAGATACCATATAAAATGGTTAAGAAAGACGCGAATCGTAGGGCTTATCATCGAGACAAACAAAAGAGGGCGCAACAAAAATCCTACAAAATGAGAAAATTCAAACACTCGGACTTGAAGCCCTACTCCCTAGACGCAAAGGACCTAACCTAAGGATATATAACCTCGACAATGATCTGACACCAACTGCCCTCCAGGAGGAGCTGTATCGCAGAAGCCTCCAGCACGCACATCCTGAAGAAGAACCCGCCAACTTGATCATTCCCAAGTTCAAGACGAAAGCCAGAACAGGAAATACTTACCACTGGGTCATGGAGTTGTCACCAGCGGCCTGGGGCACGCTTAGCCAGACGGACAGTGTTTATAAGCTGCGGCAGTCACCGCTTTACGGAGCACGTAGGCTTCACAAACCACTTCCCGCTAATCCGGACAGTTCTCGCTTATCCAGACGGCGTCGACATGGAAGGAAAACTAGAAAAAAGAAAGGGCTCTCAGCAATCCAACCAGTATGAGGAAGTCCAGATCATCGCAGAAGAAATGGATGATATGGAAGACACTCGACCAAAAGGAAAAACATCAAAAGGACGGGTCCCAAACCGGAACGGGAAACGCGATCCCAGACAGAGACGAGAGAGCATTTGAACACATCATGTCAACAGAAGGAAATGAGTGACGACAAGCAGCAGCATCCGCCGCTGGATTCTACCATGCCAGAGGGTACGGTTTACCAGAAATCCCTGTTACTAAATACGACCCTTGAAAATCTGTTCAAGGAAAACGCAAGTAGAGTATCCGCTAGTCTTAGGGCCCAAATAGTCACAATCATCCACAAAATGGAAACAATATTAGTGAACACGCATCTTGAATGCGAAAGAGCCATCAGGCGTCTAGAAGCATACAAAGAATGTGGGGCAAACCAAATGCCACAGCGAGCTCCTACATATGCCCAACCGCTGAGGACAAATACACAGGAGCCACCAGCGGCAATAAAAAAGCGCAAAACGCTATTACCAACTCCAAACTTGGTTTTCCTCCGACTAACGTCCACAGAAGAGCACGCCACAAGCGAGGCGGTTAGAAATACCGTAATAACAAAACTGGCAGAAGATCTAAAAACAACAAGAATAAAATCTGTCCGCAAAATAAGAAACACTGGGGTCATAATAGAAACCCTGACCAAAGAAGATGCCCAGAAGATAATAACAAACCCGAAAATACAGACTCTGGACCTGTAAGCAGCGCCCCGTAGAAGAAAGGGGCCTAGTATCATCATATATGATCCGGCCAAAAAACTAACACCAGCAACACTGCGTTAAGAACTCTACATAAGAAACCTGCAACAGGATAATCCGGAAGTCGACCCGATGACGCTGATAACACCACGGTACCAGACAAAATCCAGGTCAAGGAATGCCACAAATTGGGTGGTTGAACCTTCGTCGGCAGCATGGAAGACTATAAACCGACACAGCAGAGTTTTTATAAACTGGAGAAGTCATCGCTACAATGAGAATGTGACCGTCCCCAATTGCTTTAGGTGTGGTCGATTTGGACACACTACCTATACCTGTGCCCAAACCATTCCCACATCTGGCCACTGCGCTGAAAAGAGCCACAAATTCAAGGAATGCCCTAAAATAGCAGCACCTCTAACATGCGCAAACTAAGTCGCAACCAATGCAAGCGGATCATTCAATCAGGGATAACAAGTGCCCTGTTTATATTAAAGCAAAGGGAATGTACCAACTAACACTGGACTATGGCAGCACGCCTTAAACACTCTAAGAACAACCGGGTCCATTTCGTCCAGCTAAATGGCCAAAGATCCAAAGCAGTCGCAGCGCAGCTAACCAAAAAAGCTGATGAAGAGAAGATAGACATCCTGCTTATACAGCAGCGTTACACCCACAGTAAAGAGGTCAGGGGATGCCCGCTGAATTGCAAAATAGTCCAAATATATGGGGAACCCCTTGGGCAGCGGTTCTAATAAGAAACCCTAACTACACGGTAACCAAGCTAACAAATTACTGTCTCCCTTGGGCGGCGTGCTCACATTGTCACAGCCCTGGGCGAATTCTATGCGGTTTCACTCTACTGCAGACCAGGAGAAGATATCTTACCATGTGCAGACGTAAACTGTCGCTCACCTGCATGGCACAGTGAAACCCAGGAACGACGTGGTGCTACAAACGAACAGCGCCTTAAGGAATTCCTCACAAACAGTTACTTCACCATCTTAAACCGACCACATAATATGCCGACCTTCTTCGACACCATGGTGGAGGCCACAATAGATATTACACTGGCCACCACCTCTATTGCTGACCACATTACCTTGTGGACTGTTACCGAAGATTGGACAACGTCTGATCATAGAGCAATCACGTTCAACTTGAACCGATCCATAACCAGAATAACAACACCAAGGCAGAAGCAATTTAGATATGCCATCCACAAAGCTGACTGGCCTATGTTCCAGGAGACGCTGCGTATGACTGCCAATACACTTGAAACGGATAGACTAAATCTAGATCAACATCAAACTGTAATAACAAAACTAATCACTGACGCTGCTATCAAAAAGAAAAGACCAATCCCAGGGGCGTCCCCTGGTGGTCCCCAGAGCTCCACCCACTCAGACAGGAGATGAACACCTCCAGGAAAAGCTTCCAGCGTTCCAGGCAACTCCGCTTCAGCAGTTGGCCTACTGCTGAAGCGGAGGCACTGCTGGAGCAATTCCGCGCAATCAGAAATCGATACACAGCTAGGATTCGGGAACGGAAGCAGCGTACATGGAAGCACCTGATCTCTGAGAGAGGAAACAATGATCCTTGGGGAGTGGTTTTTCTTGTGACCACGAAAAAGCTTCCAAGAGGTGTAGTTATCCCAGCAACCAGGAAGTCACAGGGAGAATATACGACGTGGAAAGACTCCATTAATAACATTTTGGACGCCATGTTTCTGGAACACCAGGACCCAATTACGTCGGAACAACTGCTATGCTACCAAAACAGTACCTATACCACAGCAAAAGTAGGGGAGCCTTTCACCAGAATTGACCTAGAAAATGCAGCCACCAATCTACTGAACAAGAAATCACCAGGCGTGGATCTCCTAGTGCCCGAAATCGTACAAAAGGCTGCTGAGGCCATTCCCGAACAAATACTAAACCTTCTCAACAGATGCTTAAAAGAAGGATACTTCCCCCTCGCATGCAGGGCGCCTTGTCTTAAAAACCCTACAAAGCGACAGGACCTCCCAGGATTCTATCGACCCATAGCACTATTGGACAGTGTTAAGCAAGCTCCTAGAACACCTATTGAAAATCACTACACCAACTGAGGACTCCAATCGCCAAACAGGTACGGTTTCGGGAGAGGACAGTCAACTGTTGATGCCCTGGAGAACATCATCAAAGCAGCCGCAGCAACAAACAGAAAATACTTCCTTGTCATAGCAGTGGATTTTGCCAGGGCGTTTGATACCCTCTGGTTGCCAAGCGTCCTGGGCAGGCTCCGGGAGGCTAACCTGCCAACCAATCTTTATAAGTGCATTGCTACCTACCTGTCAAATAGATCCATCACTGTCACAGCCGCGTTCTGCTCAGTCTCAAGATCAGTACATAGAGGATACCAACAAGGCTTTGTCCTAGGCCCACTTTTCTGTAATGTAGTCCTGGACGACTTCTTAAACCTCGATATTGGGAATGCTGAGACACAGGCCTATGCTGACGACCTTGTCTTGATGCTCGCTGAGGACAGTAGAGCTCAATTAGAAAACACGGCAAACCGGGCGCTTGCTGCCTTACAACAGTGGGCCAGTCAAAACAATCTGACAATACCCCAATAAAGGCAAGTTCAATACACCTCGGGGGATTCTGGACGTCAGGAGGCCTCCCCAAATAAAAGTTCAGGGGACCACAGTCAAACTAACAACAGAATTAAAGTATCCCAGTGTCATCTTAGACAAGAACGTATCCTTCACCCCCCACATTAACTATATCCGGAACAAAATTAGAAAATATTCCTGTCTCTTCACAAGAATTACTCGCAAGGACTGGGGCTTGAGAAAGAAGACCCTCCCCTTTACCACAGAACGATCTTCCTGCCAGTCATCCTATATGCATCCGGAGTCTTGTATCCAAAATCAACAACCGCAACAAACAGAAGAAAGCTAGAAACAACGCAACGATACATTTGTGGGGGTGGCAGTTTATATTGTTTCCTTGACTCTATATTTCTATTAATTTAATTTTAAGCTCCCTTATCTTAAAAATCCCCTTTCTCATTTATTATTATTTATATTCTTACTGTACCCCACTTTGCATCTGACTTGTTATCTCACAGAAGAGAGTGGCTCCAGGGAACAGCAGTGGTTATGTGCCCCTCTTTGTTTGTTCAGGCGGGGTATTAGTATGACAAACTCAGTTGCTCTACAAAATATACAATTAGTTTATTATACGTATTTACAAAAAAAAAGGGAATCTAACAAATCATTACACATTATTCACTTGATATTAGTACATGGCATGGATTACCATCCTGGTCATTAGGCCTTCCTATACCTCATATACGTCTTGCCAATGGGCCAGTAACACTCTCTCGCGTTTATATATACATTTTTTTTGAATTGAAGTTCATTAAAACAATCACATTTATTTCTACAGTTATTACACATATCTTTCCTTTAAACCTTTGCTAATACAATTCTCTTCTTCTTAAGCTAACTGATAAGTTTCTCTAGACCAGTCTCACCTTAACATTAATAAAGTTACCATATAAACTTTAATGGTTCTGTCTCACCTTTGGATTTTAAAGGAAAATCTCGGCTATCTGCGGTTAGCAGCGCCACTCCTCTACTTCTGGGACATGTTAACATAACTCTGTCAACCCTATTGATCAACCCTTCCAAAAGGTTGTTATTCTACATTCATTAAAGTTAGGCAGATGAAACGTAACTATGAGCTACCCTTTTATTAATCAATCCGTATGATATTTCTGCACTTATCTATAGAATAAGTATTGAATTAACTACATGTATCCCAAAAGAATCCCCCTTAACCATTTTCTATCTTTAGCTACAGTCCTTTGTATTACCCAATGGTAATACAAAGGAATTAAGACTTACTTCTGATGAGCTGAATTCCTCAGCTAATACAAGGATTGGTCTTTGTCTTTGTGCTCTGCATCGGGATCCACCATCGGGGTCCACCAATTATTTGTACATCCGGAAGCTCAGAATATTTCCAGAACCATCCAGAAAACATCTGCGTCCATTTACTTGATTCGTCTCGTCTTATTATAAAATGACCACCCCCGCTCTGGTAATGGTAAGCAAGGACTGCTCCCCGCTGGTACCCCTATTGTAATCTCTGGAGCAATTGGTCTCCTGCCCTTCTATCCACTGACCCCCCCACTGCTTCGATCTCGCTATCTTCGCTTTCTCTTTTTCGAGTAGTGGGCGCTGATCCTTTATCTCTTTCTAATGTTTATTTTCACGGTATCCCTGCCCTTACATTAAATTTAACCTTCTCTTAAATTAATTCTATCAGCGTGAGACCCCTATCTTAAACAATATTTGTGGACTTTAAGTGTTTTCTCGTAAAGTTTACAATATCACTATAATTTGTATAAAGTCCATAAGAGTTGCTCGCGTCATTGAGAGATTGAACTCTCGCCAGTTGTACCTGGTTGGAGGACGATGATTTCAACCTTTTGATACACTCAAGGGCGTCGGGATAAAGCGTTGTGTAGTTTGAAATGGGGCGATTCCTCCACAAGAAGCGTGGAATAATTCGACTAACGAAAGATTCAAATGTAAGCTTCTTGCAATATAAATACAAAAAATATTATTTTTAAATAAAGAAACCTCCATTAACTAAAGCAATAAGTCATTTTCAGTCACCGAATTGAATATTAATATTTATTCTGAGAAAATACTCACTTTTAAGAAACTCTTTTATTTTACCCATTATCTCCTGTTGTTCTGAAACAGATTTTATTATTTCTGGCACCTTTCACTTCCTAATATTTAATTCTGGAAATTATTCGATCTTCTTCCCGTTTAACTTGAAGTAGTCTTAACACGTTCAGTTGAGCTGTGAGAGTGAGAAAGAGCGATTGTTGGCAGAGACGAACAAATGAACGGATTGAGGAATTGTTGTTACCAAACCCTAAACAACAATTCAATTCATTTGGTCTGTAGTCATAATAGTAGGTTACGTCATCATTATTGGAATCAAACGTTTACTGCCCCTTCATCCATCTCGCGGTGTGTGCAGTTTTCTAAGCTTAATGACTGAACTTTGAATCGAGTGATCCAACACCCTGATGTCAGCTGCCTAACGGACGAGTCGGACCAAACACTTTGGGTGTAGTGTACGGCTATTTTCGAATTTCCCTCTCTGATGAATTCTGTTAAAACGACCACCCGTTTTCATTTGTGCATACAAGCAGTTCTCGCTTTACAAGTTCCCGGGTTTACGAGTTTTTTCCCCCCAAGTATGAACAAAATCGAATATATGAACGTTAATTGCAAGAAAATGAATGTTAAACATTCACAAATACCGCATTTCAACCCACGTGCTTAGCTATACAATACAGTGTACCCAGCTTTACGATATTAATTATGAAAAAATAAATAAATTTTCATAATCTTCTCTTCATTAATTTTTTCGTAAACTTGTTACTCCGCGCAAATCGTGTTAGTTGCAAATTGTGTGTGCCCTTAAAAAATGCTTATGCGTGCAATCGTGAAATTTATAATTAAAAGATTATGTTAGAAACAAACGGCTCTTGAAACATTTCTGAAGATGACTCCGTGTGCAACAAACCAACGAGTGTCGAGCCAATAATGAGTAATCAACTAGTGTGCATTTAGTCGATGATGATGGTGAAGATTCTTTAACATTTGTAATTCGTAAATAATTTCTCTATTATTATAATTTGCTTAATTTTACAGTCTACGTCTTTATTTCTTCCGATTAATCAATAATTTTTTAAATATAAACTAATTAGCTAACTAATTTCATTGTTGAGAACGTAACCCCCAATTTTACCTTATGTCAATGGGAAAAAAAATCGCGCTTTACGCGTTTTCGCTTTACGAGCGCGCGCTAGAAACGAATTAACTTGTAAAGTTGAGAACTACTTGTACATAAAAACAGAAATGTAAGCATAACATAAAACGTTAGGAGTGGAATAAACTGAATAAGCAGTGGGTGCTCAGATTGCTGGGAGAGCGCACTCATGAACGAGAGAGTGTTGAATTTTCTTGCTATGTAAAAAAATTCCCATCTCCCCTCTCTTACGTAGTGGAATAGTCTACCACGTAACCCCACGCTATGAAAACCCTTCAGATGTCCTAGGGACTATCGAGATAACGAAACAGGAGCTCATACGTACCATCAATTCCCTTCCCATAACAGCCACTGCTGGGGAGGATGGAATTCCGCAATTTATGATCAAATTCTTGAGCACACTCATCATAGACCCTCTTCTCTCGATCTACAACAGATGCCTCACTGAACATTATTTTCCAACACAATGGAATAAGTACGGAGTGTATCCCATCCCTAGAAACCAATTTGCCACACACGTCAGCCAGTTTAGACCCATTTTCGTTGCATTCCTATTTGCTAAAAAAAAAACTCTCGATAAGGCTCTGCTACCGACGGTTACTCATCAAATCCTCCAGACGAAACCACTTGAAATCTACTACGCCATCCAAGGAAAATCATCAATCACTAACTGGTAGCCACCACAGAACGCATCCTCTCAGCATTCGAACAAAGAGCTGAGCTGGCAACCATATATCTCGACATAACAGTAGCCTTTGATGCCGTGTCGATCCTGGCCTTGCTCCTTCTACTTAAGTAGAAATTTCATATTCGAGGTGATTTTTTGTGCTCTTTTTGAATCTCTGCTCTGTCGCAGAATACTTGTTCTGCATTGGGAACAACACACCTTATCTTGTGATATTACTGCTGGAGTACCGCAAGGCGGTGTCCTATCTGCTGGACTGTTCACGTCTATCATCGAGCCCATTGCCTCCATGAGCGGTCTCATATGCTATGCTGATGACATCAAACTGCTGACGCAAATTAACACTGGCGACAACTCTCAGCAACAGGATCAATTCCGAACTTAAGGATCTTGAATACTCCACGTGTCATTTGGAGGGGTAACGAACGTACCCTCGCACAAACACACACACACACACACCTTGGTGTTCTGTTTGATCAAAAGATGTCCTTTGTCAACCGGATCTATAAAATCAACACAAATGTTCTCGTCTACGGTGGATATCAAAGCAGCATCTGCTACACGTCCGACATCCCCTCACTGTTAGAAAGTTCATTAGGTTAATTAATGGTTCATCTTTAACAAAGTCTCTCCACTCGCTTTCTCATAGACGCACTGTTTCTGCTGCATGCCTCTTCTACAGATACTTCCATGGGCACTGTTCTTCTGGAGTGGCTTCTATAATTCCCGCTCTCTCTTTCAAAACAGTCCGAACACATGCTGCCACCAGCCAACATCCATTTACTGTCCAACTTCAAACCCACAGAACCAACTTTTCATCTTCCTCATTTATTCATTCAACTGCCGTTTTCTGGAACAACCTTCCTTCATACGTATTTCCTGAAAATTACAATCTACAGAAGTTCAAGTCCAATGTCAACAAATATCTTCTTTCGTCTTCTCAACCTCCAACCCAAGCACGGTACTAAGTACTAGATGTTCTAATACCTCTCGTGTTTGGGGTTTACATAAAAAAAAAAAAAAAAAAACTCCACGAAGAAATCCCACCATTCTCTATGGTGCAGAAATACAGGCCTCAGCCACACCTACAAACGTTCAGCGGGTGTACACTGCTGAATACTGGATATTGAAATGGGCCAACAACAAGCTTCATCTGCCTCCTGTGTGCTACCACAACCACCATGATGGCGCAAGCACTCGAAATCCGGAGGGTGAAGTTTCTGATGGTGGAACAGTGGCTGGTTTTCACAGCCAAACTCATTACAGGCCAGATATCATCTCCGAATATTTGGAACGCTTGCCCTTGGAGGATCCCACAGCCTAGACTGAGATCGTCACCTGCACTTGCGATCACCACAACTGGCTTGCACTCACTGACATCTTTATCCCCAAGCAGATGCTCGCCACCTTGAAGTGTGTGTGGACGCCGGCTTTGACAGGCTAATAAGTAACAAGGACAGCCACAACTTGAACAAGCCCTTTAACCCTGAACTTCTTAAAGTGGATTGTGATCCACCTCTCCCCATGTTCAAATCTGTCATCACTGGAGCCTTGCTGAACCATTGTCAAGTTTTTTTTTTTTTTTTTTGTAACCTGTCTTGTATTTGTAAAAACGGTATATTATTCTGTTTTTCTCAATCTACTTCATGTAAACCCCTGGTGGCCGTGATGGGATAATTTGCTGTTACTCTGTACTTCACAATAAATATTTATTTGATTGCGGCAGTTGCTATATAGGGGAGAGCTCAAGACGGCTTCAGGACCGCATCGCAGAGCATAATAGATCGATTCGCCTAGGTGACACCGATCACTTCGCAATCGTGGAACATTTCTGGTCAAATCATCATAACCTTAACTCAATAAGCGATTCTGAGGTGATCAACCAACCCCGACACTACGTCATCCCCTTCGGTCAGAACCGTTAAATATATCGAGCTGTCCAAAATGCTAAAATCGCTCCAAGGGTAAAAGGCTACACCCAATTTTAGAATCAACAGTTTCGAAACTCGACAAAAGCTGGCAGCCATCCCACCCACGTCTGGGCACCAACAATGAGCGTCGATCTCGTGAAAGAATGTTTGCACAATCCCGCGGTCATGTGCGCTTTCTCAAAGTCAGCTGAGCACGCGCAGCTCATTTAGTATTTATTTTATTCCATCTCTAACGTCTATATTTTATTAGTACGCGTTTATTTCACTTGCTGAAGAAGGCTTTCGTCACCCTGAAACCGACTTGTATTCATCTTAACTTACTTATTAAAATCCAGTTCCAGTCTCCACTAGATGCGTCGTATTATTCTCTTAAATCATGAAATCCAGTGCCAAAGGCCATCTTTTATACTTTAAACAATATTTACAATGTTAATTTCAATTAATCATTTTCTCAATCTCTATTGAAAAATTTGGATCGAGTAGAGTCAATATACATAAAAAGAGAAACAAGTCCATTCTTTGGCTAAATTGTTCCACCGAATACCGTCCTGGATCTCATACAGGTGAACCACGTTCTACTTGGCACTAACCGAAATCTTCTGTTAAAAAACATTTTTAGGAATACACATAACAACAAAAAACCTTAAAATTAAGGTGATTTACAAATAAAAGTGGTAAATTATCTCTGTCTAGGGGTGGAGACCCCTCTCTCAAGTTGACTTCATAGGTGAACATAGAATGGACAGAGGACAATGATATGACTGCCAACCTCCATCTCCGCGCAAAAGAAAAGGCCAGAAGGAACTTAGCTCAATTTAATTAGTCTAGACCTTAGGCCGCGCTCCATCCGAAAGGAAGAGGGATACAAATTGAATTGGTGCGAGGGTCTAATCCCGTAATTCACAGAAGAGACTGAGAGCGAGAATATGAACGTCTCTCTGCTATTCTCAGAGCTGTTCCAGCGAGTTTGCCATGTATTTACAACCAAACCATACATTGTTCTCCAGTATACTGAAGCCACTGCCTCACTGGCCCCACCCAATCTGAGCACGACCAAACACCTAACACTAAAGCAGGGTTACCCCGTGCGAGGTCACACATAAGTCCAGTACGAATGACCAGAACAACAGGTCAGCAGGCAATTTACCTGAAAAAACCTGTATGGCATTTAGCCTTTCTCCTCCAAATCAATTCACGAAAACAATTATATCACGCAGGTAAAATCAACTAGAGAATTTAATGTCCAAATCAAACAGTAGAATCACCACCGGTCTCCGTTTTGAAATCGTGACAATTTGGACAAAACTGGAGACTATAATAGTAAACCAACACGTAGAACAGGAAAGGGCTAAGGCCAAGTTGGAGGCATACCTAGATGAACGGGGCAACCAAATGCCACAGCGCGCCCCCTCGTATGCAGACGCGCTGAGGACTGCACCCAATGGGACACAACTACCAAAAGCAAGTGGACTCCCCTTGGGGAAGAAGACACTGATCAAACAGCCAAACCTTGTCGTTTTAAGACCAACAACGGGATACTGCGCAAACAAGCGAAGAAATCAAAAACCACGTTATGAAAAATCTAAATGAAGAATTGAAAAATACTAAAATCAAAAGCATAAGGAAAACCAGAAACGTGGGAGTGGTCATAGAGACTGAAACCAGGGAGGAAGCCCAAGAAATTATGGAAAACCCAAAGATCCGAACTCTAGGCCTCACTGCTGCAGCCCCCCAAAAGAAAAGGGCCGTCAATTGTCAACTTCGACGTAGATAAAGACATCACCCCCTCCGAGATCACCGATGAAATATACCGACGTAATATACATGGACCTCTCTCGGACCTGGACAAGAGTGACCTTATTATGCCCAGATACTCAACCAAGCCAAGAGTCGGAAATGGAGTAAACTGGATAGTGGAACTAGCACCGATTATCTGGCCTATCTTAAAAGATCAAACGAGGATCTATATCAATTGGGGCAGTTACCGCTTCAGGGAGCACGTGGCTGTACCAAGATGCTATAAATGCTGCAAGTTCGGGCACACTTCACACACCTGTGCCCAGGCTGTCAGGACCTGTGGCCACTGAGCTGAGAAAGGACATGAATTCAACGCATGCCCTAACCAAGAATCTGAGCCTGTCTGTGCAAATTGTAAAAGTAATAAATTAGACCACCACCACTCTATTCGGGACAATACATGTCCGTCCTATATAAACGATGGGCTCACAGCCTAAAAGATAACTACGGAGTTAATAAATTTTTTCAAATCAACGCACAGCGCGCCAGGGCGGTGGCCGATCAGATAAAAATCAAGGCAGACGAAGAAAATACAGATATTCTCATTATACAGGAACCGTACACTCACACGAGGCAGGTGAGAGGTTACCCCCTGACCTACAAAATAATTCAAACTGACCAGGATACCCCCTGGGCTGCAATAGTTATTCGAAATCCAGAAATCACAGCAACTAAAATCTCAGCACTGTGTACAGCCTGGGCTGCCTGTGCCCACCTGATCAGCTCCATGGGATCCTTTTACGTGATCTCCTTATGCTGTAGACCAGGCGAAGAGATTACCTATGCTAACAGATACCTGGAAGATGTCCTGAGAACTCTGCCAAACGCAAAAATCATCATCGGAGCCGATGTCAATTGCCGATCACCAGTCTGGCATAGTTTGACACCAGACAGGCGGAGCACTGCAAATGGTCAACGCCTGGAAGACTTCCTGGCAAACTCGACTATGACAGTCATTAACCAACCGAACAATCCTACCACCTTCTCAAACACCCTATGGGAGGCCACTATTGATATCACTATGGCCTCAAGGAACATTGTCGGCAACATTTCCAACTGGAAGGTCAACGAGGCGTGGACTACTTCGGATCACAGGGTTATTTCCTTCCAGCTAAATAGATCTCTAGCTAGATCCCCAGCCATACGAGTCATGTTAAATAGATATGCAGTTGAAAAGGCGAACTGGGACGTCTTCAGGACAACCCTAACTAATGAGACCCAACCCCACCTACTTCCCAACAACTCAGATGCCCTCCAAACACAAGTCACTGATCTGATCACAACCGCCTGCAACTTGGCAATCAAAAGGAAAAATCCTGCCCCAGGCGCAAAGCCCTGGTGGAGCCCAGAGTTGCATAGGTTGCGCCGAGAAGTCATTATAAGAAGAAGGACTTTCCAGCGTGCCCAGAGGACCTGGCCGCCACGTGAAGTGGAGGCGCTCAGACAGAACTACAGGGAAGTGCGAAACCAGTACACGGCCCTGATCCGCAAACGAAAACAAGAATCCTGGCAACACCTGGTCACCACCACTGGCAATACCGACCCCTGGGGAGTGGTGTACAAGATTACCAGAAACAAACTACCCAGGGGAGAGGTCACCACTTCAACCAAGTCATTACAAGGTACGGAAGCAACCACCTGGCAGCAATCCATAACAAACATTTTGGACGCCATCCTACAACCAGCAACAAACCCAATCATTCAGGAACAAAAATCCCTCTGTGCAGAGAATGAGACTTACCACACTGAAGAGCAGGAATCTCACTTTGACTTAGGAGAACTACAAACTGCTGCGGCACTGATCAAAGATAGGAAATGTCCAGGATCGGACCTGCTGGAGCCTGAGATTATAAAGAAAACAGTGGAGTGTGCCCCCGAATTAATACTACATCTATTCAATAACTGTCTACGTGATAGTCACTACCCAACAGATTGGAAGTCGGCCAACGTAAAACTAATCCTGAAGAACCAGACGAAACCACCTGAACTCCCGAACTCCTACCGTCCCATCGCTCTCCTGTCGGTACTTAGTAAACTCTATGAAAGGCTACTCTACTACAGACTTCTCAAACACTACAACAATGCAAACATGGCTTCTCACAGACAATTTGGATTCAAAACGGGGCACTCCACTGTAGATACACTCCACAATCTCCTTGAAGCAGTAGGAATTACCCAAAAGAAATACTTTCTGGTCATCGCTGTCGACTTTGCTGGGGCGTTCAACTCACTTTGGTGGCCGAGCGTCCTAGGCAGACTGCGCCAATCAAAGCTTCCAGTAAACCTATATAACTCAATCAAAAGCTACCTTTAAAACAGGTCAATCACTGTCAATGCTCCATATATGAAAATTACCAGACAGGTCTACAGAGGATGCCCACAGGGCTCGGTTCTGGGCCCATTCTTGTGGAATCTTGTCCTTGATGAATTCCTTGGCATGGACCTGGGAGAGGTCACCTCTCAGGCCTATGCAGATGATCTCATTATCACAGTTACCGGCGATTCTAGGGCACGACTGGAGACTTTGGCGAATAATGCACTACAGAAGCTACGGGACTGGGCTAAACACCACTACCTCACCATCTCTGCCACCAAAACAGATTCTATTCTTCTCGAAGGTAGTCTCAATGAAGCCAGACTGCCACAGATAAAAATCGACAACAGGACCATAAAATTCTCCACTCAACTTAAGTATCTAGGAGTTATACTTGACAACAAACTGAACTTCCAGCCACATCTTAAATACTTAAGAAAAAAGATACGCAATTACACCGCCCTTGTCACCAGGATCTCCAGACGGGACTGGGGACTCAATAGGCACACTCTGTCCTTATTCTATAAAGTGATATTTACTCCGATTATAACGTACGCAGCAGGCATCTGGTACCCGAAAGCAATCACTGTTAGTGGTAGAAGAATCCTCGACTCTCTGTAAAGAAACATCCTGCTCGCTACTACCCGTGCCTGCTGCACTGTCAGTACCCATGCTCTGCAAATCCTGGCAGGCGCCATGCCACTGGACCTGGAGGTGGTCCGCTGTGGACTACTCTTCCACCTCTCCAAAGCAAATTCCAAGACCATCCTCGACTTCACAACAGACCCCGCAAACGACAGAACAGCAGAAAAGAAGCGTCTCCTCACGCATCTAGCTTCTAGCTGTCCAGGGGGTGGCTCTTTGGCAGAGCAATAAACAGATTTAATAAATAAATAAATCTGCAGCAGGCGTGGCAAGCGAGATGGACTACTTCCAACAAAGGCGAAATCACTAGAAAGTTCTTCCCTTACATTAACAGGGTGTTCCCCAGGCTTCCCCCCTGGTTTTCACCTGGCCTTTATGCTACATACCTGGTAACTGGCCATGGATCATTAAAGGGCAAACTGACGGCCCTGGGAAACATCGATGATCCCACTTGCACCTGTGGTGGGACTGAGAGTTGGTCGCACCTTATGTATGACTGCCCCCTGTATGAGGATCTCCGTTGCACCTTCATCACTTCCTTGACCTACATACCCAAAGACCAAGAAACACACCTGCTTGATAGTAGGGAGGAATATACAGCTTTTACGCGTTTCGCACAAGAGCTCTTCAGCTGAAGGAAATCCTTATCTACAGTTCCTGTACCGGCGCCACAAAGGTCCCAAGAAAGACAACAGAGGGTTTTAGACCATAATGGACTTTCATCCAGACTAGACAGTCATGAACTTGACTACCACACCATCAAACGGACAACTATCTGATGATTGGAGTTTGAAAGCTACTATTAGATTGAATTAAACCCCTGGATTGGACACCACCAGATGTCAATGACAGAGGCGCCAAATGGCGATCCTATCTGTGCTCCCTTGAACAGTCACTTTCGACTCTATTCCTTCCCCTTTCTTCGCCTTCACCTGATTGACTGAGTGTACATTGACTGGTTGGGGATGCCTTCGCCTATATCCCCTTACTCTTACTTTCAATCCCCCTCTTCTTCTGTACACTCTGTACTACCTCACTGTATCTAATCACTGTATTTTTTTCTTTTTTAATTAATTAATTTATTTATTATTATTTATTTATTATATTTTTATTTATTTATTTTTATTTATTTATTTTTTTATTTTTTTTTAACTTTGTCTCCGCTCAGGAAGCTGAGGCGACCCTGACGGAGACTAGCCAGAGAACTATGGGCAGCCTGGCTACCTCCTAGTGGTGTGTGCGGGCAACGTGGAGTTCCATCAGGGGCCCTGCGGCCAAATGCCAGGAAACACAACAGAACCCAACGCAAAATTGCACACTCAACACACTACACTTTTTCTGGCATTTACAGTGTTCTGTATTTCTTCACAGTGTACATATGGCGCAGATGTGGGAAACCACAGGTGGCGCCTGACCCTAACACTATGCACACTATATGCCAAACCCAACCAACAGCCGGACGACAGAGAAACAACGAATAGTGGATCACATGTTGAAGATTTGGCAGCACAGATGGGAGATGTCGCGAAAGGGTCAAGTTACAAGAAGCTTCATACCGACAGTTGCAAAAATGGCTAAATACAACCTTCCTCTTGACGGGCCACGGCCCACTTAAAGCAAAACTGAACGCACTCGGAATAATAGACTAGTCCACATGCACCTGTGGAGAACCTGAAACCTGGCAGCATATTATGCACGACTGTGAATGCTACGAAGAACACAGAAGTAAAGTATATAAAGTATATCTGAAGAATCCTCGACTTCGAGAATCCTCGAAGAAGTAGACTTATAACCGCGATTCAATTCTTGCCGAAAAACCAAGAGTACCATCTACTGGATTCAGAAGATGAATACAAAGCCCTCAGCCGATTTGCACTTGACGTCTTCAATAGAAGACGAACAGAAATAGCCAACCACAACGATTAGATGACCACAAATAATAAATAAAGACAAACTGATAAAACATCAACACAGAGGAAAGGATCGCAAAATACTAAAGACAAAACGGCGTAATATTCAGCAGAATAAATGAGACAGCATGGACCTAGGAACCAATAGGAGTGGCTCCAGCCAGGATATCGCCGCTCCCAGGATGAACTCCCTCACCTAGAAGAGGACTATGCCCCACCAACGAGTCATCATCAGACTGCACTTGCTAGAAGGCACTGCAAATTGCCGCTATCGCGCACTGGGTGGCTCCCTTGCCCAGCCCACTTTCGCTCCCTTTCCCTGGTGGGGTGAAGGGAAGTTTTTTTCTGCTCCCCCCACCGGTTGACCCCCTCTTTTCCATCTGGTTGGGCACAGGCATTCCCCACCGATATACTTGGGGTCGCCTTCCCTATTGACCCCATATTTCTGTCTTTTCCCCCCAGCCTTCCGTCTCTCCCCCTACTCTACCTATATCGCCAGCGAAACGCGAATGTCCCACATAACGTAAAATTTTGAATGCCAAACTCGACACACTTGCAACTTCTTTCGGCCTAATTAGATTCAAGCGTTTATCTCCCCCCCCCCCCTTTTATATATATATATAGGTCCTAGCCACTGAAATCTCAGGAAATTAGGTGGCAGGACCTGCCAGAGTACTTGCGTAAAAATACTGGTGTACCTGGTCTGCCTCCACGGGACCAAGTAAAAATAGAGGAAAATCAAATAGATGTGGTCTTACTTCAAGAACCCTATGTCCGCTCGGGAGTGGTTACAGGGTATCCTGCAACGTACAAAACAGTTTATTGCACAACAGAGAACCTTTGGGCTGCAATAATAGTCAGAAATCCAGATATCACTACCACCAAGATAACGCCACTCTGTACTGCAAACAGTGCCTGCGCACAAATTATAACTCCGCTGGGCCGCTCTTCTTTTTGTCCTTATATACCCATCCTGGAGAAGATATGGCCCCAGCAATCTCAACTATCCAGACAGCTCTTCAACTTCTTTCAGGGGGGCGGTTGCTGCTAGCCATGGATGCAAACTGCCGATCTGTGCTTTGGCACAGTCACACACCTGACAGGTCTGCTCATAGGAATGGTGCACGACTCGAGGATTTCTTCCTCACAACAGGACTTCAAGTTATAAACCGCCCTGGTCATCTCCACACCTACAGCGGCCCCCTCTGGGAAAGCAATATTGACGTTACAGCGGCGACTCCAGATATTGCTGTCAAGCTCGCCAGATGGACTGTTCAAGAATCCTGGACTACGTCAGACCACAGAGCGATTTCATTCTCCCTGGTTCGCTCTCTGGAACGTACCCCTCCAGTCCCCAGAGATGTGATACGTTATAACATCAAGAAGGCTGACTGGGAGCGCTTTCGAACTTAACTGTCAACGAGACTCCCTGAAGATATTCCACTCTTCGACATACTAACTCCGGATGACTATGTGAAAAGCATTACCGCTACTATCAGAAGCGTCTGCGACCTTTCGATCCCACGCAGAAGGCCCTACAGATATGCTGTCCCTTGGTGGAACCACCAGCTAGATGACCTAAGAAGAAGGGTCCACCATGCTAGGAAAATGATCCAGCGGGCAAGGGCGACGATGTCCTCCCAAGAGATTACGGCAGCCAGGGAAGCTTACCGCACAGTCAGGAATGAATATACAAAAGAAATTCGTAAAAACAAAAAGCAATCGTGGCAAACTCTGGTGTCTACCTCCGGAAATGAGAACCCCTGGGGCATCGTTTTCAAAATTGTAACTAATAAATTACCACGTGGTGAGGTGTTTGATACAACACTAAAAATAGACGGTACTTCCACCTATACCTGGGAGGACACTATAAATAACATTCTTGATACCATTTACCCTGTTGAAGAGGCACCCTTGACGCAATAGCAACAAGAAATTATCAACCAGAATTTAAAATACCACACAGCAACGGTGGAGCCCCCGTTCACCGGCTTTGAGATGGACCTGGCAATTAACAAGATGAAAGACGGAAAAACACCATGTGCAGACCTGCTGGAGGTAGAAGTTCTCAAAAAATTCGCTGAGGCCTGCCCAGCTATATTTCTAAGCCTACTGAATAAGTACCTGGCAGAGGGCACCTTCCCAGCTTCATGGAAGACTGCAATCTTAAAACTAATTCTGAAAAACTCGGACAAGTCACCACAGAACCCAACCTCATATCGCCCGATTGCCTTACTCTCCGTGATGGCCAAACTACTGGAGCGTCTACTCTCGTTTCGACTTTCTGCCTGCTATGAGGAACACCAACTCTCCTCAGAAAAACAATATGGCTTTAAAAAAGGCTGCAGCACTGAAGACGCTATCGACAGTCTAATCACCCAAGCAACGCACTCAGCTTTCAAGTACTCTCTTGCTATATTGGTGGACTTTGCTGGAGCTTTCGACCGCCTGTGGTGGCCCAGCGTTCTTCGGAGACTTCGGTAATCAAATGTTTCTAAAAATCTATATAACAGTTTGAAGTCTTATCTAACCAACAGAAAAGTACGAGTTACTAACAAATATTAGACAGTTACCAGATTCATCCACTGGGGATGTCCGCAGGGCTCTGTGCTTGGCCCGTTCCTCTGGTCTATTGTCTTGGACGAGTTCCTGGGCTTGGACCTTGGAGGGGCTGAGCCCTTGGCCTTTGCGGATGATCTTATCCTGTTGGTGCGTACGGACACTAGGTTGTCCTTGGAAATTATTGCAAATGCGGCGCTTGTGACGCTCCAGAACTGGGCAGCCTTGCACAACCTTACCATCTGGGCAGAAAAAACAAAATCCATTCTCCTCAAGGGCAGACTACAAATTAGAAGATCATCTACGATGAAATTAAACTTCACTCCCATCCGACTGTACACAGAGGTTAAATACTTAGGTATTTACATTGACTCGGGTCTTACTTTCCATAACTACCTGAAATATCTAGCCACCAAACTCCGGAAGTATGCCGCCATGATTAGGAGGGTGAGCAGAGCCGACTGGGGCCTGAAGCACAAAGCTCTGACCCTCATATACAAAGCAGTATATGTCCCGATTGTTTGCTCCGGTGCCTCCACCTGGTATAGACAAGCTACACTAACAAAAAAACAAACAGAAGCTGGATACAATTCAAAGGTTCATGCTGCTTTCAATTAGTAGGGCGTTCCGCACTGTTAGCGCCCCTGCCTTGCAAGTTCTAACAGGTTGTCAGCCACTCTACCTAGAAGTAGTCAGGCGAGGCCTATATTA
This sequence comes from Mastigoproctus giganteus, assembly GCF_048544385.1. Lineage (NCBI taxonomy): Eukaryota > Metazoa > Arthropoda > Arachnida > Uropygi > Thelyphonidae > Mastigoproctus > Mastigoproctus giganteus. The sequence goes on along the minus strand of NC_143582.1, from coordinate 192,410,488 downwards.
CCACCTTAGGAAAGGAACATCAGCTGAAATAGTAAATCTCCAGCTGGATCTTGCAAATGACCCCAAGATAGAGAATAGGAGAATCACCCAACACCTACAAGCGATATGGCAACAGAGCTGGGAAACCACGCAGAAAGGAGACATCACGAGGCGATTCCTCCCAACTATAAATCATACTCACCCAGAGCCCCCTCCCTGGTTCTCACCTGGTCTGCACATGACGTTTATTATTATTATTATTATTAAAATCAGTTTATTTCCCAAGAAACCTTGGGTCACCCCGGGACGGCTCTGTGCCAGAAGGGTGTGAATATTTACAGACTAAGGTGCGAGGAACACAATGTACAATAAACAAGAGTCCATGCGTGCTCGACCCGAGACTTTTACAGGATTAAATATACAATAATGTACAAAATATACAGTAATATACAAAATGTATGATTGCATGAAGACAAAAAGTCTTTGTCATATACAAATAGGCAAGTTAAAAAAAGAAAAAACAGTCTGTCATGTCCAGGAGCAGGTGAGTATTACAGATTCATTATCTGGTAGCAGTTCTTGAGGATTTCCTTCCTGTAGGGCTTGTCTTCACAGAACCTATCATGATGGATCCTAAATTTATTGAAGAACCGAAGACAATTGGCGGGAAACATGTTCCTCAGGGAATCAATGTTTGACAGCGTAAGACGTAGAGGGAGAGAGGAGTCGGGGTGCTCCCCTCTTGCTCTCCTCGGGCCAGAGATTAATGTGGATACCGATGGAGCATCAATTCGCCTGGTTATAAGCCGTGCAAGCGTGAAGACATTTTTTGTCAAGATGATATGTTTCCAGGGAGTGATGCCCAGATTTGCTTGTAGGATAGATCTGGAGATAGTTAGGGGGTGGCCTATCACCCTGTTCATCCATCTAAGCAGCCAGTACTCTAAACTGAGATACTTCTGAAGGTATGAGGCAGGGGCAGATGACCAAATTTCTGAAGCATAGAGAGGAATCGGCGTAATACACCTCAGGATGTGCCGGACAAGCAGCGCTGGCTGATGCACACCAACGAGCTCTTGACGCACCGCACAAAGAGCAGCGTGCGTCTTCTGCCTCATCCTGGCAAAGTGAGGCTGAAATGTGAGCCCAACGTCCCAGGTGAGGCCAAGATCAGTATGAGAGGTCACCTTTTGCACCGGTTCCCCATTAACAAAGATTTGGATATCATTTTTGACTTTCTTCTTGGTTATCGTCAGTTGTGCTGATTTGGAAGGGCTCAGATGCAGCCCTATTGTGGCAAGATAACTTTCCAAGCTCAATGTCTGCCTAGAAGCTTGTTGGTTGATATCATGAATCTGATGATTATGATCTGAGCTCACGTAGAACTTCAGATCGTCGGCATAAGAGACAAAGTTCGGATTCTGAGCAAGGAAAGGCTCCAAAACTGCTGCAAACAGGATAGCTGACAGTACGCTTCCTTGTGGGATGCCTCTTGAGACGTCAATAGTTACTTGAAAGTCATTGTGGGTCACAGACAGATATCTATGGAGTAAAATAGACTTCAAAATTTGAAGTAAAGTATCCGCCAGGCCGAAGTAGTGTTTCAGAATGGTAAAAAGAGCTGGGAGGTGTATTTTATCATAAGCCGATTTTATGTCGAGGAATATGATATCAATCTGTGATTTGTTGTTAAGGGTGCGCTGAATTCTGAAGAGGGTATCAAGAAGATTGGTAGTTGTCGATCTCCTTTGCAGAACGGTATGCAGGTACTCGGGCCTGTGTGCAAAGCAATGCTGGGCAATTGTTGGCTGAATTACTTTTTCGAAAATTTTGAGTAAAGAACAACTGATGGATATTGGTCGCAGGTCTTTAGAAGATTTGGGTTTCTTGATCTTTGGAATGGGCTTGACATGGTAGGTTTTCCAGATTGAAGGAACTATTCCAGATTGCAGGATTTGTCTGAAAAGGTGAAGGAGAAGGTCGACTATATATGGACTGCAAATTTTGATAATAAAGAGTGGGAAACCATCCGGACCTACAGTGGCTTTGTTGGGTAGTTTATTGATGACATCAATTAGGGTCTCTCTAGTTATTTCTATTTCAGACAAGTGTGCCCTAGGTAACCAGTCCTCCTGCGAGAGAAAGGAATCAGAGTCAGGAAAATCTGCCTGCTGCAAGCTGAACTGTGCCAATTCCTGGACAAGCTTTTTGTCAATGGCTAGATGATGATGATGATGCGAAAGGATCCTTCTACCACTCTTCAACCTATTGAGAACAGCTTGGTTAAGGGCCCGCCTTTTCTTTTTCAAGAAGCAAGCTCTTTCTTTCTTAAAGATGGAATGGTCTGAGGGAAGTGGAGTTTTCTGCCATTTCCGGTAGGTCTTCTGCTTCTTGATGAAAGCCATCTTAGTTTCCTTATTGAAACCCCGATTCGACCTGTTACCAATCCTAGTGATTCTGGCTGCACCATGTAGTGCAATTAACTTCAGTTGTTCTGACAAGAGCATAACGGCATTCTCCAACGGCTCAGAATAGAGACGTCCCCAGTCAAACCCAATCAAGCATTGGAGAATGATCTCTGGCTTCAGATATTTGGTAGAGAAGGCTATCCTAGGCAATTCAGCAGTGTGCTCATCAGGTAATCCAAGGGAAGTGCTCAGTAAGGATAGTTTACATGCAATTGGCAAGTGATCAGATTGGAATCGAAAGTTGCTAGGTAGGAATTTGATATCTTGTAAGTTGTGGAAGATTAGGTCCAGCGTTTGACACGCTCTTATCACTGGACACGACCCCTTCCGTCAGAAACTCACAGCTATGGGGATTGAAAGAGACCCGCGGTGCCATTGTGGAGAAGAAGAGTCCTGGGGGCATCTCATGTTCGAGTGCCCTGCCTATGACAACAGTAGAATCAAATTTGTTACCGCAATTCAAAGGAATCCACGTAATCAAGAGTCCTCGCTGCTGCTCAATGAAAACAAGTACAGGGCACTAACTGTGTATGTGCAGGAAATCTTCGCACTGAGGCTAGTCAAGATTGCTGAAATGAGAACAACATTGGATCATGCTGCCCAAGGCCTGAATCAGATTGGCGTGGGTTAGCTCCTTCTCTGCTAGAGGACACTGCCTTGAAAACTTGCTAATCTTTTAAGGGTAGGAACACTGCTGGCACCATTCTGGTGCGGGACTGCTGGCACTCTGGAGAACCTCTGAGTGCGGGATACAGAGTCCATTAGCCTCTGGTGATCATGCAGGGACACCTGTCCGCTGCTACTTTAACTCCCACTCCCAGACTCCTATTTTCACCTCACAAAGAGCGGACTGCTCCTCAAATTCAGTCCGTCCTCCTTCTCTCCTTTTCCCTCTTTCTGTTCCTTCTAACTCGTACTCCTGTTCTATGTTTCCTCCCCCCCCCCTTTTTTTTTACTTGACCTTTGTTAGGAAGCTCAGGCAACCCTGGCAAAGGCCAGCCAGAGTATAATGGGCAGCCTGGCTCACCTCCCAGTGGTGGTGGCGGGCAACGTGAAGTCCCACTAGGGGCTCTGCGGCCAAGCAGCCAGAGACACAACAACAAAACATAACACTACTCTGACAGAAACCAGACATTACACTTTTTCTGGCTTTTACAGAGATTCTGTACTCCTTCACAAAGTACCATGGTGCAGATGTGGGAAAACACAGGTGGCACCTTTCACAAAACACTATGCCACTATGTACTACCTATCTGGAAGTTGTCAAGAGGGGTCTCTTCCAGCGCCTGAAGAAGGCAATCCCAACGCAATTGTTAAACCTGCAGTTGAACCATGCTAATGACCCTAAGAAGGAAAGAAGAAAAATTGCAGACCACCTACAAAACCTCTGGCAAGAAACATGGGACACAACGCCTAAAGGAGCAATCACCAAAAGGTTTATTCCCTCAATTACTCGGACTTCCCCAAAGCCTCCTCCCTGGTACTCGCCTGGATTGCAAGTCACCTTCCTGCTTACAGGCCGTGGACCGTTCCAGCAAAAACTAACAGCCATGAGAGTAGAAAATAACCCATATTGCCACTGTGGTGAAGAGGAGTCCTGGGAACACCTTATGTACGAGTGTCTCACTTACGACAACGCCAGACTTCAATTTGTCACAGAGATTCAAGGAAACCCCCGCAATCAGGAGGCAACTTTACTTCAAGAAGAAGCCACATACCTAGCCTTAACACGCTATGCCCAGGCTGTTTTCAATTGTAGAAGAGCAAGACTTGCGGAACTCAGAGCAGAACAGAATAACGTGCCACCCTAGTGATCCCCTACTGGGATAGGATAATGCAATTTACCCTGGGTGCAGGGTACTCACAGGAGCACCTGCTCCTGTAATTTTCAACTCCCTTCTCCATCCTCTTCCTTAGAGTGGACTGTCTTCCCTCTTTGGTCCACTCCAACTACTGTTCCCCACATTTTGACTTCTTCTTCTTCTCTTACTCCCCCCATATGCTCTCTTATCTTTTTATTTTTTTTATTTTTTTATTATTTTTTTATTTATTTTATTATTACTTTATTATTATTTTATTATTATTTTTTATTATTATTTTTTTATGGCTTTTGTCAGGAAGCTCAGGCAACCCTGGCAGAGACAGCCAGAGTATAATGGGCAGCCTGGTTCACCTCCCAGTGGATGTGGCGGGCAACGTGGAGTCCCAGTAGGGAACCCATGGCCAAGCAGCCAGACACAACAACAGAACAAAGCACAATACTACATTAACCAGACATTACACTTTTTTTCTGGCTGTGCAGTAGTTCTGCATTTCATCACAGAGTACATATGGTGCAGATGTGGGAAACCACCGGTGGCGCCTGAACCTAAATACTATGCCACTATGCCACTATGTACTACCTAGCCTATTGGTGTACCTGGTCTGCCTCCACGGGGCGGAGTGGGGCAACGTTGGGTCCCATTAGGGGCCCAGCGGCTAAATGACCAGATGAACAACAGTACACGACACTACACAATACAAAATTCATATACTTTTAAATCTCTGGCATTTACAGTGTTCTGTTTCACACCCACAATGTGTAGCACGTGGAGATGGGGGAAACCTCTGGTGCCGTTTGACACTAAACACACTATATACTCTACACTCTGTACTACTTAGACAAAGGTACCCCACAGACTTTTCTGGGGTTCACTATTGACCTAACCAGCAACAGAAATGTGGAAAAGAAGAGGATACAAACTCACTTGCAGCAGGCATGGCAGGAAAGGTGGAGCAACTCTAAAAGGGAGAGATCACAAAGAAGTTTCTACCCAATATTGAACAAATCTACCCAACCTCACCCAACTGGTTCTCCCCAGGTCTACAAGTAACTTACTTCTTAACTGGACACGGAGCGATTAATGCCAAACTGTCTCTACTTGGGATCCAGGAATATCCAACTTGCACTTGTGGGGGGCTGGAGAGCTGGCAGCACCTCATATATGACTGCCGGCTCTATGAAGACCTACGTGGTGTTTTACTCACCAGAATCCACTACTTACCACAGGGACAAGAACATCACCTCCTAGACACGAAGGAGGAATATCAAGCCTTCTCGGATTACGCACAGGCACTGTTCGCGAGGAGGAGAGACCAAATGGCCGCCGCCAACAACCCATTGCCATTATAACCAAAGAACATCTGTTCTTCATCTCGCTTGGACTGGGACACCAGAAATGACCCACCCCTAAGAATTAGAAAACTCAGGAAACAAACTATGCCAAAACAGACTAACATGGACGGGACCCATGTCCCATGAATGACAAATGGAAATGACTACCAAACTTAGACACCCCACCAGCTGGGTCTATGTGAACAAGACACATTCCTGAGAACTGGAAGGCTTAGGAAATAAACCACATTAAGGTAAAGGACTAACATGGACGGGACCCAGGTCCCACGGATGACAACTCGGACATGACACCAAATTGGACACCACCAAGAGGGTCATTGTACAGTTTACCTGCAGACGCCTGTTGGCGATCGCACCGGGCTCTCTTTCCTGGTGCCTTTCCACCCCCCTGCCCCTGCGCCGGTAGTGGGACGGTCCTTCCGGCACCCCCTACTTTCTTCTGGTGAGGCATGGGTCTGCCTCACTGACTTCTGGGGTTGCCTACACTATCATCCCCATATTTCTACCTTAACCCCCTAGCCTTCAGTCTCCCACCGATTCTACCTTTATGCCAGCGAATGCCCCACACACAAAAACTTAATTATGTCAAAATTACCATTCGCCCATTTTTCCGGCCTTTATTATGCAAGCGTTATCCTCCTCATGTAACGATCATCAAAACTGACGATGATGGATATATGTATCGCACATATATGGATCTGTCTGTACGTACGTGCATATAAAAGAGCGCGCGCGTTTTTTTGGTGGCAGGACCTGCCAGAGTAAAACTGAAACTTCTGGGTTCCTGGTCTGCCTCCATGGGGCGAAGGTGGGGCAACGTTGGGCCTCAGCAAGGGTACAGTGGCTAAACGACCAGATGAACAACGGTACATATATCCAGGGGCTCATATTTGGTGAGTATGGGCTTGACACACCCAGGGTCCTGAGCTGGATATCATCATTCTTCTCTTTCTTGGTGATTCCCTTCTATTTCTCTCTCTCTCTCTTTCTCAGGGTAACTCAGAAGTTTTTTTTTTTTTTGGCCGGTGCAGCAAAAGCCTCAGGCTTCCTTGCACCATATGGCTAATTGTAATAATAAAAAAAAATAATAATAACATGACACTACACATATACAATATCCATACCATAACTTTTAAACCTCTGGCATTTCCAGCAAACTGGTACACCCACAATGAAAACTACATGGAGATGTGGGAAACCCCTGGTGCTGTTTGACACTAAATACACCTTACACCTATAACTGTCAGCGTATTGCTGACAGTTAATAAAGTTATTTCTTGCATAAAAAAAAAAAAAATCTTCGTAAAAGTCCCTGCGGGCTTGGCTATTTACAAAGATATGCAACCTGACCTTCCCTCCCACTACAGCCTATTTCCTGATTACTTGTAGCAATGTGTTGTGTTAAAAAATTTGATTCTATTAAAAAAAAAAAAAAAAGCCGCGTCCACATCATACAACGTATCAACTGGCTATTCTTACCGATTTCTTAGAAAACATTTGTTATTCATCGTGTAAACTGGTAATAAATATAAAATATAATTGCGTATAATAACGTTTTGGTGCACAGTATCATACATTTTATTGCATATTTGGTCTATTTTATTGGCAAATATTTATGTAGCATATTTTGCCTTTTTGCCCATTTTTACTGCAGTTTATCTGATGTGATAATATCAGATAATTGTTATCGGGCAGCTGGTAAGACTAATTTGGTATGATAAACATATTTATGGATTTTTAACTGCATCGGAGACTAGTTGAACGATGTGAATCTTCAGAAATACATTTCCGTTTGTTTCGTATTAATTAATTAATTAATTGTAAGTAAAATTCTATATTTTCTTTTATGAATTAGAAACGATAGACCATAATCGTGAAACAGGCTTTTGGTAATATTATCTTTCGGTAATAATATTACGTTGTTTGAAATTATAATTGACAGTGCTTCTCCCTTTTTTGCCCCTAATAAAAGCTTACTAACCTCTCGAAGAAATTTCCTTAAAAAAAGTAAACCAGTACAAGTGCCAAATGAATCCACAGCACTTAAATCTTACATGAGCCAACACTAATGTAACTCTGTCAAAAGAATTAAACTGAAGGACACTTTTGTGTAGGTGTCAACTAATTAAGCCATTTTATTCGCTGGAAAGGTCGCTGAATAGCATACATTACACAGTTTTTTTTTTTTAATTTGAGAACCAATGAAGCGATGAATAATTCTCTGTATGAAAGGCTTGCAGCATTAAAATTATTAGTAATGTAATGGCAGCATTGCAAGTGGCGCCTTCTGTCGTCTAAAGCAAGCAATACAACACATGCGCAGTGTCACAATCCAAATGTTTATTATGTGTAGTGTTTGTTGTTTATTATGGAGAATTGTGTTCTTGAATATTTCGGTCTCCCATACAGACCGAAAATTAAATTAAATAAATATATCCATACATATATAAAATAAAAGTTATAAAAATACACATAAATTAAGAATACAAAAATAAAATCGAAAAAAAAAAAATACACATAAATCAGAGGAGCTATTGGAACTGTGTGTTGCCCCTTTTTCAAATCACTAAGTTCACGGATGGTCCTAAAAGGCAGAAATTCAGCCATAGGTCCATAATGGCAATAAAAAGGAAAAGAAAAAAAGGAAGGGGGTTAGAAGAGAGAAGGGGAAATAAATAAAACACTAAGGAAAGAGGAGAGGCCAGTTGTGCACCGATGAAATATGAGCACTTAATGCTTCATTCATAGATGCTGAAGCAACTGTCATCATTGAATAAAATAATGAACTCCATCATAAGATGTATACAGATCTCTTTGTTGTCCCTTCAGATTTTTCTTTTGTCGATACTCTTGTTCAGAAATATTTGAAATTATAGGTAAGACTTTATTTTATGATATAAACCATTAAGTTATCGATCGGTATTAGTCTTTATAAACAAGGCTTTTGAAAAGAAATCATCCAAATCAAATAGGAAGTCGATCCGTTATGATAATAGTTAAACAATTCTCTGAAACTTGGCTGAATGGAAATCTCCCCAAATTTCCCGGCGTTTGAATAAAGAGCATTTTATATCTGTTACCTTACTTTTTGAACAGCCCTTATGTATAGGTACAGCACTATGCATTTATATTTCAAGTCAGGTTTGCACTTTTCCTTGTGTGTGTGTGTGTGTGTGTGTGTGTGTGTGTGTGTGTGTGTGTGTGTGTGTGTGTGTGTGTGTGTGTGTGTGTGATATCATTACACTAATTAGGAGTATTTAATATTAGTACACAGTGAGTCCAATTCATGCAACCCAAATTGAAAGTGATGATAATTTATAATTTATCAATGACAACTTGATGTAATTTTCGTGCTGCAATAGAAGCATTGGTTATCATCAGATTTCCAACAGTTGTTATATGTTAGCTTTTAGTCACTAACTGGTAGTCTCTTGTTTACAACAAAGATAACAGTTCATTTTCCCAGGCAGAGCACATGCGCACAATTAAACATCACGATCCCCAGATTTTTACCTTTCGAACTACTTAATAGGCGTGGTACTAAATAAAACTAACAACTTACATCTTGGAAAAAAATAAAGTCAATATTGAATCAGAAATATAAACGAGAACTTTGCAAGCAGCATACCATATCTAACGAACATGGTGAAAATAGTTTGCGTTTGCAATTTCGGAAGGATTACACGTTCAACGCTCACTACGATCTCAATTATAACTGTTATAATAATAATAATAATAATAATAATAATAATAATAATAATAATAATAACACAGCACCACTCCACCAGGCCATAAGGAAGATAGATAAGTGATATACCCCACTCGACCTAAGCGAGGAAACCCTTCCCGCCCAGACGGTACAAGAAACGAAGTTTGAAAGATGGGCAAAGAAGAAACTCCATGGCAGACACTAAAATGATCTCCATCAAGATCACATCGATAACATTGCTTCCAATGCATGGCTCACAAGCGGACGCTTTTCCCCGAGACTGAAGGATTCATGCTGGCCATCCAAGACCAGATAATCAACACCAGAAACTATAGAAAATACATCGCAAAGGAGCTCTAAATGTCAGATGACACGTGTCGACGATGCCAACTGGCCTCAGAAACGATCCAACACATCACCGCAGGGTGCAAGGTGATCACCCAGACTGAGTACACTCATAGACACGACCAGGTAGCCAGGATAATACATCAGAAGCTAGCGAGGAAATACCAGTTGACCAAAGAAAGTGTACCATACTACAAGTACGAACCCCAGGCAGTACTAGAGACCCGAACCCACAAGCGGTACTGGGACCGCGCCATAATAACGGATAAGACCATCCCGCACAACAGACCGGACATAACCCTTGTGGACAAGATGGAAAAGGCTACCCAACTGATTGACATAGCGGGGCCGAACACTAGCAATATCCAGAAAATCCATGAGAAAAAAATTAGGAAGTACACGAACCTGAGACATGAGGTCAAGGAGATGTGGCATATGCAAGAAGTATCGACCATTCCGATCATCGTGTCAACCACCGGTATGGTACCAAAGACTCTACATAGCGGCTTAACAGCAATAGGTCTCCCAGAGAACACCTACAAGGAACTCCAGAAAGTCACAATCCTGAACACCTGTAGGATAGTCAGAAATTTCCTCGACCAACAGTAACACCAGATATTACAACCACCCGTCACAGAGTGGAATCCCCCAATCAAGGAGAAATAATATAAGAGGAACAACAACAACAACAACAACAACAACAACAACAACAAGAATAATAATAATAATAATAATAATAATAAAATAATAATGTTCTGTCTAGCACTTAACCAACCGTCGCTATGCTCAACAGTATCACGTATGGATATAACCTCAAAGAAGGAAGGAAGAACCTATACACCCTCACCCATCTGATGTATATGGATGACATCAAACTCTACGCTGTAACCGAGAAGCAACTCCAGCAACTACTCCGGATCACTGAAGAATTCAGCAAGGATATCAGGATGGAATTTGGTCAAGAAAATGCAAGACCTACGGATTGCACCAGGTAAAGAGATCGAAGCCATGACAGAGGGAGAGAACTACAAATACTGATGCAGGCTCAGCAGTTAGAGCACAAGAAAATCAAGGCCTGTCTGACCGAAAAATACCATCACAGACTCAGAAACCTGCTGAAAGCAAAGATGAATTGAGGGAACACAGCCATAAACACCTATGCGGCCCCAGTGCTAACATACTCTTTCGTGGTCATAGATTGGACTAACACCGAGCTAGAGGATATCATGAGAAAGACAAGAACAATGATGACCAAGAGCCGCCAACACCACCAGAAGTCAACCGTGGAGAGACTGGCAATAGCTGGGGAGGAGGGAGGAAGGGACCTGATAGACCTCATCGAGCAACGAAAACAGCGATAGCTAATCTGAAGGATTACTTCCCGAAAAACGAAGCAGCACTCAACCAGGGAAAAAGGAAGATAGACAAGCGGCACACCCCACTCCACCTACGCGAGGAGTCCCCTCCTGCCCACACGGCGCAAATGAAGCTAGAAACATGGGCAAAGAAGACACTCGATTGTAGACACTGCAATGACCACCATCAAGACCACACAGATAAAACTGCTTCTAATGGATGGCTCAAGAGTGGGACGCCCTACGCCGAGACTGAAGGATTCATGCTCACCATCCAAGACCAGGTAATCAACACCAGAAACTATAGAACATCAGCTTATACGGCATCAGCAAAAAAAAAAAAAAAAAAAAAAGAAACACTTCCCATTTCACCCATCCATTCGCTCTAAACGTTTGTTCGGTTCTTCCATGAATTTATTTAATCTATCAGCCTCCACAACGACAGATGGAACTTTGTTCCAGCAATCAAACAACCGCTGGCTAAAGGCAAATTTCCGCACATCTACAACTGTCCTTCCTCAATTTATGCCCTTCGGGTTCGTAATCTGAGTAAGAGGAAGAATTCCATCAGCATTGAGCCTGCTCAAACCATGCTTATGCATATCAAATCACCTTGCAGGTGATTAGTCTCCAGACGCTGCAATTTGCTGAACTTAAGCTTTTCTTGGTAAGAGGACCCCCTTCGTTACCCTCCCCAATCTTGTCGACCTTCTCTGTACTCGTTCTAGCAACTCTACATCCTTCATTAAAATGAATCTTCCAGACCTGTAAGCAATACTCAAGGTGTGGGTGGCCTGACCATTGCCTTATACAAGGGATAATCACCTCCTTATCTCTAATAGCAAAATTCCTGTATATCATTGACAAGGTACCATGACTTGCTCTGGCATCCTGTCCGTACTGCTCAGAAAACTTCATATCTGACTACACAATTATCCCAGAACCTTTTCATTCTCTACCATTCTGAGTGTAGTACCAAACAGTTGGTATGTTCCTCTGGGGTTATTTCTACCCATATGTAGTACTTTGCATTTGTCAATGTTAAACTTCAGTTGCTGCCTCTCAGACCATCTGCACAACTTTTCTGGATCCTGTTGCAGTAGTGTACTATCATTAGTCATTAACAACTGCCAACCTTCGTATCGTCTGAAAACTTAGTCATTAATCCTGATATATCTTCATCAATATCATTGATAAATACAGAAAACAACAATGGGCCTAACGCCGAACCCTGGGGGACTCCACTAATAACATTAGTCCACGAAGAGTAGTGTCCATTGATTACCACGCTCTATCTTCTCCCACTCAACCATCCTTTTATTCATTGTAGCAACTTACCCTTAATGCAACTCTGCTCCAATTTGTACAGTAGTCTACCATGTGTAACAGTATCATAAGCTTTCCTAAAATCCAAGTACAGTATAGGATATCAAAATTATTTTTTTGCACCCAGTTCCTTTGTGAACACATGACAGTATCCAATCAGATTTGTGAGACAAGACTTCCTCTTAACAAACCCATGCTGTGTCTTGTCTGAGCTGACACAAGTAATTATAGACCTGTGAGCTTAACTTCTGTTCCAGGAAAATTAATGGAGGCACTGGTTAAAGAAGCACTGCAGGATCATTTAGACAAGACTTCAGTTATAGCTCAGACACAGCATGGTTTTGTTAAGGGGAAGTCTTGCCTGACCAACTTGATTGGATACTATGATGCAGTCACAAAAGAACTGGATGCAGGGAATAACTTTGATATTATATACTTGGATCTTAGAAAGGCTTTTGATACTGTTGCACATGGAAGACTGCTACACAAATTGGAGCAGTGTGACATTGGAGGCAAATTGCTGCTATGGATAAAGGGGTGGTTGAGGGGGAGAAGACAGAGAGTGGTAATCAATGGACACTGCTCATCGTGGACTAATGTTATTAGTGGAGTCCCTCAGGGCTCAGTGTTGGGTCCATTATTGTTTTCTGTATTTATAAATGATATTGATGATGGTATATCAAGCTTAATGTCCAAGTTTGCAGATGATACAAAGGTTGGCAGGGTTGTCAAGGACACTACTGACACTATGCTGCTGCAACAGGATCTGGAAAGGTTGAGCAGATGGGCTGAGAGGTGGCAAATGAAGTTTAACATTGACAAATGTAAAGTACTACACATGGGAAACAGCAACCCCAGAGCAACGTATCAACTCTGTGGTACTACACTGACAGTGGTAGAGAATGAAAGGGACTTGGGGTGGTTGTGCAGGCAGATATGAAGTTCTCTGAGCAGTGCAGACGGGCTGCAAGAGTAGCTCATGGAGTATTGTCAATGATATACAGGAATTTTTCCAGCAGGGATAAGGAGGTGATTATTCCATTGTATAAGGCAATGGTCAGGCCACACCTAGAGTACTGTATACAGGTCTGGAGGCCTCATTTAAAGAAGGATGTAGAGCAGCTGGAACGAGTACAGAGAAGGGCAACAAGATTAGTGAGTGGTACAAAGGGGTTCTCTTACGAAGAAAGGCTTAAGTTTTGCAAATTACAGTGTCTGGAGACTAGGCACCAGCGAGGTGATCTGATAGAGGTGTATAAAGCCTTGAATGGTTTAAGCATGCTCAATGCTGATGGGATTCTTCCTCTAGCTCAGAAAAATCACCTGAGAGGGCATAAATTCAAATTGAGGAAAGACAGATGTAGGATAGACGTGCGGAAATTTGCCTTTAGCCAGCGGGTGGTTGGTTGATGGAACAGACTTCCATCCCTTGTGGTGGAGGTTGATAGCCTAAATAAGTTTAAGGCTCAGCTGGACAGGTATTTTGAACGAACAGAGGGGTGAAGTGGAAGTGGGTTTTTTTTTTTGGCTGATGCTGCATAAGCTTGCTTTCTTGCATCAAATGCCTCTACTAATGCTAAAATGCTAATGCTAACTATAAAACTGCCGTATTGTCTACACTGAGTGGACAGAAATCATGGGATACCTATCTAGTAACGGCATGCAGATGGTCTGGAAGGATGGGCACGTAACCTGGACCATTCAGAGATGCTTCTAGACGTACCAGAGGTCACAACGTGTGCCAGTTGAACGCACTCCAGACCATTACCGAACGTTCACCTGCTTGAACAATTCCTTGTTATGATAGGTACAAAGCTTCGTGTGGTTTCTGCCAGATACGCACCTTCCCCTCGACATAACTGGAAACGGGACTCATCAGACCTGTCTCCTGGTCCAGTGCCGATTTTCTTTCGCCCAGTTGAGGCGTCGAGTCCTGTGTGGTAGCAATGGGACTCTAGTGGGTGGGCAGCTTCCATAATCTATTGCGGCTAATGATAGCCTGATGGAGATATTTCTGGCATCTTCTTCGTTGAAGTCGGCAGTGATTTGTGCCACTGTCACTCTCCGGTTGGATGAAACAATGCGAGACAGACATCGAAGGCCACGTTCATCTTCTCCGCCCACAGCGCTGTCCACGATGAGATGTTATTCGGGAAATGTAGTAATTCCGATACACTCTTGATACTGTCGAACGGGGATAATGCAATTTCTGTCACACCTCCACAATAGAGTTACCCATTCGTCGGGCACCCACTATCATCCCTCTCTCAAAGTCGGTTGTCACGACTTTTATCCATACTGACATCGAATTACCGTCTACGTGAATGTAGTGTACCTATATACTTTCCAAACAGTGGGTTCATCCATGAGCGAGAGGGATGACAGCGTCACGTGGCCCAGGAACCTGGTATTCCATTATTTTGGTCCTTTCAGTGTACAGTAAAGTATAAATTTACTGGTTTATTGATGCCTTTCTAACCTTAAGCACGTGTAATGTTTGCTTGAGATTTTATTCGGCGTATAAAAATAGTCGACCATCAAATTTCAAACGTACCAAAATTATTAGTTTGGTACGTTTTTCAGTGTTTCAAAGATCCAGTTATGTATGTATTTTAATATATATTTCCATCTATCCTTGAAAAAATTCTGGAAAAAAATTGTAAATTGACTTGACAATATTAATAAAAAATAAACCACTCAAGTAGATCAAGAGCAACTGTTTATTTCAATTACAAAATAAAATAAAACTGAAAAACATTATAGTGCACCGTGAGACTTGTTATTGTTATTTACAGCACTGAAAAACAAATCAACAAACAAAGAAAAAAGTAGATGCCGAACTGACATTCAATACAAACAGATGTAACAGTTATCCAGTACAAATGTGTGTACATAGCAAGGATTAAAAAAAGAAAAAAAAGAAAAAGATTTTATTATAGACATCACATCATAAACATTACATAAATTAAAATGAAAACAGGACGTTTAAAGTCCATTTTTGCAGTAACTTTCGTACACTTGATTTTTTCATTTAGACTAATTCTAATATTCACTTTATTAGAACTAGCAATTTCTGCATAAAAATTTCTTTTACTAATATCTACTGAAAATTTGAAATATTTCAGTAGAAATTTTAAGTAAAAATATGGGCGATAAATTGTCAAAAATCGTAATTAAAAATACCAACAGCTTGAAAATTGGTTGTTTCTTTAAAAAATATAAACATAAAAGAAATTACATTATATAATTTTTACATATTTTAATATTAGCAAGATAATAAAAGGAAGCCATGCAAAATTTTGAAAAAAAATTGGATATGAGTGACATCGACATTATGAGTTTTTTATCTCCTACTAATATTTTCATATCTTACTAATAATAAAATGGAATATTTATTATTAAAGTGGACACTTTTAAGTTTTATGAACTCTTATCTATGACCAATGTGTTAAAAATCGATCTGGAATCCGTGTTAGCGCTCACAACATTGTAAAATTTCTGTTTATAATAATTAAAACTCTAGTAAACTTATTTTTATAATATAATTATTACGCATTCTTCTAATCTTCCATACTGTTTTCTGTAATTTTCAGTAATTTGCAGATGTTTTGACTGTACTTGTCAAAAAGACGAGCTATTTTCCTCTGTAGTTTTAATTTCAACAGAAGACTAGTTGTTTCTTCTCTGACTTTTCTACTATCATCGAACAGCAATTCTTTCAATCGGTGGCGAAGTTTTCTATATTTAAAGTCGTTCTTCTTTTTATTTTGTTGTTTGTCCACGAAGCTTTCCTCAAGCTGCCTCTTACTTTCAGAATTTATCTGGGCTTTGGTGTTTTCGAGTGAAAACTTTCCTTCATTATCCAGTAAATCTGATATTTCAACCAAACAAACCTGTGGATTAAGGTTAACGAAAGGGTAGCAGCATGATGAATTCAGATGACACCTATAGTTCGAATCACCAGATTCTATACAATAGAACGAGGTAGTACACGAAAGAGAGGAAGTAAAATCGTAAGAATTATTGGTGCCATCCCCATAAAGTTGCCTATTCCCGTTTACCTCAAACAAAACTTTCTCAGAACTTCGAATAATTTGCGACATATCTGTAAATGTTTTCTTTTCACCTATAAAAATTAAAACGAGCATTTTTATTTTCAATTCTGCAATCCATGCAAACAAATATTCAAAATAATTCATTTCAACTGGAACTTTAGAAGATATTCAGCGTATTAATAAATAAGTTTATTTGAAAATTATTGAAATTATACATTTCCATCAATACAGTTATATACCATAAAACATTTTAAGCGCAAATATTTAAACCCGCTCCTCACTGTTTGAGATTATTGGATTATATTTTATAATTTTTGTGGTAATCACAGTTCTCATTTTATGGTTTATGCGTGATTTTCTGTTCCAACTTCGACTATCAATTACATGTTGGGCCATATATCTGAACAAAAGACTCATTTTATAAGACTATAACAGTAGATGTATCTTCACTTTTTGAGAGCAAACAGTATGATGAGTGTTTTACAGAATGAAAAACTCTATTTCACCTGCTTTTGAATCTACCTATATGTGAACATATGCTAATTTGCAACGTATTTTCATTATATACAGGCAGTTCAAAGTCAGCTGAAGAAGATGCGAAGAGTGAGGGACTGGTATTAAGAAGACCTGGTGGATGTAGACTTAGGAAAGCAACCTCGAATAAAGACAGACAGTTATTGTCAATGACAGATATTCTCCCTATTGACAATAGTATGTATGTGTTTGCACCTCGTGGCCCATGAGATAAATATCTGTATTCTTCTGCTTTATGGAGTTTCATAAGGGTGGTCTCAATGAAAAACAACGATTAATCTATGTGTGTTCACCTCAAGCCTCGTCGTAGTATCTTGAATTGGTATAGACAGCATGTTACATGAGCAGTACTGTTTAGTGATAAATCCATATTTGCTCTACAGGGTAATTCTGAGGTATATTCATATGAAGAGAACCAGATAAAGCTTTTCCTGATACCCTTTTCCACCCTTTAGACCACCCTTTTTCCTGATACCACTGTTGACAGGAATAACTATGGAAGTAGTCTATTGATTTGAGCAGACCTACCGACTTACATATGCTTCTACAGGATTTAAAGAGTTGACATTTAAGCCATGGTCACTTCCATGACGGGATTACGCCATGTTACAAATTTTCAAAAAGATACTGTTTATCTACATATTTTGGTCTTTGCAAATATAACCTTAGTTTCTGTATAGCATCAACGGGATGACCAGAAATAAAAGAAAAGTAAATATGAAATAATACTACATCAAATTTATTAACAATGTTTATTTTCTATACAGACTATTAATTCTTGCTACAATAAACAAGCTAAAAAATGTCAAATTAAAAAAGCAGAAAACCTTCACAGGTTAAATAAAAATATATTTCCTCAAATATACACACTTCATTGTCTCTGTCTTTTGTTTTGTCTTTTGTCACAGCAACTAAAATTGTTAAAATCACTCCCTTTAAGGTCACGAGACATAATGAGACTGAACGACCATGGTATCATGCCACTATGGAACGTATGTAATCTTCACATCTATATAAGCATTGCACATTTACAAAACTCCTCCCTCCTCGGCCAGTGTACGTGCCATAAGCCACACGGGACGGGATGGACACCTGTAAGGATGGACAACGATGGTTGTATGCAAAAGGGGTCTCAACCCTGTTTCATGAAATTTAAGCACTCGACAGTTACTTGATCGTCAGCCAAGTTATGAATTAAGACTTAACAACCACGGTTACAATTAGTTGTACTTATCAACCCACACAAAAGGAGACTGGGAGGCAGTAAGCGAGGAAACGCCTCTCTTGACCACTCCGAAATAATGCCAGATACATATGCAGATGTTTTGGGTCCGATTCAGTTCAAAACCAATCCCATCCCTAAAGAGCAGCAATGTGATCCCGAACCTGCCAATAAAACTTGTTGGAAAAAAGAGGCGCGAATTTGTCCTGCACATTGAGTTGTCTCAATATGCAACGGAAGTCTGAAGCTTCGCTTCAGACTTCCGTTTTCTTTAATATTACTTATGTATTGTAGAGTACTGTACAATACACACATACTCTATGTCACTGGCAAATCCAGTTTGGAGGTTAATGCATTAAGATGTAATGTTAATAACACACGTAACTAGACGGCTTTATCGGATATCTTCCATTCCAGAGAAGGGTAAGCAAATGTATTACAATGAGTATTACCGTTAATAAACTTATTACTTTACATAATGCAGCTTTAATTATAATTACGTATATGTCCGAGTGTGGTGATGCTTGCGGTACTTAATGACACTTATACGTGTAGATGAGTGACTCACTGTGGTGCATACACAGAAGTCATCCTCATGGCCAAATTATTAATTTCCCCATTACACGACTAAATAAGTCGGTCCTAGAAGTATGGGAACTGTGGAGACTATCGTTGGCAAAACACTTTTGCACTGCCAGTACCATGAAATAGGAGAATAAAGTGGCCTTAGACAAGTAACCAATCAATATTCAAGACTCTGATAGTCCAATTACTTGTCCTGACTAATCCACTATAAAATATTCGCGTAAATTAACACAAACCACCAGGGGCGGGCCATCCAGAGGATAGAGGGGTTGCACTGCACCCGAGTGCTAACGTTCAAGGGGCGCTTGAAAACCTGAAACTTACATACACTTATGAAGAAAATTTTAAAGGGGGCGCGCCAAATTTAAATTGGCACCCGGGCGCCACAGACAAAACAGACAAATCGCAAATCGACCAGAGAATGCACGCAATTTACAGACACAACACAACACATGGGTATGTGAATTAACTTTCCGGATGCAATAGTTAGGATTATATCAAGTTTGTCACTAAGCTTTAATGTTGTTCTTCTTTGTATGAGGTTTATTAACTTCAGAAGCCATAGTGAGTGGTTTTTGAATTAAAATAAATGTAAAACAGCGGTATAATCCGTTATATCAGTACAGAATTCACTTTCAAAATGGCGAACGTAAACGAATACATATACAAATACGTAAACAGTAATCACGTGACTTGCCGTTTTCTTTTTTTCGGTACTGCAAGACATCTGCGCTGTATGTAAACATCCGATCTCAATGTGCCGTTAGCTCCAATGTTCCGTTATTTGTGTTGCCGTTATTTCGACAGTCTATTGTATACAGCTCACCCTGCTATAATACAAGACACGTTCCGAAAAAATGGCACGTAATTGAAATGCGGGTTATAGCACGACATTTCAAATAAATCAGGGATTGGTTCCATAAATTGTCAATGCTTGTCTCATTTTCAGACTTAATCAATACATTAACGCTATGATTGATAATTGATTATATATAAATATATAACGCAAAATATGCAACACGCGCGGGCATCCATAATCTTAAATAACTCTAGTGAGAGTGAATGGTGGAGTGTGGGTTTTCGTCAGGACCGATTTCAAACTTGTTGTGGCCCTAAGCTATAACATGTATGAGGCCCTTCTCTCTTACAGTTCACATGTGACAATATTAAAAAAGGATTTTTTAAGATGGAATGAGGCCCCTTGTAATGTGAGGCCCTCAGCTGTAGCTTGTTTAGCTTATATGTAAATCCGGCCCTGGTTTTTGTGAACGTAATGGCGGACAAGTTGTTAAATAAATATGTACGTAAGTTGAAACGTGCGTTGTAAGATGGCATGTTATAGCAGGATCAGCTAGTTGTTTTGGATCAGGTAAGGTGCAGCTGCCTCTTCACATGCTTCGGCTGGACCACATCATATCTAAATTTGACCCTGACAGTACAAGATTTTATATATCACAATACTGGTATGCACATGTCATGAATTTCGCAAAAGCACAAAACCTTCATTTAAAATATTGACACTAGAAAAAAGAAGAGAGAGGTAAAAAAAAGACACCGTCTGATTCAGAGGTAATTTATCAATAAAGATCATTTTATTTTTGAGAGCAAGCTATTTGAGTCCTTCAGGAGCGGGATTGCAGTAGTACACGCTCTTTGAGTAGACCGGGGTTCAAACCTCTGACTGCTAAATACGGTCGATCTGCCAACCCGCACTGGACCAGCGTGGCAGATTATGGTCCATTTTCCTCAACGTGAATTGTTTGAGGAGGCTTCCATTCTGCAGTGGATCGATGAGTACCATAATGACAACTGATATTGAACGCCAAAAACACATTTAATAATGTGTGATTGACATGCTCTTGAGAAATGTATTTCTAACCTACAATTTCCTCCATCATCTCTTCAGGCACTCTGAAATGCCTGATATTTGGTTCCACTTAGAGGTACATGCTGCTTAGGTAAGAAAACCTGTTTGAAAAGGTAGTAACAGATAGTTTCGTAGAAAGAAAAATTAAAGAGAACAAGAGAAAAATGAAAAACTGAGTTTCTTGGTCTGATTTATCCCGAAATCTATAGTTTAGGAATTTCTTCTATTGGTTAATCCGGCCATAACAATATGCAGATTTTCAAGTTATATATTTTGAAATGAAATAGTGTTACACCATATAGTGGTCAGTTCTTAATTCCGTTAACAAAATCCATTTTCTCTCGTGACAAAAATTATGAAAACGGTTGTGGTGAAAAGTAGCCATTTTGCCATCTTAAAACAAACTGTAAGTCGGTAATTTGAAAAAATTGCAAAAAATCAGTTAGCATGCTTATAAAGCTAAATAATTTTTAATAAAGTACACCAACTAATTGTTTAACTAGACAGCATACTTCAACTAGTACTAAATATTTTTAAAAACTAATACAAATATCAGTGTATACCACAAACAAACGAAATATATACTTACCACTCACAGAAAAGCAACTGAGCTTAAAATAGAAAGCACGTGATTTTGGATTGATTGGGGGACGGTACACTAATGATAATTATTACTCTAGTGCTTGTAATTATGTGAAATAAAATTAAAAATTCAAAAGTAGAGTTTTTTAATTACTTTTCAATGTGAAACCAGAAATAAATATAATCAATTATGAATGGTTATCTTATTCGATTACAAACATACCGAATTGAATTTCTTATAGACCGAAGAGCAAAAATGAGGAAATCTTACCAGCAATGTTGTTTTATAGTGATCGAGGATCACTGCTTGAATATTTTATTTATTTTTGGAAAACACATTTAATAACGAAGCAACGGAAAATAACCGCAACAACTTGACATTTATAGATACTCGCTTATCTTATGATATGGGACAAAGTAATGCTTTCACACATCTGAAGAGTTCTTGTTTGTTGCCGCAACAGCCAATATTGGTAATATCTGATGAGCGTAACGAAGTTTCAAATGAACTAGCAGCAAATGCTAGGGAAATAAGCTTACTTAACTTCAACGGGTGTGTCAGCATAGTGACAAACCCAGCTACATGTTAGATTTCTTCAAAAATCACCACAGAAAATTTGATTTTTTTAACAAATTTTTATTAATTTTGGCAGAATTAGTGCACTGAAATTATAACAAAATGCTACTTCTACCAGAATTTTATATTTAAATACACACTTAAATTACTATTAAAAAGGGCAGTATGATAAAACGTCCACTCTAAACATCCACTCTCATTTAAAAACTGATTTACGATGGATCAAATTTTCATTTCTTCGATTTTCTTGTAGTTTCTTCTACTTTATAGACTCTCTTCAGCATCCAGCAAAAGTCAGCCATCATGTGGACATACTACCTACCTCCCCTGGTACCTCATCTCCATGTCTTGAATGTTCTGGTGAAACCACTCACTCTGTTCTTCACTAACGCTTCCTAGATTTTCTGGGAAGTAGTCAATGTGGGACTGTAAAAAATTACCTCTATATTCATGTTGCAGCCCAGCCTCTTGAAGTTTACAACATATTTTCAACTATAACCTTCTAATCTGGATCCTTGTTGTTCCCTAAGAAGTTCTCAATAACAGATCTGAAGCTAATCCATGCCTGTTTTTCTTTTTTATTCATACTTCCATCAAAATATTGGTCCCTCATCAGTTTGAGAATTTGAGGTTCAACAAAGATACCTTGTTTTAGCTTCAGGTGATCGACGGAATTTATTACAAAGGTAGTTGAAGTAGGGATCTTCCTGAGGCAAAGCTTTCAAAAACTGTTTCATCGAAACTAGTTTGATGTGCAAGGTGGAATGAGGACAGCTTTGGGGTTTACCAGTGGTTTATGAACTATGTTCTTCGATCATGACAACAACTGCCCCTCTTTGGCCAGACCTTGATATCCCAGTGCTAGCTCCTTGCCCAGCCGTCCCACTCAAACAAAAAGAAAGGCATTTCTGTGTAGCAGGTTGCTGTCCAAGTAACATGTCTATCACTTTAAGGTCAGCACAGACAAACCACTGAACCATGGTCTTCATACTTAATGTCTGTCAACATTTTTTTCAAGTTCTTCTACGTTTCTTCAAATGCGCAGAGAGAGCTCCTAGAATTTACAAATATTTATTTTCATATATATATTGTGGAGCAACACACTTTTGAGACTCCTCTATGAGTCAATAAAAAGTCTCCACTTTTTAGGATTGTAACTAATTCTTAAATATTTAATTGAGTCATTTATATTACGGCAAAACAACCATAGAATCGTCCTCAGAAAAGTAGGGGACTAGTTCTCGTTCTTTGTGCCTCTGTATCATGAGAAGAACGTTCTATGTGCTAGAAGATTTTTTGACTTAAGTCAAGAATCAAGCAGTTCTCTAGATTCCTTTGGCAAATTTAAATTCCTTACCAAATTATTGAGTCCATGCTGTGCAAACGGTTGACGGATGGACTCAATGTCTCCAGGCATATAGACTTCAGCTTCATCTTCAGTAACTTCACTTTCAGCACTCTCTGCTTCTACATTTTCCAATATAAGTGGAGGGCATGGAATCGGCAGGTTATCGCCATGTGGAACTGGTCTCCTGGCAGATGGAACAGACAGGATTCGAACCCCGGGCCTTTTCCATCCGGTGTGAGGAGGACGGTGGCGAATATTAAGATACATGTATGTATATGTATATTCCCTGTTTATGGCGGCCCCCAGGCATGTGCCTATCTCCACCTAATGTCTCAGTGAAGGCAGAATCTCTGTACAATGGGCCTGGCATAGTATTAACACATGGATAACGCATAGTAGTATGTGTTATCCATGTCAGGCCATTTTGTTTATCTTGGTTTACGCCTGAGACCATTGTTTATCTTGGTCGCCGAGTTTCACTACAACACAAGCACAATAGACATTTTTTTACAAATTCTGTAATATCTTGTCTTTGCTTTAGAACTACCTAACTTCCACAAATATAATAAAATAAGTTCTGATTGTTCAGACACTTGGGTGAAGACAGTTTATTCACTTTTCAGCACAAGTTTGAAACGATGACCTCAAAAATAAACTAGGCTCACACTGATAAACATTTCTGCATGGAGCTCTCAAGGTCAAGAAACAAATAACTGAAGATGTGTTGCCAGCACGTGAAGATTTAGTTTACAAATTCCTAGGACAACTCATGACATCGACTTAAGTGATTTGTAAAAAAACGGTGATAGAAAAAAAACAATAGCATTTCTGAAATCGGTGTAAAGAAACTCAGTTAAAAATAGCTATTAGTTTATAAAACATCGAAAACCGTGCAGAGAGAAGTGTTATCAGTTTCTGCGGGAAGGATGTACTATTATCTCTTGTTTATCCCTAATGTGATTGACCAAAACGACCAAATTAAACTTTATAATGAATTTGCAAATCCATTGGTCTAAAACAGAGGTATCAAATTTAGTTTTCGTGGACAGCACAGTGAAATTACTGAAAAATGTATTTAAACATTTTTACGTATTTCCCCTTTGCCAAAATTTCACGTTGTTATGACTTTTATGAAGTTTCGTACAAGTTTTCAATTATATATATATATATATTTTTTTTTTTTTTTTCTTTTGTTTAGAGATACCAGAATTTCTTATATATAACCATTTATGTAATGTGTCTGTAAATTGCGTATGATCTATGGTCAATTTTCCTGATTTGCTGGACGAAAAAACCTCAGTTTCTGGGGTAAAAAAACTTGCTATCTACGCCTGAGACCGACTAACTCAACTACCGAGTGAAAAAATCCCATTAACGTTCCTGCTGAGGCACAACGTTGCCCACACTAAGCCCCATGGAGGCAGACCAGGTACACCTGTTGTTTTTAGATAAGTACTCTGGCAGGTCTTGCCACCTAGTTTCCTGAGATTTCAGTGGCTAGGACCTACTTGTATAAAAAAAAAAAAAAAAAAAAAGGGATAAGACGCCGTTAGGGTTGGGATGACGATAGAGTTTGCGCATTAATTTGGATGCTTTAAATTTTGGTTGTGTGAAACATTCGCTGTTGATTTTGACAGAGTAGGGAGAGACTGAAGACTGGGGGGGTGAAAGTCAGAGTAGGAGATCGATAGGGAAGGTGACCTCTGGAAAGATCAGTGGGGCAGGCCCTTGTCCCACCGGGAGGAAGAAAATAGGGGGGAAAGGGGAGGAGATAGAGAATCGGTTCCCCCAGGAGGGGGAAAGAAAGTACCATGCAAGGGAGCATTGGTATTGAATCGCCAGTGGGCGCCTTGGCAGCATAGCTGCAAGAGGAAGTCATATCAGGTAGTCCAGATTCTTTTAGTCCAATTCAGTGGGTCCTATCAGATAGTCCAATCCAGTGGGTAATATCAGGTAGTCCAATCCGGTGTAAGTCTGATCTAGTGAGTTGATTTTATCAGTCTAATCCAGTGTATCGCTTGACTGTATTGTTCTGCTGTCATACTTGTGGCACCCAGGTCCAGTCAGTGTACGATCATGTCTCTGTCTTATTGGTCTGTTGGACACGTATCGTGGTTTTAAGTTCAGTGTCATGTTAGAAACAGGGGCTCACTCCTTTGGGTCCTCGTCCTGGTATGTTTGTTGGAGTCCATTGATAGTTCCAGTTTGCACGTCGATGTTCAGTGGTTGAGTTTTCAGTTAGTGAGTGTCTGGTACAAGGGTCCAGGTACTGGAAATCAGGTGGAATGCTGTGGTTGTCTTGTCCAGTTTTGTTCGTGAGTCATGGGACAGAGTCTTCCAGGAGTTTTGAGTTTGGAATGCTTAGGCTGGCTGCGCCATGGTTATCCTTTCCCGATATTGTCTTTGTTCGCAACTTTGTTGACAGTTGGCAACACTTTGGATATCGCCAGTCGTACCTGCCGGGTTTGTACTTGGCGCATCATGGCCTTAGTTCCCCTTGCGCCATAAAAACCAAAATCAAATCAAATCAAACCTGTCTGGTCTAAATATAGTAAATAATTCTGTTTATATTCCGGGATGGCTCTATAAGGTTAGAGAAGTTACAAGAAGTCAACTACATTTAGCAATCACGTCGACCGATCGACTATATACACTTCTCGTCAAAATTAACAGAACAAGCCGACGGAGAATATTTGATATAATAGGCATCCTTGCATGCAAATTCCGAGTATCCAATAGAAATCTACATACCACCTTGTGGTAGACTACATCACTTCATTCCCGTTTTTTTTTTTTTTTTTTTTTTTTTTACTTGCTCAGTCGCATCGCAATACTCAGGCTGGCAAGTCATCGTCTTTTAGATGGAGGAGGTGGATCACCGGCTTCATGTGCCACGCAGTGTCGTATCGGCACTGTGGAAGCAGTTTCAGGAGACAGGAACCATTACAAGTGTTGGCCAAGGTCGCCCGTGGGCTGTGTCAACCAGAACAGATCGCTATCTGGTTCTAACAGCAAGATGGAACCCTACAGTGTCCTCTCATCAACTGTCTCTTGAGTTGCTGCGGCCGCAGGCGAAAATATTTCCAACCGGACTGTGTCAAGAAGGCTCAATTCAAGTGGACTCTACGCAAGAAACCCAGTAGTTTGTGTCCCATTAACCCCAAACCACCGCGTAACTCATTGAAACTGGTGCCACGAACATGTGATTTGGAGCAAAGACAAATGGGCTACAGTTCTGTTCTCTGATGAGTCCAGTCCTGCTTTCACCTACAAACAGATTCTAGATGCTATTTTATCTAGAGACAACGAGAAATGCGTTACAAAATCAGAAAAAGGAACACCTACGGCGGAGGCTGTGTTCTCGTGTGGTGCAGAATAATGATCAACGACCACACCCCTGTTCATGCTTTTTATAAGGGTACCGAGAACAGATCCTCGAACCCTATGTGCGACTTTTTAGGGGCGCGGTTGGCCCATATTTTCTTTTCATGCACGACAACACCACTACACACAGAACTCAAATGGTGAAGGAATATCTTGAAACTGAAGATATCCAACGATTGCTATGACCAGCACGATCAGCAGAATTAAATCCGGTCGAATATGTGTGGGATGCCCTTGGGCGTTGCATTGCACGCCAACAGCCAATTCCTTGGTCACTTGGTGAGCTAAGGCCTGAGCTGGTGGGAGAATGCGATTTGTTGCCACAGAATCTTATAGACACCTTCATGTAGAGCGAGATTCACCGCGGCCTGGCCTGTTTAGTCGTTAGAGGGATCATACATCGTACTGATGTCACGTGACCATATTTTCGAGCATCTTGTATCGACTTCTGTAATGTGATCTTATTGATATTCTTATGCAACCCATATAAATGTTCTTTATACCTGTCTAAGTTTCTCACTGTTTCCTCATTTTATTTACACAACCATACCAAATGTTGTCCCTCTTCATAGCAATCTGCACGAGTTTCACAGCATTTTCTACGTGGTGTAACTCGTGCAGTTACATTAATTAATTTTGTTCAGTAGTGTAGATAGCACATTGACTAGAAATTTTACTAATTAATTTTGTGATGTGATTCTTTTGGATATTGAATTATGATGATTATTATTACTGATTTATATCCGTAATCATGAATTTGCTAAAATGAATATTTTGCGAATTCTAATATGTTATATTATAACAGGTACAAATTTAAT
This sequence comes from Mastigoproctus giganteus, assembly GCF_048544385.1. Lineage (NCBI taxonomy): Eukaryota > Metazoa > Arthropoda > Arachnida > Uropygi > Thelyphonidae > Mastigoproctus > Mastigoproctus giganteus. The sequence goes on along the minus strand of NC_143582.1, from coordinate 192,383,159 downwards.
AATGAAATTGAAAATGAATAGGTCTAATGTATAAACATCCTTCTGCTTAGAAATTTCACTTATGACATTCAACGTAAATAAAGAAATAATTCGTGAATTTATATTATTTACAAAGTGTATAGTTGCCAAATTCATTAATGGAAAACCATTGAAGGAAAAAATTTAGTCATGCGCAATAAGCATTCTGAAGTGTCTAGATGATTTACCACAATACTGTATATCATTCTGTTTTATGTTTTTGATTTGTATCAATTAAAAGAAAGGTCTCTATCTTTTTAACATATAATCTCCAGTCCTTTTTCAAGGACTATCCTTAAATTTATGGACAATTGGCAACCTCACCTTCAAAGTTTCTGAAATTCGAGTATTTTATACCTTTTTACCAACCCTTCTGTTATTCTGTGACTCGAAATATTTCATAGTATACAAAACGATAAAAAAAAATACCAGTTTAAATACTTTTATACCTATGTATTTTGCAATGGCCACTTATTCTCAAAAACATGTAGTTCAATAAATTATTGACAGTGAAGAGAATGAAAATGATTTCTAATGATTTCTCAACCATTCCATGAATAATGTAAGGTATCTTTGTCATGTATGAATGCTAAAGACTTAATGTTGTGCTTGCATGCATCTACATACAGTACGTGTAGAGGGATAAATCTGAAAACCCGATTTAACCAAAGCATGTTAATATTCTGAATTTCAAAATTACTCATTTTTGTTTTTTTATAGCTTGTCAATCGTATTTCCACTGTTTCAATTAAAACAGGACACTTGTTTAAACTAAATTTGAACTTATTTTACTTTATTGATATCTAATAATGTCCAGCACTTACATGTACGGTTTATGATTTATGTATACATTATATATGCGTACATATACACAAAAGTAATGTATATATGATTTGGCTGTATTCAGCTGTGTGAGTTACACCAACCATGGATAGGTGGCGGTTTCTGAAGCGTGTCGCCCCACGAGACACGAGTGTATTGATGTAGAGAGGAAACGTCTGGGGAAATTCCCACAAAAACCCTGCACTTTCTGAGATTAAGTGCGATGGCTAACAAAGATTAGTTTGAAAAGACCCCAAATAAGTCATCAAATGATTCCAACACAGATTTTCCAAACTGGTGACAAATGATATAATCGCTGTTTAGCCATAGTAACCTATCTGTTCATAAACCAGCATACAATCGACTTACAATGAAAGTAAAAAATAAACATTGAAGGGTATAAGAGGTTTAGCAATAAAGTTCTCGGACTACTGGAGCAATAAAAAGAGCACAATAATGATTTTATTTTTATTCAAAGTAGTTACCACCTGATTGAATATACTTTTTACACCATTCTAAAAGTTTCTGAAAAGAATCAGTGAAGTCGTCTAGAGAGAGATGTTTAGTTCGTCAGTTATGTTTTTCTTCATGTTATCAATATCCTGAAATCCCTTTCCTTTAAGAGCATTTTTCACCTTGGGAAAGTGGAAGTCCGCTGGTGAGATGGCGTGTGGAACCTAGGTCTAGCATCATTTTTTTTTTTTTTTTAATGGTGCTAGACCTAGGTTCCACACGCCATATGGCGATCACATCTGCGCACGTTAACGCAGACACTTTCTACCCCTATCCCCTACCCTTTTTGCCTGATGGAGCTATCAACATACTTTAACTTTATGCTATTTTTTTTTGTTTCCGTCAGGAAGCTCAAGCGACCCTGGCTGAGACCAGCCAGAGTACGTGGGGACTGCCTGGCTTACCTCTCAGAAGTAATGGCGGGCGACGTGGGATCCCACTAGGGGGTTCCGCGACAGATAGGAAGATGAACAACACAACACAACATTTACATAAAACAACACATAACTTACACTTCTGGCTTTTACAGTGTTCTGTTTTACCACACAAGAGAAAACGGTGCAGTTATGGGAAACCACCGGAGGCGACCCCCACCCAAACACTATGCAACTATGGTGCAAGATCGGAGGGGGGGTAGGATGAATGGTTGATCTGTTAAATAGAAATTGGTACCAATGACTAGAATAAAAGAATCACGTTGTCATTTGTCGCTCGAAACGTTTCCTTCGGAATGTTTCCAATATGCCTTGCTGTGTTTTATATCTGCCATGCTTCAATATTTTCTAGGTACACTTTGTCTTTCAAATAACCTCACTACCAAAAATTACATGAACTGTGATCTGGTGGTCAATGTGGCAAGTAATTTGGAACAGAAGGGAAATTATTTAGCCTTACGGAAACCTGCCATGAAACAGCAGGGTCACTGGAAGAGCAATTTGTGCTAGTGCTCCACTTTCCAGGAATTATAGTGTGGTGTTCATCGTGTCCTGCATCAATGGTGGTCGGCCACAACGGTCGACCCACCTGAAAGAAGAGGCTCCTATAATGAATGTAGTAGTGACACTACACTTCATAATACTTTATGAGGAATGCATTGAAATATAATCAACAATACAAGGATGTCATGTTACTTATATTCAACAATTCTGGGTGTTGCATTATCATTCAGTTTGAAGTGCACATTAGCAATTGCTCTATGAAACACTCTCAGACCAATTGCTCATCCTATTCATTTAAATCGAAACGAATAGTTCGTGAATAGTTTGTGAAATAGTTCTTGTGTTGAAAGACTCCCTGTCCATTCTTTGATGTTATCAAGCCACTTTTTTTTTTACTTCCTTTTGCTCTTTTCCCCCTTAATTTTCACTTGCGGGATTAGTCTCTGCAGGTTATATTGAGGGCCTCTTATAATATGCACGAGATAGGCAATCTTCTTCCTTTCCAGGGCCGGTTCTGGTAGGTGTGCAGTGCGTGCATGCACGCAGGCGGCCAAATCCCTAGGGAGGCCGATAGTGCACTTTGAAGAAAAAGTTAAAATGTAATTTAATATTATTTTAATATAGTGATCGGCAATGAAATAGCGAACATGGCATTGTTAATAAATAATATTGTATTCTCTAAAGACCCATTCACAATGAAAATTAAACATAAAACTAACGTAACGTAACAAACGTTACCGTAAAATTAAGAGGTCATACCAACATTCACAATGAGAACATAAACATGACCGTAAACATATTCGGTAACTATGGAAACACAACATGCTCTTCTTTCATGCTTCAAAAAAATGATGTTTGCATGATGACGGATGATATAACTGCGCAGTTTATGGTTATAAATAACGCCGAAGCATACATGTTAGGTGTTTTGCATAAGAAAACTTAGAAGTGCAAGCACAGGCGATGGTGGGGACATCCTATGAACCAGAGAAGAATTCAACAATGGGACTTCCATAACCTCTACGATTGTGTCTTGTTTTAAACCACGTAAACAAAAGCATAAAAGCTTGGAGTTTGCAAACTTTCATGTTAACGCCTTATGACTAAGTTTAAGTCTAATCTTAAACTTAATCATAAGACTTAAGGTTATACTCAGTCCCGGATTCAGATCCGTGACTGAGCGGGCCACTGCAGCAAAGAAAAGTCATTGTCATGTACCTGGAACCATTCCATAGCAATTCGGGCTTTGTGCACCGGCGCATTATCCTGCTGGAAGTAACCATCTGACTGAGGATAAACTGCCAACATCAACGGATGCACTTGGTCAGCAACGATATGATATTCAGATGCGAATCTATGGGTATCAATGTACCCAACGTGTGTCAAGAAAACATACCCCACACCATAATACTGTCCCCACAACCTTGCACAGTAGTCGTCAGATATGACGGGTCAATGGATTCATTTTGGTTTTGCCAAATTCTGAGCCTCCATCAACATGATGCACTAGGAACTTCGACTCATCAGACCAAGCAACTGTTTTCCAATCCTCAATAGTCCAATACGTGTTGCTGTGCCCACAGTAGGCGTGCTCGCTTGTTCTTCATTGATAAAAAAGGTACGCGATGTGGCCGTCGGCTGTTGTAGCCCTTTTGCGACAAAGTGCGACTAGTGGTCCGTTGCGATATTTTGTTCTGCGCACCAAGGTTGTTTTCTGACGTGATGTGCGACGTTATGGCCCGTCTGTTTCCTTACACAATTCTAGTCATCCTCCTCTGAACTCTGTCATCAACAATGCTATCGAGGTAGTGTTAGACGGGTCGGAAAACTGCTAACTTGGGGGGATACAAGGACTAATACATAAACAATAGTCACTGGCAGAGGTGAAAGTGATTCTTGCACTGTTTTTATTGGAATGAGTAGCAGCCTGGAAAACAAGATGCGGGGTATTTCAGAGACTGCTGGGAGTCATTGGGGTACAAGTAACCACATGGGTTGCGTTAGGACAGCCAAGAATAGGAACAGGTGCATGTATACTTGCGTGTACACCAATGCTAGGAGTTGGGTAAATAAATTTGATGAATTTGAGGTATTGCTCGAAACATCAAAGGCAGATATTGTTGGGATATCAGAGACGTGGTGTCATACAGATATATGGAATGCAGAACTGGAATTTGGGGAGAACAATGTTTACAGAAAGTATAGATAGACAGGATAGGAAGGGAGGAGGGGTTATGCTATTAGTTAAGAAACACATAAAATCCAAGGAAGTGAAGCCAGTCGAACATCGCTGGACAATGCAGTGTCGAGTCAGTTTGGTGTGACATTGGGAGATCAAATGTGAGGGTAGGAGTGTGCTATAGGCCTAATGGCTCTGATGAGTATAATAAGAAACTGTACAGGGAAATAGAGTGGGCCAGTAAATCAGAGAGTCTTATAATGGGGGATTTTAATTTCCCAGATATTGACTGGAATTTGTGGGTTGGTCATACACACTAGCAAGGCTGTTGTGGATTTATTGGATTATTGTTTTCTACATCAGCATGTTCGGCAGGCAACTAGAGGGAGTAATACTCTTGATCTGATTATCACTAGTGTTTCTTCGTGCATTAAGAATCTGCAGATAAAGGAACCACTAGGTGGCAGTGATTACAGTGTGCTGAAGTGGGATTTACTCAAAGAGGTAACTACCATCAGGGGTAAAGGGAAAAGTTTTTGCGACTAAGATGGTTTGAGGCAGTATTTAAATTCTATACAGTGGGACCAACTGATGATGTTACCAACAGCAAATTCAAAATGGGAAGCATTCAAAGAACTTATCTTGGAAGCTACTAGGCTTTACATACCAACTAAGAAATATTTTGGAAGCAAATGGGCTTTACATACCAACTAAGAAATATCTTGGAAGCTTCTAGGCTTTACATACCAACTAAGAAATATTGTTCAAGGTTTAGGCCTGAATGGATGTCAGATGAACTAATGAGACATATGGCAGAGAAGAAAAATGCATGGGATACATATAAATTAATGGGTGACATGGAAGCCTATGATAGATATAAGCTGGTCTGTAACCAAGTCACAAAGGAGATTAGGCAGGTAAAGGCAGATTATGAGAAATCTTTGGTAAAGGATACAAAGAAAAACAGAAAAGAGTTCTTTACCTATGTAAACTGTAGAAGGAAAGGGGTGAATCAGATTGGTACACTGGATATTGATGATTCAACAGTTGAGGATCCTGCTCAGGTGGCTAACAAATTAAACGAGAATTTTGCATGTACATTCACACGTGAGGAGTTATTCAGGAAGAGTAATTCCAGAGGTGAAGTAAACTCTGGCAGTGAGCTAGATGATTTTGTAATAACTAAGAGGAAAGTGGAGGAGAAATTGTTGAGGATAAACATAAAAAAGGCACCCGGGGTGGATGGGATCTATCCGGTTATATTAAAGGAGGCAGCAAAGGAAGTAAGCAAACACTTAGTCATAATTATGAGAGCTTCTTTGAATTCAGGGGAGGTACCCATAGACTGAAGATGTACAAATGGGACCCTGATTCACAAAGAAGGATCAAAGGCTGACACAAGTAATTATAGACCTGTGAGTTTAACTTCTGTTCCAGGAAAATTAATGGAGGCACTGGTTAAAGAAGCACTGCAGGATCATCTAGACAAGACTTCAGTGCTCGAACACAGCATGGTTTTGTTAAGGGAAAGTCTTGCCTGAACAATTTGATTGGATTCTATGATGCAGTCACAAAAGAACTGGATGCAGGGAATAACTTTGATATTATATACTTGGATCTTAGAAATGCTTTTGATACTGTTGCACATGGAAGACTGCTGCACAAATTGGAGCAGTGTGGCATTGGAGGCAAATTGCTGCTGTGGATAAAGGGGTGGTTGAGGGGGAGAAGACAGAGAGTGATAATCAATATACACTGCTCATCGTGGACTAATGTTATTAGTGAATCCCTCAGGGTTCAGTGTTGGGTCCATTGTTGTTTTCTGTATTTATAAATGATATTGATGATGGTATATCAAGCTTAATGTCCAAGTTTGCAGACGATACAAAGGTTGGCAGCATTGTATAGGACACTACTGACGCTATGCTGCTGCCACAGGATCTGGAAAGGTTGAGCAGATGGGCTGAAAGGTGATAAATGAAGTTTAACATTTTAACATTTTACTACCATGCCACGTTCAAATGTAAAGTACTACATATGGGAAACAGTAACCCCAGAGCAACGAATCAACTCTGTGGTACTACACTGACAGTGGTAGAGGATGAAAAGGACTTGGGCGTAATTGGCAGGCAGATATGAAGTTCTCTGAGCCGTGCAGACGGGCTGCAAGAGTAGCTCATGGTGTCTTGTCAATGATATACAGGAATTTTTCTAGCAAGGATAAGCGGGTGATTAACCCCTTGTATAAGGCAATGGTCAGGCCACACCTTGAGTACTGTATACAGGTCTGGAGGCCTCATTTCAAGAAGGATGTAGAGCTGCTGGAACGAGAACAGAGAAGGGCAACAAGATTAGTGAATGGAACAAAGGGTTGCTCTTACGAAGAAAGGCTTAAATTTTGCAAATTACAGTGTCTGGAGACTAGGCACCAGCGAGGTGATCTCATAGAGTTGTATGAAGCATTGAATGGTTTGAGTATGCTCAATGCCGATGGGATTATTCCTCTTGCTCAGAATCATCACCTGAGAGGGCATAAATTCAAATTGAGGAAAGACAGATTTCTTGAAAAAATGTGAGGAAATTTGCCTTTAGCCAGTGGGTAGTTGGTTGGTGAAACAGACTTCTATCCCTTGTTGTGGAAGTTGATAGCCTAAATAAATTTAAGGCTTAGCTGGACAGGTATTTTGAACGAACGAAGGGGTGAAGTGGAAGTTTTTTTGTTTTTTTTGGCTGATGCATGCTTTCTTGCATCATATGCCTCTATCAATGCTAATGCTAATTCTAACTAGCGATTTTCTTCCACAGGAATGCTGTTGAGAGGATGTTTTCTGTTCGTTGCATCATTTCGATACACCCTTGAAACGGTGTGCGTGAAAAGTTCAGGAGAACTGCCGTTTCAGAGATGCTTTGTCCAGCACATCTTGCACTTACTACCATGCCACGTTCGAAATCTGTTAGATGACTCCTTTTCCCTATTCTTGCTACGGTTTGTACGCTTAACTGATACTAGAAAGGTTGTTTTCTGCTGCATTTTTATCCACAACTGTTGTCATGTGATTTGCGACGTTGTGGTAAAAACCATTTGTGCACAGCGGTGATTAAATAATTTTATATTATACCGAACAAAAATTTTAATACAAATAGTGTTTAATACATTAAACAACAATATTGTTTTGACCATTTGAGCGCGGGTCCGTGTTTGACAGAACCAGTTGAACATGTTTGTAGCGCAGAGGAAGTTTTAAGAACTTCCTCTGCGCTGGTGTCGCAGAGGAAGTTCTTAAAATTCTTAAATACCGATGGCCATACCGATTCTGCTTCTAATTTCTGTGCCTTGGTCATTATTATTTGTGAAGATCTTTCCTAGATATTTAAGGCTATTGACTTGTTCGATGGAGGTGTTGCCGCAGCATATTTTGATTCTAGGACTAGGTCAGGTGTTTTTGCTTCTGACCATAGTTTTGGTCTTTTTGACATTGATTGTTAAGCCTATCTGTTTGCTGGCTGTTACAACTTTGTTGAGGTGTATTGGTTACTTTTCCTCTGATGTTGCAATGAGAGCAGTATGGTCTGTGTATTACAGGCTTCTGATAATTGAACCATTAACAGTAATTCCTTCTTAGGCTCTTGTATTATATCTATAATGGTTTTGGCATAGAGATTGTACAGCACAGGAGACAACACACAACCTTGCCAGACTACTTTCTCGATTTGTACCCGGTCTGTGTTCTCTCCCTCTACAGTGATTGCCACTTCTTGTTCAAGTTATAGTAGCGTAATATCCTTAGTTCCTTGGGATCACCTGTTTAGTTTGTTCAACAGCTGGAATAGGACGTCACGTCTCAAGCAGTCGAATGCTTTGTTAAAGTCAATGAAGCAGATGAATAGGTTTTGCTGATGTTCAATTCCGCAGCCTAGTGGTCAGGCGCGCGGGTGCATAAGTACACGTGCCTTGAGTGACCGGGGTTCGAGCCCGTGACTATTGAATACGGTGCTGTTTCTTGTATTCTGTCTATCTTGTGAATTCCTCTGACTGTTTGGTCGTCCCGGAGTATAAACAGAAAATTTATTTATTTTATTTTAATTCTGCCGTATATTCATAGAAAATATTGCTTCTCTTGGGCCAGTTCCATTTTTAAAACCCATCTGGTGTTTTCCAATTTGCTCTTGTATCTTGCCTTCAATTCTGTGTAGAATCATATTTAAGAGAACTTCCATGTATGGCTTATGAGGCTTATTGTGCGGTGGTCTGCACATTTGCTGTTTCTGTCTTTTTTGGTATGGGAATAAAGATGAAGCTCAGAAAGTCAAGCGGAAGGTTTCCTCCATTGAGGATATCATTGAAGTTATTGAGGAGCTGTTGTTTTCCTCTTATTCCGAGGTACTTGAGCATTTAGACTGGGATGTTATCAATGCCAATTGCGGAAAGTCAAGCGGAAGGTTTCCTCCATTGAGGATATCATTGAAGTTATTGAGGAGCTGTTGTTTTCCTCTTATTCCGAGGTACTTGAGCATTTAGACTGGGATGTTATCAATGCCAATTGCTTTGTTATTGTTCATTTACTTGATCGCTTGCTCCAGTTCTTCCTGAACATTATGACCACGTACCTAATATGATGTTGGTCCTACATGTACAGCCAAAACAGCTCGTACCTGGCGAGGCATGAACGCTACAAGATTTCTAAATGTGTCTTGTGGTATCTGGTACCAACATGTAACCAGCAGATCCTTTAACTCCCGTAAGGGCCGTGGTTGAGATGCCGCAGATCGGAGTTGCTGTTCCAACACAAATCACAGATGCTCGATGGGATTGATGTCTGGGGAATTTGGAGGCCAAGGCAATACCTGGAAGTCTTCCTCATGTTCCACGAACCAGTCTCGAACAATCCGGGCGGTGTGGCATGGCACATTATCCTGCTGAAAGACGGCACCGACAGAGGGGAAGACCGTTGCCATAAAAGGGTGTACCTGGTCAGCAATGATGTTTAGGGAAAGTATAAAATGTAAAGTGTATTTAGGATCAAACGGCACCAGGAGTTTAGCCCATCTCCGCGTAGTTTACTTTGTGTGGTGATACAGTTCGCTGTAAAGGCAAATTTAGGTAGATGGTAGACGTCAGAGTGCCCAGCACATGGATGACTGGACCCAGGGTATCCCAGCAGAACATCGCCTCAAGCATGACACCGCTGCCACCAGCTTATTTTTGTCCCACGGTGCATCCAGGAGCCATCACTTCTCCAGGTAAACGACGCACACGTACCTGGCCGTCCACATGGTGCAACAGGAAACGTGATTCATCGGACAAGATGACCTTCTAATCACTCAAGGTCCAGTTTCGATGCTCGCGTGCCCATTGTAGGCGCTGTCGTCGGTGAACCGTGGTCAGCATGGGCACTCGGAGCGGCCTGAGGCTTCGCAGCCCCATTTTCAGCAGGGTTCGATGTACTATGTGTTGTGCCACATTACTCCTGTCGCCAGCATTCCAATTACCGGCGAGTTGCGCCACAGTCGCCCTTCTATTGCCACGTACCATCCGGGAGAGCCTTCAGATACCTCGAGCATCGATGAGCCGTGGTCGTCCAACACCTCGCTGGCAGTTCGTGGGTTTTCCCTCCTCGGACCACTTTCGGTAGGCATCAACTACGGCTGACCATGAGCATCCCACCGTGCTGTTTCCTTTGTCAAACTCGCTTAAATCCGCGGGCTTTCCCATCTGAAGAACAAGAGTAACAACTGATTAACGGAGCTCAGTATCAGTGTCCCGATCCGCGCATGCGCCATAGTTCACTTGTAGTTGCTTCGATTTACATAACGACTCGCTGGTCATAATATTTTGTCTCATCAGTGTAGTTCCTTGTGTGCTATGTGGACTAAATGTTCCTTGTGCTCATTTTGCAGATATTCAATTCTTTTGCATCTCTCTTCCACCGTGCTCCAAAAATACCGAAACCAACTATTGTGCCTTAATGAAACTGTCAAATATCTTATATTTTCCCTCATCTTTGTTCTTAAAGTTTTTCTTTGCTGTTTGGCTTTTCTTTGAGCCCATCCAAAAGTTGCATTTGCAGACCAAATTCAACTAAAAATGAAATTTCCATGAAACACAATCACATTACAGGCTGTTTATAAATAAACTGCGTCGTTTTAAAGGCTTATAGAAAATATATAAAAAGATCTGATTGCACACAGCTGAAATTTAGAATAAACAGCCTGTTCTGTTGATACTCCAGCAGGACCGCAAAGTCAAAGGAATTTACAACCACTGCAATCATTTTGATAATAAATTACAATCGTTAACCGTGTTTAGCAATCACATGACTCGAGCTGGTGTCAATCTAAAAGGGGTGGGTCTTTTTTTCACTGATTATTAGGCTGATTATTAGGCTGTAACCACGGGACATTAATAGATACAAACTGCATATTATTATTATTATTATTATTATTATTATTAATATCCATATGATGCAAGGAAGCCTGAGGCTTATGCTGCACCAGGAAAAAAAAAAAAAAAAAAAAAAAACAGTTCCCGAGTAACCCTGAGAGAGAGAGAGAGAGAGAGTGTGTGTGTGTGTGTGTGTCAAAATTAGAAGGGAATCACCAAGAAAGAGAAGAATGATGATATCCAGCTCAGGACCCTGGGTGTGCCAAGCCCATACTCACCAGATGTGAGCCCCCGGGGTTGATCCTTACATATCTCTATGTACGCTACGTCACTGTTTAAAAATTTGAGGTATTTCTTAGTGAAAATATACATGTTTTTTAGAGGACGTCTGTGGTTTACTTTAATAACCATTTCGTCGTATTGATGAAAGACTGTTAAATAATAATAATGTGCTTAAAAGAAACTGTGTTCATTTTTACTAACAACAATTTCAGATTTGCAACTGCTTTTAACTGTGACTTCCATTTCTGCGTTTAAGAACAGGAAGAAAATTAAACATAATGAAGTTACTCGTAGATCATGAAATCAAATTTTTTTTATTGATTAAACAAAAAAAAAAAAAAACAAAACAAAAACATAACAGCTTGTTGAGCAGTGGTGAAAGTATGATTTGTGGGCTTCCGGAAGATTTCCGAATGGCATGATCTTAAACGACCACACAAAATTAACTGTCAGTCCCCTGAATCTTCATTCCCCCTCCCCCTTCTAGCAGTGGCGAATCTGTGAGGTATGGTAGTTTCGCTACTGTTGTTGAAGCTGCAAAGCGGTTTTAATACCCTTTGATGTGCGCAGGATACGGTGCATTTTGTACAGTAAACACCCGGTTGTACAGTTTTGGATAACCGGGATTCATTCTCCCAGGGCACCCTCCTGAATCAAAACAAGAAAAAAAGAGAAAATTACTCGGTTTCCCTAGATAAAACTAGCGTATAAAAGGCTGTCGTGGTAGCATAATGGGTATAATTATTGTTCTTTTTACACATTGGGTGGAAAAGACTTGAATCCTTCGATGACGGAAGGAATTTTTTTGGGTCTTTTTCACAACGTGGCTGATTTAGTTGGTTTCAGGCGAATGTAGCATTGTTTTTCCTCACGGAAATTCGGGTTTTTCGTCCAGTAATCATTCCATTTCCATTTTTTCCATTCATTTGTACACACAGTTATTTCATTTATATACAAAACTTACAAAATATATATACAATTTTATATACATTAACATTCTAGTTATACTTATATAAACAACAATATTATTTATGACCTCCTAGTGCATTGCATACATGAATCCCAGAATCAAGGGCGGCTCCTAGGAAAAAGCCCATCTCCACCTAGTTCATCTGTACAGCCGTAGAACCTGTATGAAGTTGGCCTAAAAACATGTGTGAGGTATTATACCACCGACAGTACAAGGCAGCTGCTACCTGGTGCCTTCTCTAGGCCGGGTTTACATCACCTGTTTGTGCTGAATGCACAATTCCCGCACCCACCAGAGGTAGTGCAATACCGGTGGGTGCCTATCTGGCTTCCAGATTACCCTGATCTTGGAGCGAGCGAAGAATTAAATAAAATGAAATAAGAAATGAATGAGAAGTGAATCACTAGTGGAGAAAATTCCAAAAATTATCCTCAGTACCACCAATAAACAGTAATTATTATATAAACAGATATATACCTCACTCGTTTTAAATGTGTTCAGAGTCTCAGAGTTCCTCAGAATCTGGAAAACAATATACAATTAGTTTACATACAATGGACTAAGTTTAATTACAGAAATACTGTTCAAAGAAAGACCACCTCCACATTCAATTAACAGCACTATCTAATCTTTCCGCTATAACTTCCAAACCTCCTGACATCTTGTCAATAGCAATTGACCTAAATCACCATTGATGAACATAAATTAACACAATAACAATTGACAAAAATCAATACAATAACAATTGACAAAAATCAACACAATAACAATTCTCATAAATCTTCTGTTTCCACATTAACCTTTTGTCTTTTTGTGAAGTCAATTCCCAGGAGAAGCTGAGGCCTCAATGTAAAGACAGTTCTCGAGGTTTGAAGAGCTGTAAAATAGTTCTAAAGTACACGAATCCACTATTTACAAGGATCGGAATAACGTTCCAGTCAGTTAGAATTTTATCTATTTTAACCGTGGTACGAGTGACATCTATGTTGGATACGCCATTCACGGTGGAGAATGTGAACAGTTTGTGAGGCAAGTTTTGCACACTCAAGTTGTAGGACAAATTTAAATCCTCGAGGGCTAATCCTCTATGGTCGGTTAAACCGCTGTGCCAGAAGATGGATTCGGCATTTAGATCCGCTGTTATTATAAGATTTATAGAAGCATAATTAGTACATTTATTGTCCAAACGATAAAGAGTCAATTGTATGTCCTCAATTGGCGGACAGGACAGTAAACAGATTTTATATTTGCCAATATAAAAACTTATGAAAGCTGTGGAGATCATTAAACAGGTCACAGTGTCCGTACTCAGACCTGTAATGTTGCTGACCACCAGATCATTATTTAAAACAACAATTGCACTTTTTGGAGGTTTGTCAAGCGAATGAATAATTGTTGCCGAGGTTGGAAAACCCATAACTTTATGGGCCCCACCTCCTACCTGCAAAGAATGGAAGGGTTCCTGTATGCAAATAATGTCAAACTTATTTCCAAATGCTGATTCTAATCTTATCCATTGCCACTCTTGAGCGCTGACCATTCACCCGAAGAACTTTTACATCCTCATATATAACATCACCCAAAATTGGATTCTTATCAGCCAACTCTGTAACTGAATTTCAACATTATCACTCATGTTTTGTTCTACTGTCCGTAAGCTGTATCGCTTTCAAGAATTCTGGGCACTTAGCATCCCTTACAGAATGATTATAATCTCTACCACGTCTCTTGCAGTTGGTATATTTTGGAGAATCTTCTTTATGGGGACACTCTCCATAGATATGACCACCCTCCCCACAATGTCCACAAGAAACTGCCTTATGAGAACAAAATTGGGCCGAATGGCCGTATCCCAAACAAGGGAAACATTTGCTTACAATCGTAAACCTACGGAATCTGTGTGATGTGAATCCAAGATAGATTCTATCACTCTCCAGAATATACCTCATCATACGAGGACTAAATCCGATCACCCAATTAACCACTTTTGTACTTGATCCGGAACTAATTCTGAAAGACACTTCGTCTTTAACTTCATCCTTTTTCGGATTTCCTAAAGTCCACGAACTGGATCAAACCGATGGAAAAATTCATGGTTTTTACTCATACACACGGTTAAAACCGTGTATAAGTAAAATGAATGCATTTTACCTATACACGGACAGTAAACAGACGCAAGTTTGTTTACTCACAAACATCACAGTTTTTTTCCTGGCTTTTTTTGTGTGCATTTGTGGCATTTGGACGGTTTTCTCGCATCTTGACATCGTCCAATCTGTGGGAAAATCCGTAGCTGTTTAGAACTACGGAAAAAAACTGTTCGTGTGTGGTCGCCCAACATGTCGACATTAAACATATATCGAAAATTTATTTATTATCCTCTTTGAGGTTTTGATCTGCCGGCAAGATCACTTAATTGCTTCAGGGCATACACATCGAGACGAAAGTGTTAATCAAAAGTTTAACCTCTTGGTCTGAGGCGTTGTTGAGTGGCCTTAACCCTTGCGAATAATAACCCTAATTGCAAAACCGTAAGTCATAAGGTCGTAACCCAGTCCTTCCACCGCGCCGTAAAAAAGGCCCGGTTTAAATACTGTCAAGTCGAAAGGAATATTTATAGTTAAAAAAAAAAACTCAAGTTTTATTTAATTATTGTTCATTGACTTTTCAATATAATCGAATTTCCTGTAATGGCGTAGTCGGTTGTCTTTATCAAAATGCGTCACTTCCTCAAAGCGGTGTGTTGTGTGAGTTGGTCTGCTTCGTTGGATTTTTTGGTGCGAGTATTGGTGAAGTGTGGTCATTTTATCATGAGTTGAGTAAGGAGGAAAGTGTTCGCATGATTTGATGATATTTCAACTCCAGAATGATACATTTAATTATGAATAGCCACAATAAGTAATATGAATTACAATCTATTTGACATGCTGTCAATTTGATGTATAAAATATCGGAAATTTATGGACCTTTGGAGTAACGGCAAACGGCCTCGTATTGTGTAATCAATTTTCTTTAATGAGGATGTTTTAATTTTGCAATGCCTTTCATTGCTGAACTCTAATATTTACTTCTGGCTTGCAGTTGGGTTATATTGTTTTACTCAGTATCGTTGGAAGTTGCTGAACTGTTTTATAAAATGCCTGACTACTTCACTCATATGTCATCTCTTATTCACTGTCAGAATTTGGAATTAAGACGTTTCAATGGTTTACCTTTTAAAAAACTTTATTTCTTGCTGTTTTTTAGTTTGTTGGTAGTTATTGCGAAAGGTAATGAAGACTATGTCGGTGTAGGTAATCTGGAAAAACCAAAACCTGATACAGAAGTAGGTAAAAAAGTTGATTATCCAGATGAATATGAATATGTAAGTACACTCTAGATTCCATTTTTCTGTAATCGTGTGTATACAATTTGAATAGAGATAGCTGTCATCTGTAATGTGTGTTCCATACGTGGAATTTACTTTGTAGATAAATTGTTCTTCGTGCATATGGGCGCTCTCATTTCAGCAATGTGTCATTTTACCTTGAACTTTAAAGAAGGGTTGAATGGAGATCAAGCTTGGTCATCCCATGATTAACTAATTTAAATATTAAACAATTTAAGAGATTTCAGAATTTAAAAATGAAAATGCTCACTAGTCTTAAACATGCCGACAGATTTGGAATGCGAAGATTAAATGGTACCTTTATAAGTTATTAATATATTTAGTTAATGAACGTTCGTGTCAACAATCGTATGGATTTTATAACTTCCTTGTGAGATACTCTTTAGATTTTGATTTTTCAGCGTATTTTTTTTGTGCATAAGAGGTGTTTTATTTATTCTATAAAAAGAATAAATCCTGAAGTTATATCACTGTAAGTGGTAGTAGTAGAGGCATGTGATGCAAGAAAGCAAGATTATGTAGCATTAGCCAAAAAAAAAAAAAAAAAAAACATTTCACACATCCATTCTCTCTAAAACTTTGTCCAGTTCCTCCTTGAATTTATTTAAGCTATCAACTTCCACAATGACAGATGGATGTTTGTTCCAGCAATCAACTATCCCTCTGGCTAAAGGCAAACTACCACACATCTATTCTACAACTGTCTTTCCTCCATTTGAATTTGTCCCCTCAGGTTCGTAATCTGAGCAAGAGGAAGAATCCCATCAAAAATTGAGCCTGCTCAATCCATTCAAGGCCTTATACACCTCAATCAGATCATCTCACAGGTGCCTAGTCTCCAGACACTGCAATTTGCAGAACTTAAGCCTTTCTTGGTAAGAGGACCCCTTCGTACCCCTAACCAACCTTATCCTTCTCTGTACATGCTCAAGCAAATCTACATCCTTCCTAAAATGAGGAAGGATGTAGTTGGGTAGATGGGCTGAGAAGTGACAACTTCAGTTGTCACTTCTCAGCCCATCTACCCAACTTTTCTAGATCCTGTTGCAGTAGCACACTGCCATTACTGTCATTAACAACCCTGCCAACCTTTGTATCATCTGCATACTTAGACATTAAGCCTGATATACCTTCATCAATATCATTGATAATATACAAAACAACAGTGGGCCCAACACTGAACCCTGGCGACTCGACTAATAACATTAGTCCATGAAGGGCAGTGTCCATTGATTACCATTCTCTTTTATCCATTGCAGCAACTTGCCCTTAATACCATACTACTCCAGTTTGTACAGTAGTCTTCCATGTGCAATAGCATCAGAAGCTTTCCTGAAATCCATGTATATGTTATCAAAATTATTTTTTGCATCCAGTTCCTTTGTAACCACATCATAGTATTCAATCAGATTGGTCACACAAGACTTTCCCTTCACAAACCAATGCTGTGTCTGAATTATTACTGCAATCTTGTCTAGATGATCCTGCAATGCTTTTTTCACTGGTGACTCTATTATTTTCCCCAAAACAAAAGTTAAACTAACAGGTCTGTAATTACTCGTGTTGCCCTTTGATCCCACTTTGTGAATTGGGGATACATTTGCATGTATCCAGTCCGTTGAGACTTTCCAAGGATGCTTTAAGCGAGGAGTATGGACCAGAAAATTAGGTACATAAGAGAGGGAGCTATTCCAATGTACTCATGAAATAAACAAGCTCAGCTCTTTTAATGCCAGTGGTGTTTCAAATGAAGTTAAAGTTTAGTTTCAACTATGCTTTAAGTGAAACTTGTTCTCTTTTATTTGCACATTATGAACTGAGAATTATTATTGGGTGCAGGGGAAAGTAATAAAACAATTGGCTTTAAAACCCATTAAAACAAATTATAAATGTGTTCAACATTATACAATAATTTTATTAATAATGCTCAAAACAAGAAGATATTAATTAAAAAATAAATGTATAATAGAACTTGTGCCTCCTTGTCACTATAGTAGGTGCATCAGTTTGGTTTCGTTTCTGTCAAAGAAAGGAGGAAATCTTAGCAGCCTCTTCAATTGGAGCTGTAGTTGCTGATTTCACTGGAGATTAGGAGCTTCCTCTTGAAAACTGTGTTCATCACCTACAAACCCTGCAATTTGCCTGTGAAATCACTTTTAACAGATATAATATACATGATAAAAGTCACTTGCAGGACCATATATATTTTTAGCTATTATAACTCAAGTAATCAATAGTCTGATAGACTAACAGAAATCAATTAAAAACATAAATTACACTTACTACTTGAACCAATTGCCAATTCAGTTTAAAAAAAAAAAAAAAGCACTACTTGATGTCTGGTCTTGCCTTGTTAAATTGAACTTGTATACTTTGGTTGCTTTTACCATTAGTAGGGTATATATACCTAAGTGATTAAATATGCAAGATATATAAAGGTAATTGGAAAAAAATTAAATTCTAAGGTTTAAAATGAGAACAAATGTCATTAACTTGTATGATTCTGAATGCTTACGAAGCTGTGGCTGTTTTAATTTCTAAAGAGTAACTGAATTTTTGAATGGAAAAACTAATAAAATAATTTAAAAATAAATAATATATTTAGTAAAAAGTTTTTATTTTTTACCATTCAAAACTACATAGCCATTTTTAAAATTTTTTTACGTATTTTTGAACACCGTTTGAAATAGTTTTAGGATACTTTTAATTTTAAAACAAAATTATGTCCCTTAAACATTTGGCTTCATTTGGTTGCAAAAAAGTCATATTTATGAAAAATCAAAGGATTTTAATAACAAATGAGCATATCAAATAGCATGGATAATGTTATTGAGTAGCCATCATCATCAGCCATTTTCAATCCACTGCAAGGTGTTACTACCCACAAACTCATGAATTTCATCTATCCATCTCCACCGTTGTCTTCCAGGTTTTCTTTTAGCTCCTCTTGGGTACCATTTTGTTATTTTCTTAGTCCATCTGTCATGTCTTCGAGCTATGTGTCCTGCCCAAGACTATTTTAGTTCTTTAGTTTTGATAAGAATGTCCTTTACTTGAGTTTGCTGCCTAATCCATGTATTTCTCTTCTTATCTAACAGTCTGATTCACAATATAATTCATTCCATTCTTTGCTGTGTAGTTCTCAGCTTCTTTTCCATTCTTTTGGTGAGTGCTCAAGTTTCACTTCCAAAAGTCATGGTGGGGAGTATACATTGGTTCATTATTTTACAATTTCAGACAAATTGGGATATTGCTCTTCAGTATGTGACTATATTTCCTGAATGCTATCCATCTAAAATTTATTCTTGACTTCCAGCCATTTATCATTATTACATCTAATAACTTGTCCCAAATAAGTATATGACTCCACCATTTCAATTACTGCTCCTTCAATCATTATGTCCCTTTCTGTGGCATACTTGTTCATCATTACTTTTGTTTTAGCCATATTCATCTTTAGTCCAAAATCCTTACTAATTGAGTAGTAACTAGCATAAATGTCATTAAAGTGATCCCTATTATGGTTTGCAATGTCGTCACCACTAGTTCTTTACTGATCATATAACCAGAAGATACTTTCTGGTAGCATTAATATTGTACCATTTGCTGAATGAAAATTTGTTAAATGAGAATAAAAATTCTTACTAATGTAAGAAAAATTAGTTTATCTGTTCCTGAAATACTCCATAATAGCAAATATATACAGGGTGATTCACTACCAGTGCAACAAACTTGCAGGAGGTGTAGGGGGCACAAAGACGAATCGTAATCACATAGCATTGCAGGGTCCAAAATATCTTAATCATGCGGTAGAGGACGTTGAATGGGAGGTCGCACGAACAGCGATCCCGCTGGAAGACAGCATTTGTTAACCGTTTCTGTTGAAGAAACCAAGTAGCAAAAGTCCTCCGGAGTGGATAATCCGCAGGCTCCAATGATTGGACGCGTTGCAGATGGTATGAACTCATTTGGTTTGTCGACAGTATCTTCCATACAGTGGATTGGGAAATACACAATCGTTGGCCTATCGCTCGAGTATCCGTACTCGGATTGCCTTCTGCAAGACGTAGGACATTCTCCTCATTGTCTGGTGCCCTCGTCGTTCGCTTTCTATTCATGGTACCTCTCGTGAAACAACTAGTCTCACGTAACCTTCTGTGCACACATGCGAAAATCATATGATGAGGAGCACGCCTGTGCGGGAAACATTCCTGGTACAAGCGCAGAGTGGCGTGCCCATTACAGTCTGCAGCTCCATACGCGAGGTGCATGTCGGCCAGTTCAATGTTTGAATACTCGTCCATCCTACGGCCTCGGAAACCGGTTCGCAAATGCTGACTTCCAGCGGGATTGCTGTTCACGCGACCTCCCGTTCAACGTCCTCTACCGCATGATGAAGGTATTTCGGACCCTGCAATGCTATGTGATTCTGATTCGTCTTTGTGCCCCCTACACCTCCTGCATGTTTGTCGCACTGGTAGTGACTCACCCTGTATATTATATATATATAAAAAAAAGATAAGAGCATGTTTATTAAATTAAATACATATTTTTTAAATGAATATCTGTTGTGAATTTAAAAGAATTGGATGGCAGAGTTGATATTTTTTGTAGAATCATATGAATCATGAGGGTATATAGTAACAGCAGGAGCTGGTCTCCTGAAGTATTAGTAGTTCAGGTTTTATTTGTCTGTTCTTCCTTTTCCTCTTGTATAATATTTGTTGGTAGCAAGCTGCTTGCTGGCCATTACAAACCTTCATGCCTCACACAAAATCCGGGTCCTTAGAAACAAATGTTAGGCATTGCTGCAAAAGTCTGAATGTTTGGTCCTTGAGGTTTGTCACAGACATTCTCTCAAGCTAAGTATTGCTACCTGGGAGTCTAAAATGCTGATGGAACTGACATTCAGGTGACACTTGAGTCAAGTGGATTGAATTTCGGCAAAGCCTGGTCATTTTGCAACAACCAGATATTCTGCTTTTCCCTTCACAGTGGCAGGACTGTTAGTAACCATGGGTTCTGAAATAGGGTACTGGAGCAGGGGTTGGGATGTGGCATCATATTGCACAGCGGAATGCTGCCCCTCTGTGTTACCAGGCAATAATTTGTGGTATATGACTCTTATCAAGTGGTGCAATGCCATCACTTTGGTTATTAGAGGCTTCAAGTGATGAAACCCATGTTTAGTTTCCAGAGCAAAGTTCCAGCAAACCTCCCCCCATCTCTTCCATCATATAGTATGATTGATGCATTTGGGATATCACAGTGAGATCAGTCTTCCTTACATTTTGAGGGTACACTCTAAAACAGTGTTAGCAGGCCAGCTCTAGATAGTAGTAGTAGTGGCACGTGATGCAAGAAAGCAAGTGTATGAGCTTATGCGGCATCAGTCAAAAAAAAAACAAAAAAAAACACACCATTCCCTCCAAATGCCTGTCCAGTTCCTCCTTAAATTTATTCAACCTATCAACTTCCACAACAACAGATGGAAGTTTGTTCCAGCAATTAACCACCCGCTGGCTAAAGGCAAATTTCCGCACAGCTATTCTACATCTGTCTTTTCTTAATTTGAATTTATGCCCCCTTAGGTTCGTAATCTGAACAAGTGGAAGGATCCCATCAGAATTCAGCGTGCTCAACCCATTCAAGGCCTTATATACCTCAATCAGATCAACGTGCAGGTGCCTAGTCTCCAGTCATTGCAATTTGCAGAACTTAAGCTTCTCTTGGTAAGAGGATCCCTTCATTCCCCTCACCAATCTTGTTACCCTTCTCTGTACATGCTCAAGTAAATCTACATCCTTCCTAAAATGAGGCCTCCAGACCTGTATGCAGTACTCAAGGCTTATACAGAGGGACAATCACCTCCTTCTCCCTGCTAGCAAATATCATTGACAAAACCCCATGACCTGCCCTGGCAGCCTGTCTGCATTGCTCAGAAAACTTCATATCTGACTGCACAATTACTCCCAGGTCTTTCATTTTCTACCACCTTAAGTGTAGTACCACACAGTTGGTACGTTTCTCTGGGGTTACTTCTACCCATATGCAGTACTTTGCATTTGTCAAGGTTAAACTTCAGTTGCCACTTCTTAGCCCATCTGCCCAAATTATCTAGATCCTGTTGCAGTAGCACACTGCCATTACTGTCATTAACAACCCTGCCAACCTTTGTATCATCTGCAAACTTCGACATTAAGCCTGATATACCTTCATCAGTATCATTGATAAATATACAAAATAATAGTGGATCTAACACTGAACCCTGTGGGACTCCACTAATAACATTAGTCCACGAAGAGCAACACCCATTGATTACCACCCTCTGTCTTCTCCCACTTAACCATCCTTTTATCCATTGTAGCAATTTACCCTTAATACCATTCTGCTCCAATTTGTACAATAGTCTTCCATGCGCAATAGTGTCAAAAGCTTTCCTGAAATCCAAATATATGATATCAAAATTATTTTTTGCATCCAGTTCCTTTGTAACCACATCATAATATCCTATCAAATTTGTCAGACAAGACTTTCCCTTAACAAACTCATGCTGTGTCTGAATTATTGCTGCAGTCTTGTCTAGATGATCCTGCAATGCATCTTTAGTCACTGGATCAAATCGGTTGGTAACTCTAGGATAGGAGTTGCCAACCCATGGCATGCATGCCCAAAGCGGCACATTTACAAATTTTTGGGCACATGGAATTCAGAGTGCCCCAAAAAAATTTCAAACTTCATACAGTGATTTGTTTGAAGTCGGAGTGGTAAGATGTACTGACAAAATTGGGAAATGAAATTAAGAAAAAAAATTCATATTTCACACATTTATTCAGAACATAAGTTATTGGTAAAGTTATATGTGAGATGTATTATCCATATTCAGTATTTAGTATAGCTTCCATTGTCAATTACAGTTTGTATGCGGCGTGGAGATTATTCTTCATTAATTCCCATAAATATTTTAATTGCTATTTGCCCTTTACTGGCTGTTTAGAATGTTAGCTCAACCAGCAAAAGAAACAAAAACGTTCAAATGAAGAGGGGAGTAGCAGAAACGTTCAAGAATCTTGGAGTGAAAGATTTGGTATGATTAAGAAGGATAATAAAGCATTTTGTGTTCTGAAACGTGAGGGTAGTTTTAAAAATATTTAGCCAATTTTGGCATGCACCTTTAATAAGGTTCATCACCCCTGCTCTAGGAGGTATTCAAACCAGTTGTACATTTTTGCTACCTTGACTCTGTCAGATAGTGACTGGAAGGAGTTCAAGTAGTATGTATGTGGAAGTCATTGTCAAGCCCACATTATGTCAAGGAGCTGGATATATTCTTGTGTGTGCCATATCCAAAAGTTTCATTACTTCATACTTCCTCCCTACACCTTTTCTGTACTACTGAATAAATCATAAATAGTCAAACTAATAGAAGAAAGTTATCTGTGAAAAGACTCCCAAACACTTTCTTGTTCAGTTCACAAATATGTGGTCTCAGTTCCAATCTCATTTCCACTTAGTCTGCCAAATTCCACTTACTTTTTCTCACAGAATCCCAGTTATCAGTTGATTCAGCCACTGCTCATCTCAGTTGGCCTAATTATTCACCGTATGATTCCTTTTCACTTCAAAGGTAGTGTACTTGTGTGTATTTCTGCTCTTATATTCCTTATCAAAGATTTAATAATTTTGAATCTCATCTTTTAGATCTTTTCCAGCTTAAAATCTCTGTACCCCATTCTGAAAAATTCATCCTGCCTCTATCGATCAGCCAATTCCACTAATCACTTGGAACTCTTTGCTTCCTTTCTTTGAAGCTTGACTTTCTCCATTGCAACTTTCCTAACAGTGAGGTAAATTTCCTTGGTGATTTTAATAGTTACAACTCTGGTTGAGATTCTGAGGCTTTTGTAGTTACTAATGGTCTCACGCAGATTGTTCGTTTACCTACCAGAATACTAGACAATCCTAATCACAGCCAACACCCTTGATCATTTTCTCACGAACAACCCTTTCAAGTACGCAGTCGAGGTGAGTGATCCTCTAGGCACCTCAGCTTATAACTTTGATGGTCTCTTCTCCAGTGGAGCCATTTTCGATGGCCATTCTAAGCCTCATGTTGTTTGACATTACAAGAATGCAAAATGGGATGGGCTGTGAGATTTCTGTTCCTTTCCTTGGTTGGATTACTCTTTTAAATCTTCTGATGTCACTGTTTGCTCAGATCATGTTAGTGAAATTATTCTTGTAGGGATGAAATCCTTTATTCCACATCCCACTAAAATCTCGTTCTTTATCTAAACCTGGTTTTCCAATAAATCTAAGGCTGTTCAATATGAGAATGTTGCATATTGGAATTGGTTTGCATCCAAATCTCCAGGTTCTGCACACAAGAATTATAAAGCAATTATTAATCAGTCCAAACTAGATTTTGAAGACTCTGTGAGTAGAAAACTTCCATCTTGTCTAATGGTAATCGAGCATTCTGGTCTCTTGCCAAAGCTGTTAGCTACAACTTTTGCCCATCTCTATTCTCACATTTGTCAAAACTGGATGGTTCCATTGCCATCTTAGCTAAAGATAAAGCTAACCTACTAGCATCTTACTTTTCTTCTAACTTGTGTATTGATGAACTTGGTAAACCATCTTCTACCATTCCTAGTACACTCCATTTAGTGCCTCCCTCCTGTGGTATTCCATTAAAAGGATATCAGAAGAATTTTGAACAGTCTTGATGCCTAGAGAGCACCAGGTCCTGATGGTATTTCTCCATTTGTTCTCAAAATCCATGCTTTTGAGCTTACTCCTGTTCTGTGTTACTGTTTTACACTTTCTTATTCCGCTGGTGTTTTTTGTTTTTTTCCTTCGTGGAAATTTTCTTATATCCAGCCAGTTCCTAGAAAGGGAAACAAATTCCTTCCATTCAATTTTCATCTCATTGCACTCGTTCTAAAGTAATGGAGATATCCATTAACTGCCAAATCCGAAGCTTGAAACATTTATCTGATCAACTTTTCACCAAACTTTTCCACTGAATTTGTCCCCAGATTGGGCAAATTCAGCGGAAAAGTTATGTAAAACTTAAGCAGTTGGTCTTGACACTTCAAAGGCTTTTCATTGCGTTTAGCATAAAGGTCTTCTAAATAAGCCTCCATGAATCTTCTTATGTATTGCCGACTGTTTTTTGTAATTGAGTATCCAGTTTTCTTTGTCTCTGCTTCTGGATGATCATAGTTAGCTTTCTGTCTTTTAACTTCTCAACTAATGCTTGTGTTCCACAAAGTTTAGTTCTTTCTCGCACTCATTTGGTTTTACCAATGCTTGCCATGCCATACTGATTCAATTTAATTATCTACTATATATGCTTGTCTTGAATCTACAGGTTATCCAAAAAGTCTGGAACCATAGGATTGGTTAAAAATAATATAAATTAAAACTCATTTTCTGTTCTTCTGCTGCAGAGTATCCATAAACAGAAAAAATCTTGTAAGTATAGAACAAATTTTGTAAAATAAAGTATTTCCCTTGTGGTTCCAGATACTATTTTCTGACACCCTGTATGTGCACATGCAGGGTGTCAGAAAAAAGGTATTCAAAGCATAACATTTCTACTTTGTCACATCTGGTCTACCCTTACATATGTATTTACCACATTAAAATTCTGCATTCAGTTTATCAGAATGACACATTTTCTTGATATTTCTATTGAATAGTCATGTCAGCATTTGTTGACATAACCAGCATCTAAAATTCCTTTATTGTGCTTTTTCTACTCTAAAATCTCTTCTCTTGGTTTTCCAATAAATGTGATAAGGATTCAAGATAAGAATGTAGCGTATCACAATTTTAACATATCTGAGTCTCCAGCAAGATAAGAATGTAGCGTATCACAATTTTAACATATCTGAGTCTCCAGCAAGATAAGAATGTAGCGTATCACAATTTTATCATATCTGAGTCTCCAGCTTAATTTTCTACCTACACTAAAATTCACAACAATTGTAAAACAGTTATTAATCAATACAAACTCTGTTTTGAATAGGCTAAGAGCAAAAGACTTCTTTCTTGTCCAAATGATAGTGCATTTTGATCTCTTGCTAAAGCTATTGATTGCAACTTGCAACTTCTACTTCTGTTGCATTCTCAGTTAAAGATAAAGCAAACTTACTAGCATCTGCTTTTCTTGACTCTTGTATCAAAGATCTTTGTAAACCACCTCCTACCATACCCAGTATATTCCACTCAGTGCCTCCCATGGCCTTCCTACAGAAAGATATTAGGTGAATTCTGAACAACCTTGATGTCAAGAAAGTTCCAGGTTCTGATGGCATTTCTCACTTTTTCTTGAAACCTGTGCTTCTGAGTTTTCTCATTTCTGTGTTTCAATTTTTAAATTTCTTACTCAGGTCCCTTCTTGCTTGAAAATTTGCTCATATCCAGCCATTTCCTAAAAAAGGGGGCCAATTCCCTCTTGTCCAGTTATCACTGCATTTACTTACCTCAGCTCTTTCTAAAGTAATGGAGAAATCAATCAACTGCAAATTCTTAAACTCTCTTGAAACTTTCAATCTGATCAATGATTACCAGTGTGGATTCCATCAGGGTCAATCCACTGTTGATATATTGCTTATGTTACTCATCTTTGGACAAATTCAATGGAGAAGTCTGAAATTCAAGCCATTTATCTCAACATTTCTAAGGCTTTAACTGTTGGCATAAAGATCTAAAACTCCCATCTTATGGATTGGCAACTTTTTTTTTTTTTTTGTTTTGTAAATTGGTCTCTTTCAGTCTTTTAACTTCCTCACTGATGCTGTTGCTTCCCACAGTTCAGTTCTTGCTCTCACTCTTTTCCTTTTGTAAATAACTGGAAATCTTGTTCGTAGTTTCATTGATGATTGAACTCTACATTCCATCTTCTATTTTGAGAAAGCTTGCCTTTGCACAAATAGTCTTAACTTCTTAAATATCTACCATCAATTCCATAAATGCAAATTTACGGGTAATTAAGACTTCGGGACCAAGAAGACTTGTTAACTTCAGTCCTTCAAAAACTGAGGTCTGTTTTTTTTTTTTTTTTTTTTCCCACATAAAAAAAAAAAAAAAGAAAATTTACTGCTCCTGTTCTCATCTGTTACAACACTCAGATTTCTAGCAGTTCATATCTCTAATAGGGCTTACCCTGACTTATTTATCACTCTTTCTAAAACTCATCATAAATAGTGTTATTTATTGTTATTATTAATATATATATATATATATATATATTTTTTTTTTTTTTTTTTTGAAGGAAACTTATTACAGCTGTATTCCCACATTTTATTTAACTGCAAACTGAATCCTGTATACATACTTGCTGCAGGATTTTTTTTTTTTTTTTAAATTCTGGCAAACTCATTCTGGAAATATTATTGCTCTGCTGAGTGATGCACACAAGTGGACCTGCATTGGACAGTCTAAATAAGTTGGTAAATGTTCTTTACCACCAGTGGTGAGCATATTAAAAACATTGTACTTTGTCCTATATGAGTAATCCTTGGCCATTACAAGTCTAATTAGTATTACTATAATGACCCTGACTTTCATTGAAAATCTCATTGACCTATGAAAATGTGTGTTCCCCTTGAAAGTGATGGATGCAGGCACTTATTAAAGTGTCTGCATCTGTAATAGAGAATGTCTGTTTTGGAGAGGTCGTTACCATATAATTTCTAATACCTCTGGCTGAGATCCAAGCTTGAGTGCATAATGGGGGAGTTGTCCCTTTTAGAGAAGTGTCTATTTAGGGAGGTTTTACTGTTTAATTAACTACAGAGATAGACATCTAAATATTTGTGCAATTGTAATAGCTTATATTAGCGCTTAAAGTTGGTTCAGATAAGATGAAATATAATAATTATTGGAAAGTTTCATCTCTAATATATTTTCTAGATTTTAAAGTTGAACGATATTGTGAGCTTTATATTTTTGTACACTATTGTATACTCTGGCCATATTGTTAAGTGTTTAGAGAGAGAGAGAGAGAGAGAGAGAGATTATATTTTTTGTACACTATTGTATACTCTGGCCATATTGTTAAGTGTTTAGAGAGAGAGAGAGAGAGAGAGAGAGAGAGAGAGAGAGAGAGAGAGAGAGAGAGAGAGAGAGAGATTATGGTGTTGCAGTTTAGAATAACTTTTTATGTTGGTTTGACTCTGCATTTAAAAAGGAGTTTCTTGGTTAAATTCCCATTTGCAACTGACATTGACTAACTAAAGCTTTTGATATTGTTCCACATGAACAACATATGTACAAATTGGAGCATTGCCATTAAGGACAAGTTATTGCTATGGATAGTTGAGTAGCAGGAGATGGTGTTTAGATGGCCACTGCTTTCATTGACTATTGTGATTAGTCAATGAAAAGATTTTCTGTTTACAGCATCAGCAAAAAAAAAAAAAAAAAACCGTATCACCTGTCCAACCCCCCTCTAATAATTTGTTTAGTTCATCATTAAATTTATTCAGACTACTCACTTCCACAACACAAAATTCAAATTTCAACATCAACTTTCTGCATATCTGTCCAGCAACCATACTTTCTCAATTTAAATTTTTTCTGAGCAAGAGGAAGGATTAATCGGTATTTAGCTTATTGAATCCATTCAAAGCCTTAAACACCTCATTCAGATCTCCTCTTAGTTTCCCAATGCTGTTTGTAGAACTGAAGCTATTTTTGGTAAGAGTACACTTTTGTTTCCCTTACTAATCTCGTTGCCCTTCTTTGCATCCATTCCAGCCGAGGCTTTCAGACCCGTATGCAGTACTCAAGATATGCCATAGCCATTGCCTTATACAGTGGGATGGTTGCCTCCTTTTACCTGCTTGCAAAGTTTCTGTATATCATTGACAAAACCCCATGAAATATCCTATCTATCTGTCTGCACTGTTTTGAGAACAAGTCTAATTAGTATTACTATAATGACCCTGACTTTCATTGAAAATCTCATTGACCTATGAAAATGTGTGTGTCCCTTGAAAGTGATGGATGCAGGCACTTATTAAAGTGTCTGCATCTTTATGCGCAATCTCATGTGCAATCACCCCCAAGCCTTTTTCATTCTTCACTACCCTGAGTGTGGTATCACACAGTTGGTATGTTATTGTTACAGCTAGCCATATGTAGTACCTTTTTTGTTTGTCAGTCATAAACTTCATTAAACTTCTCATCCCATCTGCATAATTTTCTACATCTTGGGTACAGTAGCCTATTCCAATTACTGTCATTAACCACCCTGCCAACCTTTTATCATTAGATATTAAGCCTTTTATGCCCTCATTAATAAATAATGAAATGAAACAACAGTAGACCCAGCATTGAACTCTGGGGACGACTCCACTAATAACATTCTTCCAAGAAGAGCAATGCCCATTGATAACTACTCTAATCTCATTCAGCCATCTCTTTATCAGCAGCAGCAATTTGCCCCTAATGCCACAATTGTACAGTTTGTATAGCAGTCTTTTATGTGGAACAGTAACAGTGGAACACTAACCAAAATCTAAATATAATGTCAAAATTATTTTTTTCATCTACTTCCTTTGTTTCTGTGTCATAGTATCCAATCATATTGGTCAAGGTTAACCCTTAACAAAACTGCTGTTTGCCATATAACTGCTTTCCTGTTAAGGTAATCCTATATTAATTCTCTAATTAGTGACTACATTATGTTCTCTCAAAGAAAATTAAGCTTACACTTCTATAATTACCACACTTCACCCTTTGATCCTCCCCACCTTTGTTAATTGGGGATACATTTACACATCTTCAGTTCACAGGCACCTTACCTGAATCCTGGAATGCTCTAATAATTACAACCAAAGGTTTATTGACTTTGCTGCTTCTGTTATTATAATTAGACAGATCTCATCAGCTTTCATAGTTTCTCTTTCACTTTCCTGTCAGTTATCATAAAATCATTTAGCCCACTGTAATTTCTTTTGCTTTTCTTGCATCAAATGGTGCACTATGGCCATAGTTGCCGATGTGCCTAATAAATCCCTACTACAACAACAACAATCTTGCATAATTTGCTACTAATAATACTAATGTGATATACTTCTTACATCCCCATCCCAAAAAAAATTTCCCATGTGTAAATGTAGATGTGAAAATATCTGTTCAGTTTTGCCTACAACCTGAGCAGGATTATCAACAGTTATATCATTCATATCTAGCAGACTAATGTGATTTGTCCTTTTTTTTTTTTTTTTTTTTTTTACATCATTTGCATAAAAAAGTTACTTTTCTGGCATCTTGTAGTTTGTTACTGCAAGATATCACGAATTTCTTGTAATCTGCCTTAGCTTGCCTAACCCACTTTGTGCCTTTGTTGCAGGTTAATTTATGCTTACTGTAGGTTTCTGTATCTTCTCATAATTAATGAGTATTCTATGCATTTTTATTCTCTCCACTAGTGTTATCAGCTTATCTGACATCCATTTAAGTCTAATCCTTGAATAATATCTCTTATTTAGAATTTGTTTTTGGTAACATCATCAGCTGTTCTCACTGAACACATTATAAAAACTGTCTGAGGCCACTTTAGTCACTTTTATGAAAGCAAAAGCCCTTCTCTTTGCACTGTATGGTAGTTACATCTTTTAGTAAATCCCACATCAGTATATTGTGATCACTGCACCTTGTGGTATCGTTAGCTACAGATTCTTAATGTATGAAGAGTCACTGCTGATAACATTCTGCTGCTGAGAATATTTTTACACCTGATAGTAATAGAGGCATGTGATGCAAGAAAACAAGCATGGAGCTTATGTAGCATCAGCCAAAAAAAAAAAAAAATTCACACAACCATTCCCTCTAAAAGTTCGTTTAGTTCCTCCTTGAATTTATTTAAGCTATCAACTTCCACAACAACAGATGGAAGTTTGTTCCAGCAATCAACTACCCACTGGCTAAAGGAAAATTTCCACACATACATTCTACAACTGTCTTTCCTCAATTTGAACTTATCTTAAGCCTCTCAGAATGAGCCTGCTGCCTCATTTAATATAATTGGATAGATCCCATCTGCCTCAGGAGCCTTTCTTATGTTTAACTTCAACAATTTCTCCTCCACTTTGCTCTCAGTTATTACAAAATCATTAAGCACCCTGTTACAGTTTCATAAACTTCTGGCATTTTCCTCCCTTAATAACTCCCCATGTGTTAATGTAGATGCGAAATACTCATTCGGTTTGTTATCTATCTCAGCAGCATCATCAACAGTCAAACCATTGATAATTGATATCAAGTGGACCAATCTGATTCACCCCCTTCCTTTTAGAGTTTATATAAGTAAAGCAGTCCTTGCTATTTTTCTTAGCATCCTTTGCCAAAGATTTCTCGTAATCTGCCTTTGCTTGCTTAATCTCCTTGGTGACTTGATTACAGACTAGCTTATCTGCCTTAGGCTTCTGTGTCGCCTGATAATTTATATGTATCCCATGCATCTTTCTTCTCTGCCACGAGTCTCATTAATTCATTTGACAACCATTTAGGCCTAACCCTTGAATAATATTTCTTAATCAGTATGAAAACCTAGTAGCTTCCACGATTAATTCCTTGAATGCTTCCCACTTAAAATTTGTTGTTGGTAACATCATCTAGAATTTGCTGTTGGTAACATCATCAGTTGGTCCCACTGTACAGAATTTAAAAACTGTCTGAGACCACTGTAGTCACCTTTATGGAAGCAAAAACCCTTCCCTTTACACCTGATGGTTATTATATTTTTTAAGTAAATCCCACATCAGTACACTGATCACTGCCACCTAGCAGTTCCTTTATCAGCAAGTTCTTAATGCACGAATAATCACTGCTGATAACCAGATCAAGAGTATTACACTCTCTGGTTGCCTCTTGAACATGCCGCTGCTGCAGAAAACAGTCGTCCAATAAATCCACAAAAGTCTTGCTAGTGTGCGAGTGACCAACCCACAAGTTTCAGTCAGTATCTGGGAAGTTGAAATCCCTCATTATAAGACATTCTGATTTACTAGCCCACTCTATTTCTCTGTACAATTGTTTGTTGTACTCATTCGAGTCATTAGGACTATAACACACTCCTACTCTTATTTTTGCTTTCCCAGTGCTTATGTCACACCAAACTGACTCAACATTGCACTGGCCATCTATGTCAACTGGATGCACTTCCTTAGATTATATTTTTCTTAATTAACAGGATAACCCATCCTCTCTTCCTATCCTTTCTGTGCACATCGTCTTCCGCAAATTCCAATTCTGCATTCCTAATATCTGTGTGACACCACGTCTCTGATATCCTAACAATATACACCTTTAATGTTTTGACCAGTATATAACCCTTGATGAAGGGATATATAAATTTTAATGTTTGCTGATGATACAAAGGTGAGTAGAATGGTTAATAAAGTAATCAGGGTGTGCTACTCCAAGACAGGGGTAAATTAAAGTGATGGTCTGAAAAGTAGCAATTGGTTCAACATTGTAAATGCAGGGTATTGTATTTTAGTAGCAATAATCTCAGGTTATTGCTACCAGACATTCTCCACTATGTTAAATGTGGTGGTAGTACCACACTTAAGGTAATGGAGAATGTAAAAAGAGCTGGCATTAATTTTGCAGTGCATCATGAAGCTATGTGAGAGTGTACACAGGCTACTAGAATAATTCATGGGATAATTATAAACAAGAATTTTGCCAGTAGGACAGAGAGCAATTATCTCATTGTGTAAGGCAGTGGTTAGACAGCATCTTGAGTACTGCATACAGGCTTGGAAGCCTCATTTTAGGAAGGCTGTAGATCTGTTAGAATGGGTGCAGAGAAGAACAACAAGATCTGTCAGGGACAAAGAAGGGTACTTGTACCAAGAAAGACTTGAGTTCTGTAAATTGCAGCACCTGGAAACTAGGTACGGCTGATTGAAGTGTTTAATGCTGTAAATGGTTTGAGTGAACTAAATGCTTATGGGGCATCCTTACTCTTTCTTGGATATCACACAAGCAACATAAATTTAAATTGGAATAGTATGGATGTATAAAAATTTTCTTTCAATTCAAAAGTAATTGTTGGAACCAGCTTCCATTAAGTTGGTAGTTCAAATTAATTTAAAGAATTGGATAAATTATTAGAAGGAATGGTCAAATGAAGTGGGTAGTTCCCCCCCCCCCCCACCAGGCTGATGCCCTATAAGTTTGTTTTCTTGCATCATTCTGCCACAACTAATACTAATTCACTTGCCAAAAAAAAAAAATAAAATAAATATATTTAAAACTTGAAATTGCTTGTAGAAAGTTCTTTCTGATAGTAGAGAGATTCAAATCTAGGCTAGATTGTTCTTTTAAATGGCAAGTTGTTGAAGATAAATATTTGTCACATTTTTGGGCTGTGTGAAAACTAAGACAATTCAGTGGAGGTTGAAAGAAATAGTTCATTTTACTTTTGCCCTTTATTTGACAGTTTTGGTTTCTGATGCTCTGTTGTAGTATTACAGTTTCTCTATTTTATTTTAAAATTATATCGAGTTCTGTTTATAATTTTATTTTATGAAATTAATCTAACTGTACAGAATTCTACATATTTTAAAGTTCACAATGCAAATGTCTTAAACTAGTATGTTTGCTGAGCTGTTTAGACTGTTTTGTTAGAATTTCAGGCTTACCTTTGCCATCTAACTTAAGTTCTCATCTCTTTTCATGTTCATTTTGTTAATGAATTAACATTTTCAGCTTTATAAATGTGAAAAAGTGGATACACATATATTTACTGTAATTGGGTTCTCTAATGGGAAAAGAAGTTATTCATATGATTATAAGTGGTTTATATTAGTTTAGAATAGTATTTTATAAAGAAGTTTCTTTTGAAGTAGTCAAAAACGTGCATTCAACATAACAGATGAGACATTGAAATACCTAATGTATTCATTCTGGAAAATTTACTTCTTGATATAAAGAAATGAAAGTAGACCATATCATATGAAGTGAAAGTACAGGTATTTTGCAAGTTTATTTTTTTTTCATGTTTATAAAAGAAGGTATCTGGATTGCTCTCATATCTCATCTTGTAGATAAAATTGTAAACTTGCCTTGAACCTTTTCCGTGTTTGTAGGAGCAAATGACCCAGTGAAACTAATATTTAGTTTCTTATACATATGCTTCTTATTAACTAACATTGAATAAGAATTTTGGTTGAATACAAATTAGGTGATTTCTATAATAAAATTCTAAATTTTATAATTGTTATAATCTTATTATTATTTTTTATTTTATGCTTAAATTATGAAAGTGGGTTCTTGTTTGCAATATGCCATTAAACTTTTAATATATCTAATGAGCTGTGGAATTTTTATCATTCATATTGCATTTCGAAATGTATTTTCAAACTTTTTGGTTAGATAAACAAATGTGTTCCAGATATTGGATATTTTCAAGTTTGTTGGAGCAAATGACCCATTGAAACTAATATTTAGTTTAACTAAGTTAACATTGATAAAGATTGAGTATGTCATTCAGGCAGTTTTGTACAATGTGATTAAGTGAAATTAAAAAGTTTAAAATTAAAAAGATGAAATTAAAATGTCTATAAAAAAACTTGCTGGACTTTTTTTTTTTTTTTTTCAGCTGATTTGAAAATTTGCACAAATTAGCAATTTATGCAAATTTTACACTTCTGTTCGCTCCATTACATTGACATTACTATAAATAAAAGCTCTCATTCTATTCCCACACATTTTTTTTTTTTTTATGTTAAATAGTGCTAATGGTCACAGGACAGGAAACTTATCCAATTTCTAGTGAACATTCATTGTGAGATGGTGGAAAGAGGTAGACATAATAAATCAACATGTAAAGTACTAGGGTTTGTGATTTAATAGAATAGTTTAATTTCCTGTGAAATGGCAGAATATGAAGTTGTTTCATGAATCCTCTGCTTTTTTTTTTCCAGTCAATAAGTGATCTTTATTACAAATATCTATTCACTTTGTCAGTGTTGGAAGTTATCCATATGCATTTTAGATAGTTGAAAGTCAACTCTAGACTAAGTTTTTCTCTTTATCTTGGAACAAATAAATAGTTTTTACTAAGGTAATTTTCAAAACAAGTAGCTCAGTTCTTAAGTCAAAAGTAGCTGCACACATTTGATGCCTTAACTTTTTATTATGTTTATACAAGAATATTGTACTGGGAGAAAATTAGTAAATATTCCCAAGTTGTAATTGGAGTAACAGTTATGACACTTTTATGTGATTTCCAGCAGTAATGCAATACACATTCAAACAGTAATCAACCTGTTGTTGGCCCAGATGTAACCTGTATAGTGTTATTGTATCAATATCTGTGGTGATCCTTCTCTACCAGATAATTACATCAGTTGGCAAGTGGGGTGGAGAAGTGCTTGAAATCTGGCCCTTAATATAACTCCACAAAAAAGAAGTCTAGTGGTGTGAAGTGAGGTGCCACAGTATTGGACCTACTTGTCCTACCCACTGATCTGGAAAGTAGAGATCCAAACAGCCTCAAACTCCTTTATGGAAGATTAGGAGTGTATGGAATCTTGTTGGAAGGACACATTGTTGCTAGGATCCTCCTGACCAATTTGCAGCATCAGATAATTCTATAGCATGACTTGATACTTGGGACCAGTGATTATTCTCTCTATGAACTGCAGGCTGTGTGCCTTTCTGTAACTTGCAGCACAAAACACATTAACTTTTGAACTATCATGGACACGTTCCAAAACTGTTTGGTTTTACACTTCCTCTGCTCCCAAACTTTGTGTGTTTACCTTCTGTGACATGGAATGCATACTTGTCAACAAACAATGTTTGATGTCTGACCTTGTCAGCCATAATGACTTGTTTCATCTGTAACTTGTATAGTTTTAAATGTGACCACTTATGCAATACTTCACACAGTTTTTTTTTGACCACTTATGTAACACTTCACACAGTTTTTGTGCTACACCAAGTTTTGTGCTGCTCCCATAAGTTGATTTTTGTATACATTGGATGAAACTCCTTACTTTTTTAACAGTTTCCTCACTTACAGTAGGCATTCTGTAAGTAGACCAGAAGGCCTACTGGTCTACTTACTGACCTTGGATAAAATTGTAAAAAATAAAATTTCTCAGAGTATCTGGTAGCTGCAAAAGTTTTATGCTAGTTTCAGATCGAATGTCTACAGGATGGAGTTTTGCCGAACCTTTTACTAAATTTCCAATTAACTTAATGTTGTTGACTTTATTTCTTCCCTCCAAAAAAATGCATTGTGCTCTGGTATCATTGTATGTCTCGGTTTCTGTTTACACCACACTGCCACTGCAGGTGGCTGCTTCAGCAGTCATTAAAAAATGAGCATGACAATTCCGACTTTAATTCTATCTGTTTTTACCACTGTCAGTGCATGTGGCTGTAGTGAGCACATTTATAGACTTTTAAAATTAAAAAGCTACTTTTGACTTACCAGTTATAAGTAAGAACAAATTCCAGTATATATGCCTCTAATAGAACATTACTTGCTGTATGCTATAATTAGCCTCAGTTCAGCAAAGAATGGGATCCTGTAGTTCATAGGTATTTAGAGTATTCCTAATTCATTCCTCGTGAAGAATAATGGAAAATTCATTAGTACATTTTTAGTTGTTGTTTCCTTCCATTTACTGCCCTGTTTAAACGTACCCATGAATGTTTGTAAAGTTTGTATCTGAACTTTCTACATCTAGAAAAGCAAGTTGATGTTGCTGTACCTGAAGCACACTGAACTATGGCTTACTGTAGTCTAATACTGTTGTTCTATGAATATTTCACTCATGAAAAAAGTTGTACAACAGGAAGGTTGTGTTAGAGAAGTGTGTTGGAAATGCATAGCACTGGTGTTAGAGGCAGCACTAGAGACTGTCCTCAGGAGTCACCATGTGATTGCATTTAGTCATTTCAACAAGGCCATAAAGTAAAATAAGTATGCTTGTGTTCCAATTTAATTTAAAAGAAAAGCCTTCCAAATGAATTCAGAACTCTTCCTATATACACTCTGATTTCAAATATTCACTACTGGCTCCTTAGGCTGTGGACAGCACATCGGAACTCAAGCTCCTCCTTCATTAGAGCGAATCCAGAATACCACCACTGAACAGTTACTGATCACTGCTAGAGCATTTTCATATATGAGGGGCATTTGAAAAGTTTGTAGCCTGAATGTGAAGGGTTTATTTGAGGAGTCTGGTAACGTTACTTTTCAACCTGTCCCTTTTGAGTTCAATAACTTTTGCCACTGATGCTGCAATATGTTGATTCCAGCTGCAAAGAAAGTTTTTCTTGCTGTCAGTGGAAAAATAATATATTATATTAATAAATAATATAATATAATAAATAATACCTGGATGCTAGCCAGGTATTTTTGAAAATCAGGAAATAGGTGATGGTCCAAGTTTTTAAAGCCACATTCATTCAGTGCTGTCATGGCAATGATAGACTTGTAAGCAGGTGCATTATCCATGGAACAAGCCTCCTTTATTGAGTTTTCCTTGTCATTTGTCTTTTTTTTTTCTCGCCAATGCCTCATAAGGTCTATGCAGTATACCTTTGTGACTGTCTGGCTTTTCTGAAGGCAGTCCATAGCAACACTCCCCAACAAACTGACTGATGCCATCACCTCCAGCAGAAGGAATCAACTTGGCTTTCTTTTGAGGGCGAGAAGAGCTGTGTTTCCTCTGTGTGGGTCCTTTGTCTCTGGCTGAAAGTGATAGACCCATGTCTCATGATGGTAACAAATCTTGCAAGGAAGTTTGCTTGATCTACTTGGAAACAATGCAAATGTTCATTTGACAACTGTGCATTTTTGATCTGCTGTCACCAACTTTGGTACTTGTTGTGCTGACACTTTTTTCATAGCAAGAATCTCTGTAATGTGATACACACATTCAGATGAGATGCCCAAGGCACTGGCAACGTATCAAACTGTCATTCATCGATCACTCGTTACCAGATCATTCACACTGTTAATTTCTGGAGTGATGGGCATTGCAGGTCTTCCACAGCATGGGTCATCTTCCAAACTTTCCTTTGTTTAAATTCTTCTGCTCACTTCTTAACCATGGAATAGGAAAGGCATCCTCTTTCAGTGTTGTAACCATATCCTCATAAATTTCCTTTGATGTTAGTCCCTTTTCCCCCAAATATTGGATGACTGCACAGTGACTGATTTTGTCCTGCCCTCATTCACACAGCTTTGACTTTGGGATCCGTAATTAAAAAAAGACTGTACCACTACCCTTATATACTAAGGCCACAAACTTTTCAAATGCCCTGCATAGAAAACAGATTTAATCCTGCAGGGTAGAGATAGAAAGTTGCTGTTACTCCCAGATAACCAAGTTATCAGTCACAACTGATTATAAAACACAGTATGCTTAATCCCTTCTTCAGGACTAGAGTATCCTGGTTGGCTCGCCAATTGTGGGGGTGGGACTTGTTTATTGTGGGGGGTGTGTGGTATTATTGTTTTTTTTGGTTGCCCTAATTTTCTTTATATTTCAATTATTGTAATTTATCCCCTTTTTTATATGTATATCCCCGTAGTCCAATTCTCCCACTTAGCATCTGACTTGTTTGTTCTCAGAAGATTACCTGACTCGTAGGGGACCTTAATTATTTTAAATATTTCTCCACAGGATTGGCTGAGTTTAGAAATGACAGACACACACACAAGAATGTAGAATATACAAATTTGTTTTTTATTGTCATATTATATATAAGAAAATTACAATAACCTTTAACAGAATACAGTATTTAGTTTGACACTTGTTATTTTACTAATTTTTAAATGTGTATATATCTTGTAATTTACAGTCAACCTTGTTATCAAAAGAACTACTAAATCCAAATACTTATATATATCTACATATATATCACTGTGTCTCTTCATGTTGCTCTACAAAGATTTCAGTAGGTCCGGGCATTTATTACCCCTCACAACGCACAATCTGTCTCTTTGCTCCTTAACAGTCCATGTAAGTCAATAAACCACCATCAGCCAATGAACAGACAAAATATAATTTCATAAGTGCTCGTTTCCCAACTTATTAGGAAATACATATATATTCATTCCAGAATCCTTACTTGCAAACATGTCAACAGTCAACAATATCCAACCAATTTACTTAGTTACCTTTCCGTTCAATTAATCCACTATTTCACAATTAGGGCTAGATGCTCATTTAATTGTTTACCTGTTTAATCATTTTCTACCCCAAATAAGTCATACTCACAGCAATTTAACATTCACAATAATTCAAGGACAAAATTTTTACTTCCTACTACAGATTAACTTACTCTTAAATTGCATTACTCTGATCTCTATACTAAATTGAATTATCACTCCTTAAGTATTACACTCGTTCAAATATATATGTATATATATTTAGTACTTTGACATTCTCTCTTAAAGCTTATAGCGTCCTCCTAGTGTCCTTTTCATTATTAAATTAGTTCCCCTTTTTTTTCAAATTATATTCTCAGTACTTATTCTAACACTTACGCAATGGTCTGGTATTCCTCCCTGCTCGGTCTCTCTTCCTATCTGCTCGGGTTGAGGACTGGAAAGCGAAAGGTTGCTCATCCGGGGAACACAGTAATCTATCCTGGGTTTCTCTACCGGGTACTGCACGGCTGAAGATAATACCGGATCTTATCTCCTTTCTTCCTCCATCTGCGTTGCGTCCGAGGACTGGGATACCTTCCGGGTCGACTAGTCACTCAACTGCTCAATCGAGAAATTTGCCTCTAGGGCGTTTCACCATTCTTCCTCCATAGACTGCATTAACTTCTTCAAGGGAAAGATACTTCCGACTCTAGACTTTCACAAAATAAATTCTTATAATCAATTCTCCCACTACAGCTTCCATCTCCCCAGGACTGCTTCCACCACAAAAACTCCTCTCCGAATGATCAGTATCAATTTTTTTTTCCCTTCTCTCCTTTCTCTCAAATTTCCCACCGCTTTCTTCCTGGCCAATCGTTGACTTCCCTATCCTTTCCTTCGTGATCCTATTCGTCTCCCTTCATTTCCGTGGGCGTGCTTTCTTTTTCCTAGTGTGACCGAACTTCCGATAATCTGGAAAATACTGGTAATTTCTAGAAATTAAACGTAAGTTCCGGTCAGCTAAGAGAGTTTCAGGCTTTCTTTGTGACCTCACCCCCATATCCATTTCTAGTCGCCCACACCTGCTAGAGGTCGAACCGTGAAATCTATAATAGGGCCACTTCCGCACTCAGTGCCCTTTCTATAGTGTATATGCTCCTGTCTTAATGGGGATTTGTCATGGTACATTACTTTCACTGACTCGTCAAAGAACTTCCATACAAACAAGCTACAACTACACAAGGAGTGACTGGAAGGTATTTTTGAATTCCAGTGTTTCTTAATCCATGTTGTTTGTACCAGAAAACCACTATTCGTACTACAGTTAACATTCTCATAATATTTAACAATTTTTATTAATTAATGTAAGGACGGGTCCTTACATAGCATTCCTCTTCCCCTAAAAAATTTATATTCCATATATAAATTTTTTTTTCTTTTCTGTCCTCAGACGGATATGACCTTATCCCAGATCCACTTTATCGACAGCCAATCTCCTCTAATTGCCTTTCTATATTTTCTAATTACACTTATATACCAGACATTACTTACTTAAACTTATATTAAGCTTCATTAACTACTCCCATCCCATATTTTCGTCGTATACTGCTCCTAGATACATTTGCTGCATCCTGTTTATTTCCTTCAGTTTGTGTGCCTTCTCCTCACTGGAAGCTTCAGTTCTGTAATTTCCTAATCCTTTGATTCCTTTAATTTCTGTTGCTCCATTTAATTTGCGATCCTTCTCATCACAGCCATTCTCTCCCCCTTCATGTGTTTTCTCTCCCGAATGTAAACCGACCCTTTCTCTCGTTTCCAAAATTCCTACGTGTAACACCCTCCCCTTCTCTTGGCACTTTCCCTCATTATTCCTATTTGTTTTGGTGTTCTTATTTAATTCCCATTTGTTTTGTGTAACCAGAACTTTATTATCTGTGCTTGCCTTACACCCTTCTAATTCTTCCCCACTAGCTTCCTTTGGAGTTTCCCCTTTCTCTGGCTCATACTGGGCTCTGACGCCTGCCTTTCGCCTCCTGTCTACCTTTGGACTCGCCTGGGTATTACTGCCGAAGGTAATGCGGCCATTTCTCACATCTATCTTGGCTCTTAACTTCCTTAGGAGGTCCGTGCCTAGTATTGCGTCGTGTCGACGACTGTTTATTCTGTTCGCCACAAAATATGAATGGGCCACCAAGTTATCACACCCCTGTATTCTTACCTTGTCTCTGACAATATAATCGGTGTGAATTTCATCAGCACCTACCCCCTCCACAAGGAAATCGCGGCAACATCTTATATCTCCCTTATTCGGCCTTTTGCAGTATCTAATGAGGTAGTCCCACATTAAAATAGACCTCGAGGCTCCTGTGTCCACCAGAAACTTACCTGGAACCCCTCCTAAGCTGCCTCTCACATATAATAGGTCGTTTCTACTGCCCTTAGCACTTTCCGCACCTAAAGAAATGGCCTTTCCTTTGGCGGTGTTTAAGTGTAATGATGGCCTCCCGCAGCGGGCATGTCTAAAAGATCCATGTCTCTTGACTACGGCATTGTTAATGCGCTCTCGTTCATTCCGATACCCCCCTTGTTTTGCGCAATGCCTTTCCTCCCTGTGCTTGTCCATGTTTCTGGGGGTTTTTACGTGTGGGTACCTGTCTCGTTCCCAATACTCTTCCCTTTCCCAGCTTTCTTTAGCACCCTGTTTCACTTTGCAGTAGCGGGTCCAATGGTCTGAGTTCTGGCACTTATAACACCATTTTCGACCGCCGTCCTTGTCTCCCCCCTCGTTTGTTCGTGAAACTGTACCCAATCTTTGTTTCACTTCCGTTTGTTGCTGATTTTCTCTAGCATCATTGCTTAAAGAGAGCCTTTCCATCATCCACTCCATCTTTCTTTCGATGCTATTTAAATGTTTAGCTAACCCTTCGATTTCGCTTCTCCCAAAATTTTCGCAGTCCTCGCCGCGTTTCCTACCCTTTCTTGGCATTTTTTATTTTATATCTATTAATCTCTAGCTATCAACTTTAACTAATCAATATGTCTGCCGATTAATCTTTCTACAATTCTTTAACTATATTAGATAATCCAATTCAATCTATCATTAACATTTACCTGATTGGTCAATAATCAATTAGTAAAAGTTCAACACCCAATAATTATAAAACTCCTTAAGTTTTACCTATCTATCCTTGAAGTTTCCCTGTTCGGTCTCACTAATTAATTCAATTGTACATAAATAATAATTTCCAGTTCAACACTAAATCAATACTTGCCTCTAAAATCCACCATTATTTACTTGTTCAATCTAAATTCATTCAACAATAATCAACTCAGTAATACATATATAATTCTAACTTACGCTTTCTGGCTCGCCAGCTGAATTTTACAGTTTCAGCAACTGATTACATATATATATATACATGTATGTATATTTTCCTGTCGTTCTGAACTCAGCCTTCCATTGTGCAGAATTATCCTGGCTGGCTCGCCAATTGTGGGGGTGGGTTTTTTTTTTTTTTTTATTCTGAAAATCCTATTCCTCAAAGAGGCCTACAATTATATTATATTATGTTATATTTTTTTTTATCCCCTTATTTTAACCCCTCCCACTTTAACACCTGACTTGATTGATTTCAGAAAATTCCCAGACTCACGGGGACCCCTAATATATTAAGGTATTCTTCCACTGGACTGGCTGAGTTTAGAAATGACAGACACACACACAAGAATGTAGAATATACAAATTTGTTTTTTATTGTCATATTATATATAAGAAAATTACAATAACCTTTAACAGAATACAGTATTTAGTTTGACACTTGTTATTTTACTAATTTTTAAATGTGTATATATCTTGTAATTTACAGTCAACCTTGTTATCAAAAGAACTACTAAATCCAAATACTTATATATATCTACATATATATCACTGTGTCTCTTCATGTTGCTCTACAAAGATTTCAGTAGGTCCGGGCATTTATTACCCCTCACAACGCACAATCTGTCTCTTTGCTCCTTAACAGTCCATGTAAGTCAATAAACCACCATCAGCCAATGAACAGACAAAATATAATTTCATAAGTGCTCGTTTCCCAACTTATTAGGAAATACATATATATTCATTCCAGAATCCTTACTTGCAAACATGTCAACAGTCAACAATATCCAACCAATTTACTTAGTTACCTTTCCGTTCAATTAATCCACTATTTCACAATTAGGGCTAGATGCTCATTTAATTGTTTACCTGTTTAATCATTTTCTACCCCAAATAAGTCATACTCACAGCAATTTAACATTCACAATAATTCAAGGACAAAATTTTTACTTCCTACTACAGATTAACTTACTCTTAAATTGCATTACTCTGATCTCTATACTAAATTGAATTATCACTCCTTAAGTATTACACTCGTTCAAATATATATGTATATATATTTAGTACTTTGACATTCTCTCTTAAAGCTTATAGCGTCCTCCTAGTGTCCTTTTCATTATTAAATTAGTTCCCCTTTTTTTTCAAATTATATTCTCAGTACTTATTCTAACACTTACGCAATGGTCTGGTATTCCTCCCTGCTCGGTCTCTCTTCCTATCTGCTCGGGTTGAGGACTGGAAAGCGAAAGGTTGCTCATCCGGGGAACACAGTAATCTATCCTGGGTTTCTCTACCGGGTACTGCACGGCTGAAGATAATACCGGATCTTATCTCCTTTCTTCCTCCATCTGCGTTGCGTCCGAGGACTGGGATACCTTCCGGGTCGACTAGTCACTCAACTGCTCAATCGAGAAATTTGCCTCTAGGGCGTTTCACCATTCTTCCTCCATAGACTGCATTAACTTCTTCAAGGGAAAGATACTTCCGACTCTAGACTTTCACAAAATAAATTCTTATAATCAATTCTCCCACTACAGCTTCCATCTCCCCAGGACTGCTTCCACCACAAAAACTCCTCTCCGAATGATCAGTATCAATTTTTTTTTCCCTTCTCTCCTTTCTCTCAAATTTCCCACCGCTTTCTTCCTGGCCAATCGTTGACTTCCCTATCCTTTCCTTCGTGATCCTATTCGTCTCCCTTCATTTCCGTGGGCGTGCTTTCTTTTTCCTAGTGTGACCGAACTTCCGATAATCTGGAAAATACTGGTAATTTCTAGAAATTAAACGTAAGTTCCGGTCAGCTAAGAGAGTTTCAGGCTTTCTTTGTGACCTCACCCCCATATCCATTTCTAGTCGCCCACTCCTGCTAGAGGTCGAACCGTGAAATCTATAATAGGGCCACTTCCGCACTCAGTGCCCTTTCTATAGTGTATATGCTCCTGTCTTAATGGGGATTTGTCATGGTACATTACTTTCACTGACTCGTCAAAGAACTTCCATACAAACAAGCTACAACTACACAAGGAGTGACTGGAAGGTATTTTTGAATTCCAGTGTTTCTTAATCCATGTTGTTTGTACCAGAAAACCACTATTCGTACTACAGTTAACATTCTCATAATATTTAACAATTTTTATTAATTAATGTAAGGACGGGTCCTTACACATTTATATGCTACCATAGTTCACAAGCACTAAATGTGGCATTCTAGTCTAAAACAAAATCTCACTTCATAGTTGAAGTAGAACACAGTCCTCTATTTGTTATGATGTAAATTAAAATGAACAGTCATTAATTTATTTCATTCTTACTTCTTTTAATTAGCTAGTAAGTAGTTCAACTTCAAGATTATGTTGAGAAAATAGCTGGTGCCACAGCTGGCTGCTACAAAAATAACAGAATATTTCTCTTTAGCAAAACTGTGCCCTTCTGCTTTCTTTATACTTTCTGCATTAAGATACTATTTCCATGATTCTTTCCCTTATCAGTGGATTTGGATAGGGATCACTTATCACTATCACCTCTTCTCTTACCACCATGTAGTTCAGATAATGTGGGAATTCATGAAAATGGTCATGACAGTTTGTTATAGAACAACAGAAGAATT
The DNA here is from genome assembly GCF_048544385.1 of Mastigoproctus giganteus. Classification (NCBI taxonomy): domain Eukaryota; kingdom Metazoa; phylum Arthropoda; class Arachnida; order Uropygi; family Thelyphonidae; genus Mastigoproctus; species Mastigoproctus giganteus. The sequence continues at coordinate 192,338,534 of NC_143582.1, read as the reverse complement.
GTGTGCACAGTGTTGTCATTTCTTTTAGTCTTCTAACATCAACAACATAGATGATGTGTAGGCGCCTCTGTATCCAGGTGGGAAGGAGCAGCAGTGCGTAGCACACGCTTCTTGATTGGACCGGGGTTCGAGCCTGTCACCACCAAATATGGAGGATGCGGAAAGGTCAGGGAATGACCACTGCATATCCCAGAGCAATATGGCCTTAGTTGCTAATGCTCCTAAAAACCAAATAACAAACAACAAACAAACATAGATGATGTTCCAAAGAATTTGGCATTGAATTTAGTGACAAAACATGGATCATTGATTAATACATTTTAAGTAGTGAACAGGAACAGCATTACTTTTCTGTCACTTTGTCATGACACAGAAAAAGATCTAAGTTTAAATTCCACACGAAGTGGCCAATTTGGAAGTACAGCAGTACATGCATTTGAGTTGACTATGGTTATATTCCTCATGACTGCAGTGATTAATGATAATATTCTTGTCAAATAACTAGTTGTAAACCCTTTGTACCTGACGAGTATGAACAGAACATTTGTACAGAATACAGTGTTTCAAAATTGCACAGAACAAATTCATGATTCCCTGTCATTTCAGGACTATTCTTAATGGTTTCAGAAGCTTCCAGAATGATAATTCTCTGTTCGTTCTGCATACATATACTCATGGAATAAACCACGAATTTCATGTGATCTCCCCCCCCCCACACAAAGTAACTTGAGGGTATAAGGATGGATGATCATCACACAGGATGATTCCAACCAATCCATCAGTTATTATATTCCATTGTAAAAGTAGTATTGGGGACTTCTATTTAAGAGGTCAGAAACATTACAGGAAAAGCACCATCTTGGTTCAAGATGCCTAAATGATCAAGATTCCATTGTCAATGGACCCTACTGTTCTGATGTTTTGTTCACAATCCTGCAACATTTCTGATGAAAACAATCAGATAAATAGCCAGTTGAATTTTCCTTATCACACAGTAATACAGTAATCTGATGATTGTTTTCTATGCTCATGATGTCAATCTTAAACTACCAATCTTAAACTAAAATATAGTGCATTATTGGATTAAACAGTTACTGAAGGCATGAGTAGATATCCTAGGACAAATAAGACTAGTGATTTGCCAGTGACATATTCAGTGGCCTGCTAGGTGATGTAGTCCAGATTCAGATTCTGTGCACACTGCTCTGGTTCAGAACAATTTAGTTTTATTGAAGGATTCTTTTGTCAGGAAAATGGCTAACATATTCTGTATAGGTTGGCTTTCAAACCAAGGTACATCTGGAGTGAAAATTGGAGGCATAACAAACAGGTCTTCAGCTTTAAGGAGTCTAACAAGAGCATTATTAACAATGTGAGAATATTATTTCCACATGAATAATAAATTTTCAACATACCTCTATATATATCCAATGATTTGTGGAATAAATATAGGGAAATGCTGGAAACAGTACTGCCACTTTGGTCAGAATACGTGTGTCTTCAATTCTTCTCAAGCACGATAGGAGGGACATGTAATGTGTTCATTGAAATGCATGGGGCAATGCAAGATGGAGGTCATAGCTTGCAAGTGGAAGCACGTCACTGCATTGGTTTTAAAAATGTTTATTGGACTGTGTTAGTACAAATGGATATCCTAAATTGTAAATGGCATCCCAAAATTCAAATATTAATTGTTAGCCCAGTCTAATTAAATGCTTTTTAAAACCAATGTTGAAGTGTGTTACAAGGCTGTGGACTAACTGAAGACAAGTCTTCAGTTAGTACAGTTCCTTGAGGAACTGTACAAGGCTGTGGACTTTGGGGGAATGGAAAGGAGTTTTTATCATCATGGCCCATCCTAGTAGGTAGAAGGAATGCATTTTGTAGAGATGGAGTACATTTGAACAATGGTGATATAATGACCTTTGACAATATTGTTGAAGGGGACCGTAAGGGTTCAGGGAAACTAATTAGGGTGGGGAGGGGTGGGTAATACAGATGCACATTACCTGATGATATGGATCAAAGTAACACAACTCAAATGTTCTTGTATGATGCAACATCAGAAAGCCACTAGTTTTTGATATTGGAAAGAATGCTAGCTAGAATAGATCTTTAGCCCAGTTGGTAAGCCTTTACTCTATAGTAACTGGTGTAGAACATTTTTCAAAAAGACAATATTTATCTTAATTTTGCTGCATTAATGTGACAATGTAGTGATTTTGCTACTTGTCGCTCATTTGGAGAGATTTAAGTTCTGTTGATGACTGGAGTAATTTCTAAAGGTCTCTTCAGTTGGGGCTGTAGTTAGCTGATCTCAATCAAAAGGAGTAAGGTTTATATCCATGCGATATTCTCAGTTTTTCAGCCACCACATGCAGATTGATCATGAACATACACTTGCTCAGACATAACAATGGAACAATATGATTTAAGTTACTGATGCACCCAAAAACGACAACAACAGGATTTACTCTAATTCAGTATGTTACACTGTATTTTTCAACTGAAGGATGTAAAACATGGATTGTGAACATCAAAATTTCATCAACATTCAGAACTTTCAAGATCAATGGAACTCTGTCTGTATAGGAATGAGTATTTGGTTGGTGGCCAACCTGTTCCTTCGGTGTACCACATATTACATTGAAAATGTGCCATCTCTCACCAAGGGTGGACCAGAAGCTACCAGAATCAATATAACCAACACTGATTTGTGTCTGGTGTCACCAAACATTTTTGGTAATCTGTGTAAAAGAATTTTATGGTTTCCAGATCAGTTTCTGGTAAATGTGAATTGAAACTGAATGTTTAAATTCCCATTTATTGGCAGAAACTTCATTTCTGATTTTTTTATATTGGTTGTATTTTTTTTTTCCTCAGGAGGCATGCCACTAACAAGAGCTGCACATGCCATGAGTTGGCTGCCCCTGCTTTAAACAGCCTGATTTTAAAATGTGGTGTGTGTTTTTGTTATTTTATTCTGAAACATTGTCTATATAGTATCTGTTATAGTACATGTATTAGTGGAGTCCAAAAACTGAAAAAAAATCTATTTTTACACCAAAGTTTCAAATTTGTATCAAAAACTTGCATATTGTAATTTATATTTTGTTTTGTTATTCAATTTAGGCTGCAGGAGATTTCAAACGACCAGGTGCCTTTTTACAGAGGTTCAAGAACTTGGGTCATCTGGGTTTTGTGCATGCTTTTATTGCAGCAGTTTCTGTTATCATTGTGTCAGAACTTGGTGACAAAACTTTTTTTATTGCTGCTATTCTGGCAATGAGACATTCTCGAGTGACAGTGTTTTTAGGAGCAATGATGGCTCTTACTGTTATGACAGTTCTATCAGGTAAAGACTGCAAGCTTCAACTTGAAAAATTTAAAATTTTTTTAAGTGTGTAAAGATAAAATTTGATGTGATTTTCCAATAATTCATTTAAGGATATATTGTGAGTTATGCAAGTAGTCAGATGATAATAATGAGCATACTCGCACCACTGCATATGGTAACATTAGAATGTTTGTCTAAAGTTATGAGTCAATTAATAATAATAATAAAAAAGTTAAAAAGGGAGGGAGGAGTGTTTTGCCAACATTTCAAAGTCCACTTTACCTCCTTCTGGGCTATAGTATGAAAGAAAGAGTGGGCAGTAACAAATATTTATCATATAATAAACATCTAACAGTATATAATGATGTTTTACAAACTTAGGGCTGGAGTGAAAAGTCAGGTAAGTCAGCCTCCTACTGATAAATACATTTATGTAAAGTACCAAAGCTTACCTGGGCTGGACTGGCACACTTATAAAACAGAACCCAACCAATGTATGTATGTGGTGTACAATCAAAATGATTCCTGCAGCCTTCAAAAGACAAAGATCATTGTGTGAGCTTTCTGTTAATTGGCTCTGGGAATAGGGCTCTGATTGGCAGTGAGATTCATATGTGACTAATCCTAGTACCTTGGGGGAGCCAATTTTTGAGCTCAGGACCATTGGGTGTAGTGTGGGTAAGGGGGGGGGATTAAATCCTGCTAGCCTGGATGATCTCCTGATGAGGGTGCTGTGGTTGGCTATAGGATGGGGGAGGGTCACACTGTGCCATATTGGCACTGCTTTCTAATGTGCTGGAGTAGTGGCTACTGCCCTCCCAGGAGGTTTCTCTCCTGTTATCGTTTGGCTGCGTGTTTAGCTTTGTCTAACGCTGAACACTCAGCCCTCTGGGATGTCCATGGCGATTCCTTCTTGCATATCAAAAAATAAGACAGGGATGGCAGTGTTGTAGTTTTGTATCAGGCCAATTATTGGGCCAGAATCAACTATTTTGGTTTTGTTGTTATTGACATCAGCCTTGGTTTTGGGGACCTAGGTGTAGTAGCATGCTGAGGATTGGAGGTTTGTATGGAATTGGGGTGAACTGCAAGTCTTTGCTTAAATTAGAGAATTCCTCTTGGGGTAACCTCTTACTGCTAAAGTTGTGTACAACAGGTGTTGTCTTCAAGACAGTGTAACCAGTGATTTTTACTGGCTTTGATCCTCCTGTGGAATGCAAGTTGGGGGGATTAAGAGTAGAAATTAAATAGGAGAGATGGCTCTTTTGGAAGTAGCAGTAGTTATGAGGCAGTGCTGGTTTTGGTTAATGGAATGCAGTGGGCACAGTTTTGCATTGTGGATGATTGACCTACCTACTGGCAGGTTGGCCACATGTGATTAACCCCTGTTCCCACCAAACAAGAATTTATAGACCTCATTCATCTTTTGGCTAGTCAGGCCTACTTCTGCTTCAAGGATAAATTCTAAATTCCCATGCTTTACCCCTTCCCAAAATAAGGGGTGAGGCATGGGAATTGCTTCTGCAGTTAGGGGGAATGTAGGCATTCCCATGCTTCACCCCTTCTTTTGGAGAAGGGGTGAAGCATGGGGAAGCCTGTATTCCCCCTAATTGCAGACACCTTCATGGCCGACTTTGAACTGGTTGCTCTAGCTAAACTGTGGTCCAAATTTATGGTCAATATTTTAATAGTTTGGGAATATATATCAGGGAATATTCAGATCTGTTCCATTCCCATCTTAACAACATTAACACCGGCACCACTTTTTTTTTTTTTTTTTTTCCTAAGGGGAATCCAACCACTCATTATCTTTTTTTTTTTTTTTTTATTTATTATTTATTTTTTTATTTTTTTTTTAGATGTTCTCATTACACTATTAAAAAAAAAAAAAAATGCTCAACCATTGTGAATGAGGTGTACAGGAAACCCACACGCCGATTTGGTACTGCACTTTTATACTAACCACATTCAGGATTAAAACGGGGATAGTGAAGGACATAGTGCTGAGGGCTCTGCTCATCTGAGCCCCCCAAAGCAAACTACCATATAAATCCCACATTACAGCTGCTCATCATATGAACATCATGTAGCCAAGTTTTTACCCCCCTGAGGTGTTATTTGAACATTGAATTGAAGATTCTGAAAAATGATGTACTTGCTTTTGGTTGTCTTCTTGCCTGCTTTATAGCCTCTTAAAATGCAGGTTTTGAGCACTTATAGTAAACACATTCATCATAAACACCCAAATCGATCAAGTTCCCGTGTAGCTGAGTGATCAGGTGTGAGAGTGCCAAGCACATGTATTTGAGTGGACCATGGTTCAAGCTTACGTTACTGCTAAATACAGTTAACAGTTGTATTAGTTGTCAAAATGATTAAATGTAAAAATGTTTTATTTGTACTCTGGCATGACCACAAGGTCCTGTTAGAGTATAAACAGAACATTTTAATCTGTATATTTGGGAGGGTTTTAAGGGTCCTATTTTACAATTGGGAGGGATGTCACTTTGAAATTTTGGGTTCTTTCTATTTAGTTTTATTTAAAGAGGTTTCATTTATTATTTCCTCTGATATGGTTTATATGTTACAAGTTAGTTTTTATATGATGTAATAAATTGTGCACATACTTATCTTACACATTTTATTTTATGAAATAGGCTTTATTCACAGTTTCTTGCTTTATAGTTCTGTTAATATGGCTTGGAGTATAAAGTAAATGTCTTTTTAATGTTTTAATACATGTATTTGTTTTACGTTACAAATATGGTGAGTCTTGGAACTTTGCTCATGTCATTAGTTGCTCCTTATCAAAAGCAGCCTGAGTGCAACAAAAGCATACATTTGGAGCTTACACATACCAGCATAGAAACTGTGTTGTATGAGATAGCTGGAAGCAAAAGGAAAATGAGTGGTGTGTACTATAGACTAGAATATTGTAAAGCATATGACAAGAACCTTTATATGCAGATGAGATGAGCAAGCAAAGCATTGAATACCTTCTTATGAGTGTTTTCAGTTTGCTCCATGGGGCAAATTGAATTGCCATGGATTAAAGCAAGTGAGAGGGAAACTTTTAATGGGGATCAAATAGTTTAAATCAGCGATTTCCAAACTGGGAGGCACGCCTCCCCAGGGAGGCGTGGACTAGTGCAAAAGGAGGTGCGAAAAGTTTAACAGAAATGTAATTTTCATAACATAACATATAAAAATAAAAAATATATATACATATAAATAAACTTTCATAACATAACATTAAATTTTATAACCTATTTTTTAAAGCATTTACCGCCACCTATCTCCCTCTAACTTCAATATAAACATGAGATAAACATTTGGAAAAAAAATATTATATTTTGCTGAAATGGATTGATGAATTATGATTGATATGATGTAATGTAATATATATAAAATTTAGTGTGTACTTATATATATATATATATATAATATATATATATATATATATATATATATGTATATAATAATTATAATATATATATAATTTAGTGTACATTAGCTGCATGGTTGAAAATATGGTTTCAGCGGTGTGCGATTGTGTTTTTTATTGTTTTTGGCGTGATTACTTACTGATAGTAATCGTTAGTAATTTAGAACTACAGATGCTTATTATTTCATGTAGTATTAATAATTATTGTATTAACATATTAAAAATAAGAAATTGCACAATTATAGATGCTTTACTTCAAGGGAGGCACCGGGAAAATTTTACAGGTCAAGGGAGGCGTGGGCTCAGAAAGTTTGAGAACCGCTGGTTTAAATTAACTGGTTGATTGTCATTAACATCACCATGTTAGGGAAAGTATTAGAGGCAGGATTATTCTAGATTTGAACATTACCTATAATCCAGATAGCATCAAAGTTTGATATGTAGAGAAACTAATTGGCCTGACGTAGCCAAGTGGTCAGGAGCGAGAGTGCATAGCATGCGTTCCTTGAGTGGACCGGGGTTCAAGCCTGTGACTATTAAATACGATAAATATTTGTATTGACGATTTATTGTAAACTCTACTGACTTGGTTGTTGTGCCGGACTATAAACAGAAAATTTATTAGTGGGGAGTGGATACATAGTTCTAATTTGCATGGTAAAGAGAGATATCACAGTTGTTAAAGGCATGAGTTTTAATTTCAGATAAAGGCACTATGACAGTCTGAGGTACTGCATATCCTTTATTAATTGAGAAACTGTGGAATATCTTTAACTCAGTGCCATTGGTACTGCTCTCATGAGGTGTAACTCCAAAATAACAAGCTCATATTAATTTTTGTTTGAAGATAAAAATCTGCAATTTTCTGTACCTTCAAATATAAAGAAATTTTTACTTTTACCACTGAAGAGTTAAAGTAGTAGTCCCACAGGTCATGATTGCTTGTATACCATTAATCCTTTGGCAGTTGTCTTTTCATAACACCATTAGTCATACATGATTATTCTCCAATTTAAAAATTCATTTTGTGCTTGTACATTTCATTTTTTTTTTTTTATTTTTTTTAAATTATAATCTCAGTGGAAGTCTGTGGTAAACCCATTCAGAGACATGGTATACAGGTAGGTCTCTGGCAGAAAAGGCACTGTCACAAATAATTGAGTCATCTGATGCACAGCTTATACAATTTGTTTCAAGCATATGCTTGTTAGGCTGTACATTTTGAAAAATATTTCTCTTAAAAAAATAGTTACTAAGTTGATCTTTTAGTAGCTTGGTGAGCAGGTAAATTGAAATGGAAAATAGTGAAAATCTAATATTTCAACTTGAGTAGAATGAAATCTGTATTTAATTTCTTGAAGGAATGTATGCTTCTCAGACTTTGTGGTTCTTCCTGTACCATTACTTCATTGAATGAATTGCCATCCACACACACGCACACATGCCAGAAAATCAGTCACTGAAGAAGTGGTTTAAGAAGCACCATGAAAAGTCTGAGAATTATCGGTATTCCTTCCAGAAGTTTCAGACAGATTTCATTCTATGCAGGTTGAAGTACTGTACTTAGATTTTTAAATATTCTCTAAAATAATAATTGCATTTTATTACTGTAAAAATACAGAAACTGTATTTGTAAGTAAAGCAGAAACTTAAGAAGACACCAATTTTTGTTTAAGTTCTAAATGCTATCATTATTATAGACCATTTTCACAACAATAAAGATTTACAAAATATTTAACTATTGAATGATGTTTTGATTCAGTTATGACTTGTTCAAACAGTTTACATACCTATCATTGTTGTTTCGCTTTCGCATAATTGGGGAAAATTCACTACAAACCTTTTTCCATTATCATTTGGTTGTAGCAGAGTCATGGTCACTACATCTAATACTGTCAGCTTCGACATAGTTATTTCCATTTTCAGAATTATTTAAAATCAGCTCATAATGGATTTTAACTTCCCCTGAACTAAATAATTTTTTCACTAAGCCTGTCTTTTCCACTCCAGTTCCTCTTTTCTGTAACTCATGGCAGTTGTGTACAAAATTTTCTTGTACATGACATCAGTGTCCAGGCTCAGGATAGCTGATCCACCTGTCCTCACTCTAATATTCCTATTTAGTTCATAATTAATGAACACGCAAATTATTGCACGTTCATTAATCCACTCTGTTGTTTCACTTTTTACATTTAAAATGCTGACGCTAATTCTTTTACAGTGCAACATAGCAACATCTACTTTTGCATAAATCAATTAACTTGGTGATTACCACTGAACAGAAACATTGAAGTCTAGAATTAAAAGTAATACTGGAATAATAGTAACATCAATAAATAAAATAACTGCACAGTGCATGGATTATACATTGAATAAGAATGACACACTCTGAAAACCAGAATTGTAACAAGAGTAGTTGTGCAGATTATTATTGTTCTCCACTTCAGTTTGTTCCTAAATTACTTAGAACTACTGACCTACAGCTAATCTCAAATTGCACAGATACTATAAATTAGAGTAAGGAAGGTACGGTGAACTACATCCCTGCAGGTGCAAGTACCAATTATGAGCAACAGTCTTTAAATTTGCTTTAACAACAGTTTTCAATATCCATGCAACAACTAAATGGTTAAGGAAGTTTAGTATGAGGAAGATTCTGAGATGGATGAATGTGTAGCTGGTCAGTTTAATAGAACTGAAAATGTTAGTATGTGTGATCTACAGACAATGAAAGGTGCTGAAGCCCATTAGCATTAGTAGAGGCATTTGATGCAAGAAAGCAAGCTTATGCAGCATCAGCCAAAAAAAAAAAAAAAAAAAAAAATCCACTTCACCTCTCTGTTCGTTCAAAATACCTGTCCAGCTGAGCCTTAAACTTATTTAGGCTATCAACCTCCACTACAAGGGATGGAAGTCTGTTCCACCAACCAACCACCTGCTGGCTAAAGGCAAATTTCTGCACGTCTATCCTACATCTGTCTTTCCTCGATTTGAATTTATGCCCTCTCAGGTGATTATTCTGAGCTAGAGGAAGAATCCCATCAGCATTGAGCATGCTCAAACCATTCAAGGCTTTATACACCTCTATCAGATCACCTCGCTGGTGCCTAGTCTCCAGACACTGTAATTTGCAAAACTTAAGCCTTTCTTCGTAAGAGAACCCCTTTGTTCCACTCACTAATATTGTTGCCCTTCTCTGTACTCGTTCCAGCTGCTCTACATCCTTCTTGAAATGAGGGCTCCAGACCTGTATACAGTACTCTAGGTGTGGCCTGACCATTGCCTTATACAAGGGAATAATCACCTCCTTATCCCTGCTGGAAAAATTCCTGTATATCATTGACAATACTCCATGAGCTACTCTTGCAGCCTGTCTACACTGCTCAGAGAACTTCATATCTGCCTGCACAACCACCCCCAAGTCCCTTTCATTCTCTACCACTGTCAGTGTAGTACCACAGAGTTGATACGTTGCTCTGGGGTTGCTGTTTCCCATGTGTAGTACTTTACATTTGTCAATGTTAAACTTCATTTGCCACCTCTCAGCCCATCTGCTCAACCTTTCCAGATCCTGTTGCAGCAGCATAGTGTCAGTAGTGTCCTTGACAACCCTGCCAACCTTTGTATCGTCTGCAAACTTGGACATTAAGCTTGATATACCATCATCAATATCATTTATAAATACAGAAAACAATAATGGACCCAACACTGAGCCCTGAGGGACTCCACTAATAACATTAGTCCACGATGAGCAGTGTCCATTGATTACCACACTCTGTCTTCTCCCCCTCAACCACCCCTTTATCCATAGCAGCAATTTGGCTCCAATGCCACACTGCTCCAATTTGTGTAGCAGTCTTCCATGTGCAACAGTATCAAAAGCCTTTCTAAGATCCAAGTATATAATATCAAAGCTATTCCCTGCATCCAGTTCTTTTGTGACTGCATCATAGTATCCAATCAAATTGGTCAGGCAAGACTTCCCCTTAACAAAACCATGCTGTGTCCGAGCTATAACTGAAGTCTTGTCTAAATGATCCTGCAGTGCTTCTTTAACCAGTGTCTGCATTAATTTTCCTGGAACAGAAGTTAAGCTCACAGGTCTATAATTACTTGTGTCAGCCTTTGATCCTCCTTTGTGAATTGGGGTCACATTTGCATATTTCCAGTCTATGGGTACCTCCCCTGAGTCCAAGGAAGCTCTCATAATTATGGCTAAGGGTTTGCTTACTTCCTTTGCTGCCTCCTTTAATATAACTGGATAGATCCCATCCACCCCGGGTGCCTATCTTGTGTTTATCTTCAACAGTTTCTCCTCCACTTTACTCCCAGTTATTTCAAGATTCTGTAGCTTACTGCTAGAGTTGAATACACCTCTGGCATTCCCCTCGCTGAATAACTCCTCATGTGTGAATGTCGATGCAAAATATTCATTTAGTTTGTTAGCTACCTGAGCAGGATCATCAACAGTTGACCCATCAATATCAAGTGGACCAATCTGATTCATCCCCTTCCTTCTAGAGTTTACATAAGTAAAGAACTCTTTGCTGTTTTTCTTTGCATCCCTTTCCAAGGATTTCTCGTAATCTGCCTTCGCCTGCCTAACCTCCTTTGTAACTTGGTTGCATATCAACTTGTATCTATCATAGGCTTCTGTGTCATGTGTTAATTTGTAAGTATCCCATGCATTTTTCTTCTCTGCCATATGCCTCATTAGTTCATCTGACATCCATTTTGGCCTAGACCTTGAACAATATTTCTTAGTTGGTATGTAAAGCCTAGTAGCTTCCAAGATAAGTTCTTTGAATGCTTCCCATTTTGAATTTGCTGTTGGTAACATCATCAGTTGGTCCCACTGTATAGAATTTAAATACTGTCTCAGTCCATCGTAGTCGCCTTTACGGAAGCAATAACCCTTCCCTTTACCCCTAATGGTAGTTACCTCTTTGAGTAAATCCCACTTCAGCACACTGTGATCACTGCCACCTAGTGGTTCATTTACCTGCAGATTCTTAATGCATGAAGAATCACTGCTGATAATCAAATCAAGAGTATTACTCCCTCTAGTTGCCTCCTGAACATGCTGATGTAGAAAACAATCATCCAATAAATCCACAAAAGCCTTGCTAGTGTGTGAGTGACCAACCCACAAATTCCAGTCAATATCTGGGAAATTAAAATCTCCCATTATAAGACACTCTGATTTACTGGCCCACTCTATTTCCCTGTACAGTTTCTTATTATACTCATCAGAGTCATTAGGCCTATAGCACACTCCTACTCTCAATTTTGATCTCCCAATGCTTATGTCACACCAAACTGACTCAACACTGCACTGTCCAGCAATGTCGACTGGCTTCACTTCCTTGGTTTTTATGTGTTTCTTAACTAATAGCATAACCCCTCCCCCCTTCCTATCCTGTCTATCCTTTCTGTAGACGTACTCCCCAAATTGCAGTTCTGCATCCCTTATATCTGTGTGACACCACGTCTCTGATATCCCAACAATATCTGCCTTTGATGTTTTGAGCAATACCTCAAATTCATCAAATTTATTTACACGCAAGTATACGCAAGTATACGCAAGTATACACGCAAGTATACCTGCACCTGTTTCTATTCTTAGCTACCCTAACACAACCCATGTGTTTACTTGTACCGCAGTGGCTACCAGCAGTCTCTGAAATATCATGCATCTTGTTTTTCAGGCTTCTGCTCATTCTAATAGAAGCAGTGCAAGAATCTCTTTCACCTCTGCCAGTGGCTACTGTCAATCTATTGGTCTTTGTCTCCCCCCAAGCTAGCAGTTTTCCGACCCACCCAACACTGCCTCGATAGCATCAGCAAATATTCTTGCACCCTTTCTATTTAAGTGTATCCCATCCCTGTAGAAGCAATCTCTCCTGTTAACAAGTACAGTCCAGGCTGAAAAAAATTCTACCCCTTGAGCCTTGCACAATCTTTCCAGGGCCGAATTGATCGACAAGGCTCTCCTCATATACTCCCTCCTGTCGTGTCTGGTCAGAATTGGAGACACTTTCAAATTCAACCCTAAGTCTCGGCTTTTGTTCAACAGTGACCTGTACTTGTTAAGTAATTCTGCCGGTCTTCTACTCTTAATATCATTAGTGCCAACGTGTACAACTATATCACCTTTTGTGTCCTTAAAGATGATATTCGCTCTACAACGTCATCAACCTTTTCCCCATAACAGTTATAAGTTGGTATGTAATAGTACTACAGTTAGGGTTAGGCTGCTGAAGGCTGATTATGAGAAATCACTGGTTAGGAGAGAAAAAACAATGAGTTTTATGGGAATATGAAGAAGAAAAGGACTAATCAGGTCAGACCATTATGTGTAATGTATACAGGAAAGTCAAATAACCCAGCCGATGTTTCCGATGAATTTAACAGCCACTTTGCATCAATCTTTACTGGTGAAAGACCAGAGAACAGAAACTGTGCATGTCAAGTTATCAGTATGTAATCAGTGATATTCAAATTATAGAAGATTACTTATTAGAAAAACTTTATAGAGTGTAAAGGAAGGGCTGTGGCATATATGGCAATTTGGATGGTGGCATTGAGAGAATACATTGAAACATTGTTTATTATGATGGCATCATTGGACTTGGTGGGGGGGGAATTCCTTTGGGTTTCAGAAGTTCTACTGCCATAAAGGTGGTTAAGAGTGAAGTTAATAACTACACTCTTAGAACCTACGTAGTCACTAATTTCAGCAGTAGAGAAAATCAAGGAATCAATTAAAAATGCAATAGGCATCTAGATAGAATTGGTATTCTGAAAGAAACACTGCATGGTTTTAGAAAGGGAAAATTGTGGTTAACTAATTTGGATAGTTATTTTGAAAGTGCCACATCTTGGATGTAGGAAATAATTTTAACATTAACATTTGGACTTCCGTAAAGCATTTGACTTTGTCTAACACGGGAGGTTACTTTATAAACTTGGAACACGGGATCAAGGTGAGACTTTAGACAGATCATGGGATGGTTGGGACAGGAGATAGATGGTTGTAATTACTCTTCAGATTGGACTACTGTTGTTTCTAATTTTCTTAAATGGCATCAACAAAGAGATATAGGGAGTGATGTCAAGGTTGGAGAGTGGTTAAAAACTAGTGTCAAACATTGCTGCTTCAGATTGATTTGGTTAGATTTTGGAGAAGTCAATAAAGTGGCAAATTCGTTTTAATGCTGCAAAAATGCATGGTTTTACACTTTAAAAAAAAATAAAATAAATTATACATTAGGAGGAGTTGAGTTGAAGGCAAAGGAGGATTCAGTTCTAGAGCTTTACAGTTAGACAGACATGTACTGTGAATAATTTATCAGATATTTGCTTATAGTGATAGGGAAGTCATAATCTCCCTGCATAAGGCAGTGATGAGATCACACTTGGAGTACTGTGTCCAAATATAGAGACTTAACTGAAAGACATCAGGCTTCTTGAAAATGTCCAGACATAAGCAATGTGCTTGGTAAAATTGGCATAAGGTGCTCATATGAGGAAAGACTGAATTGATAACTAGATACATTAGAGGGAATCTCATTGAAGGTTTATAAGGTTCTGAGAGAGGATAGTAAAAATGAATGAAAGTGAAATTTTCATGGTTATAATATAGTAGAATTAGGATGGATCCATATGCCTTCACAAAAAGTGCATGGGTCAGTGTTAATTGTGGTGCTGGTATATTGGCTGCCTTATGCAGTTACACTGAAAGTGTTTCCTCTGGTTCAAGTAGTAACTTTATTAGAGCATTAATAATTAGGAGATATGAATTCAAATTATGAGAGGAGGGAGAGAGGTATAAACTGGATGGTTGGAAGTTTTCCTTTAACCAACAAGTTTTAAATCACTGGAATGGGTTACCTCTACTCTACTCCACATAGTTGAGGTTGACAGCATAAGAAAATTCAAAGATCAGCTGAATCAGCATTTATGTGAGGAATGAAACACTGAAAAAGGGGTTTCTTTTATTTATTTTTTATTAATTTTATTTTATTTTGATAGCAGAGCAAAAGTCTCGAGCTTCCTTGCACCATATGGCTAATACTAATTCTTACAGTTTATGATGGTATTTGAATTCTGAAACAAGTGACTGGAGGCTGAATTGGAATGTACCTGGTATTACCAAAAGTATTGGAGCACTAAGAGAAAAGAGTGATTTACAGATCGGTTGTCAATATGGTTTACAGTCTATAATCAGAATTGTCTTTGGAATATTTTCTGTCAGTTTGATATTTCCATTTTGTTATGTATCAGTGAAAATATTTCTCTGTACCTCTAGTGGAATAGTTTTTAATTGGATAAGTGATGTTGGCTCCATGGATGTGCTCTTGCATGTCTTTCCAGTTTGTTTCAAAGTAGGTCTGTTGGAATGTGAACAAGCCAGTCAGTCAGTGTCGCATTGTTTTTCCAAAATCTGGCTATGATCTTAAGGTAATGGTTGGAAGTTTTCCTTTAACCAACAAGTTTTAAATCACTGGAATGAGTTACCTCAACTATGTGGAGGTAACTCATTCCAGTAATACATGTGACCCAGTGGTACGTTTTGTGAGGATGGATCCATATGCCTTCACAAAAAGTGCGTGGGTCAGTGTTAATTGTGGTGCTGGTATATTGGCTGCCTTATGCAGTTACACTGAAAGTGTTTCCTCTGGTTCAAGTAGTAACTTTATTAGAGCATTAAATAAAAATAATTAAGCCATCACACAATGAGCTTTGTGACGGGAATTGTCATGCTGAAAAACACAAGATCCTGCACCATAAATTTGCATCAGTGTTAGAAGAATGCCATTGGAAACATTCCCAGTTGGAGCATTTGAAAATGTAATGTACCAATATATGCCTCTTCTTCTCAAAGGTACCATCTACAAAATGAATAATCCAATGTCATACCATAAAAAAGCAGAATAAAATCATGAAACTACTATTGACCATACTTTATATAATGCAGTTTTTTCAAATTATTTTCCGAATTTTAAATGTAACACACCTATATTCATCCATATGATGAAAACAATGCATATATACAGTCAATTTCGGTTATTTGGTACAAGTCGGGACTAGTGCATTTTGGCCCAATTAAGCGGCTGCCCCAATTATTCAAAGTTTCATGTAAATAGTTAAAAATACAATGTACCCCCCCTTTACAATTAGTTCACTATACAATCAAATCGCATTACAACAAACTCACCATAGTAAAGTACCGTTCACTACACGATGTGTAGTAAGCGCCGGTCATTGTGATCACGTTTGTGAATTGAATTTTAATTTTATTAAACAGCGATTCTAATTAGCGAAAATAGGAGGAATATTATCCACAGGCTATAAAAGTAAAGATATATTAAGCTCAAATTTACCTTTTATTACCTTACCAATTAAAAAATTAAATGATACGTGAAATTTGGAAGGATATACGTGATAATTGGAATAATTAATACGTACTGTAATATGTACATACTAACTAGTTGACATTTTTGTTCACTGACATTTGTAGGTGGGGGTTAAAATTTAAAACAGTAAAAAGAAAAGCAATCAATAACAAAAAACACGGCACACACAAATTGCAAGTAACACAATATGTGCAAGTGAGAACGGAGTAATGAGTTACAAAGCTTTAAAAATAGGAATGAAGAGAAGATCTGAAAATTAATTTTTTTTATATGATTGAAGATTCCATGGAAGTGTAAACACATTTTACCATAATAACCCACAGAATTCCAGCTGTCGGTATCATCGCAAATTCAATAAGATCGAGTTTACTATCCGTTTATGATAGATTGCACTAACAGAAAAGCCCAATAAACAGGTGACTGCTAATTGTTTTTATTGTTTTATGGTTATGACCTCCAGAAATCCGACTGAACTACGTGGTACGGTCGGAGACAATTGTAGGGTAATCTCCAGTGCTGCGGTCTCCTGCCCCAATTAAACGACATTTTGTCCCAATTAAGCGAAGTAAACCCTGGCTATTTTCTCGATTGGGTTCTGTTTTTTAAGATTTGTCCCAAATAAATGGCTGTCCCGATTAACCGGTGGCCCAAATAACCAGAATCCACTGTATATGAAGATTTGTTGCTCCTGAGATTCTTTCCCACTCTTCCAAAGGCTAATTGCTCCAAGTAAACAGTATGAAAGGTTTCTAAGTGGGAACTCATTTATGGAACCTCTGTTGATACAACACTCAAAGCAGTGACACTTAGTGTATGTTTCCTGAGCACAGTTTTTACATACAGCGTGATCAACTATTTAGAGATAACTTGTCAAAATGTATAGTCTCCCAGAGTGATATTAAAGTTTCTTGTGGATAATTTTCTAGGCAAAGGTTTTCAGAATGTTGAGGAGCTCAGAAATCCACTATGTTACCACAAGAGAAAAGAATGGTTTTTTTTTTAATGAAGTCCTGCCTGTGGCATTCCACATATCCATATTCAGATGTACTGAGCCAGTTTCAATGTGATATGCCGATTATAAATACATCTGTACCTTCTGTTTTCACCTACATAACCAACAGTTCATTTGGAATATGCTTATTCATTAGTATCCTAATACTTTGGTAACATAATATATGGTGTTTTAATTTCTTAAACCAAGCTTTGATATGCTTAAAAATTATAAAAATGAATTGAGGCACACTGAATTGTAATTTCTACAAATAAACAAAAAAAAAGAATCCTTGTCTTGTGTAGTAAGATCATGTATTACTTGTTTTTAATGATATTTATGATGTATTTTTTTTATTTAAAGGTTTTAGAACTTTAATTCTAAATGAAGAAAATATTAGTAGCTATATTCAAAATTTAAATTATTTTGTGTTAAATGGAATCATAATATACATATACAATAATTACTGAATAGCACAAACAGTATGGAAATCTGCATATTTTATTTTATTTTATTTTTTTTACTAAAACTGTTGTTTATATCTCATCTATTATGAAATATACTTCACTTATACTGCCAGCATTGAATATTTGATTCATCTCTACCTTACATCTTTCAGCCTCTGTGCTAAGTTCTAAAATGGGCATGCCAGACATTTCTGTGAGAGCTACAGTTCAAGCGTGACTCCCAGAACTATGAACTGGAAAAAATCATGCCTTAAAAAAAAAGTATCAGCTGAATATCTAACAATTTTAATAGAAGTTGTCATTTTCAAGAAACCCACATGCTGTTTCTAACTTTTATTCATATAGAAATATAGTCATCTGAGCCTTGTCTTAGGGAAGTAATAAAAATTCCTAGAAACAGATGTTGCCTTTATTCGTTCAGCATTTCACTATTGGAAAAGGCACTGTTCTGCCACCATAAACATCTGTTGTAAGTAGACTTCATAGTTTAAATAGCCCTTAATGAGGAGTATATATGAATGACTACAAAAATTCAACATTCAACTCCAGTCTTCCCCCCCCTTCATTAACAGTGTTTTACCTGTCATTTTTACTAGTTATATGATAGTATTTTCATAATGTGCCACTTTATTTATTAATAACCACATGCTAAATATAGTTATAACAAAGCTATTAATTGTGATTTTTAAATTGTTTATCTAAACAGTAAATTTTTTTTAATGCATATGTAAATTTTATTTAATAAAATTTATGTGCACTTTTCAGTCTTATTTTCAAGCTTATACTGTATGGCTTTCAGGATTACTGTGATTGATCATTCCTGTTCTAGAAGTTAATAAAATTTTCATAACTAAATAAAATGTTGATTTTGTTTCTTCTAGCTTGTCTTGGTTTTGCAACGACAGTTATTCCCCGGATGTATACTCATTACATATCTACAGCATTATTTGCAATATTTGGTTTGAAAATGTTAAAAGAAGGTGAGTACAGTATTTAGAAAAATTACAAGAGAGAGAGAGAGAGAGAGAGAGAGAGAGAGAGAATAATAATAAGTTTAAAAAAATCCATATTTTAATGTAAGGTTTTTTTTTTTTTAAATATTACACTCACTTATTTCTGTAACAGAGATAGATAGAATCCAGGTAAATATTTCAAGCAATGTGTTATAGCCATCCAATGATGGATCATTGCAAACTAAAAGTGAAATTGGAATTATGGAGTATGAGAATAGTTTTCCATTCTATTAAAATTCTTAGAAAACAATCCATCATTATCTGTATACAGTAGTGCTTTCCAAAAATATTGATACACTTCTAAAATGGACTCTTACAAGACTGCTGAAAAAAACGCTAATAATTGTTGAAGTTATTACTTAAATAATTATTAGGTTTCTTCAGCAGTGTGTCATTTATAATGCAAATAATGATGTCATTTATAATGTAATTAATAATGTAAATAATGTCAAGCATTATTTACATTATGCCTCATCAGATGTCAAAAGTTAGATTACTCATTCTACTCAGTTTTTAACAGTTAATCTAATTTTTAATCATTAAAAACTAATAATAAAAATTATTGAAAAATTGCGTTGTAGAATAGCAGTATTGTTATTCATTCCCCTTCCCTATCCATTGTTACTTCTTTTCCTTTTGCTCCTACTTATTCTGTGTTTTATTGGTTGTCTCTGGAACACTGCTTACAATTAATTTTGATGCAGTATAATTTATCTAAGTCAATGAACAGTATATATTTTTCATAATTTCTAGTGGAAAGCCAATGAATAGTTTATTTTTTCATCATTTATAGTGATATCACTATTCTGTATGATTTTGTCGACTTCTCTGTATAATTTAGTTATCAGGGACACTGTAGGACATTTTACATTCTTGATTTCATCAGCATTGTGTATTATTTCTTCTGATTTTATCATCTTTATGTGTGTATCAGTATTTAATGATGTTTTATAGATGTGTATTTTATAATTTTTCACTTCAGCCCACCTATATTTACATCTGAAGATGTAAAAGCAAGCTGAGCATATTAGAGGATTATTCATAAAGAAATTGAACATGTAGAGTAATTTTAGATAAATAAAAGTAGTTGTGTGGATTTATAAAATGTATTGTGGATTTTTTGACATTATCCCTTTGCAGAAGACAGTCAGTTTTGAAGGATAAGACTATTGGGTGATGTATAATATAATTCAAATTTATTAAAAAATTGTATATTTTGGACTGTAAATGACCTCAATACAGAGCATAAACCACATTGAAAACTACCAGAAAAGAACCACTGCTTTTTTAAATGAGTGCTTATTGGTCCGATTAATATATAGCTGGCCTTCCATTTACAGTATAACCCCAATAATTAATCATATGCTTAATTTGTGACACTGTTTACTTTGTCTTTTTTTTTTCCCCCCCTCCAAAGTCCTGACTGCTTGTCCATTGGTTTTTATGTTTTTAATTAGTCTTTTAATTTGTGAATTAATTTTTTCTACTTAATTTGTCTCTTTTTAATATACACTACGAGGCATTTATCCCAAATAATTTATCATCCTCTGAAGAATAATGCTGCTTCAAAAAAAAATCTTAAAAGTACCAGAGAGATCAGTTTAGTTGGAAAGATGCACAGTATTCTCTTCAAGAGTTTTTCTTTTTGGATGCTTGTAAAATGTATTATGCTGTGTTATCCCACACTTTACAGTGTGGTGTGATTTGTAGCAGTACCATAAGTTGCAGTAGTGGAAGAGTTTCTCGGCCATGTGAAAGAAAAGGTATTTGTCGCCACCTAAGCTGGCAGAAACTAATAGACAAGTCAGAATTGTCAAACTTTTTTCTTGAAATGGCATCTTTCCGTCAAAAGAAAGGGTTCTTGGTTTGGCAGAGTGCTGATTAGCATTCTGCCATCTCAAGAACTCATACTCATTACAGCATTATTTTCAATATTTGGTTTTAAAATGTTAAAAGAAGCTGAGTACAGTATTAAGAAAAATTACGAGAGAGAGAGAGAGAGAGAGAGAGAGAGAGAGAGAGAGAGAGAGAGAGAGAGAGAGAGAGAGCTAATCAGCACTCTGTCATCCCACAAACACTTTCTTTTGATGGAAGGTTGTTATTTCAAGAAAAAAGTTTTAGATAATTCTGACTTGTCTATTAGTTTCTGCCAGTTTATAGAGGAAAAAGAATATTTTATTCTGATCACAACAAAATGAATATGGCAACTTTAACTTGGTTAAAAGCACTTTCAGTGTCTGGCCCACCCCTTAAAAGAGATATATTTATAATTTAAATTAGGTACATATGATTTCTAAGCTTCTGGTTGTTGGTTTGAGTTCTTCAAGCATGACACATGATGTGCTTAATTTGAGGGCGCCTCCGTAGCCAGGTGAGAAGGAGCAGCAGTGCGTAGCACACGCTTCTTGATTAGACCGGGGTTCGAGTCCGTGACCACCAAATATGGAGGATGCAGAAAGGTCAGGGAAGGACCACTGCATATCCCCAGAGCAATATGGCCTTAGTTGCTAATGCTCCCAATAACATAAGCTAACAAGCTTAATTTGACAGAAAATGTGGCATATGCTTTATAACCACTATATTGACGAGTCATACAAAGCTTTATACGTTTGTACTAGAAATGAATAATGGAAGATCTATATAGCTGCTGTGAAGGACAAGCAATGTTAGCTAATTGCTTGTTGCTACAGGTGAAACAACTTTAAATTGTTTCTAGCATGCTGTATTTAAAGATGTTCTTTTGGAACAGAATGACGAAATGTAGTCTGAATGAAGATTTCATGTAGGATGTTGAAGGACATAAAATGTTTAGTATTTTATTTGAAACATTGCATGAAAATGAATACAGCCTTGTAGAGAAAGTGCAAAAGGATTAACAATGTGTTGACACTAATGATGTGGTTTTGTCTTATGTGAGAGTTATTATTAGCCATATGGTGCAAGGAAGCTTGAGGCTTAAGCTGCACCAGCCAAAAAAAAAAAAAAAAAAAAAAAAATTCTGAACTACCCTGAGAGAGAGAGAGAGAGAGAGAGAGAGAGAGAGAGAGAGAGAGAGAGAGATAAAGATAAATAGATGGGAATCACCAAGGAAGAGAAGATGATGATATCCAGCTCAGGACTCTGGGTATGCCAAGCCCACTCACCAGATGTGAGTCCCGGGGTTGATTATGTTGTAAGTAAAATTGCATTTGGAAAATATTTGTTGGAAGTGTGTGAAGGCAGTGATGGAAACAGAATCAATTATGAGTGGAAATGATGCAATTTGTCTACTCAAAATTACTAGAAATTTAGTTACTGTTGATACTAATGATAAAGAATTTTAAATTTCTGCTTTGGAGGAAAAATGGAATTTGGTATTATCTTGGTCTGATTAATATAAAAATTTTTGAAAATTAATATTTAAAAAAAAAAGAATAGATGATTGTTTATTTAATTTTTTTAAATACTCTATACATTGTTTTAATATACTATAATTTTTCATAAAATAAGATTTTTCTCTTAAAATTTGTTTATATTCTTATTTTGTGTACAGTGCAGTACAATACAATAGATAGAAAACATTAGCATTAGCAAAGGCACATGATGCAAGAAAGCAAGCTTATATAGCATCAGCCAAAAAAAAAAAACCCTTATTTAACCCATCCACTCGCTCCAAATGTTTGTCCAATTCTGCCTTGAATCTATTTAAGCTATCAACTTCTACAATGACAGATGGAAGTTCGTTCAAGCAATCAACCACCAGCTGGCTAAAGGCAAACTTCCGCACATCTATCCTACAACCGTCCTTCCTCAACTTGAATTTATGCCCTCTCAGGCGATTATTCTGAGCTAGAGGAAGAATCCCATCAGCATTGAGCATGCTCAAACCATTCAAGGCTTTATACACCTCTATCAGATCACCTTGCTGGTGCCTAGTCTCCAGACACTGTAATTTGCAAGACTTAAGCCTTTCTTCGTAAGAGCAACCCTTTGTTCCATTCACTAATCTTGTTGCCCTTCTCTGTACTCGTTCCAACAGCTCTACATCCTTCTTAAAATGAGGCCTCCAGACCTGTATACTGTACTCAAGGTGTGGCCTGACCATTGCCTTTATACAAGGGGATAATCACCTTATCCCTGCTAGAAAAATTCCTGTATATCATTGACAAGACACCATGAGCTACTCTTGCAGACCATCTGCACTGCTCAGAAAACTTTATATCTGCCTGCACAATTACCCCCAGGTCCTTTTCATTCTCTACCACTGGCATTTATAAATATAGAAAACAACAATGGACCCAACACTGAACCCTGAGGGACTCGACTAATGACATTAGTCCACGAAGAGCAGTGTCCATTTATTACCACTATCTGTCTTCTCCCACTCAACCATCCCTTTATCCATAGCAGCAACAATTTGCCTCCAATGCCACACTGCTCCAATTTGTGCAGCAGTCTTCCATGTGCAACAGTATCAAAGGCTTTTCTAAGATCCAAATATATGATATCAAAGTTATTCTTCAAATTCAGTTCCTTTCACTACATCATAGTATCCAATTAAAAATAGTCAGACAAGACTTCCCCTTAACAAACCCATGCTGTTTCAGAGCTATAACTGAAGTCTTGTCTAGATGATCCTGCAATGCTTCTTTAACGAGTGCCTCTATTAATTTCCATGGAACAGAAGTTAAACTAACAGGTCTGTAATTATCTGTGTTTCCCTTTGATCTTGCTTTGTGGATTGGGGTCACATTTGCACATCTCCAGTCCATGGGTACCTCCCCTGACTCCAGGGAAGCTCTCATAATTATGGCTAAGGGTTTGCTTACTTCCTTTGCTGCCTCCTTTAATATAACTGGATAGATTCCATCCATCCCAGGTGCTTTTTTTGTGTTTATCTTCAACAATTTCTCCTCCACTTTACTCTCAGTTATTACAAGATTATCTAGCTTACTGCCAGAGTTGAATACACCTCTGGCATTCCCCTCCCCAAATAACTCCTCATGTGTGAATGTCGGTGCAAAATATTCATTTAGTTTGTTAGTCACCTGAGCAGGATCAGCAACAGTTGAACCATCGATATCAAGTGGACCAATCTGATTCCTCCCCTTCCTTCTAGAGTTTACATAAGTAAAGAACTATTTGCTGTATACAGTATGTACTGTATCTAGTATATTTCCTTTAATTCATCACATTGGTAAATTTGTCATGATTGTGAGAATCCCTTGTGCATATGTCCATTCTGATACTCTCTGTCAGAGACTTGGTAATTTGGAATCTCCTCTTTTCGATCTCCTCTGGCTTAAAACTCTCTACCTCATTCTGTATAATTCATCTGTTCTCTCTACCATTCTCCCATCTCCACTAATCACTTGGAACTCTCTGATTTCCTCTCTTTGCAACTTGACTTTCTCCATTCCAACTTCCTAACAGTGAGGTAATTTTCCTTGGTGATTTAATGTTCACAACTCCAGCCGGCTTCCGTTTTCTAGTAACACAGACCCAGCTAATCGAGATGCCGAGGCTTTTTTACTAATGACCTTGCACAAATTGCTCATTTACCTACCAGAATACTGGACAACCCTAACCATACAGCCAACACGCTTGAAAGTGAGTGGTCCTTTAGGCACTTCAGATCACAACTTAGTGATTGTCTCTTCTCCAATGGAGACTTTATCTCATAGCTATTCCCAACCTCATGTTGTTTAGCATTACAAGAATGCAAAATGGGATAACTTGCAAGATTTATTTTCTCCTTTTCCTTGCTCGGATTACTGTTTCAAAACTTCTGATATCAACGTTTGCTCAGATCGTGTCAGCGAAATCATTTATTCCGCACTCCACTTTAAAATCTTGTCCTTTATCTAAACCTTGGTTTTCCAATAAATGTGCTAAGGCTGTTCAAGAGAAGAATGTTGCATATCGTAATTGCCTTGTTTCCAGTTCTTCAGTTTCATTTTCTGCCTACGCCAGAGCTCGCAACAATTGTAAAGCAGTTATTAATCATCAGCCCAAACTAGATTTTGAACAGGCTAAGAGTAGAAAACTTGCTTCTTGCCCTAACGGTAGCCGAGCATTCTGTTCTCTTGCCAAAGATATTGGCTGCAACTTTTGCCTACCTCTGTCAAAACCAGATGGTTCTGTTGTCACTTCAGCCAAGGATAAAGCCAACCTGCTAGCATCCCATTTTCCTTCCAACTCATGTATTAATGATCTTGGTGAAACCATTCCCAGCATGCTCCATTCAATGCCTCCTGTGGTCTTCTGTCAAAAGGATGTCAGAAGGATTTTGACGAATCTTGATGCTAAGAAAGCTCCAGTCCTGATGATATTTCTCCACTTGCTCTCAAAACCTGTGCTCCTGAACTTACTCCTGTTTTTTGCCGCATTTTTTTCACTTTGTTATTCCAAAGGTGTTTTTCCTTCTGCTTGGAAATTTGCTCATATCCAGCCAATTCCTAAAAAGGGTGACAAATCCCTCCCTTCCAATTATCGTTACGTTGCAATTACTTCTACTCTTTCAAAGAAATCAATTAACCACCAACTCTTAAACTATTTAGAAACTTTCCGTCTGTTCAACGATCGCCAGTATGGATTCCAAGTATCGAGCCATTGGTGATATTCTGTTTTATGTTACCCATCTATGGGCAAATTCAATGGAAAAGTTTGATGAAACACAAGCAGTTGCTCGTGACACCTCAAAGGCTTTCGATTGTGATTGGCATAAAGGTCTTCTAAACAAGCTTCCATCTTATGGCTTGCTAACTGTTTTTTATAATTGGTTATCCAGTTTTCTCTCTGACCACTCACTGAAGGTGATGGTAGATGACTCTTTGCTTTCTAACTTCTCCACTAATGCTGGTGTCCCCCAAGGTTCAGTTCTTTCCCCCCACTCTTTTTCCTCTTGTATACCAATGATGAATTGGTGATAGTCTACAGGGATGGGATACACTTAAATAGAATGTTTGCTGATGCTATCGAGGCAGTGTTAGGTGGGTCGGAAAACTGCTAGATTGGGGGGATACAAGGACTAATAGATTAACAGTAGCCACTGGCAGAGGTGAAAGTGATTCTTGCACTGCTTCTATTGGAATGAGCCGCAGCCTGGAAAATAAGATGCAGGATATTTCAGAGACTGCAGGAAATCATTGGGGTACAAATAAACACATAGGTTGCGTTAGGGTAGCTAAGAAAAAGAACAGGTGCATGTATACTTGCGTGTACACCAATGCTAGGAGTTTAGTAAATAAATTTGATGAATTTCAGGTAGTGCTCAAAACATCAAAGGCAGATATTGTGTGGATTTCAGAGACGTGGTGTCACACAGATATAAGGAATGCAGAACTGGAATTTGGGGAGTACAATATCTACAGAAAGGATAGACAGGATAGGAAGGGAGGAGGGGTTATGATATTAGTTAAGAAATACATAAAATCCAAGGAAGTGAAGCCAGTCGACATTGCTGGACAGTGCAGTGTCGAGTCAGTTTAATGTGACATAAGCATTGGGAGATCAAAATTGAGAGTAGGAGTGTGCTATAGGCCTAATGACTCTGATGAGTATATTAAGAAACTGTACGGGGAAATAGAGTGGGCCAGTAAATCAGAGAGTCTTATAATGGGGGATTTTAATTTCCCGGATATTGACTGGAATTTGCGGTCTGGTCACTCACACACTAGCAAGGCTTTTGTGGATTTATTGGATGATTGTTTTCTACCTCAGCATGTTCAGGAGGCAACTAGAGGGAGTAATACTCTTGATTTGATTATCAGTAGTGATTCTTCATGCATTAAGAATCTGCAGGTAAATGAACCACTAGGTTGCAGTGATCACAGTGTGCTGAAGTGGGATTTAATCAAAGAGGTAACTACCATTAGGGGTAAAGGGAAGGGTTATTGCTTCCGTAAAGGCGACTACGATGGACTGAGACAGTATTTAAATTCTATACAGTGGGACCAACTGATGATGTTACCAACAGCAAATTCAAAATGGGAAGCATTCAAAGAACTTATCTTGGAAGCTACTAGGCTTTACATACCAACTAAGAAATATTGTTCAAGGTTTAGGCCAAAATGGATGTCAGATGAACTAATGAGGCATATGGCAGAGAAGAAAAATGCATGGGATACTTACAAATTAACACATGACACAGAAGCCTATGATAGATACAAGTTGATATGCAACCAAGTTACAAAGGAGGTTAGGCAGGCAAAGGCAGATTACGAGAAATCCTTGGCAAGGGATGCAAAGAAAAACAGCAAAGAGTTCTTTACTTATGTTAACTCTAGAAGGAAGGGGATGAATCAGATTGGTCCACTTGATATTGATGGGTCAACTGTTGATGATCCTGCTCAGGTAGCTAACAAACTAAATGAATATTTTGCATCGACATTCACACATGAGGAGTTATTCAGCGAGGGGAATGCCAGAGGTGTATTCAACTCTAGCAGTAAGCTACAGAATCTTGAAATAACTGGGAGTAAAGTGGAGGAGAAACTGTTGAAGATAAACACAAGAAAGGCACCCGGGGTGGATGGGATCTATCCAGTTATATTAAAGGAGGCAGCAAAGGAAGTAAGCAAACCCTTAGCCATAATTATGAGAGCTTCCTTGGACTCAGGGGAGGTACCCACAGACTGGAAATGTGCAAATGTGACCCCAATATACAAAGGAGGATCAAAGGCTGACACAAGTAATTATAGACCTGTGAGCTTAACTTCTGTTCCTGGAAAATTAATGGAGGCACTGGTTAAAGAAGCACTGCAGTATCATCTAGACAAGACTTCAGTTATAGCTCAGACACAGCATGGTTTTGTTAAGGGGAAGTCTTGCCTGACCAATTTGATTGGATACTATGATGCAGTCACAAAAGAACTGGATGCAGGGAATAACTTTGATATTATATACTTGGATCTTAGAAAGGCTTTTGATACTGTTGCACATGGAAGACTGCTGCACAAATTGGAGCAGTGTGGCATTGGAGCCAAATTGCTGCTATGGATAAAGGGGTGGTTGAGGGGGAGAAGACAGAGAGTGGTAATCAATGGACACTGCTCATCGTGGACTAATGTTATTAGTGGAGTCCCTCAGGGTTCAGTATTGGGTCCATTACTGTTTTCTGTATTTATAAATGATATTGATGACGGTATATCGAGCTTATGTCCAAGTTTGCAGACGATACGAAAGTTGGCAGGGTTGTCAAGGACACTACTGACTCTATGCTACTGCAACAGGATCTGAAAAGGTTGAGCAGATGGGCTGAGAGGTGGTAAATGAAGTTTAACATTGACAAATGTAAAGTACTACATATGGGAAACAGCAACCCCAGAGCAACATATCAACTCTGTTGTACTACACTGACAGTGGTGGAGAATGAAAGGAAACTGGGGGTGGTTGTGCAAGCAGATATGAAGTTTTCTGAGCAGTGCAGACAGGCTGCAAGAGTAGCTCATGGTGTATTGTCAATGATATATAGGAATTTTTCTAGCAGGGATAAGGAGGTGATTATTCCCTTGTATAAGGCAATGGTCAGACCTCACCTAGAGTACTGTATACAGGTCTGGAGGCATCATTTCAAGAATGATGTAGAGCTGCTGGAACGAGTACAGAGAAGGGCAACAAGATTAGTGAATGGAACAAAGGGGTGCTCTTATGAAGAAAGGCTTACGTTTTGCAAATTACAGTGTCTGGAGACTAGGCACCGGCAAGGTGATCTGATAGAGGTGTATAAAGCCTTGAATGGTTTGAGCATGCTCAATGCTGATGGTATTCTTCCTCTTGCTCAGATGCATAAATCACCTGAGAGGGCATAAATTCAAATTGAGGAAAGACAGATGTAGGATAGACGTGAGGAAATTTGCCTTTAGCCAGCGGGTGGTTGGTTGCTGGAATAGACTTCCATCCCTTGTCGTGGAAGTTGATAGCCTAAATAAGTTTAAGGCTCAGCTGGACAGGTATTTCCAACGAACAGAGGGGTGAAGTGGAAGTGGTTATTTTTTATTTATTTATTTATTATTATATATATTTTTTTGGCTGATGCTGCTTAAACTTTCTTTCTTGCATCAAATGCCTCTACTAATTCTAATGCTAAATCCCGCCCTTCCAATTATCGTCACGTTGCAATTACTTCTACTCTTTCTAAGAAATCAATTAACCACCAAATCTTAAACTGTCTAGAAACTTTCCATCTGATCAACGATCGCCAGTATGGATTCCAAGTGTCGAGCCATTGGTGATATTCTGTTTTATGTTACCCATCTATGGGCAAATTCAATGGAAAAGTTTGGTGAAACACAAGCAGTTGCTCTTGACGCCTCAAAGGCTTTCGATCGTGATTGGCATAAAGGTCTTCTAAACAAGCTTCTATCTTATGGTTTGCTAACTGTTTTTTATAATTGGTTATCCAGTTTTCTCTCTGACCACTCACTGAATGTGATGGTAGATGACTCTTTGCCTTCTTACTTCTCCACTAATGCCGGTGTCCCCCAAGGTTCAGTTCTTTCCCCCCACGCTTTTTCCTCTTGTATATTAATGACCTTTCAGTGTCAACAAATATTTTCTTTCATCTTCTCAACCTCCAACCCATGCATGGTACTAAGTACTATAGGTTCTAATATCTCTAGTGTTTGGGGTTTTCATAAAAAAATAAATACCACTGGTGGTGAATTACTGAGAGTGTATTTTTTTACTTATATATGATCTTTATTATGTTGTTTTACTTTTACATAGTTAGTTAATTATGATCTTTTTGTGGACAATACCACTTCACACTTATATGGTGTAGCACCACAGCTGCTTGGATTAAGTCATCTCAGACATAAATTTCCATACACCAGTTATGACCAAATATAGTTGTCTTCTGCCTCAAAATACCATGTCACTCCTCCATCCTGACACCAGAGATGGTTTGAACTGGTTATGCACACCAGCAGAGGATGTTACTATTTGTTTGGTGGTATGTGAACAGTTCAAAAGAAAACCATTTAAGACATCTTATAGCTTCAATATCATAACTGCCACGGATGATATTACACTGCATTGATTCATCCAGTACATTTTAAGGTGGCTATGTAGAATTCATCTTAATTCTGTGTGCGTGCATGTACACACAAAATTTGCATTTCATTAAAACAGATAAATTCCTTACTGATTTTCTCTGCACTCTTAAACAGACTTCTCATAATCTGTCTTAGTCTGGCTAATACTGCGAGTAATTTGATTACACACTAGTTATGTACTTATTATAGATCTTTGTATCCTCTGACAGTTTATAATCTCATACATTTTTCTTCTCTGTTACTGAGCTTATCAGTTCATCTGAGATCCATTTTTGTTAAATATTGAGCAATATCTCTTAGTTGTATAAAACACATAATAGCCCCTCTGAACACTTCCCATTTGGCAATTACATTTTATAACAAAATCAGTTAGTCCCACTGAAAAAGTTTTAAAAAATGTCTCAGCCCATTGTCAATAATCACCTTTTCAAAAATAAAATCTCTTCCCTTTACCCTTGACGCTACATTTCTTTGAAAAAAAAAAAATCTTATCAATATGCTATGATCACTGCTACCTAAATGTTTTTTTTATTTGAAGGTTCTTAATATATGCTTCTGCTGATAATCAGATCAAGAATTTTGCTTTCTCTTATTGCTTCCTTCTTTGTGTAGAAAGCAGTCATTGACAGAAAATTGAGAAATGTTTTGTTAGTGATTGAGTGAGCTACTAATTCACAAGTTTCAATTGATATCTGAAAGTTAAAATCCCTCATGATATGATATTCTGATTTATAAGATATTGCTGGCCGGGACTGCCTGGTATAGTAATAAAAATAAAAAAAATGGTGTCCTTTCTGTATTCATTTTAGTCATCATATTTGAATTCTGCATTCCCAGTATATCAGAGTTACACTGTTTCTGTTATATCTTTAATTTCAGTCTTCCATAACTTAACCAATACTTCAAACTCATCAGATTTATTTACTAAACAGCTAGCATTAGTGTATAAGCAAGAAAATGTGTACCTGTTTGTTTTTAGTTTTTACTAAACAACCGATGTAGTTGCTAGTCCCATGTCTCTATCACCCCGCCCCACCGGCTTTTCAGGCTACTGCGTCAGAATAGAAGCAGTGAAAGAATCAGTTTCACCTTTGCTTATGGCTGTCATTAAATTAGTTTGTATCCCACCAAACTTACCAGTTATTGACCTACTTAATACTATCCCAAATAACATTGGCAAATATTCTTGCACTTCTGTTCTGTCAGTTATCAAAAGTTGTGCTCCACAAGCCTTGCATAGTCTCTCCAGGGCCAAATTGATGAATTCTTGTGTAAACTTCCTCTTTCTCCAAGATATTTGGAAAAGTCAACAGGTTTTAGATGTATAGACTGTAACTTTCAGTTCATCAGTATGTTCCACTGTGCTTAGGTATTCTGTTTTTGTAAAATTGATATTGTGGCCCCATTGGTCACATGTAAGATGCAATTTTCTCAGCATGTATTCTAAATCATAAGTTTCTTGTGCAATGATAAACTGATCATCAGCAAAATTTAGACTCTAAAGATATCTTTCATTATTGGTACTTCCATTCCATAACAGCTTCTTTTCCATTCTTGTAAAGCATATTCCAAGAAAAAATTCACATATTTGTAACCAATTCCTGTAAACTGAATTGTAATTTGAGATATATGTTTGGTCGATCTCAGGTTATTGAGTAATTTGAATGACTAGTTTGTAATTTAATTATGTTAAAGTAACAGTCTAAAATAGGGTTGGGTAATTCTAAAATCAGCATTTGTCACCAAGATGTCTACATTAAAATACATACAGCAAATGCCTTATAAAATAAATTTAAACTAAATTAACACTATAGCTTGTTATTTATAAAAGGAATGCTCCATGTTAAATTATGCTTCCAATAAAGTACAGTTGATGCTACAGGAGAGGAAAGATGATTTTCTTTTTTTCTAAAAACTCTGAGCTTTCTAGGAATGTACCTTGTGCAGTAGTTTAGCTAGGGGATTAGGTGAACCTGTGTGATAAGGTGGGGTTGGATAAATTTTGATTAACATTGTATATCACTCTGCTTCACAGTAGCTGAGTGAAAATCAATTTAATCAATTATTTTGGTTTTATACTAATTTATCTACAGAAGAGCGTCGATAATCCGAACTAATTGGGACCAGGGATAGTTCGGACTTCTAATTTGTTCAGTTTTTTGAACTTATCAAAAATACTGTTCTGGAGACTGAAAAAAAAAAGGTTTAGTAAGTTTAAAAATAAAAACACTAAGTTGTACTTCTGTATTCATAGGTAACATAACAAATGGATCTTTCAAGCCACAATAACATATCTATAGGCCTTTAACGAAATAATTACTTATTTTTTGCTGCACCATTTTCGAATTTCGTTTCTTGGCTGCCAAATCTCTCTCTCTCTCTTTCGATAAGAGTAGTTGAGAGTTGGATAGAATTCGGTTTGTTGATCGTTTGTTGATTTCTACAAATCATTTAATTTTGTTAATTGATAAGGTAAAAGTGTAAATTTGTCCTTTATATCTTCATTTTTATAGCCTGTCGATAATATTGCTCCGACTTTTGCTTATTAGAATTGCTGTTTAATAGAATCAAAATTAAATTCGCCAACATGATCACAATACCTGGTGCTTATTGTAATTTTGTTATTGCATGCATAAGAAAAAAATAAATGCTGACTTTTTCGGATTATTGATGTTTCGAATTATTGATGTTCAGATTTTTGACATTCTACTGTACTGATCTGTTTGTTGTATTGATCTGTTTTATTTTTCTACTTTGATTACTTTCTTTCTTTCTGTTATTTTATTGTTTACATCTGCCCTGTGTACATCTCTTTATTTCCGTAACTTCGATAAAAAAAAAAAGACACAAAAACGATTATTTTTTTGTTTCTTCTATTTGCTCATTTACTATGTATGTTTCAGAATCAACATTTTTACAAATATTGTTCAGTTATATAATGGAAAAAATCTTTTGAAAGTTGTCTTGAAAAAAAGTAAATTATATACAAGTTGCAATACAAATTAAAAAGATATATATATATATGGGACACTGGCATCTTGGCTTTGCTAGCCAGCTGTTGGCTGGACCAAGTTAATACATATTGTTACGAATTCCTGTAATTTTTTTATGATTCAAAAATAGTTAATATGTAATAAACATATTTAATCATAAATAAAATTTAAAATCACTGCTAATGCACTAAAATGTAAATATGAATTTGCATTTTGGTAAATTCTTATTTACATTTTATATGAATTTTATATTTTACATTTATTGTATTTATATGAATAAATACAATATAAAGCATTTTCATATTGAAAATGCTTTATATAGTTTTAAAAACATTTTCAATTGCAAAAGACGAGAGAGAGAGATGAATGTTAACATCAACTGAAAATTAAAATAACCACAAAGCTTTCAATAAACTATGCTTTTTTTTTTCTGTGTGATTTTTGTGACTACTCCATGGGGTTTTATAATTCCCAGATGGTATTATATTTGTATTGTGAATTAGTTTTATGTGATGATTCCTAACCATAGAGCTTTTTTATATTAAAAAAATGTATTTTTATAAAATTTCTATTTAGTTTTCGACCTTATATAAACTGGGAAGGAGCTTTTTTAAATTTTCAGAACATACATACTCTAAAAACTTTAAAAGATGCTTATAAATTAAACTAAACTAATTAAAATATGCCTATAAATTAAACTAAATAATAAAAAATCATTTTTATTATTATTTAGTTTAATTTTATGAAGAATGCTATGCTTTGCTATTTTACAAGACTGAATTGGAGACCATTTTACCATTTAGATAGATGGACAATAATTTGACCGAATTTTTGGAATTAAAAGACTGGAATTAAATTCAGGGATTATGGAGATGAAAATAAGAACACATAAGAAAACAATATTACACCCTCTGTTTTTTACATTTTTGAATGAATCATATGCATTCTCACCATCCCACCTATACCATTCAACCAATGCAGCATTCCCATGACATTTCACCAAAAAAAAAAAAAAACATGAATAACGAGTGATTACGAATTTTGGTTATTCTTTTTTAATTCATTTTGTAGTGTAAATTTTTAAAAAAGTGCTCAAATAGAAGAAAACAGACAAAAAGAAAATCGGGAGCAGTAATGAAACAGGCCTTCTTTTTTTCATGATTTCAAGCTCTGCTTATATTCTACGTAAGCAGTTAATTCAAGCATAAAAAAAAAATAAAATAAATTGGAATTAGTAATATTAAAAGTGCAGTAAATTTGAATTCCCATATTAATTATAAAAAGTTTAAGTATTAAAAGCAGGAATTGACATTAATATGTGAAAAGTAATAAGTTCTGTCTACTGTACAACATTTCTGAATATGGTATTTCTTTTAAATAAAATATACTTTCAGTAATACTCACTGAAAAAACTATTTTTTCTTTTGTATTGCATGTATTTCACTTATTTATTTGTAAAAGTTGATATTTAATTAAAATAAAGCAAAAATTATTAGTTCTATGTATTATAAAAGTGCAGCAAAGCACAGCAGAATTTATATGATCACATAATGGTTCTTTTGAGATAATTTTAAGCGATTCATTAGAATGAAATGATTTATGCACTCCATGAAGTTACCTCTCATTTGTATTATGTTGTTTTTTTTTTTCCCTTAAACACATATAAAAATACCTGTTTTGTGCCCATATACTTGGAGTTGTGTGTGTGTGTGTGTGTGTGTGTGTGTGTGTGTGTGTGTGTGTGTGTGTGTGTGTGTGTGTGTGTGTGTGTGTGTGGTATATGGAAGTAATACAGTTGATTTTTAAACATATACAATGAATAAAATGCATTTATTTAAATAAGGGTGTGGAAGTTATAGCAACTTCAAGTTGGTATTAAAATATCAGAATTGCATAGGAAAAGAGTATCCCTAGCTTCATATTTTGTATGCTGTCCAAAATATCTGTCTATAAATATTGACAATTCTTTGACTAAAAGCAAATTTCCTTACATTCAGTCTGTAGTTATTTTTCCTTAATTTGAATCAGCCTTTTGATTTGCACTTAAGGAGCAGAAATATATCCCAACATAAAATACTCATTGAAGGCATCTTCAATTGGAGTTTGCAATGTAGCTAGTCACAGACAAATGGAGTAGGCATCTCCTCTCAATCTTATATTTCAGGTTTTTCAGTATACACAGTGCAAATTTGCTGTGAAAAAAAGAAAAAATAAAATAACCAGTCAGCCCTTTGAGAGGTGACTCTTGTTTGTGAAGAGCAATAACTTTGTATATTTCATTATTTTGTGAATGAAATGCTGTAAACTTTTCAAAAGACAGTAATTTAAAACTGTACAACTTGCTGTTGTCTTAAACTTTAGCCAACTTAAATATACTCTGGATAAGCCTAGGAGATCAAGATCTGCCAATTCAGGAACACCAGTTGACAGGTTTGAATTTCCAGTTATTAACCTAAAATATGGAAATAAACTGCCACTCTTCATATGGCTGTTTTGAACCTTCTTAGGTTTTTATCAGTGAAGAGATGGGTAAAACAGAAGGATCAGATTAGGAGATACTCTTATGCATCTTTATAAATACTCTGGGCACAAACTGTTTCAACTCTAGTTAACTGCACACTAACTAAGCATAAAGGTGAGGGTGGTGGTGGGGAGAAAACTAAAAAAAAAAAAATTGTACGCTAAGTGCAAGGCGCCTCTGTGGCCAGGTGGGAAGGAGCAGCAGTTGTGTAGCACACGCTTCTTGATTAAACAGGGGTTCGAGCCCGTCACCACCAAATACGGAGGGTGCGGAAAGGTCAGGGAATGACCACCGCATATCTCGGAGCAATATGGCCTTAGTTGCTAATGCTCCTAAAAACCAAATAACTAACTAACTAACTAACGCTAAGTGCAAAATAACTAAAAAAGCTAAAAGGCCAGTGAAAAAATTTGTACACCAAAAAAAATTAAACCAAACCATAAACTTGATTACTTAAAGATAAGAGAACCATAAAATATCTTAAAATAGAAACTTAAATAATGAACCAAGCATTATATAAATTATTAAAAAAAATCTATTTCATGGATTTGTGGTTCTTTATTTATGTTTCTATTTTAACAAAGTGCTTTGTGGTTCTCTTTCTTCAAGTTATTAAGTTGATGGTTTGGTTTTGTTTTGTTCAGTATTCAAATTTGTTGGTCTTTTAGGTTTTTTAGTTATTTTTGGTTTGGTATAGAAATTTCTTTGGTTTAAGTTATTTCCCCCCTCCCCTATACTTAGTCTAGTGTGCTGTGTTACCCAGGGTTGAAATGGCTTGCACCCAGAGTATTACAAGAATGAACCAAATGAACACACATTCTTGCCTTTTCATTTGGTCTTTCTGTTTCACCTATTTCTTTACTGATGAGGACCTAATAAGGTTCAAAATGGCTGTATGAAGAGTGGCAGTTTATTTCTGTATTTTAGATCAATTGGTGTCCCTGATTTAGCAGGTCTTGAACTCTAGGCTTATTCAAAGTATATTTAGCTGTAAACATTTTTGAATTTGTTGAAGTTGATGATACAGATTCACTAGAATTATTTCCACTGTGTCCTAGAACCTTGCTGTTTGTGTAAATTTCAGTGTGGCTTTCATTTCTCAAACACTCATTTTTATGATTCCAAAATTTTAAGATTTATGATATTTTTTCTTTATGAAGGTTATCATATGTCTGCAGATGAAGCTCAGGAGGAATATGAAGAAGTACAAAAAACAGTCAACAAAAGAGAGACTGAGGTAACTTAATGGATGTTGAAGGGCAATATGAGACATTGTTAAATTATGTTGAATTTGAAGGAATTTTTCTCAGCATACTTAGCAGTAAAATGAATTAGTTTAATTTTGAAATAACTAACTTAAAAATAAATTGAAGATTATACAAATTCAAATATTTTGGAAGTAGTTAATTAAGAAAACACTGAATTCATTTAAAATAACATGCTTAATGTCATGATGAATTTAGATGTGGAATTCTTGAGTCTGGATAGCGAAAACATCCTGAAAACATTTAGAGGGGATATTCTGGATTAAACATTTTTGAGTTGAGTTCATCACGACACTAGTAAGTTTAATTAAGTTATTTCAATGTTATATTAATTACCTAGTCACCAAAGAAGAAAGCAAAATCATTCCAGAACAGCTGGAATTTATCTTAAAAAATGAATTCTTTTTATTACAAGTATGCAATGAAGTGTTCCTGCTGTGTTATATAATTTTTGTAATAAAAATTTTTTTCATTGTAAGTTTTTGTATATATTCTTAAAATTATTGATATAATAGTTACATGGTCTTATGAATATAAATGATCCAATATTTTTCCAAATTAATGTCCTTGAATATTATTTCTAAAAGTCCATATGCTGATCATAACATCAGTGTTTATATATATATATATATATATATACACACTCAGTCCTCGTATAACACGTGTTTACATTACACGAATTCAATCATACACAATTTATAAATAGGGGAACGATATCGTATATAACACGAAACAAATTTGCTTATGCACAATTCGCCTTTTGTATTTACAAGAAATGGCAGTCAAAGGCAGAATCGCCTCAACTGAATGCAACACGATAGGAATGAAGAGAAGATTATGAAAATGTATTTGTTTTATATCAAATGATTTATATCAGTGAAGGGGAAACACATTTCACCAGAATAACGTAAAAACTCGCACAATTCCAGCTATCAGTATTATCGAAAATGCAATTAGATCGAGTTTACTACAAGTTTATAACAGATTCCACTAGCAGAAACACAACTGGAAATTCTTTTTATTGTTTTATGGTAGTAACCCCCAGAAATGTGCATTTAATAAAATGTGAGCTAGTGAAGTGTTAATAGTGTGTCGCTGCCTTTATGGTGTTGTTTATTCAATTGCTACACACACACGCAGCACTGAGGAGGCACAGTTGATACACTGTGCCTCCTCATTTTGTAATTGTGCTTTATTCCCTAAAAATGAGTAAAATACTTAGAAGATGTGAAAAGGAAGCATCCTGGTGAAGACACTACAGATTCAGAGAGAAAAAGAAAAGCAATATTGATAGACAGAGGTGTACTGGTTCAAAAATTCTTACCCGGGAAAATTTGTAGCAGCCTAATGCTAGTGTTTATGGCCAAAATCACACTGGCCTCCGGCCCACCGGGGATTCCCTGGTAAGGCTTATGGCCAGTCCGCCTTTTTCGATAGAGAAAAAATATGAAATTGTAACACTTTGAGTGAAATGAATGACCATGTGATATTGCACTTGCTACAGGCCTAAATGAGGCAACGCCAAGAATTAGAAAGAGTGCAAAGAAAATAAAAACAACTTTCATAGCAGGAACAACTCAAAGTGTAACAAAATCCATTAGATCAAGACACAAAGAATTGGAAGAGATGGAATGTCTGTTTGGAGATCAAACAATGAACAAGTTTGCTTACGATACAAGTAAAAGCATTAGTAATATTTTATTACATAATAGTCATAATAAAATACTTACGTATTTTATTATGATTATTTATTGTGTTTGGTAATGTTTTGGTTACAAATGTGTGTTCAATCTTGGGTGGTCGTCACCTAACCCTATTTTTCCCATAGGGCCTGTTATTTGTATTGCACGATTTTGCATTGCATGAGGGTTTCTTGAAACACAACTATCGTGCTATACGAGGACTGACTGTATATATATTAATTTCTCTGTGTAAACTAAGATTGGCCACACTAAGTGGTTTTTTTTTTTGTTTAATTGAAATCCATAAAAAATTAACTTAATTTTTTAATTACCAACTTATCTGGTGATTACATACCTGTTATATATTGCCTGCACACTAATTAAGACTGAAGGTTTTGTGTTGTTTGCAACAATTTATGCAAAAATGCAAGGGATGCTCAGTAAACAAGTTTTAGGGGCTTCATAAATCCACACCAGTTTATTTACAAAATTTGAGAGCCATATCAAATTATTGATATCCTTCTACTACTTCTGGTGCCTGCTATAGCAGTGTGAGTTGCGTTGATAATGCACATCACCTGCTTACCCAGACATGATACAGTGCTAAGTATGCCCACTAATGTGTGTTGGAGACATAAAGGAGGTGTGGACTGTCATCCAATATGAGTGGTCTTGGGGCACATGTCAGGAAGTGCCATCCACAGTAAGCTGGTAGAAGTGTATGGAGAAGACCTGTTGGAGAAAGTGATGCACAGATGGTGTTGGTTGAGGGAAGGTGAACAAGTCCCTGTGATGAATAACAAAGTCGCCTTCCTTATTCTACTAGTACAGTTGTTAATGTGGGCAAACAACCCAAATGATTCAAGAAAATAGGTTAAAGTGTGTGGTTTTTATATGTATGTGTGAAAGCACAAAGCACAAAAGGTATTAAAATCTATAGTAGTTAGTACTGCATGAGTTGAAGGCTGTGAAGGCAGAAGATAATTGTTAACATTAAACTTGAATTTCTCTAGATTGAAATTTTTGAAAAATAAATGAGAAGGAAGAAGAAAAGAAGTAGAGGGGATAAATGAAGATGAGGGAAGTTGGTTCTGTGAGTTTGTAGTTGGATAGTGAGTGGATGCTGAGTGGTTGCACATGTTTGGAATGGTTTTGGTAGAGAGTGGGGAATGATAGTTGCCAATTCAGAACAATGGCCATGAAAATATCTATACAAGAGGCATACAGCAGAAATATTGTCTGACACATAGTGAAAGATTTTGTAATTGATGGATAATTAATTAACCTGAATGCCCTTTTTTGAATGGAGTCACAAAGCTTGAAAGAGGTGTAGGAGGGCCACTCCAGACATGGTAACAATATTACATGATAGGGCAGATTTGAGATATGTACAGAATGAGTAGTTTTTTTAGAAGAAAGGTAACATGAAGTAAGAAAAAGAAAACAGTTTTTTAGATGCAAAGATAGCAATATTTGATGTGCTTATGCTAGGAGAGATTAATATTAGTAGTAGCAAATGATTGAAGAATGCAAGCTTATACAGCATTAGCCAAAAAAAAAAAAAAAAAAACTCAACACTTCCCATATCACCTATATATCTATTCCCTGTAACAGTTGTCTAATTCTACCTTCTCCCTTCTAACAGAAATTCTTCCAACAAACTACCAGATGGAAGTTTGTCCCAACAATTAACTACATGCTAGCTGGAGACCTATTTTTGCACATCTGTCCTTCAACTATCCTTCCTCAGTTTGAATTTATGCCCCCCTCCATGTGCATAGTGTGAGCAAGAGGAAGGAGTCCATCAGTATATTGAGCTTACACAATAGATTTAGCCGACCGGGCTAGCCGAGTGGGTAAAGTACCTGCCCGGCAACCCAAAGGTCGCGGGTTCGATTCCCGCCTCGGGCTTGGATCAAAGTACTGCAAAAACCTTGGGAGGTGCAATGTGGCCACAGAAGCCGATGCGCCAACAACTACCAAATCAAAAAAAAAAAAAAAAAAAAAAACAATAGATTTAAGCTTTAAACACTGCAATCAGATCTCCTTGCAAGTCTAGTCTCCAGACTCTGCAGTTACAGAATTGAACCATTTCCTAGTAAGAGCACCCTTTTGTTCCCTTCACTAATTCTGTTGTTCTGTGCACCTACTCCAACAGATCCACTACCTTCTGCAAATGAGACTTCCAAACCTGTATGCAATACAAGATATGGCTTAACAATCACCTTATATAACAGGATAATCAGCTTCTTATCCCTGTTGGCAAAATTCCTGTATATCATTGACAAATTCCCATGGATTGTCCTAGCTGCCTGTCCACACTGCACACACACACAGAATTTCATATCTGACTGCGCAGTCACTCCCACATCTTCATTCTCCCCCGAGCATGGTACCATGTAGTTGGTACATTAATATGGGATTACTGCTACTTATGTGAAATACCTTGCATTTGTGAATGTTAAACTTCTCAGCCCATCTACCTAATTTGTCTATATCTTGTTGCAGTAGCATACTCTCATCTACGGCGCCTCCGTAGCCAGGTGGGCAGGAGCAGCAGTGTGTAGCACACGCTTCTTGATTAGACCGGGGTTCAAGCCCATGATCACCAAATACAGAGGATGCGGAAAGGTCAGGGAATGACCTCTGCATATCCCCGGAGCAATATGGCCTTAGTTGCTAATGCTCTTAAAAACCAAATAACAAACAAACCCTAATCTACCTAATTTGTCTACATCTTGTTCCAGTAGCATACCCTAATTACTGTCATTACCCACCCTGCCAGTCTTCGTATCATCTGCAAACTTAGATATTGGGCTTCATATGCCTTCATCAGTATCATTAATAAATGTTGAAAACAGCAGTGGCCCAGCACTAAACCCTGGGTGGACTCCACTAATAA
The DNA here is from genome assembly GCF_048544385.1 of Mastigoproctus giganteus. Taxonomy (NCBI): domain Eukaryota; kingdom Metazoa; phylum Arthropoda; class Arachnida; order Uropygi; family Thelyphonidae; genus Mastigoproctus; species Mastigoproctus giganteus. Next base: position 192,297,463 of record NC_143582.1, on the reverse strand, counting down.
CATTTGTCCAAGAAAAGCAGTGCCTATTGATAACAGCTCTGTCTTTTATGTGCAATGTTGTCAAAAGCTTTTCTGAAATCTAAGTAGATGTCAAAATTATTTTTTGCATACAGTTCCTTTGTCACTATGTCATAGTATCCAATCATATTGGTCAGATAAGTCTGCCTCTTAAATCCATGCTGTGACTGCAGTATAAATGCATTCTGCCCTGATGATCCTGCATTACTTTTTTTAACCAGTGACTCCATTATTTTCTAATAAAAAAAATTCCTTGTGTGAATGTAGATGCAGAATACCTATTCAGTTTGTTAGCACCTTGAGCAGGTTCATCAATAGTTAAACAATTGATATCTAGTGGATCAATGTGATTGTTTTCTTGTAGTGTTTACATAATAAAATAAATCTTTGCCAGAGACTTCTCATAATCTTCCTTGGCTTTTCTAACTTCCTTTATGACTTGATTGCAGACTAGTTTATATCAACTCTAGGATTCTGTATCACCTGATAGTTTATATGCATCTCATACATTCAGGGGCTCACATCTGGTGAGTATGGGCTTGGTACACCCAGGGTCCTCAGCTGAATATCATCATTCTTCTCTTCTCTCTCTCTCTCTCTCTCTCTCTCTCTCTCTCTCTCTCTCTCTCTCTCTCTCTCTCTCTCTCTCTCTCTCTCTCTCTCTCTCTCTCTCTCTCTCTCTCTCTCTCTCTCTCTCTCTCACACACACACACACACACACACACACACACACACACACACACACACACACGGTAACTCAGAATTTTTTTTTGCTGTTGCAGCATAAGCCTCAGGCTTCCTTGCACCATATGGCTAATAATAATAAGTCTCATCAGTACATATGATATCCATTTAGGTCTCACCCTCAAATAGCATCTTTTAATTGGTATAAAAAACCTAGTAACTTATATGATTACACCCCTGAATGCTTCCCACTTAGAATTTTCTGTTGATAACTTTCTCGCTTATTTTCATTGCATAGAATTTAACTGTCTGAGACCATTGTAGTAACCTTTACTGAAGCAAAATCCCTTCCCTCTGCTCTTGACAGTAGTTATTCCTTTAACTAAATCATACATTAATACCTTATGAACACCACCTACTGGTTACTTTGTTTGGTGATTCTTAATAAATGGAGAGTTACTGCTGATAATCAGATCAGATGTGCTGAATTCTCTTGCTGCCTCTCTGACATACTAGTGTATGAAACAGTCACCCAAAAAATCCATAGACTTCTTTCTACTGTGTGAGTGGCCAAACCACAAGTTCCAGTCAGTGGAAAGTTAAAATCCCCCATTATAAGAACTGTGATTTACTGGCCCATTCTACATGTATGTACAATTGCTCATTATACCCATATAGTCATTATTCCTATAACATTCCTACTGAGGCGTGTTATAGCCAAAGCAGTTTATGCACCATCACCCCCCCCCCTCCCACAAATACACTCATACTCTCCTTTTTGTTGTCCCAGTACTTATGTCACCCATGACTGACTCCACATTGCACTGGCCATTCATGTCAACTGGATGCACAGCCTTAGATTTTTATATTCTTTTTAACTAAGGGCATAACCCCTCCTGCTCTCTCCTGTCATGTTTGTCTTTTCGGTACATATTGTGCTTTCCTCGTATTCAAATTCTGCATCTCTTATCTGTGTAACACCATGTCCCATTATCCCCACAATGCCTGCATTTGGATGGCTTGACTAGTTCTTTAAATTCATCAAATTTATTTACTATGCTCCTAGCATTGCTGTACATGCAAGTATACATTCACCTTTTTTTAATTTTAGTAACCCTAACACAGCCTATGTATTTGTTTTCTCTAAAGCTAGCAGGCATTCAAATCCCTGACATGTCTTTTTCCAGGCTGCTGCAGTGCAAGAATCACTTGCATCTCTGCCTGTGACTACTGTTAATCTATTATTCAGTGTATCTCCAACTAGCTAGCAGCAGTTCTTCAGACCACCTAGCATTGCCTCAGTAGCATCAACAGATATTCTTGTGCCCCTTCTATTTAATTGTATCCTATCCCTGTAGAAACTCTCTCCTGTTAAAAAGCACAGACCATGCTGAGAAAATTTCTACCTCATGAGTTTTGCAGTCTTTCCAGGGCCGAATTAATTGACAAGACTCATGTACTCCCTTCTATCTTGTATGGGGCAGGATTGCAGGCACTTTAATTACAATCTTGCCTCTTGACTTTTTCTCAGCATTTCTCTGTACTTGTTATTTAAATTCTCAGATCTTTTACTCAATATCATTAGTACCAGTGTATACAACAGTATTACCTTTTGTGTCCTAGAAGAATTATAGGTGCTCTACAGTGTCATTAATTTTTCCCTCCTGCAGACATAACCTGGTTCTATTCCACCTGGCATATTTGCACAATTAGATTAGAAGCAAAGGTAATCCCTAATAGAGATATATGATCTTGTCTAGAAATATGATTGTTATTGAAGAAGATGGGTATAGGAACCGTAGACCACCTTTTTGTGAGAAATAAGACAAGACTGAGTTTTAGAAGGATTGAAGTTAATTAAGTTATCTTTACCTCATTGGAGAATTACCTAGAAACCAAAATTTAAGGAATTTGTGGTAGATTTCAAGCAGTTGAGCCTTTTTGTGTAGGGCAAGGCTTCTGAAAGTGTTAATTGGAATGTAGTATGCTATCATCAGCAAAACATTGGATAGGATTTCTGGTCAGTGGAAGAATGTTATTAATATACAAGAGGCAAAGGGTAGGAGAAAGAACTGTGCCTTAGGAAGCACCAGCATTAGTGGAGAAGTTCGAAAAAAGGTATCATCATTCAGAGAGAAAACTGGATACTCAATCGCAGAAAACATTTGGCAGGCTATATAGCCTGCCAAATGTTTTCTGCGATTGAGTATCCAGTTGAATTTGATTGAATTTGAGTTTCAAGAGTTTTCCATTGAATTTTTCTATGATGAGTAACATCAGTCAGTATATTACTAGTGGATTAACATTGACAGAATCTTCATTGGGGATCATTGAGATCAGGTGGATGGTTTTGAGATAGTGTGAGTTGGTGGTTGATGGATTTTTCCATTACTTTTGAAAGAGTAGAGATAAGGACAGTCATGCAATAAACAGAAGGGAAGGATTGTCTCCCATTTTAGGAAGAAGAAGAAGAACTCTTTATTGCATACAAAAGGCACACGCTGTACACAATACCCTTCACGACTACAAGCCAGGGGTTTACACTAAAGACATACAATGTAATAAACAAGGATGACATATAGGAGAAAAAAAACAATATTACTAATTATACAAGTGTAGGATTAAACATTAGAGAAAAAAAATGACAAATTTACATATGAAAATATACACAACAGCATGTTATCAAGTTAAATTATTCTCCAGAGAGCAGTCCTTTTACAGTGCTGGAGTCATCCAAGCAGGTGCAGAAAGTTGGAGCACTGTAGTGATTGATCCATTGCAATGACAGACAGCTCCTCCGGAGCAGGTTCTAATGTCCTGTGATATGTAGTCCTGAGAATAAAGTCAATGGAGTAATTTCTGCCTATATTTTTTATCAACTGCGAACTTGTAGAGGTCTCCGTCCAAGGAGTGTATGTACTGCACCATTTGCACGGATAAGAACTGATCAGATAACTTTAACCGGTTTAGGGTGGCCTGAAGTACTGGATTGGCCCTAAGGCTTAGTACTGGGATTCTCCATCCACAGTTAGCCCAGAAGTCTGGTTCCGAAATAATGCCAACCATCGTTTTTTACAGCAAAGACGAATCTTCTCTCATGGATAATGGCAGGAAGACGTCTGATGTTTAGAGCTGCCACTCTCTGGGTGGTCTTTGGTGCAGGGGTAAGCTGAAATTTCCATATGGCCCACTTCAGTAGCCAAAATTTGCCCACGAAGATGCGTTGTGGCAGTTGAGTTCCAGACTTCTGTGCCATAAAGTATGAACAGATAGACTCGTCTTAACGTATCTGCACCCAAAAGGCTGGTCATAGACATGCATATAGTTGTTGCTTAAGCATTCACCGGAGTCGACAGAAATTTATTTGCAGGTGGTCTGTGTGGTAGAAAGGAAAGCTTCTGGTCAAAAATAACACCCAGATTGGCGTGTTGCTGAACAGCAGAAATCATGGATCCTCTTTTAAATTGGGTTGCACCATTGTTGGGTCCCGTTTGAACAAGAAAATCAACTGTTTTGACATCTCAGGATTGATGTGAAGGCTGAAACCAGAGAGGAAGGCCTCAAGGTTCTGGATTTTCTCTAGGATTAAGGCATTTTTGTACTCAGCAGTGTCTCCAGGGTTGATAGCAGTGAACAGCTTTATATCATCAGCAAAGGTGACAATATCATTTTGCCCCGTCACAAAAGGCAGAAGAACAGCTGAGAACAAGAAACCACAGAAGACCCCACCTTGTGGTACTCCAGCTGTAATAGTTCTGGTGTAGGGCCGATTGGCATCATGAACAATAATAGTCCTGTTCTCAAGCATTGCCTGTATAAACCAGAGCACATCTTCAATGAGGTAATACTCACGTAGTAGCCTTGCCAACCCGTGAACGGATACGGAATTAAATACTGCCTGGACATTGATATAAGTAACGGTGATTTCCGAACTGTACTTAAATGCCTCGAGGATCTTGGTAGTGGTGGTGACTAGATTTGTAGCAGTGGATCTTGACTGGGTGGCATAGTGGATCTGTGGTGGCTGATGTGGCATTATTTGGGTGGTTAACGTTTCCAGAAGAGATTTCTCAGAGCTTTAATAGGCTTGATGCAGAAGAAATTGGACGGAAGTGACAGGGCTGAGAAGCAGAGCTTATTTTTGGCAGTGGTCTTACTAGATAGACATGCCATATGGGAGGGAAGAATTTTTGATGAAGGATTTTGTTAAATGACGACAGAATGGGATCAACAATAAATGTACTCAGGCATTTCAGCATAAACTGAGGAATCCCTTTGGTGCTGGATGCAGCTGTAGGTGTTAAACTATTTATTGTATCAATCAGCCGATATTTGATGAGTTGAACTGAATTTAAGGGGTCTGTTGAAATCGGATTGATTAGAAATTCCATTGGTGTAGTGGATTCTGGCTGAACCGCTCACCTAATTATATGGTCGAGCCAACTGCTCAGATTGAGCGAGTTGATGGCGTCCTCTGATTTGCTTCTATGGAAGAGCTTCCCCTTATTTATGGTAGCCTCTAGGTGACGTTTTATTGCCTCCCTCTTTTTCCTAATAAAAAGCGCCTAGCTTGAGATAAGGCAGTTCTGTCCAAGGGTGAGCCGGAGTTTTTCCATCTCTTGTGCATTTCTGTTTGGCGTGGAAGCTTTCAGAGACTTTTGTACTCCACCAGGCTCTTGAATGCTCTATAATGGTTAGCTTCTTCATTGTAGCATAGAGAGAGATAGTGGCTATCCATCTTGTCATTAGGTCAATCTGAGTTCAGGGTTGCATTCCTCAAGGACATCCCATAGGATTGCTTGGGCCACATAAACACACCTTTCAGGATTGAGGTATTTGGGCACTGTAATTGTTTTGGCTCTGACCTTCCTCCTGCCAGAAGTGATGGGCATTTCTATTTGCACAGAGAGAATGATGGGGTTACGATCAGACTGTATGTTGCTTGTAGGTTTTTGATTAGCTACACAATTTGCTGATGCAAAGGTGAGGTACAATGTTTTTCACCCCTCTTGGGTGGTGTGCTCACCAGTTTAAGATCTAATATGTCTAGATACTGACTCAGTCTTTTCTTGAGGCTCCCCAGAGTATTTGGGAGATTGAAATCTCCACACATGACGTGCTTCAGTGATGAATGGAGATGGTTAAGCAGCCAATAAGCTACTTGTGCGTCTGGAACTGGCGGGATATATGCTGTGAAAATGTCGAGAGAAATGTTCTGGCTGTTGTTGCTTTTAGGTTTTAGGGTGACTAGAACTGCCTCAAAAGAATCAGACTGGCTTTGATACTGAGTGGAGGATAGAAAATACCTGCTCATTGAAAAAAATTGCAACTCCTCCTCCCCTGCGGTTTTCTCTAGACATACACACCATCTGATATCTTGCAGACCAAGTAGAAGAAAATGTTTCTTCACTGGGGTCAAGCCATGTTTCTGCGAAGCAAACCACATCCATTGCATTGGACAGGTATGTTTGTGTCAGACGGCACCTGGGATTTCTCCCATCTCCGCGATTGGACAGCAAGAGCTCCTCAACTTCATTCAATTTGTTTGGAACTAGTAGAAAAAAAAAACAACCCTACACACTTCTCCCATCCGTACTCCAAGAATTTGTCTAGTTCTTGAATTTATTCATACCATTCACTCCACAACAACACGTGGAAGCCTGTTCCAACAGTCAACCACCCTGGCTGAAGTCAACCTTCCACACGTCTTTCAACCATCCTTCCTCAACTTAAATTTAATCTCCCTCATGTGTAGTCTCAGCAAGCGGAAGCATGCCATACACATTCAGCTTACTCAATCCATTCATGGCCTTAAACACCTCAGTCAGATCACCCTGCAGGTGACTAGGCTTCATAAGCTGCAATTTGCAGAACTGAAGCCTTTCTAGGTAAGAGCACCCTTTTGTTCCATTCACCAATCTGGTTGCCCTTCTCTGCACTTGTTCCAGCAGATCTACATCCTAAAGTGAAGCCTCCAGACTGTATACAATACTCGAGGTGTGGCCTAACCATGGCCTTGTACAAGGGATTAATCACCTCTTTATACCTTGCAAAGCTGTAGGAACTGACTGGATATGAGTAAATTTCCAAGTAGAAGGAAAAACACTGGGTGAATAAGAAAGTGTGAAAAGGTGGCAAAGAATAAGAGCACAGGTTTTGAGAATAAGTGGAGAAGGGTCAGGATCTGGAGCTTTCTTGCCATCATTTTTTCAGAATTCTTCTAACATTTATTTTTCAGAATACCAGTGGAAGCATAAATGGAATGTTAAAAGAATTCAGAAAAATTGATGGCAAGAGATACAAGGGTATAAGCCAAGAGTTACGCACCTTATTAAAGAATTATTGTCTGCCAGGGGCAAAGGTTGATGACGTTGTAGAGCGGATATCATCTTTTAAGGGCACAAAAGGTGATATAGTTGCACACGTTGGCACTAATGATATTAAGAGTAGGAGACTGGCGGAATTACTTAACAAGTACAGGTCACTGTTGAAAAAAAGCCGTGAATTAGGGTTGAATTTGAAAGTGTCTGCAATTCTGCCCAGACACGATAGGAGGGAGTATATGATGAGAGCCCTGTCGATCAATTCGGCCCTGGAAGGATTGTGCAGGGCTCAAGGGGTAGAATTTTTTTCAGCCTGGTGTGTACTTGTTAACAGGAGAGACTGCTTCTACAGGGATGGGATATACTTAAATAGAAAGGGTGCAAGAATATTTGCTGATGCTATCGAGGCAGTGTTAGGTGGGTCGGAAAACTGCTAGATTTGGGGGGATACGAGGACTAATAGATTAACAGTAGCCACTGGCAGAGGTGAAAGTGATTCTTGCACTGCTTCTATTGGAATGAGCCGCAGCCTGGAAAATAAGATGCAGGATATTTCAGAGACTGCTGGGAATCATTGGGCTACAAATAAACACATAGGTTATGTTAGGGTAGCTAAGAAAAAGAACAGGTGCATGTATACTTGCATGTACACCAATGCTAGGAGTTTAGTAAATAAATTTGATGAATTTGAGGTATTGCTCAAAACATCAAAGGCAGATATTGTGGGGATTTCAGAGACGTGGTGTCACACAGATATAAGGAATGCAGAACTGCAATTTGGGGAGTACAATGTCTACAGAAAGGATAGACAGGATAGGAAGGGAGGAGGGGTTATGCTATTAGTTAAGAAATACATAAAATCCAAGGAAGTGAAGCCAGGTCGACATCGCTGGACAGTGCAGTATCGAGTCAGTTTGGTGTGACATAAGCATTGGGAGATCAAAATTGAGAGTAGGAGTGTGCTATAGGCCTAATGACTCTGATGAGTATAATAAGAAACTGTACAGGGAAATAGAGTGGGCCAGTAAATCAGAGAATCTTATAATGGGGGATTTTAATTTCCCAGATATTGACTGGAATTTGGGGGCTGGTCACTCACACACTAGCAAGGCTTTTGTGGATTTATTTGATGATTATTTTCTACATCAGCATGTTCAGGAGGCAACTAGAGGGAGTAATACTCTTGATTTGATTATCAATAGTGATTCTTCATGCATTAAGAATCTGCAGGTAAATGAACCACTAGGTGGCAGTGATCACAGTATGCTGAAGTGGGATTTACTCAAAGAGGTAACTACCATTAGGGGTTCGATTCCCGCCTCGGGCTTGGATCAAAGTACTGCAAAAACCTTGGGAGGTGCAATATGGCCACAGAAGCCGATGCGCCAACAACTACCAAATCAAAAAAAAAAAAAAAAAAAAAAACCATTAGGGATAAAGGGAAGGGTTATTGCTTTCGTAAAGGCGACGACGATGGACTGAGACAGTATTTAAATTCTCTACAGTGGGACCAACTGATGATGTTACCAACAGCAAATTCAAAATGGGAAGCATTCAAAGAACTTATCTTGGAAGCTATTAGGCTTTACATACCAACTAAGAAATATTGTTCAAGGTTTAGGCCTAAGTGGGTGTCAGATGAACTAATGAGACATATGGCAGAGAAGAAAAATGTATGAGATACATATAAATTAATGGGTGACATGGAAGCCTATGATAGATATAGGCTGGTCTGTAACCAAGTTACAAAGGAGGTTAGGCAGGCGAAGGCAGATTACGAGAAATCTTTGGCAAGGGATGCAAAGAAAAACAGGAAAGAGTTCTTTACTTATGTAAACTCTAGAAGGAAGGGGATGAATCAGATTGGTCCACTTGATATCGATGGGTCAACTGTTGATGATCCTGCTCGGGTAGCTAACAAACTAAATGAATATTTTGCATCGACATTCACACATGAGGAGTTATTCAGCGAGGGGAATGCCAGAGGTGTATTCAACTCGGGCAGTAAGCTAGAGAATCTTGTAATAACTGAGACTAAAGTACAGGAGAAATTGTTGAAGATAAATACAAGAAAGGCACCTGGGGTGGATGGGATCTATCCAGTTATATTAAAGGAAGCAGCAAAGGAAGTAAGCAAACACTTAGCCATAATTATGAGAGCTTCCTTGGACTCAGGGGAAGTACCCATGGACTGAAGATGTGCAAATGTGACCCCAATTCACAAAGGAGGATCAAAGGGTGACACAAGTAATTATAGACCTGTTAGTTTAACTTCTGTTCCTGGAAAATTAATGGAGGCACTGGTTAAAGAAGCACTGCAGGATCATCTAGACAAGACTTCAGTTATAGCTCAGACACAGCATGGTTTTGTTAAGGGGAAGTCTTGCCTGACCAATTTGATTGGATACTATGATGCAGTCACAAAAGAACTGGATGCAGGGAATAACTTTGATATTATATACTTGGATCTTAGAAAGGCTTTTGATACTGTTGCACATGGAAGACTGCTGCACAAATTGGAGCAGTGTGGCATTGGAGCCAAATTGCTGGTATGGATGAAGGGGTGGTTGAGGGGGAGAAGACAGAGAGTGGTAATCAATGGACACTGCTCATCGTGGACTAATGTTATTAGTGGAGTCCCTCAGGGTTCAGTATTGGGTCCATTATTGTTTTCTGTATTTATAAATGATATTGATGATGGCATATCAAGCTTAATGTCCAAGTTTGCAGATGATACGAAGGTTGGCAGGGTTGTCAAGGACACTACTGACACTATGCTACTGCAACAGGATCTGGAAAGGTTGAGCAGATGGGCTGAGAGGTAATGAAGTTTAACATTGACAAATGTAAAGTATTACATATGGGAAACAGCAACCCCAGAGCAACGTATCAATTCTGTGGTACTACACTGACAGTGGTAGAGAATGAAAGGAAACTGGGGGTGGTTGTGCAGGCAGATATGAAGTTTTCTGAGCAGTGCAGATGGGCTGCAAGAGTAGCTCATGGTGTATTGTCAATGATATATAGGAATTTTTCTAGCAGGGATAAGGAGGTGATTATTCCCTTGTATAAGGCAATGGTCAGACCGCACCTAGAGTACTGTATACAGGTCTGGAGGCCTCATTTCAAGAAGGATGTAGAGATGCTGGAACGAGTACAGAGAAGGGCAACAAGATTAGTGAATGGAACAAAGGGGTGCTCTTACGAAGAAAGGCTTACGTTTTGCAAATTACAGTGTCTGGAGACTAGGCACCGGCAAGGTGATCTGATAGAGGTGTATAAAGCCTTGAATGGTTTGAGCATGCTCAATGCTGATGGTTTTCTTCCTCTTGCTCACAATAATCACCTGAGAGGGCATAAATTCAAATTGAGGAAAGACAGATGTAGGATAGCCGTGAGGAAATTTGCCTTTAGCCAGTGTGTGGTTGGTTGCTGGAATAGACTTCCATCCCTTGTCGTGGAAGTTGATAGCCTAAATAAGTTTAAGGCTCAGCTGGACACGTATTTTGAACGAACAGAGGGGTGAAGTGGAAGTGGTCATTTTTTTATTTATTTATTTATTTTTTTTGGCTGATGCTGCATAAGCTTGCTTTCTTGCATCAAATGCCTCTACTAATGCTAATGCTAATTACACCCCTTCAAGAATAATTTCATTAACATTGGGATCAGAAAATTGATATCAACCCCTTTGACATTCTTATAATTTAAAACAATGTGAGGTGATAATGGCACCATTGGGGAAGAGACAGTCACTAATTTCTGAGCTGAAGTACCCTGAAGACCACTGATATTGACTGTGTACTTGGAAGGGTTGTTGGTGATAAAAATATCAAGAATGTGTTTTTTTTTTTTGTGTGTGTGTGTGTGTGTGTGTGGTTATGATTTCCTGTTATTCTGGTAGGTAAGTGAATAAGCTATTGATGCTAATTAGTAATTGCAAAAGCCCTAGAATCTTGACCAGCTGAGTCCACATAACTGGCAAATTGAAGCCATCTGGAGCTGTAAACATTAAATTCATCAAGAAAATTACCTCCCCCTTAGGAAAGTTAGACTGAAGAAAGTTGAGTGTCAACGGTAGGAAAAGGATTTCTAGTGATTAGTGAAGTTGATAGAATGATAGAGGCAACAGATGAATTTGACAGAATGGGGTAGAGAGATTTTAAGCCAGAGGGGATCAAATCTAGTGGTCTCTGATAACAAATATCAGGGCAGATGTGTGCAAGCACTGCCTTTGAATCAAAAGGAATCATAAAGAATGGATAATTAGGACAATTGAGATGGGTAGTTGTCCAGGAGATTAACAATTGGGATTCTTTCAAAAAAAGTAAGTGGCTCTTAGCAGAATGTAGATAGCAATGGACATCATTGAGATTGGAACTAAAACCACTTTTATTTGTGAAATGAATGTGGAAGTTTTAAGTTTGTTCTATTAGTTTGACTGTTCATGATGTATTCAGTAGATAAGTAAAAGCAGTGGATGGGAATATGCATATGAATTAATGAAATTTTTGGGTATGGTGTACACACAAACAGGGCATATACAAAGGGTACTAGGAAAGTTTTGCAATATGACGCAACAATGAATCACAGGAAGCTGCTTGTTGCTGCACGTTGAGACATGTTCATACGTGCATAGTAGCCGCCGCGCCAAGTCGATGGGCTCAGTTATTCATTAGTAGTGAGAGTGTAAAGTGCTTGCGATGGCATCATGGTCACGAAATGAGATAAGGACAGTTTTGCGGTATAATTTCGTGCGTGGTTTAACCATAGACCAGTGCTTAGAAGAAATGACTCTTGCACTAGATGATGATTGTCCACATCGTACAACGATATTCAGGTGGTATAGAGAATTCCAAAGGGGAAATTTCACTCTGGAGGATTCTGAGAGGCCGGGAAGGCCACGAACGTCAGTTACGGAGGAAAATGTTACTGCTGTGAGGAAAATGCTTGACGAAAACAGGCGAGTGACCTACCAACAGATAGAGGATACTTTGGGCCTAAATGCACCAGCAATTCGTTCGATGGGGCCACCGTAGCCAGGTGGGAAGGAGCAGCAGTGCGTAGCACACGCTTCTGGATTAGACCGGGGTTCGAGCCCGTCACCACCAAATACGGAGGATGCGGAAAGGTCAGGGAATGACCACCGCATATCCCGGAGCAATATGGCCTTAGTTGCTAATGCTCCTAAAAACCAAAACAACAACAACAATTCGTTCGATTCTGCAAGATCATTTGCACGTGAAGAAACTTTGTTCTCTCTGGGTGCCACATCAACTGACTGAAGAGCAGATGACACGACGTGTGACTTGGTGCCGGGAGATGTTAAAAAAGTTTGATAAGGGACAATCTCGGTATGTGAACAACATCGTGACAGGTGACGAGACTTGGCTGTACTATTACGATCTGCCGACCAAGGCTCAAAACAAAGTTTGGGTCTTTGATGATGACGACACACCCGTAATTGTCAGAAAATCCCGATCTGTAAAGAAGAAAATGATAGCTGTATTTTTCAAATCGAGTGGAATTGTGGAACGTGTCGTTTTGGACACGCAGAAGACAGTCACAGCTAAGTGGTATACTGAACAATGCCTGCCTAAAGTCATTGGATCTATGAAGAACCTGCGGCCAAAGTCAAGAATGGACACCTGGTACCTCCATCACGATAATGCTGCAGCTCACAGCGCCAAAGCCTGCACCGAATATTTGACCACGACAGGACTGAAACTTCTCGAGCACCCTCCCTACAGTCCAGACCTTGCTCCCTGCGACTTTGCACTGTTCCCGCATGTGCAAATGAAGCTAAAAGGGAGGCGGTTTTCCATTGATGAGGACCTTCTACGGGCTTGGGACAACGAGTGTGCTTTACTCCCTAGTGAAACTTGGCAGAACTGGTTTAAAGATTGGTTTCAGAGGATGGAGAGGTGTATTGAATGTAGAGGAAATTGCTTTGAAAAAATTAAATAAACAAAGCTGTATTGCAAAACTTTCCTAGTACCCTTTGTATTCATCTCCTTGAAATAACATAGCCTTGACAATGTAACTTGCATACATGTTGCTTGGACTCCCTCCCATCTTTAACTGGCAGAGTCGAGATTATACACTAGCTGATCTGGATGTCCCATAGAGAGTTACCAATAGGTTTGTTTCAGTAGACTATCTCCTGTTTCAGAGTGGTGTCCTTGATATGTAAGGAACGGTTTTGACCAAAGAAATTGGTATGTCCATTGACTGAAATCTGCTATCCATATCAAGTTTGTTTGTTTGTTTGTTATTTGGTTTTTAGGAGCATTAACAACTAAGGCCATATTGCTCTGGAGATATGCGGTGGTCATTCCCTGACCTTTCCGCATCCTCTGTATTTGGTGGTCATGGGTTCGAACCCCTGTCTAATCAAGAAGCGTGTGCTGCGCACTGCTGCTCCTGCCCACCTGGCTACGAAGGCACCCCATATCAAGTGCCCAGGCTTCTTCACCGAAGATATCATTATGATACTTGCTCACATACTGCCAGATTTGCACAAAATACCTCATTGAGTAATTTGGTTGGGCCTATATCAAGTGCCCAGGCTCCTTCACCGAAGATATCATTATGATACTTGCTCACATACTGCCAGATTTGCACAAAATACCTCATTGAGTAATTTGGTTGGGCCTGGACCTGGCTCCAAGCATCTGTTTTTTTTGTTCCCAGCATTGAGTGAATTGGAAGGTTAGTATTTCAGAAAATCACAGTGGTTCAAAATGGTGGGTGGGAAAGATGTCTGAATGCAGAAGGGGATTATGTTGAGAAGCAGAAGGGTGCCACTGATTTCGACTATAACTTCTGTAATTAAACAAGGACAAATTTACAAAGCCCCAAAACTTATACATTGAGGAAACTTGTTTGTGTTTGAGATCAGTGTCTTCATGGAAGCCACTGATCTTGAACACTAACTGGAACATTTGGCACTAGTTGGGTCACTAATTTGATCCAACTAGTTATCCCACATTTGCTAACAATGGGGGATAGACAGGATCTCACAGTGCATGTTTAGCAAATGCTATGGCATAGAGTAGCGGTTCCCAATCTTTTTTGACATGTGAACCCCTTTCAACGTAATATTTTTAATGCGAACAACTAAGGCTATATTCTCCGAAATCATATAATATTTCTAAATTTTTATTATAAAATATTTCCAGTACTACGTTTTTATGAGTGACATTACATAATAATAAAAATTAAGTATTATTTCTACTTTGTAAAGCAGTTATTAATCGGTTCAAATTAGATTTCGAACAGGATAAGAGTAGAAAACTTGCTTTTAGTCCAGATGGTAGCTGAGCATTCTGGTCTCTTGCCAAAACTATTGGCCACAATTTTTGCCCATCTCTGTTCCCACCTCTGACAAAACCAGATGGTTCTGTTGCCACATCAGCCAAAGATAAAGCTGACCTGCTAGTATCCTATTTTTCTTCCAACTCATGTATTGACGATCTTGGTAAATCACCTCAAACCATTCCCAGCACACTCCATTCAGTGCCTCCTGTGGGCTTCCGTCTAAAGGATATCAGAAGGATTTTGATAAATCTGATGCTAAGAAAACTCCAGGTCCTGATGGTATTTCTCCACTTATTCTCTAAATCTCCTTATCTTTTTTCACTTTCTTATTCCAAAGGTGTTTTTCTTCTGCTTGGAAATTTGCTCATATCCTGGCAGTTCCTAAAAAGGGTGACAAATCTCTTCCATCCAGTTATCGTCCCATCGCGATTACTTCTACTCTTAGCCACCTCCTTAGCCAGGTGGACAGGAGCAGCAGTGTGTAGCACATGCTTCTTGATTAGACCAGGGTTTGAGCCCTTGACCAAATATGGAGGATGTGGAAAGGTCAGGGAATGACCACCACATATCCCCGGAGCAAAATGACCTTAGTTGCTAATGCTCCTGAAAACCAAATAATAATAATAACAACAACAGCTTCTTCTCTTTCCAAAGTAATGGAGAAATCAATTAACTGCCAACTCTTAAAACTATCTGGAAATCTTTCATATGATCAGCAATTGCCAGTATGGATTCCGTCAGTGTCGTTCCACTGATGAAATTCTGGCTTATGTTACCCATCTATAGACAAATTCAGTGGAAAAGTTTGAAACTCAAGCCATTCTCTTGACATTTAAAAGGCTTTTGGTCATGTTTGGCATAAAGGTCTTCTAAATAAGCTTCCATACTATGATTTGCCAGCTGTTTTTTGCAACTGGGTATCCAGTTTTCTCTCTAAACACTCACTGCAGGTGATGGTAGATGGCTCTTTCTTCTAATTTGTCCACTAATGCTGGTGTTCCCCAAAGTTCAGTTCTCTTCCCCACTCTTTTCCTCTTGTATGTTAATGACCTTCTTCCATTGACCAGAAATCCTATCCATAGTTTTGCTTATGATAGCACATTGCATTCCACTTTCCAGTTTGAGAAACCTTGCCCTGCTCAAACAGCTTCAACTTCTCGAGTATCCACTGCCAAATCCTTAAATGTTGATCTCCAATGGGGCAAAGATAACTTAATTTCAATCCTTCTAAAACCTCAATTTCAGCTGAAAATAAAGCGTTGACATTAATGCTGTGTCTAATAAACTGGGTTTTCTCTTTTGCTCTCAGCTTTACTTTTCTTCCAAACAGATGTTGATTGTAGAAATTGCAAATCCTCCCTACCATGGAATATTGTTCCCACATTTGGGGCGGTGCCCCCAAAACCTCTCGGCCGCAACCAGTCAACGTCATTTTGATGTCCAAGTTTAAACTCACAGAACCAACTTTTCTTCTTCCTGATTTATTCATTCAACTTCTGCTTTTAATAACCACCTTCCTTCATACGTATTTCCTGAAAATTACAATCTACAGAAGTTCAAGTTTAATCTCAACAAGTATTTTCTTTCAAATTTTCAACCCATTCACAATACTAAGTACTATAGGTTCTAAAAAAAAAAAAGAAAAAAAAAGTACCTATACATAACAATGATCCTTGAGAATGAAAAAAAATTTAGTATGAAAAACATTTATTTAACATGATATACTGTAAGATAGTAAACTAATTATAAGGAAAAATCGGAGATGTGGTTTCTTTCTTTGGCAATTTTTACTTTTTATTTACTATTTTTTTACTTTATTGTTTATTATTAGTTATATTTTGTAGTTTACAATAATATACCTATGTAAATCTAAGCAGACGCCATTACAGAATTTTTATTGCGAACCCCTAGGGGTTTGCAAACCACAGGTTGGGAATCGCTGGCATAGAGGATTGTTGCACCTGTTAAGGGCTCAAAGACTAGTGTCATTAAGCCTTTAATGAATAGAAAAAATGCCTAGAAAACATCCATTTACAGACAACTGCAGCTGAAAATGTACAGTTGACATAGTGATGTGCTTGATGTTTGGAGCAGATTATCAAGAATTATCACTGTCAAATGACAGAACAATTAACCTCTACATTTAATGCAGGAACAGGCGCCTCCGTAGCCAGGTGGGAAGAAGCAGCAGTGCGTAGCATACACTTCTTGATTAGACCGGGGTTCGAGCCCGTCACCACCAAATACGGAGGATGCGGAAAGGTCAGAGAATGACCACAGCATATCCCGGAGCAATATGGCCTTAGTTGCTAATGCTCCTAAAAACCAAATAACAAACAATGCAGGAACATCACAAGGCACAGTAGTGTACCTGCACCATCAAAGAATCCTACAAGAATTCACATAGGAAACCAATGAACTCAACCACCAACCATAAAATATGACTGTATTGGCTTCAAGAACTCAAAGGATGGACACGAGACTGGAAGCAAGTTAGGTCATTTTAACAAGGCCAGATTTAATGATTTTGCCACCAGTGGATGAGTTGCATACATGTAAGAACTGTGTGAAGCTGTTTTATACTCCATATGAGATTAATGCTGTGTCTAAACAATGTTTTGTTGTTTTGAATTTGTATTGAGGTAACTAAAACCATTACATCAGTATATTGTGCATATTCTAGTCTGTTTTATGTAGAATTTTCTGGAAGGAAAAAGTTGCTACTTTCCAACCCTTTGATTCCATGTCATGCTACGTCAGAGCAGTGATTTGATTTGGGTCAACATCGGTCCAACATACTGTAAACTCCTAGACCTAATAAGATGGCCAGGCAGTGTATAAGAGTAAGCTGTAACAAACAAACATTTATATTTAGATTATAGTACAGTTTATATTATAAAAGGTTATTCTTTCATTATTGCAATGATCTCCCACTGCAAAGCTTTTATAACACTTAGCTTTATATTCGTACCACAAATAAACAGCACTTCCCAAAATAAGAAGTATATTGCTTTTTATTTATTATTAATGCAATGATTAGTTTCGATTGTTTTGAATTTGTACTCATTCAGATCCCCCTCCAAGGCACTTGTTTATGTTTTGTCTGTAAATTGTGTTTATCCAAAAGTAGGTTTGTTGGTTTTTGCGAAATTTTCAGAAAGGGGGAAACCATGCAGCTTTTGCCTGAGACCAACTGAACTACTGTGGGAAAAAAAGAAAAAGAAAAAACATAAAAAAAAATAAAATAAATGAGTGGGAAAATCTGTTTCGACTTGTGTGACACCTTTTCTAGGAAAATAATGCGACAGATTTGAACACTGTATGTGCATGTTGTAATGCTATGCTCTTAATTATGAGAGCTTGTCATTCTGCTACTATATTTTGTTGTGTGCGCATGTACACCAAATTGTTAGTTTCATCTCATATTTTTAAGCTAGTCATTAGTATTAGCCATATAATGCAAAATAAAACAACAGGCTTTGCTGAACCAGCAAAAAAAAAAAAAAAAACAGGAAGAATAAAATAAATAGAAGGAAATAACCTACATATATATGTTTTCCTCATGTATCTAACTATCCAGCTGACCTTTGATTTTTTGAAGGTGTTAACCTCTACTACCCATGGAGAAACTTTGTGTTGAAAAGAAAATTTCCTACAATATTTACTCAGTATTTCTTCCTCCCCATAATTTTAATTTATGGTCCATAGTTCTAGAATCATTTATAATAATGAAAATTTTGCCTTCATTTGTTTTTTTAATATTCTTTCTTAGAGACTTGGGTAATTCATTCCATTCCACTCATCCAAGGCGTGTGGTTATCAAGCAATGTAGTCCACACATTGTCTTTTCTCATCTAACAGCCCTTCTGCAAATCTCACCAAGTGGGTTCCCTTTCTTTGGACATTTCAAGAAGCCCAATGTCATTTTTAGGTGTGGTCTCCATACTTGGATGCTTTATTCCAAGCATGGTCTTATAGTATTCCTAATTTACCTTATACCCTTTCTCTACAGACAAATGATTTTTTAAAACATTGATAGCACATCGTGGGCCTTCCTTTCCATCTGTCTATGCTGCTAAAACTTTGTGTGCCTGTATCACAATCTCCAAATCTCTTTCTTCCTCTACAGTTTTAACTTGGTCCTACCAATTATACAAGTTATTTTGGGATTGCTGGTCTTCAAGGCCTATATTCTGTTGCATAAGACTTGGATAGGCATCAAGGATGCCTATCCATGTCATCATGGTGTGCTGCTTGACATTGATCATTAATCACTCACCTTGTCTTTACATTACTTGCAAATTTTGACATAATGCCTTTTGTCAATGTCATTTAAGAAAATCAGAAACAACAGTGGTCCCAGAACTGATCCTCAGAGGTCTGCACTTCTTACATTAGCCAAATCTGAAGAGTAAATATTAATTACAGCAATCTGCCTTCTGTTGCAGCCATTCTGTGATTCATCTCCCCCTCACAACATCAACACATTCCAGTTTATACAGTAACTTTGCTAAAGCCCAAATAAATAAATAATGTGAAAATTATTTCCTACATCTATCTCATGAATAACTGTATCAAAATAACTAACCACTTTAGTTAAACATGATTTTCCTTTAACCAAACCATGATATCCTTAAATTCCATATCAATTGAATTGTTTCTGTATTGCACTCTTGATCTCCATGATTTTCCCTATTATTGAAGTTAGACTGTCAGTCTGTAGTTATTCACTTCACTCATAGAACTGCCTTTATATATTGGTGATAGATTGCCTTAATGGTTCAGTGTACTGTTTTATCACTTCCCTCAAAATTATTAGATATATGCTGTCATCTCCTTTACTTGCCTTTAGAGTCAAAAGTTTTTCTAATGAACAGTCGTTATAATTGCAGTAATTCTAATTTTTCATACTGCTTAGCCTCACTTGCACAACCTCTTTGCTATGAATGGTCTTTTGTTTGAAAAGATTGTAAAACACCTGTTCAGTTCATCAACAAAATTTCCCTTCATCGCAGTCTCCAAATCCCTTTCTTCCTCTACAGTTTTTAATTTGATTCCACCAAGTGTACAAATTATTTTGGGATTTCTACACTTGTTATACACTGGTCTGATCTTATTTGGTTTCATTCTTCTATTCACATAAATGAAACTCCTTGTCCATGTTCCTTACTCTCTTAGCCATTGATTTATCATAGTTGGCCTTTGCCAGCTTTTCTTTGATTCAGAATTTTATTTCATGCTACTTTTTTTGCTGTATTAAACTGGCCAGTTCTGCATTCATCCATCTTGTCTTTCCTAATGCTGTATTCGTGTTATCTGGAAATGTTGCTTTAAAGATATTCCATAATTCTAGTGTATTCACTCTCCTCGTGGCCGACCGGGCTAGCCAGGTAGGTAAAGTGCCTGCCTGGCAACCCGAAGGTCGTGGGTTTGATTCCTGCCTCGGGCTTGGATCACAGTAAAATGCAAAAACTTTGGGAGGTGCAATATGGCCATAGAAGCTGATGCGCCAACAACTAACAAAAAAAAAAAAAAAAAAAAAAAAAAACTCTCCCCGTGCTAACTGCTCAGTTGATGGTGGCCATGTAATGTCTGAATATCATCTGTCATCATCCCCTTTTCTGAAATTAGAACCCATATTATTACCTTTAACAACTACAGCCTCTTTCTTCATCATCATCCAATTTAGAATTGCATGATCACTTCCTGCTAATGATTCTAGTACTTCTAGCCCAATGATGCCATCTGTTTTGTGGGTTATAATCTTGTCTAGAATATTCTTTCTCCTAGTATTTTCTCTAACATGCTGATACAAATAATAATCTCTAGTTTATTTAAAAATTTTGTTCAAATCTGGCCAAATAAAGCACTGATCAAATAAAATGTTTCAGTAATCTAAGCATCCATCAGCAGTGATTCACTTAGCATTTATTGTTAGAGTGTAGTCTTGTCTGCAGGGTGACATCTAGAAGAATGAGAAGAGAGATAAATCAGAAAGAAGAAACTGTACTTGTAGATTTAAAAAAAAAAAAAAAAATGTTTAATTTGATTTCATTTTTCTACATATGTCCTATTTAAGTTTTGGGCAAAACATATCAAGTTTGTATGCTATTCAAGTAAAATTGTTTTGGTTGAGAGGCAGCTATCTCTTCATGCTTGCTTTAATTTCTTCATTGGAGTCATCTGTTGCCCCAAAGATTTGTTAAAAGCAGTGTAACTTTTAAGCAAGAAAGCATTTTGCTTAAAAGGTGTTACATGTTGGACAGACAACTTGTGTAGCCTCTCCTGTTTTTTACACGATGTCAATGTTTAAAAGTTGTTGTGCATATGTCTGCTCTGATATTTCCCATCACATGGTGCAAGCACTTCCTCATTCATTTCACAAATATGCATGATTTCAGTTCCATCCTCAGTGATGTCCATTTTGCTTAGCCTTCCAAACCCCACTTATTTTTCTGACTGCATTGCAATTATTGGTTGATTCAACCACTGTTCATCTCAGTAGTCTGAATTATTTGCAGTACAGTTTGTTTCATTTCAAAGATGGTACTTGTGTATATGTCTGCTCTGATATTCCTTGTCAAAAACTTAGTAACTTGGAATTTCCTTTTCTCATTCTTCACTTGTTTAAAATCTCTCTACTTCATTCTGTCAAATTCATGTTGCCTCTTACTGTTCTCCCAACTCTACTAATCACTTAGAATCCTTTGACTTCTTTCTCTGAAACCCGATTTTTTTCAGTCCAGCTTTCTAGCAATGAGGTAAATTTTCTTGGTGATTTAATAGTCAACTCCAGTGCTGGCTTCAGTTCTCTAGTCTTATTGACTCAGCTGGTGAAGATGCCAAGACTTTTGTAATTACTAATGATCTCATACACATTGTTCATTTACCTACCTGAATACCTGACAGTCCTAAGTATACAGCCACCACTCTTCATCTTTTTCTCACAAACAACCCTTCCCAGTACACAGTTGATATGAGTAGTCTTCTGGTCACCTCTGATCATAATTTAGTGATGGTCTCTTCTCTAGTGAAGCTCTTCTCTCATGGCCATTCTCAGCCTCGTTGTTTGGAATTATAGGAATGCAAAATGGAATGACATGCAAAATTTTTGTTCTTCTTTTTCTTGGTTGGATTACTGTTTTAAATCTTTTGATGTCACTGTTTGCTCAGATCTTGTCAGTGAAATATTTCTTATAGAGATGATCTCTATACTTCACCTTAAAATTTCATCCTTTATCTAAACCTTGGTTTCCCAGTAAATGTACTAAGGCTGTTCAAGATAAGAATATTGCAAGCAGCTTGCATCCAATTCTCCAGGTTCATTTTCTGCCTACACCAAAGCTTGCAACAATTGTAAAGCAGTTATTAATCAGTCTAAACTACATTTTGAACTGACTAAGAGTAGAAAACTTGCTTTTTGTCCAAATGGTAGTCGAGCAGTCTGGTTTCTTGCCACAGCTATTGTCCACAAATGTGCCCATCTGTACTCCCACCTCTGTTAAAACTGAGTTTCTGTTTCCGTATCAGCTAAAGATAAAGCTGAGCTGCTTGCATCCTACTTTTCTTCTAATTCTTGTAATGATGATCTTGTTAAACCACCTCCTACCATTTCCAGTACACTCCACTCAATGCCTCCTGTGGGCTTCCATTAAAAGGAAGTCATAAGATCAATCTTGATATCAGGAACGTTCCAGGTTGTGATGGTGTTTCTCCATGTGTTCCTGAGCTTACAGTGAGGTAAATTTTCATCCTTTCTGTGTCACCTTTTTACACTTTCTTATTCCATTGGTGTTTTTCTTTCTGCTTTGGAAATTTGCTTATATCCAATCAGTTCCTAAATAAGGTGACAAATCCCTCCCATCCAAATATCCCATTGCACTTCTACTCTTTCTAAAGTAATGAAGAAATCCTATCTCTAGAAACCTTCCATCTGATCAGTGATTGCCAATATGGATTTAGTTGGTGTTGATCCACTGGTGATATACCGACTTACATTACCCATATATAGACAGATTCAGTGGAAAAGTTTAGTGAAACTCAGGCAGTTACTCAAGCAGGTACCTATATAAGGACAAATTCAGTGGAAAAGTTTGGTGAAACCCAAAAAGTTGCTCTTGATATTTCAAAAGCATTTTGACTGTTTGGCATAAAGGTCTTCTAAATAAGTTTCCATTTTATGGCAATCCATAACAGGGAAGCATATTTAGAAGACCTTATTGTAATCCATAAGATGGAAGCTTATTTAGATGGCCTTAATGCCAAACACAGTCAAAAAGCCTTTGAAATGTCAAGAGCAACTGCTTGAGTTTTGCTAAACTTTTTCACCGAATATTACCATAGATCGTTAATGACTGTTTTCTGTAGTAGTAGTAGTAGTAGTGGCATGCGATTCAAGAAAGCAAGCGTTATGACCTTATGTAGCATCAGCTAAAAAAAAAAAAAACAACAATTTCACACATCCAGTCACTCTAAAAGTTTGTCCAGTTCTTCCATGAATTTATTTAAGCTATCAACTACCCGCTGGATAAAGGCAAATTTCCACACATCTATTCTACAACTGTGTTTCCTCAATTTGAATTTATGCCCCCTCAGGGTTGTAATCTGATCAAGCGGAATAATCCCATCAACCCATTCAAGGCCTTATACACTTCACCTTTCAGGTGCCTAGTCTCCAGATGCCACAATTTGCAGAACTTAAGCCTTTCTTGGTAAGAGCACCTCTTCGTTCCCCTCACCAATTTTGTTGCCCTTCTCTGTACTTGCTTAAGCAACTCACATCCTTCCTAAAATGAGGCTTCCAGACCTGTATGCAGTATTCAAGGCATGGCCTGACTATTGCCTTATACAGGAGGATAATCACCTCCTTTTCCCTACTAGCAAAATTTCATTGACCCTGCTCTGGCAGCCTGACTGCACTCTCAGAAAACTTCATATCTGACTGCACAATTACTCCCAGATCATTTTCTGAGTGTAGTACCACACAATTGGTACATTTCTCTAGGGTTACTTCTACCCATATGCAGTACTTTGCATTTATCAATGTTAAACTTCAGTTGCCACTTCTCAGCCCATCTGCCCAACTTTTATAGATCCTGTTGCAGTAGCCACTGCCATTACTGTCATTAAAAACCTTGCTAACTTTTGTATCATCTGCATACTTGGACATTAAGTCTGATATACTTTCATCAATATCATTGATAAATATACAAAACAACAATGGGGCCCAACACCAAACCCTGGGGGACTCCACTAATAACATTAGTCCATCGATTACCATTCTGTCTTCTCCCACTCAACCACCCTTTTATCTATTGTAGCAACTTTCCCTTAATACTAACCTTGACAAATGCAAAGTACTGCATATGGGTAGAAGTAACCCCAGAGAAACGTACCAACTGTGTGGTACTACACTTAAGGTGGTAGAAAATGAAAAAGACCTGGGAGTAATTGTGCAGGCAGATATGAAATTTTCTGAGCAATGCAGACAGGCTGCCAGGGCAGGTCATGGGGTTTTGTCAATGATATATAGGAATTTTGCTAGCAGGGAAAAGGAGGTGATTATCCCTCTGTATAAGGCAATGGTCAGGCCACGCCTTGAGTACTGCGTACAGGTCTGGAGGCCTCATTTTAGGAAGGATGTAGATTTACTTGAGCGTGTACAGAGACGGGCAACAAGATTGGTGAAGGGAATGAAGGGATCCTCTTATCGAGAGAGGCTTAAGTTCTGCAAATTGCAGTGGCTGGAGACTAGGCACCTGCGCGGTGATCTGATTGAGGTGTATAAGGCCTTGAATGGGTTCAGCCCGCTGAATTCTGATGGGATCCTTCCACTCGTTCAGATTACGAACCTAAGGGGGCATAAATTTAAATTAAGAAAGGACAGATGTAGAATAGATGTGCGGAAATTTGCCTTTAGCCAGCGGGTGGTTAATTGCTGGAACACACTTCCATCTGTTGTTGTGGAAGTTGATAGGTTGAATAAATTTAAGGAGGAACTGGACAGGCATTTGGAAGGGAATGGTGTGTTTTTTTTTTTTTTTTTGGCTGATGCTGCATAAGCTCATACATTTGCTTTCTTGCATCACATGCTACTACTACTACTAGTAGTAGTAGCATGTGATGCTCCAATTTGTACAGTAGCCTTCCGTGCACAACAGTATCAAAAGCTTTCCTGAAATCCAAGTATATGATATCAAAATTATTTTTTTGCATCTAGTTCCTTTGTAACCACATAATGTCCAATCAGATTTGTCAGACAAGACTTTCCCTTAACAAACCCATGTTGTGTCTGAATTATTACTGTAGTCTTTTCTAGATGATCCTGCAATGCTTCTTTAACCAGTGACTCCATCATTTCTCCGGAACAGAAGTTAAACCAACAGGTCTGTAATTACTTGTCACCTTTTGATCCCCCTTTGTGAATTGGGGATACATATGAATATCTCTAGTCCGTGGGGAGTTCTTCTGAGTCCAAGGATGCACTCAGAATTATGACTAAGTGCTTACTTCCTTTGCTGCCGCCTTTAATATAACTGGATAGATCCCATCCATCCCAGATGCCTTTCCTCTGTTTAACTTCAACAATTTCTCCTCCACTTTGCTCTCAGTTATTACAAAATCATTAAGCTCCCTGTTAGAGTTTAATAAGATTCTGTTCCGCTTCCCTAAAGAATTCCTCATGTGTGAATGTAGATGCAAAATACTCATTCAGTTTGTCAGCTATCTGAGCAGGATCATTAATAGTCGAACCATCTATATCAAGTGGACCAATCTGATTCATCCCTTCCTTCTAGAGTTTATATAAGTAAAGTAGTCCTTGCTGTTTTTTTTTAGCATCCTTTGTGACTTGATTACAGACTAGCGCATAACCATAGGTGTCTGTGTCTGTTGATAATTTATATGCATCCCATGAATTTTTATTCCCTGCCACGAGTCTCATTTAGTTCATCTGACATCCATTTAGGTCTAAACCTTGAACAGTATTTCTTAATCGGTATGAAAAGCCCAGTAGCTTCCATGATTAATTCTTTGAATGCTTCCCATTTAGAAATTGGATGTCCAGTTTTTTTCTCTCACTGCTGGTGATGGTAGATGGCTCACTGTCTTTTAACTTTGCCAAGAATGCTGGTTTTCTCCAAGGTATGTTTCTTTCTCCCACTCTTTTCCTCTTGTATATTTATTATCTTTCATTGACTGGTAATCCTATTCATATTTTTGCTGATGCTGGCATATCACATTCCACCTTGCAGTTTGAGAAACCTTACCCTTCATATACAGCTTCAACTTCTCGAATATCTGCAACCAATTCTTAAATGATGATATCCATGTAATTCCCCAATAAAGATAACTTAGTTAATTTCAATCATTCAAAAACTCAGTCCTGTCTTATATCTTGTATAAAAAAAAAAAAAAAAAAAAAAAAAGATTATTCTGCACCTGTGCTTAACTTCAATGACACAGATTTCTAGACAAGATCCTATCTCTATTAGGAATTAGCCTGATTTCTAATCTCTCTTGGCATAAGCACATCACAAATGTTGCTTCCTCTGCATCTAAAAAACTGGGTTTTCTGTTTTGCTCTCAGCATTACTTTCTTCAAAAGAGCTACTCATTCTATACAAATCAACAATATTCCTACCATGGAATATTGTTCCCATATCTTGGGCAGTGCCCCATAACCTCTCTCAGGCTTCTAGATTCCATTCAAAAGAGAGCAGTTATACAGAGTGGCCACTGAAAGACTGAAGGGTTTGAAAAAGTCATAACTTGTTCATTTTTAATATTTTTTATTTTCTTTTTTTACTGGTTATAGAGCATCCCTTGGAGATTAAAATGGCTATGTATGATTTCCAGCAACGAGTAAAACTCGTTGGCGTTTTCTATTCCAGTGATCAATTATTGAACTCAGAGACAATACCGGCAACATTTTAAAGTCCTAGCGATAACATGATTCGGAACCTAATCGCCCAGTTTGAAAGAACTGGATCAGTCGGCGATCTTCCGGGAAGAAGTCCTAAGCGCACTGTGCGCAGCAGTGGAAGCTGTACGGCAGAGTGTCCTTGAGGATCCATCTGCCTCTACCTGTCATCGCTCTACTCAACTAGGCATCGCCACAACATCGCTTCAGAAGATTCTGAAAGGGTGGTCAGTCTTTCAGTGGCCACATTTTAATCTCCAAGGGATGCTCTATAACCTGTAAAAAAAGAAAATAAAAAAGATTAAAAATGAACAAGTTATGACTTTTCAAACATTCTCTTTCAGTGGCCACCCTATATTAATTAATGATCCATCACTTACAAAGTCTCTCCACTCTGTCTCATCTATATTCTGTTTCTGCTGCATGCCTTTTCTATAGATACTGCTATGGGCATTGTTCTTCTGAATTCAATTTTATAATTCCCCATTCCTTCCAAACCAGTCTGAACGTATGCCACAACCAGTCAGCAATCTTTTACTATCCTACTTCAAACTCATAGAACTGTACTTCCTCCTCATTCATTCTTTCAACTTCCACTTTCTGGAACAACCCCCTCCCCCCTTCACACATTTTTCCTGAAAATTGTAATATGTGGAAATTCAAGTCTAACATCAAGTATCTTCTTTAATTTTCTCAAACTTCAACCCACGCATTACTAAGTACTGGAAGTTCTAATACCTTTCGTGTTTGGGGTTTCCTCAAAAAAATAAATAAATAACCTGCTGCACATCATATGTTAACTAGAAGCTGTTAGCTACATAGAGTACGTAGTCTGAGCTGCTATTGAGTTATGGACTAAGAGCATTAGTCATAACAATATCTCTAAACGAGACATTTTCCTTTCAGGTGATATCCAACAAGAAATTAACTATTCTAGTACTTTATATGCCACAATAAGTAATTTTAATAAATGAGCATCCTCTCTTAAGAGACATTAATTTTAAGTCTGTCCTTGTACCTTCATATAACTGCTATTTAAGATTACTGATTCAACTAGCTGATTAAGAGGTGACTGCAATAGATGATAAAGTGATTGAATGGTTATAACAGTTTATAAAATAATGTGTTAAACTGATGGCAGAGTGGTTCTTGCCAATGAACACGCAGTAGGAAAGCAGATTGCAAATGGTTTTCATTCTTTGTACTAGACTGATTTTTCAATTTCAAATTTGCATGGACTTCTCAAAGAGCAGTGCTTCCTATAGTTAGCATTAGCAAAGGCACATGATGCAAGAAAGCAAGCTTATATAGTATCAGCAAAAAAAAAAAAAAAGAAAAAACCCTTATTTCACCCATCCACTCGGTCCAAATGTTTGTCAAGTTCTGCCTTGAATCTATTTAATGATATTAAGAGTAGGAGACCATCGGAATTACTTAACAAGTACAGGTCACTGTTGAATTTGAAAGTGTCTCCAATTCTGCCCAGACACGATAGGAGGGAGTATATGATGAGAGCCTTGTCGATCAATTCGGCCCAGGAAAAATTGTGCAAGGCTCAAGGGATAGAATTTTTTTCAGCCTGGTCTGTACTTGTTAATAGGAGAGACCGCTTCTACAGTGATGGGATACACTTAAATAGAAAGGGTGCAAGAATATTTGCTGATGCTATCGAGGCAGTGTTAGGTGGGTTGGAAAACTGCTAGCTTGGGGGGGGGATACAAGGACTAATAGAGTAACAGTAGCCACTGGCAGAGGTGAAAGTGATTCTTGCACTGCTTCTATTGGAATGAGCAGCAGCCTGGAAAACAAGATTCAGGATATTTCAGAGACTGCTGGGAGTTATGGCTGTACAAGTAAACACATGGGTTGTGTTAGGGTAACTAAGCATAGAAACAGGTGCATATACACCAATGCCAAGAATATAGTTAATAAATTTGATGAGCTTGAAGTGCTAGTCAAGACATCAAAGGCAGATATTATTGGGATTTCAGAGATGTGGTGGCACACAGATATAAGGAATGCAGAACTGGAATTTGGGGAGTACAATGTGTACAGAAAGGATAGACAGGATACGAAGGGAGCAGGGGTTATGCTATTAGTTAAGAAAAACATAAAATCCAAGGAAGTGAAGCCAGTCGACATCACTGGACAGTGCAGTGTCAAGTCAGATTGGTGTGACATAAGCATTGGGAGATCAAAATTGAGAGTAGGAGTGTGCTATAATCCTAACAACTCTGATGAGTATAATAAGAAACTGTACAGGGAAGGGCACCTCCGTAGCCAGGTGGGCAGGAGCAGTAGTGCGTAGCACACGCTTCTTGATTAGACCGGGGTTCGAGCCTGTGACCACCAAATGCGGAGGATGCGGAAAGGTCAGGGAATGACCACCGCATATCCCCGGAGCAATATGGCCTTAGTTGCTAATGCTCCAAATGACAAACAACAAATGTACAGGGAAATAGATTGGGCCAATAAATCAGAGAGTCTTATAATGGGGGATTTTAATTTCCCAGATATTGACTGGAATTTGTGGGTTGGTCACTCACTCACTAGCAAAGCTTTTGTGGATTTATTGGATGATTGTTTTCTACATCAGCATGTTCAGGAGGCAACTAGAGGGAGTAATACTGTTGATCTGATTATCAGTAGTGATTCTTTATGCATTAAGAATCTGCAGATAAAGGAACCACTAGGTGGCAGTGATCACAGTGTGCCGAAGTGGGATTTACTTAAAGAGGTAAATGCCATCAGGGGTAAAGGGAAGGGTTTTTGCTTTCATAAAGGCGACTACGATGGACTGAGACAGTATTTAAATTCTATACAGTGGGACCAACTGATGATGTTACCAACAGCAAATTCAAAATGGGAAGCATTCAAAGAACTTAACTTGGAAGCTACTAGGCTTTACATACCAACTAAGAAATATTGTTCAAGGTTTAGGCCTAAGTGGGTGTCAGATGAACTAATGAGACATATGGCAGAGGAGAAAAATGTATGAGATACATATAAATTAATGTGTGACATGGAAACCTATGATAGATATAGGCTGGTCTGTAACCAAGTCACAAAGGAGATTAGGCAGGCAAAGGCAGATTATGAGAAATCCTTGGCAAAGCATGCAAAGAAAAACAGAAAAGAGTTCTTTACCTATGTAAACTCTAGAAGGAAAGGGATGAATCAGATTGGTCCACTGGAAATTGATGGTCCAACAGTTGAGGATCCTGCTCAGGTGGCTAACAAACTAAACGAGTATTTTGCATCTACGTTCACACATGAGGAGTTATTCAGGAAGGGGAATGCCAGAGGTGGAGTAAACTCTGGCAGTGAGCCAGATGATTTTGTAATAACTGAGAGGAAAATGGAGGAGAAATTGTTGAGGATAAACTTAAAAAAGGCCCCGGGTTGTATGGGATCTATCCAGTTATATTAAAGGAGGCAGCAAAGAAAGTAAGCAAACCCGTAGCCATAATTATGAGAGCTTCTTTGGACAGGGAGGTACCCATAGACTGGAGATGAGCAAATGTGACCCCAATTCACAAAGGAGGATCAAAGGCTGACACAAATAATTATAGACTTGTGAGTTTAACTTCTGTTCCAGGAAAATTAATGGAGTCACTGGTTAAAGAAGCACTGCAGGATCATCTAGACAAGATTTCAGTTATAGCTCAGACACAGCATGGTTTTGTTAAGGGGAAGTCTTGCCTGACCAATTTGATTGGATACTATGATGCAGTCACAAAAGAACTGGATGCAGGGAATAACTTTGATATTATATATTTGGATCTTAGAAAAGCCTTTGATACTGTTGCAAATGGAAGACTGCTACACAAATTGGAGCAGTGTGGTATTGGAGGCAAATTGCTGCTATGGATAAAGGGATGGTTGAGGGGGAGAAGACAGAGTGGTAATCAATGGACACTGCTCATTGTGGACTAATGTTATTAGTGGAGTTCCTCAGGGTTCAGTGTTGGGTCCATTATTGTTTTCTGTATATATAAATGATATTGATGATGGTATATCAAGCTTAATGTCCAAGTATGCAGACGATACAAAGGTTGGCAGGGTTGTTAAGGAAACCACTGACGCTATGCGTCTTCAACAGGATCTGGAAAGGTTGAGCAGATGGGCTGAGAGGGGGCAAATAAGGTTTAACATTGACAAACGTAAAGTAGTACATATGAGAAACAGTAACCACAGAGCAATGTGTCAACTCTGTGGTACTACACTGACAGTGGTAGAGAATGAAAAGGACCTGGGGTAATTGTGCAGGCAGATATGAAGTTCTCTGAGCAGTGCAGACAGGCTGCAAGAGTAGCTCATGGTGTCTTGTCAATGACATACAGGAATTTTTCTATCAGGTATAAGGAGGTGATTATTCCCTTGTATAAGGCAATGGTCAGGCCACACCTTGAGTACTGTATACAGGTCTGGGGGCCTCATTTCAAGAAGGATATAGAGCTGCTGGAACAAGTACAGAGAAGGGCAACAAGGTTAGTGAATGGAACAAAGGGTTGCTCTTACGAAGAAAGGCTTAAGTTTTGCAAATTACAGTGTCTGGAGACTAGGCACCGGCGAGGTGATCTGATAGAGGTGTATAAAGCCTTGAATGGTTTAAGCATGCTCAATGCTGATGGGATTCTTCCTCTTGCTCAGAATAATCACCTGAGAGGGCATAAATTCAAATTGGGGAAAGACAGATGTAGGATAGATGTGCGGAAATTTGCCTTTAGCCAGTGGGTAATTGGTTGGGGGAACAGACTTCCATCCCTTGTTGTGGAAGTTGATAGCCTCAATAAATTTAAGGCTCAACTGGACAGGTATTTCGAACAAACGGAGGGGTGAAATGGGAGTGGTTTTTTTTTGGCTGATGCTGCATAAGCTTGCTTTCTTGCATCATATACAGCTACTAATGCTAATTTAAGCTATTAACTTCTATAATGACAGATGGAAGTTTGTTCCACCAATCAACCACCTGTTGGCTAAAGGCAAACTTCCGCACATCTGTCCTACAACCGTCTTTCCTCAATTTGAATTTATGCCCTCTCAGGCAATTATTCTGAGCAAGAGGAAGAATCCTATCTGCATTGAGCATGCTGAAACCATTCAAGGCTTTATACACCTCAATCAGATCACCTCGCAGGTGCCTAGTCTACTGACACTGTAATTTACAAAACTTGAGCCTTTCTTCATAAGAGCAACCCTTTATTCCATTCACTAATCTTGTTTCCCTTCTCTGTACTCATTCCAACAGCTCTACATCCTTCTTAAAATTAGGCCTCCAGACCTGTATACAGTATTCAAGGTGTGGTCTGACCATTGCTTTATACAAAGGGATAATCACCTCCTTATCCCTGCTAGAAAAATTCCTGTATATCATTGGCAAGACACCATGAGCTACTCTTGCAGGCTGTCTGCACTGCTCAGAAACTTCATATCTGCCTGCACAATTACCCCCAGGTCCTTTTCAAACTCTACCACTGTCAGTGTGGTACACCAGAGTTGACACGTTACTCTGGGATTACTGCTTCCCATTTGTCAATGTTAAACTTCATTTGCCACCTCTCAGCCCATCTGCTCAACTTTTCTAGGTCCTGTTGCAGCAGTGTAATGTCATTAACAACCATGCCAACCTTCGTATCGTCTGCAAACTTCGACATTAAGCCTGATATACTATCATCAATACCATTTATAAATACAGAAAATAACAATGAACCCAACACTGAATCCTGAGGAACTCCATTAATAACATTAGTCCACAATTTGCCTCCAGTGCCACACTGCTCCAATTGGTGCATCAGTCTTCCATGTGCAACAGTATCAAAGGCTTTTCTAATTTCCAAATATATGATATCAAAGTTATTCTTTGCATCCAGTTCCTTTGTGACTACATCATAGTATCCAATCAAATTAGTCAGACAAGACTTCCACTTAAACCCATGCCGTGTCCGAGCTATAACTGCAGTGTTGTCTAGATGATCCTGCAATGCTTCTTTTACCAGTGCCTCCATTAATTTCCCTGGAACAGAAGTTAAACTATCAGGTCTGTAATTACCTGTCTCCCTTTGATACTCCTTTGTGAATTGGGGTCAGCTTTGCATATCTCCAGTCCATGGGTACCTCCCCTGAGTTCAGGGAAGCTCTCATAATTATGGCTAAGGGTTTGCTTACTTCCTTTCCTGCCTCCTTTAATATAACTTTATAGATTCCGTCCATCCCAGATGTCTTTCTTGTGTTTATCTTCAACAATTTCTCCTCCACTTTATTCTCAGTGATTACAAGATTATCTAGCTTACTGCCAGAGTTGAATACACCTCTGGCATCCCTCTCTCTGAATAACTCCTCATGTGTGAATGTCGATGCAAAATATTCATTTAGTTTGTTAGCTACCTGAGCAGGATCATCAACAGTTGAACCATCGATATCAAATGGACCAATCTGATTCATCCCCTTCTAGAGTTTACATAAATAAAAACTCTTTGCTGTTTTTCTTTGCTTCCTTTGCCAAATATTTCTCGTAATCTGCCTTTGCCTGCCTAACCTCCTTTGTAACTTGGTTACAGACCAGCTTATATCTATCATAGGCAACTGTGTCACAAGTTAATGTATCCTATGCATTTTTCTTCTGTCCCATGTCTAATTAGTTCATCTGACATCCATTTAGGCCTAAATCTTGAACAATATTCCTTTGTTGGTATGAAAATCCTAGTAGCTTCCAAAATTAAATTCTTTGAATGCTTCCCATTTTGAATTTGCTGTTGGTAACATCATCTGTTGGTTCCACCATATAGAATTTAAATACTGTCTCAGACCACCGTAGTCACCTTTACGAAAGCAAAAACCCTTCCCTTTACCCTTGATGGTAGTTACCTCTTTGAGTAAATTCCACTTCAGCACACTGTGATTACTGCCACCTAGTGGTTCCTTTATCTGAAGATTCTTGATGAATGAAGAATCACTACTGATATTAAGATCAAGAATATTACTTCCTCTAGTTGCCTCCCGAACATGCTGCTGTAGAAAACAATCATTCAATAAATCCACAAAAGCCTTGCTAGTGTGTGAGTGATCAACCCACAAATTCCAGTCAATATCTGGGAAATTAAAATTCCCCATTATAAGACACTCTGGTTTACTGGCCCACTCTATTTCTCTGCACAATTGCTCATTATACTCATCAGATTCATTAGGCCTCTAACACACACCTTCTCTCATATTTCCTTTCCCAGTGCTTATGTCACACCAACAGACTCAACATTGCATTGTCCACCCACATCAATTGGGTGCACTTCCTTAGATTTTGTTTCTTAACTCACAGCATAACTCCTCCTCCCTTCTTGTCCTGTATATCCTTTCTGTACACATTGTACTCCCCAAATTCCAGTTCTGCACTGCTTATGTCTGTGTGACACCATGTCTCTGATATCCCAATAACTGCCTTTGATGTCTTGACTAGCACTTCAAGCTCATCAAATTTAATAACTATATTCCTAGCATTGGTGCACATGCAAGTATACATGCACCTGTTTCTACTCTTAGTTACCCTAACACAACCCATGTATTTACTTGTTCCACTATGACTTCCAGCAGTCCTGGAAATTCCCATTGCCTTGCTTTCCAGGCTGTTGCTCAATTGCATTTCAATAGAAGTAGTGCAAGAATCACTTTTACCTCTGCCAGCTGCTACTGTTAATCTATTAGTCCGTGTATCCCCCAAAGCTAGCAGTTTTCCGACCCATCTAACTCTGCCTCGATAGCATCAGCAAATATTCTTGCACCCTTTCTATTTAAGTCTATCCCATCCCTGTAGAAGCAGTCTCTCCTGTTAACAAGCACAGACTAGGCTGAGAAAAATTCTACACCTTGAGCCTTGCACAATCTCTCCAGGGCAGAATTGATCGACAAGCTTCTCATCATATACTCCCTCCTATTGTATCTGGGCAGAATTGCAAACACTTTCAAATTCAACCCTAACTCACGGCTTGTTTTTTCAGCATTGTCTTGTACTTGTTAAGTAATTCTGCCGGTCTTCTACTCTTAATATCATTAGTGCCAACGTGTACAACAATATCACCCTTTGTGCCCTTAAAAGATATCTGCTCTGCAATGTCATCAACCTTTGCCGCTGGCAGACATACCCTGGTCCTGTTTCATCTATCCTTTTTGCACAATATGTTCCCCATTTCCCTGACAATAGAGTTACCTACAACTAGTTCCTTTGGGACCAGCGCATTCTGCCTTGGGGGTTGCCGCTGTGTTGCGTGATGTTCAAGTGCAAGCTCTTGCATTGATGTGGGCAGCTGAGAGCTTGATGGGCTGTCAATTTAAATCCTCTGAGGGCTTCCACCCTGTCCTTCAAGCTACAATGCCAAGTTGGCGCCTGATTTCTTCGCACTCCTTACATCGCGCACACACACAAAGACATTCCCCTTGGCACTATCATGTCCTGTTCCTGATTGCTCCACAAACATCAAACAAGCAGTGCATTTCAATAGACTGTGATTCAGAGGACAACCGCCCCCCCCCCCCCCCAGTTCTCTCCTGAGCCACAGCACTTCTACTAGTTTGAGCCTTTTGCTTTGTTGCTCTGGTCTGAGTCATGATTTCTATTCAAGTTCAATAAAATTCCAGTACAAAATATAACCCTAAACCTATATCCCAATGCAGTTATAACACTATATATATGTATTTCGGTATCGATTATTATCTCCGAGTTACGTTATATGACTGTCTTATCCCCTGTCAACTTATATGTATTAATTTATGATGTTACGTTTGTAATAACTAGGTCGCTATATTTATTTAGTTAAAAAAGTACAATTCAATTGACAATGAAATTTAATAAGATTAATAAATTTTACTGATTAATTGATACTACTATACTCGCTATCTAGTTTTCCGTTAAATCTTACGCTAGCACGTGTATCATATAACAATGGTGGCAAGTTACGAACAGTTAATCTACGGACACGAGGTATTATTTACTTTCCAAATCGCGCCATCTAAATTCAAAATAAACCACAGAGCTTGACTAGGTCTATACGCTACTTATAGAAAATACAGGTTACAGGAGACAGACCTATTAAGTTGTAGCATACTACACCACCTCATAGAGAACTAGGTTCTCTATGCAGCTAATAGCTAAGCCAATGCAATTACGATAAGAAATAAAAAAAACATTGAACAGAAATTTATGTGGAGATAAAAAATTGAAAGTATCTTTCTTCAAAATACAAGATATTTATGAGAGAGAGAAATTAGTGTTATTTTATTTTTATTTCTCTATCACTCTATAGATAATGAAGAATTTTTACTTGACAGTTATTTAAAAAAATCGGCTAAGTAAAGAAAGCCAACAATGAAAACCACGGCAAACAATGGGAAACTTACTGGACAAACTGGTTTGCCACCACCACAGTTTCTCCCTGCATTCTTGGTAAACAGATGGTGTGTGTTATCGATAGTGGCAGTAGAAGTTGAGAAAGAATGATATATTGATTGAAATAATAGGAAAAGCTTCCCTTATTTTTCTTTATATTTCCTGACCTAACCTTAAAGGTTAGGTTAGGAAATAATAAAGAAAGATTCTTTATATATATACATGTATCATAACGTCAGTCAATCACTTAACGCTATGATGTTATCATCTGTTGTGTTCACACACCAGTCAGTACAACATTTGTCTCACCTATGTATCAATCAATATATCGTTCTCGACTTTTACTGCCACTAACTATAATATGCACCTTCTGTTTACTGTGAGAATGCAGGGAGAAAAACTGCGGTAGCAGAAAACCATTTTGTCTGGTAAGTTTCTCATGGTTTGCTATGGTTCTCGTGTTGGCTTTCTTTACTTTTGCCAAAAAACCTTTAGAATTGTGAAAGATGTATACTATTGCAATTGTATTTATTCAAAATATCAAAATGCGTTCTAATCTTGAGTTTTTGTTTTTTGATGTCCTAATTATTTTTGCAAACTGATCACATTTTCCAAACTTTCAGTTTTCTAAGGATAATGAAGCAGATGATGTTGAGTCTGGAAAAATTTTAAATAATCATACCAAAGCTTTGAAAAGGAAATTGATGGTTTTTGTATCAAGAATTTTTTTGGAATCATTTACTATGACATTTTTGGCTGAATGGGGTGACAGGTCTCAGTTAACAACCATAATATTAGCAGCGAGAGAGGTAACTCTTTTAAAAATTATTTTCTAAAAAGTTTACCTTATTATTGATATTATTTACATACACACAGTAAGATGTGATAATTATTCCTGAGATGATATATTTTTTACATTGTGTGGCCCCCTTTATTATTTTATTGTGGTCATGCTTGTTTTGTATAGTAAGGTAATGTTCATGTCAACAGTGATAGTACAAGGATGTTATGGTCATAATTTTCTCTGGAGCCATTTTTTAACTTGCATTTGGAGAGAAAGAAGCAATCGCCCATTTAAATTGTTATATATACCAAAACCACAAGTACACTGTGTGTATTAATGCATAAATAGTTTGATCAAAAGGTTTGGTGAATGATCTTAGCATTTTTGAAAGCAAAAGCTAAAATATTTTGCAGGGCTTACAAACATCTTTTGAGCATGCACGTAACACCAAATTTTAACATGATGTTATGTGCCAGTTTTGTAGAAAGCTGCTTCAATTCAGCACTTGTTTTCTTATTTGGCATGTACATTGAAAATTATGAAATTTGCTGCCAAGCAAATTTTATTTATTTTTACAGGAATGATGCTGTGATGAGAAAGTTTTTAACTTGGTCCAAAGTTTATATTTACGAGAGAATTTTTTTATCTTGAAGATAAAGAAAGAATCAGTTCCTTCTCAGCATTCTAAAACAACCATAATTTGATCAGATTGACAACTGACCATTTGAGAAATTGCTGAGGAGATAATTTCATTTGGTTCAGTTTATGCCATTTTCACTGAAGATTTGGGCATAAGGTGAGTGAGCACCAAGTTTGCTCCACATGTTCTCACCTGAGCTAAAAGACAGCATCAAGTCTCCATTTCATCTGAGTTGTTCGAGTAATCTGTATTGCATCCCTGCATTTTTAATAAAATTATAACAGGTAATGGATATGCGGTGGATATAATGGTTCAAAGCTCCCAGAGGAAAATGTCACCAAGACTAAGAGGTGAGAGTCAAAATCACATGTGAAGGTAATGTCGATTGCACTTTTTTTGACAATGATAGGATGATGCTATCAGAATGCAAAGTGTTACTGTTAATCCTGTATATTACAAAGAAGTTTTAAAATGGCTGAGAGACTCAATCTGCTGTAAATGGAATGAAAATAGTGAAATGGTGAGCTCCTTCAACACAGCAGTGCACTATGTCATATGTCACTCGCCATTCAGAAATTTTTGACTGAAAAAACATTTCTATTTTGCCACGTCCACCTTAATCATCTGATATGACACTGTGTGGCCTTTTGTCATTTGCAAATTGAAAAAACAGTACAGGAAAGGAAAATGATTAGTCAATTCAAGAGCTTCACTCATACATGAACTGCCGGAAAGCATTACAAAAGACTTCCAAAAATTTTTTGATTAGGGGCAGGCACAATGGAAAAAGTGTGTGATTGAAGGAGATTATATCAATGTAAACATTTGTCATTGAATAAAATTAATGTTTTGCAACATTTACTGAACTTCTTTTTATCAAACCTTGATACTCTGACCAAAAATATGTTTGTGTCAGTTACTAACTGTTTGAAAATGGTCTGGGTTAAAGTTGCACCATAGAAGAGAAACAATTGTAAACATTTTTCAAAATGATGCAGTTCTTAGATGATATCCGAAAGTTCTTACATTTGTCCACAGATGTAAGTACTTTGCAGGAGCCTTATTTTTTTGTAATCAATGTTTGTAACATTTGTAATAAAAAGCTCTGTGTTAATGATAGGTAATAATTATACTGATATACATTAAAACCTTTGCATATGTACAGTGTTCATAAAAAATCAGATGTCATTCATGGACACACCCGAGGGGAAAGGGGAAGTCCAAGAGGTGCTAACAGGCATAATTTTTTATAAACATAATTTCTTATGATCTTTGCAAGCATTAAAATTACATGCATATTTTCTGGCTAAGGAGTTCTTCAAAACACCTACCATTTGGACAGTTGTTAGACTAGCTAAGGCCCCGAGTGACAAGCGATTTTCTTCCTGCGAATATATAGTGATCTCCCAAAGTGTTATAGTTTCGATTCTTTTCTAGCGTCACCTGTTCTTTTGTTTACTTGAAGAGGTTCTGTACTTTAAAGGACAAAAGTAAGAACCGAGAGAGGAAATCTACCTTTCTTTTTTATTCTATATATTCATTATTAACCCTTTATTTACTTCAACAACCGCTTGGTCACTGGTGGCACCGCTCCTGCCTCCACGTGGCGGGGCCAGTAATCTGAGGGATAAGACAACCCCCGGGGCTAAAAGGAGCAGAAATGGAAACAAGTGACTTTCCATGCTTAGAGCCGAAGAGCTCTCAAGCAAATGACATTCATGACACTGACCATGACTTCTCTCTATCGAAGAGAATGAAGAAAGACATTGGCAGACAGGAATTACCAGCATTCCTGATAATACATTCTCTGTCAACACAACCTGTGGGCAAGCTCTCCCCCTTTATCATTCAGAGATGCCTCGAACATGCCGCAGGTTCACCAAAAATGGTGAAACGTCTCCAATCTGGAGATTTATTAATAGAGACCACCAATCCTCGACACTCTGAACTATTATTAAGTTTGACATCTTTGAGTGGAATCCCAGTTCAAATCACACCACATAACACCCTCAATTCTTCAAAGGGGGAGTGATCACTGAATGGGATCTATTAAACGTTCCTGAAGATGAGATAGCCCAGCAACTTAAAGAACAAAAAGTCATTCAGGCAAAGAGGATCATGATCCGAAAAGATGGCAATTTAGTTCCTACCCGGAGTATAATATTAACTTTCAGTTCTCCAAACCTACCAGCTTCAGTCAAGGCAGGATATTTAAACTGTCGCGTTCGGCCATATATTCCGAACCCCCTAAGATGTTTTAAATGCCAGAAATTTGGCCATTCCCAGACAGCATGCCGTGGAGACGCAACATGTGCAAACTGTGGGTGTAAAACTCGCACACAAACAGAATGTAAGGCACCAACCCCACAGTATCCAAATTGCAAGGGCAGCCATCCGGCATACTCCAAAGACTGCGACCTCTGGAAGTTGGGGAAAAAGATACAAAAGTATAAAGTTGAAAATAAAGTTTCCTACTAAGAGGCAAGAAAACAAATAAGATTAAATAATCCAAAATGCACTTATGCCTCTGCTACTTATAGTCACCAGTCAATAGCATGTCAGACAGAAGTGTCCATTCCTCCAGATACATCAATCTCAGACTGGGCTCGATCAGTCCTCTCGGTCCAACATACATCAAAGGCAGTTGATCAATGCAGTAATACGGCACTGACAGTTCCATCCCAGAGACTTCCACATTGCCAAGCAGTGGAAAAATTAGATCCAGTTGAGGTGAAGCAATCTCACCCCTCAAGCATGGACACCAATGATACCACCAACTCAGAAGATCTGCTTGAAATACATGCAGATGATGATATGGAAGAAGGCAATGACTCAAGATGCCCCAATTTTTCAAGAAAAGAAAAATCAAAACACGAGAGATATAAACAAGCCTCTCACAAAAAGCAAACAGACTCCTCTTCTGCTCACAAAACCAAATAATGGAACAAATCATACAATGGAATTGCAGAGGTTTTCGCAGCAATATTGATGATATCTATGAACTAATTAACCATTACAATCCTGCTGCCCTATCTAGAGACAAATCTAACAACAAAAATATCCGTTTCAGTCAAAAACTATACTATCTTCAGAAAAGATCGATCTGAAAATAACAGCCCCCATGGAGGAGTAGCTATACTAGTGGAATCAGGAGTCCCCTCCAAGCACATTCCATTACAAACACCATTAGAAGCTGTTGCTACCCATATAGTAATCGGTATCACACTGACACTAGCCTCAATTTATCTTCTGCCGAATCAATCATGTACAATTCAGCAACTGTTAAATCTAATTTCCCAATTACCACCTCCTGTTTGTTTACTAGGAGATTTTAATGGGCATCATCCATTATGGGGATCTCTGGTCTCAGACGGACGTGGCGAACTCATTGAAATGTTACTTGACCGAGAAAATTTGACACTATTGAATAATGGCTTACCGAGATATATCCATTTTCCTACTGGGTCAACCAGTGCAATAGATCTCTCAATTTGCTCTCCGATCCTCTTCCCAACTATAGAGTGGGCAGTACATGACAATCCTCTAAATAGTGATCACTATCCGCTGATCTGTAGTATTCAAACCACCCATTCCAAACAAACTGAAACAAAAACAAAATGGAAATTTTCCAAAGCAAACTGTACGAAATTTACCAGTTATGTATCTTTTGATGATGACACCATAGTCTTCTGCTATTGACACTGTCACCGATCATATCACAATGCAGATACTAACAGCAGCAAAAGCCGCCATCCCACAGTCTCAAATAAGAAACCATCGGCATACCAATCACTGGTGGAATGGCGATTGTAATAAAGCGAAGAGAGAAAAAAACAAAGCATGGAACACCTTCCGCAAACATCCCACCACTGCCAACCTTATTAACTTCAAGAGACTGAGAGCCAAAGCTCGTTATATCCGGCAGAAGGCGAAAAAAGACTCGTGGATAAAATTTGCCTCCTCAATCAACAAAGATACTGATACCCGAATAATCTGGGAAAAAATAAACTAAATGGTAAATATCATAAGTTGCCTTCTCCTATTATTAATTGGAATGGAAAGGAGATCTCATCTGTTGATGAAATTGCCAATGCCCTAAGAACGGTGTTCTGTGAGTTGTCTGCCTCAACTGCATATCAACCATCTTTTCAAAAAATCAAAGCTGAAGCTGAGAAAAGGAAACTAGACTTCAAAACTGCATGTCCTTTTACCTACAACCAACCACTCACAATATCTGAACTGAAAGAATCTATATATACCTCAAGAAACAGCTCTCCTGGCCCTGATGGAATCTACAATATAATGATTCAACACCTCAATCAGAAATCACTAATTTCATTGCTAAACTTTTACAATAGAATATTCTCAGAACATATATTCCCTACTTCCTGGAGACATTCTTATGTAATAGCCATACCTAAACCTGGAAAAGACCATTCGATTCCTAACAACTATAGACCAATTTCTCTAACCAGCTGCCTGAGTAAGACTTTGGAAAAAATGGTTCACCATCGACTCACCTGGTACCTTGAATCCGAAAACATAATCAGTAATAATCAGTTTGGCTTTCGGAAGAATAGATCTTCCCTAGACCTCATGACCAAAGCCGAATCCAACATAAGAAATGCATTCATCAGAAATCAACATCTCGTCATGATATGCCTTGATATAGAGAAGGCCTTTGATACCACGTGGCGCTACGGTATCCTAAGAGATCCCCATTCTATTCTTATGAGAGGCCATTTACCATATTTTATTCAAAGCTTCCTTCAGCACAGATCTTTCCAAGTGAGGTACCGGCAGGTTTTATCTCAAACATACATTCAAGAAGAAGGAGTCCCACAAGGCTCTGTTCTTAGTGCCGTTCTGTTTGCAATACGAATAAACAACATCACAAACAGCGTTCCAAATACCGTTGACTCGTATCTCTATGCAGATGATCTTACCATATCCTGTCATTCCCAGAATATGAACTATATTGAGAGGCATCTACAAATATCCATTAATAACATTGAATTATGGATTGCGCAAAATGGATACAAACTGTTAAGCCACAAATCTACAGCTATTCATTTCTGCACGAAGTGCGCAATGCATCCTGAACCCGAGTTGCACTTGGCCAATCATCCACTACCAATTGTGAACAGTATTCGCCTCGTAGGGCTAATTTTTGATAAGAAGTTAAACTTCCAGGAGCACATCAAGTATCTAAGAACCACTTGCACAAAGAAAATGAATATACTCCGGGTCATCTCCGGTACATCTTGGGGCGCCGATCGTTATACCTTGCTCCACTTATATAAATCTCTAATTAGATCTCGGTTAGACTACGGAGCACCTGTTTATGACTCAGCTAGGGAGAGCACCTTGGCCCGTCTTGCACCCATCCAACATTCTTCTCTTAGGATAGCCCTAGGTGCATACAGAACATCACCAGTTCAAAGTCTTTATGTTGAGGCTCACAAACCTCCACTTAGCATAAGAAGAAAGATGTTGCTGATAAACTACTCAGCTAAAATTAAAAGTCTGCCTACTCATCCGGTTTGGCCACTGTTGCATAATCCTCAATTGAAAACCCATTATACAAATAAACCTAGAACATTCGACCTTCTGGTATCAGACTGCAGAATCTAACAGAAAGCTGGAATATTCAGCTTGATAATATCATCAGAGAAAAAAAAGATCCGGATCCCCCGTGGACTAACTTCACCCTTCTGATGAATACTTTGAGCAATGGGGTAAAGGCTCTATAGCGGATATTAACATCCAACAACTACATGTTGCTCACTCACAAAAGTACCCACACTTTACCAAGATCTATACTGATGGTTCGAAGTCTGACAGTCGAGTGGGTGCAGCTGCTATCTTTCCTAATACAACTGTCTCAATTTCACTTCCAATCGAATGCAGCAGCTACACTGCTGAACTCCATGCCATTAAGCTTGCTCTGGAAAACATCTCACTAATGTCAATAAATAAAAGTATAATATATACTGATTCACAGAGTGCTATTCTAGCTTTGAAAAGGACTTCTCCACCTAAAAATCCTTTATTAAAGTTCATAAAACATAAGCTGATGCATCTTCACGAGCATCAGAAAACTGTTATCTTTTCATGGATCCCTGGCCACAGTGGTATTCCAGGAAACGAATATGCAGACAGTGCTGCTAAGTATCCTTCCATCATATCCTCAACAAATAACCTAGTCCCATATCCTGATTATAGACATAACATATGGAGAACATCTATGGAACAATGGACACTTCTGTGGAAAATGCAAACCAATAAGCTATTTCAAATAAAACCTGAACCACAATTATGGACTTCTAGCCTTCGGAAAAATAGAAAAGAAGTAATCTTAGCCAGAACTCGTATAGGTCACACTCACCTCACTCATCTCTATCTGCTTACAGGAAATGATCCTCCGCAGTGTGCACACTGTTCGCAACCACTTACAGTAAAACATATACTCCTTGAATGTAACTTGTTCAGCAATGCCCGACGAATGTCTTTTAGTTTCATTTCAGATCTACAGCAACCTCTCTCTCTGAATAGCATAATAGGTAAAGCAAATCTCTCTGAATTCTTTTTGTATATAAAACAAATAAAAATGTATGACCGTTTCTAACTGCCCACCGTGCAGTTATCATAAGTAACTCAATTAATTTAGGAAGCGCAATATGGCCTAAGTAGCTCTTGCGCCAGAAAACACCACAACAACAACCAGACTAACCTGGTTGTTGGTTAGGCTAACCTGGACAGTGAGCAGTTGGAATCTACTATTCTCTGAATCCAAATTTAACTTCCACAGATTGAATGGTAAATGCTATGCTCAGCATAGATGTAACAGAGCTTATTACCCTATTGTATTCAATCAGCAGTAAAGTTTCCATTGGATCAAATTATTTGGGGATGCATAATGAGCAAAGGAGTGGACAGTATACATTTTATAAAGGGTACTCTTAATGGTGACTAGTACACAAATTTTAAAGGAGACTCTTCTGCCTGTCATCAGAGGCCTTTTTCAAGGAACAGAAAATTGTGTTTTTTGAACATGACTCTACACTTTGCATGAATAATCATTTAATACAATTTCTAGTATATTAATTTTAACTTGTTTCAAACACTGACTGTTGTATTGATTTTTTTTTTTTTTTTTTGAAGAAGTTCATGCAAGACTGCAATATTTGATCCTTGGCTAGCAAA
This sequence comes from Mastigoproctus giganteus, assembly GCF_048544385.1. Lineage (NCBI taxonomy): Eukaryota > Metazoa > Arthropoda > Arachnida > Uropygi > Thelyphonidae > Mastigoproctus > Mastigoproctus giganteus. Next base: position 192,253,195 of record NC_143582.1, on the reverse strand, counting down.
TAGTCCTAATTTTAACCCAGTTGAAAACTGTGACATGTTCTAAGAGAGAAAATTGCTAAAAAGCCATCAAGCAAGATAACATTACAAGAAACCCTTATTCATTTCTTTTGCCATGGACTAAACAGTTACTATATTAAGAATCTGATATACTCCATGCTATGCAAGGCAGTGATTAAATTTTATCACGGGCCAAAAAAATACTATCTGTTATAGAAGACCTTATGGTATCACAGCTCTATCTGTTTGCTGCTGATATGTTTTTTTATTCCATCTTATAGGTTAATTTCCAACATTGGCTCACGATGAAAAGGAATATGGCCTGTAATTTATTTCTTATGATTATCTTCTTCTTCAAGAGGAGTGTTTCTATTTACAATGGGTTTCCTCAGCATACAAGTTATTTTTTGGTAGGAATTTTTTCCCGCCATAAAATGCAGTTCAAGGTGTCTTGGTCTCTTAAACCTCAGGCTGTCATGCACTCCTGTACTCCATCCATCCATGTCCTCCTAGGTCTTCCTCTTCTCCCAGGAGGCATCCATTACAGAATAGCCTTTGGATATCTGGTTTCTTGCATCCATTTTATATGTTAAAAGCTTTTCTTTGACAATGTCAGTAATATTCTTTTTCACTTCCATTTTCTCTCTTATGATTATTTGTAAATAAATGTCTTAATAGTTTTTTCTTTAATTGATTTTCTTATCAATAAAATGCATGATCATTTTACATGAGTGTATAACATATTTGAGGCTATAGGATCAGTTATTTCAATTGTAATGCTTATTTTGGGAGAAAATTTGCAATGATTCAATTTATGTAGCTACCACTGTATATAAACTTACTACAGTGGATTCCGGTTATTTGGGCCACAATTATTTGGGGCAAATCTTAAAAAACAGAACCCAATCGAAAAAATAGCCAGGGTTTAATTTGCTTAATTGGGACAACATGCTGTTTAATCAGGGCAGGAGACCACAGCACTGGAGATTACCCTATGATTGTCTCCGACAATACCATGTGGTTTGGTCAGATTCCTGGAGGTCACAACCATAAAACAATAAAAACAATTAGCAGTCACCTGTTTATTGGGCTTTTCTGTTAGTGCAATCTATCATAAATGGATATTAAACTCAACCTTATTTAATTTGTGATAATACTGACAGCTGGAATTCTGTAGGTTATTATGGTGGAATGTGTTTACACTTCCATGAAATCTTCAATCATGTAAAAAAATTAATTTTCAGAATCTTCTCTTCATTCCTATTTTTAAAGCTTCATAACTTGTTACTCCGTTCTCATTTGCATGTATCGTGTTACTTGCAATTTGTGTGTTCTTTGTTATTGATTGCTTATCTTTTTACTGTTTTGAATTTTAATCCCCAGCCACAAATGTCAGTGAACAGAAATGTCCACTAGTTAGTATGTACATATTAATTATTCCGATTATCGCGTGTATTTTTTCAGTTTTCACGTATAATTTAATTTTTTAATTGGTAAGGTAATAAAGGGTAAATTTGTGCTTAATATATCTTTACTTTTATAGCTTGTGGATAATATTCTCCTATTTTTGCTAATTAGAATCACTGTTTAATAGAATTAAAATTCAATTCACAAATGTGATCACAATGACCGGCGCTTACTACACATCATATAGTGAACGGTATGGTGAGTCCATCGTAACGTGATTTGATTGTACAGTGAATCAATTGTAAAGCGGGGTCCATTGTATTTTTAACTGTTTATGTGAAACTTCGGATAATTGGGGCAGCTGCTTAATTGGGCCAAAATACACTAGTCCCGATGTGTCCCAAATAACTGGAATTGACTGTATTTTATATTTATGTGATATAGCACTTTTTCTGTTGATTCATCTATTTTTGTGGCTAGTACATTTTAAATTGCAGAGAAGTATTGCAGTGGCCTTAGTATTAACAATAGTACAACATCCTATACCACTAGTTACTTAGGTGTTCACCACTTTAAACAAAATAACGTTGCCAAACATCTAGTTTGATATTTACTGTATTTTCCAGACCACAAAATACACCCAGGATTTTAGAAGATGAATTGTGACAAAGATTATTTTATTGCGTATGTCTGAAACACAAATTCACAAGTGCTTACAAATCAATGAGTCTGTGTAGAATGAATTTGCTGGTTGTCACTACTGTCACACTTGTCATTTCGGAAGTTATGATCTGATTTTTTTTTAAATTAAAATACTGTTATACCATAATGAAGATATAGTTGCAAACTGCAATTGGTAATGCTGATGAGGTGGCAACTGCCACATGCATATAAGCAAAAATTAAAAATAAAATTAGAGAATTTCAGAAATAAATAAATAAATAGGAAACCTACACTCACCCAGAGAAGCAGAATGGCATGGTCTCCTGCTGAAAGTATGGCACAACTGCTGCAAAAACCAGCTAGGATATTCCCATTCCAGTTAACCGAGCAAGCAAATGCAGACACCCACTAAAGAAGAAACCTTGAAAAGAAAGTTCAAGGGAATCACAATAACTACTTTTTCAAGAGGCATTGGTATTGTGTTAATTCCCGAACACTTTCATTTTTGTCATGGCTTGCGTTACAACAAAAGAACTATATTTTCCCCAATGCGAGTGACCAAGACAAACATGGCAACAGAAAACACATATAAATGTGGTTAAACAAGGAAACAACTCAAACAAACTGAAAGACAAAATACAGTTAGCTGATGACTACCCAATCAAAAAGCCAAACTAAAATGGAAATATACAACATAACCTCTACTAACTGAGGCACCTCCGTAGCCAGGTGGGCAGGAGCAGCAGTGCATAGCACATGCTTCTTGATTAGACTGGGGTTCGAGCCTGTGACCACCAAATACGGAGAATGTGGAAAGGTCAGGGAATGACCACCGCATATCCCTGGAGCAATATGGCCTTAGTTGCTAATGCTCCTGAAAACCAAATAATAATAATAATATCTACCAACTGAAATTAAACAGCAAAACTACAAACTAATAACAGAATTAGATTATAGTAAAATTTATACTTTATATATATATATATATATATATATATACAGTGCTTTTTTTGTAAAAAAATAGGTGCCGGTACTCATTCTTTGCTATGAGGAAAAAATGAAAATTAAAAGGATATGAAAAGTATCCTGAAAATTTTTTTTTTCCTGATATTGTTACTTTAGTAGTAATATTTTTGGATTAAGAACAACAAATTTAGTATATTAACACAGTTTATTAAGCATAAATTTATTATTCAAGTATATAAAAAAATAAGTAAATAAATTGGTCAACTACTGTGTGCCGAGCACTCCGGATGAAGGGTCCATAGTCATGGATTGTCGTTAGTGTAGTATCTCAAGTAGAGAGCTTTATGGTAACTGAAAAAAAGTTTCCAGTACCCCTCCTTGGCCTAAAACCAAGGAACTAATGAAAATATTTGTCTATTAGTGTTTTCAGTTGTTGTGAATGACAAGGGTAAGGGTGGAAGAAGCGACTCCGACTTCTTCCTGGAGAAGCAATTAAACCCTTGGGGGAGAAGCGACTGGCAGGTGAGGGCTGTGCAAGGCTCCACACAGGTGCCTACCCACCACCAGCGCCTCAATACTGGCTCTCTGAGTACCTCCTTGCCGGGACAACTCCAGCTTTGAAAATTGTTAAAAAATACTTCTTGTTGCAAAATTTATAAATGACCTTTATAGAATTATTAACTAACTATTTAGCAACCTTTTTGTTACCAAAAGGAGAGTTACTTAGTACAAAGAAGCTCACTATCGAAGTGCAATAATTTTATTTTTATTTTTATTTTTTTTTATTTTAACACAAAAAGTAAATGATAGATTTCAATCGGAATAGTTTTCCCTTGATAAGCATCGAATAACGCATAGCTAACGTGATTTTTAAATTTTTAGCTCCATTAGCGACGGAAATAGGGGGGACACGAAAATTACTCACATTTTCCTGTCTGGCACTGTCATTTTTAATTTTAAAAATATTTTAAAATTATATTTTAAGCCTACTCGTTGAACTCTTTCCAATGGTGTATAATAAGCTATAGATTGTTGACATTTTTTGTCCCCCCACATTTTACCACTCCATTTCTCAGACAAATTTTTATCAACAATGATCAGTATGGCATTATGTTAGCCCACATGATGTACAACCCCATGCAAAATTTCGAGTCAGTAGGTTGAGTGGTTCCAGAGATACAATGCTGCGACAGACGGAGGGACAGACGGACAACCGAGCGACATTATAAGGGCTTTCGTTAGACTGTGGACCCTAAAAATAATAAGTAAAAATAAATAACATAAGTAAAATTAATTTCATAAAGTTTTTGTAGAATATTCCAAATTTTTATTAAGTTCTCATCTGACACCCTATGCCGACTTTTCTTCCTCTTTGTGTGTTGGTTGCTGAATGACGTTTCCGAAGCAGCCACAAATCGACATATTTTGCTGGATCGAAGCAGGTCAGTGGGGGCCTACAATTTTAAGAAACAGTAGTGAAGAAACTATTTTTGTCATCAACAAAGCTCTTGTTGGGCTGGCAATAAGATTCATTTGTGAAAATCCTCGTTCACATTGACTCAATGAAATTGGTATCTTACTCAGAGCATCCATCAAATGCAATTAAGTATTCCCGAAATCCACGAATTGTATCTCTTTCATTTAACTGTAACCTAATTGACAATTTTCTAACTTCATTTTCACCAAGTGGCAACAATTCTTGTTTAGAAGGTTTAATACCTTCGTTTTCCTCGCTTTCCTTCTCTCGTCATCGATGTTGTCATTAGTTCCTTAATTTGAATTTTTTCTTCTTTCTTTCTTTCTTTTTTTTTTTTGAAACTGTCCAAAATGTTAGTGTCATTCGGATATTCAGGTACTGTGATCATGTAAACAGAGATAGGGAAAATTTATGGAAAAATGTTGATAACGCACTTCTGCGAAAGAACAGTTGATTATTTTTCGGGGTAAAAGAAAATCGCTCTCTCCTAATTCTCAAACGGGGCACTTACAGTTGATTCACAGCGGTGCCCAACCTACGGCCCGCCCGGAAAGTCAACTAAATCAGCATAAAGAAATCTAACTTCTTGAATTTTTTTTGAATATGGCCCCTGTATGGGAAAAGTTTGGACACCACTGCAGTAGAAGGTGGACCAGAGCCCATTGGGAATACCTCTTGATCTGCTCACTGTTGACCAGCGTGATTTCTCCATGTGTGGGACAGGTTTAGTAATTGCCTGAAGGCCAGTAATGCAAACAGTGCGTACCGAGTTAATTCTCTCAGTTCACTATATGAAAATTTTCTTTGCTCAACGGAAAGTATTTTAAATGTTACTTCCAAGGGGAATTCAAAATAATTCGCTATAAAAGGACTTCATTAAACAGAGGTCCTACTGAGTAATTTAGAATTATGAAAATGGTTATACAGTTTTATGTAGAAAATATCTTAACAATAGACAGTGAAAAATGCAAATTTAGTTAAATAATTTTAAGCCTATTTGAATAGTAGGTAAACGTGAAAAAATTTATGGAATATTACAAATTTTGAAGCACTGCATCCAAATGTCACACGTCACTGTTAATAAAGGTGCCGGTACGCCATACCATCCCAAAAAAAAAAGGCACTGTATATATATATATATATATATATATAATAAAATAACACTATTATACCACGTGAAAATTCTAAACAAATAGGTTTTATTAAATTCATAACACAAGCTCAATATTATACTAATATAATACAAGCTCAATACACGTCATCAACTAACAGATTAGTTGATGATGTGTCAGGATTCTTACTGAAACTCCATTTCAGACCATAAATGCTATGTGGTGGGTTATAAGAACATCTTCACAACATGAAAATTACTATGAAATTAAGAAATTACAACTAACATTCCACTGGCATTAATGTAAACTTGAGAATATAAAATATTTAGAACGCTATAGTAAAGTTAAACCACAAATTAAATAGAAACATGACAATATACCTACGTACACTTGGAGGAATTGGACTTTGTACTTCCAGCACTCGAATACAAACAACAAAAACTTGCCTTGTACAGGCTATATAAAGAGAACCAGGTAAGATACTGTTTGAGGTTATCAAGGTTCTCTTTATATAGCCCTACACTGACCAAACCATAACTTACCTGGTTCCCTTTATGTAGTCCTGCACAAGGAAAGTTTTTGTTTGTATTACAGTACAGGAAGCAAAAAGTCCACTTCCCCCAAAGTGTATGTAGGTATAATTTGTCATTTTTCTAATTAATATTCAACTTGTAGTTTAACTTGACTATAGAGTCAAGTTAAATTCTAAATGAATCTTCTGTTTTCTCAACATTGTATTAATGCATTTCTTAACTTAAACATTAGTTTTAATTTCTTAATTAATTTCATAGTAATTTTCATGTTGAGGATGTTATATCCTCCCATAGCATTTATGGTCCGAAGATGATGGGGTCTGCAAGAATCTTGAAACATCACCCGCTAACAAATTAGTGTAGTATTGAGCTTGTATTATATTTGAGTTTAATAAAACCTATTTGTTAAGAATTTTCACATAGTATAATAGTGTTATTTTATATATAATATAAATTTTACTGCATGGATAGAAACAATGTAATGTCCATTCCCAATTATTTCAAAATTAGAATAATTTGATAACTAAACACAAACTTAAAAGACAAATTAACAGACTAAATTAAAATAGGGGTAACCATGTTAAAGAATACAATTATAAAGAGGGAAGGAGCAGAAGGATCCAAATTTTCTCTTTTTTCCCCCCTCCCCTTTTACCCAAACAATGATTCCACATTTCTTGATCAATAAAATTCTGCTTCCAGAAGGAAATAGTTTTATTGAATTTATTTTTAAGAATAAAGGAGATATATCTAGTGAGATATGTGTAAAGCCTCACTTGGATATGTCAGTAACAGTATAAAAGTCTGATATAAAATAAATGTACATCACATGTACATACGTGTAGCTAGTGTAATAAGTGGCAGACTAGACTCTCAGTTATGCCACTTGCTTGAAAGTAGTGCAATATCTAGGCAACTTGTAGTGTAGGGATATTGTAGTATAGTATTTTCTATATTTTAAAATCTGCCAACTGCAAAAATATATTTTGACAAACTAGCTGAAGTTAACAGTGGCTTGCTTGCATTACAGGATGTTTGCCAGAAGATCAAGTTGTACTCTGTAGTAAGCTGCATTTTTTCTATCAATAATTACACTCCCTGGTTTAAATTTTTCTAAATTTTGCCTAATGATGAAAGGCATGGTGAGATAATTCAGTCTTCTGCTGAATTATCTCACCATGACTTTCATCATGATCTAATTATCAGCTGCTGTTTGAACCTGACTTGGAGACTTGCATGTCAACTAAAACTACAAATGTGGGAACAAGATATTGTTTTCCAACTCCAGTACTACTTTTTTAATGTGTCTATACTCTAGTGGTACTTTAGAAACTGACCAGTGAGGGCTTTTATTAATTACATGACAGAAATAAAGAAAGAGTGAATAGTGTGATGCCTTAATACATATTTTTCAAAATTCAGAGGTGCTTTCAAAACAGGTTCAGATTTAAGTTTCTCTTATGCTCTACAGTTTGCATTTATTGTACTAGAATTAGAAATTCTAATATACAGGGTGTTTCAAAAATGATGGTCAATAATTTAAAGGTGAAAAGTACAAACTAAAATAAGCAAAAAAGTCCCACTGAACATTGGGCCGCAAATAAACCATTTTCGAAATAACGCACATTTTCTGTTAAGATCTGCCATTGACTATGGGGAGCACTAGTTTAGCAAAAAACTGAATCCTTTTCTAAGGGTGGTTTTATTAAACATAAGATAATACATTTTTAATTTTTGGTTTCAACACCACAGGATTTTACAGATGTTACAGGATGTTACAAAAGGTATTCAAAATACTGTCCTTGCATCTGTACGCAGCTTTGTAGTCTTCTCTGCATTGAGTTAACAATCCTCTCAGGCATTCCTGGGTCATTTCTGATTTGCCGAAAGGCTCCAACCCGACGCTGCAATTCCTCAACTGTGTTAATGTCAGAAGTATACACCAAGCTTCTTTTCATAACCTCAGATACAAAAATCTATAGGATTTAACTATTCTTCGTTGCTGTAACCTCTTTCCATTTTGACTATCCTTTGACAAGTACTAGTATGCCTGCTACATCTAAGAGCATTGAGAGAGGGGAAAGGGAGAGAATGAGAATAACCTAACCTAAACAAACAAGTCAGTAGTGGATCCCAACCATGTACAGTTCACCTTTTCAGTGGTGGATCCCAATTAGAAATGTGCAATATCTCAAAAATGATTCACTTAAGGACCCATGTTTACTAGACTTTTTTTGCATATTGTAGTCTGTGCAGTTCACCTTTAAATTATTGACCATCACTTTTGAAACACCCTGTATATAACTGATTTAAAAATAAATTAGTATGCTTATTTTTTATTCCTTCTTGCCTTATATAATAGATTATTATTTCTTTTCAGGATGCAATTGGTGTAACATTGGGTGCTGTTGTAGGTCACTCTATTTGTACATTATTAGCAGTAGTTGGAGGTAGAATTATTGCTCAAAGGATATCTGTGCGATCAGGTAATTGATGCTATTAATTTAGTTTTGAATTTCATTAATTGGATAAACCAGGAGAGCATTGTTTCCTTTGAGCTTGATTTACAGGGCTCTGTGATTTAGTGGATTTGTTAATACCCCTTTGGAAGAGTATGGCTTTTTCATATAAATAGGAAAACTGGTGTATCCAAACAATTCAGCCCATTTTATTTAGTTTGAATTAATATATTAAAAAACTGTCTACTACATTGAGCTTGATGAACACATACCAGATTCAATGTTTAAGTTTTCAGATGATATGAAGGTTGGCAGTGTGGCTAATGAGGGTTATCAGGTTATGCTATCACAACAAAGATCTAGAAAAATTAGGCTTAGGCAGTTGGGCTGAGAAGTGGCAATTAAAGTTTAACATTGACAAATGGAAGGTAATGCATATGGGCAGCAATAATACCAAATTAACATACCAACTGTGTGGTACCACACATAGGGTAGTGAAGAATGAAAAAGACCCGGGGTAATTGTGTAGTCAGTATTTGTATCAGTAATGGCCACATGGTGCAGCATATGGCTTATGCTGCACCAGCCAAAAAAAAAAAAAAAAGGGAAAATAATAATTAATAATAAGAGGAAAGGAAATAGACAACCTAAGTGTTTCCCTCCTCCTGTAGGTAATAGACAACCTAAGACCTTTGAATTTCCCCAAACTGTCAGCCTCAACCACCCATGTAGGCAACTTATTCCAGTAATTTATAACTTACTGGCTAAAATAAAACTTCCTGCAATCCAGTCTAAACATGTTCCCCGATAACTTAAAATTAAGGCCCCTTGTTCTAGAATCATTTATAACTGTGAAAATTTTGTCTTCATATCAGTATCATTTTGCTTATGTCTCTCAGAGCCTTAAACACCTCAATCAAGTCTCCTCTAAGGTGCCTAGTTTCCAAGCTCTGCAACCCACATATATGAAGTCTTTCCTCATATGGATGCCCATTTTGCCAATCTCACCAGGCGAGTTACCCATCTTTGAAGCCTCTCAAGAAGCACAATGTCTTTCTTTAGGTGTGGTCTCCATACTTCTACACAATATTCCAAGTGTGGTCTAGCCATAGCCTTATATAATGGTATTATGATGTCCTTATCTCTACTCACAATTGTTCGATAAATCATTGATAGGACACCATGTGCCTTCTTTGCAACATTAGCAAAGGCACATGATGCAAGAAAGCAAGCTTATATAGCATCCGCCAAAAAAAAAAAAAACACCACACACCTTTTCATTTCACCCATCCACTTGCTCCAAGTGTTTGTCTAGTTCTACCTTGAATCTGTTTAAGCTATCAACTTTTACTACGACAGATGAAAGTTTGTTCCAGCAATCAACCACCCACTGGCTAATGGCAAACTTCTGCACATCTATTCTACAACTGTCTTTCCTCAATTTGAATTTATACCCTGTCAGGCGATTATTCTGAGCAAGAGGAACAATCACATCAGCATTGAACATGCTCAAACCATTCAAGGCTTTAGACACTGCAATCAGATCACCTTGCAGGTGCCTAGTCTTCGCACACTGTAATTTGCAAAACATAAGCTTTTCTTTGTAAGAGCAATCCATTGTTCTATTCACTAATCTTGTTGCCCTTCTCTGTACTCATTCCAACAGCTCTACATTTTTCTTAAAATGAAGCCTCCAGACCTGTATACAGTACTCAAGGTGTGGCCTGACCATTGCCTTATACAAGGGGATAATCACCTCCTTATCCCTGCTGGAAAAATTCCTGTATATCATTGACAAGACACCATGAGCTACTCTTGCAGAGTATCTGTACTGCTCAGAAAACTTCATATCTGCCTGCACAATTACCCCCAGGTCCTTTTCACACTCTACCACTGTCAGTGTAGTACCACACAGTTGATATGTTACTCTGGGTTTACTACTTCCCATATGCAGTACTTTACATTTATCAATGTTAAACTTTGTTTGCCACCTCTCAGCCCATCTGCTCAACTTTTCTGGATCCTGTTGCAGCAGCATACTGTCATTTGTGTCATTAACAACCCCGCCGACCTTCGTGTTGTCTGCAAACTTGGACATTAAAACTGATATACCACCACTATCATTAATAAATACAGAAAACAACAATGGACCTAACTAAATAACTTTGAGCCCTGGGGGACCTAACTAATAATATTAGTCCACAAAGAGCAGTGTCCATTGATTAAACACTCTGTCTTTTCACAACTCAACCATCCCTTTATCCATAGCAGCAATTTGTCTCCAATGCATGCTACTCTGCTCCAATTTGTGCAGCAGTCTTCCCTGTGCAACAGTATCAAAAGCCTTTCTAAAGGGTGCCTCCTTAGCCAGGTGGGAAGGAGCAGCAGTGCGTAGCACACGCTTCTTGATTAGACCAGGGTTCAAGCCAGTCACCATCAAATACGGAGGATACGGAAAGGTCAGGGAATGACCACCGCATATTCGCATAGCAATATGGCCTTAGTTGCTAATGCTCCTAAAAAAAAAACCAAATAACAAATAGCCTTTCCAAAATCCAAATATATGATATCAAAATTATTCTTTGCATCCAGTTTATTTGTGACCACATCATAGTATCCAATCAAATTGGTCAGACAAGACTTCCCTTTCACAAACCCATGCTGTGTCCGAGCTATAACTGAAGTCTTGTCTAGATGATCCTGCAGTGCTTCTTCTTTCCTGAAATCCAAGTATATGATATCAAACTGTATTTGATATCATATACTTGGATTTCAGGAAAGCTTTTGTTACTGTTGCATATGGAAGACTGCTGTACAAATTGGTACAAATTGGTATAAGTTGCTACAATGAATAAAGGGATGGTTGAGTGAGAGATGACAGAGAGTGGTAATCAATAGACACTGCTCTTCATGGACAAATGTTATTAGTGGAGTTCCCCAGAGTTTGGTGTTGGACCCATTGTTGTTTTGTATATTTATGAATGATATTGATAAAGGTATATCAGGTTTAACGTTCAAGTTTGCAGATGATACAAAGGTTGCTGGGTTGTTAGAGACAGTATGTTACTCCAACTGGATCTAGATAAGTTGGGAAAATGGGCTGAGAAGTGGCAACTGAAGTTTAATATTGACAAATGCAAAGTACTGCATATGGGTAGCAATAACCCAAGAGAAAGTGCCAACTGTGTGGTACTACACTCAGGGAAGTGGAAAGTAAAAAGATCTAGGGGTGTAATTATGCAGTCAAATATGAAGTTTGCTGAGCAGTGCAGAAGGGCTACCAGGGCAGGTCATGGAGTCTTATCAATGATATATAGGAATTTTGCTAGCAGGGATGGGGAGGTGATTATCCTGTTATAAAAGGCAATGGTCAGGCCACACCCAGAGTACTGTGTACAGTTCTGGAGGCCTTATTATAGGAAGGATGTAGAGTTGCTAGAACAAGTAAAAAGAAGGGTAACAAGATTGATGAGAAGAACAAAGGGGTGCTCTTACCAAGAAAGGCTTAAGTTCTGCAAATTGGCAGTGCCTGGAGAGTAGGCACCTGGGAGGTGATGTGGTTGAGGTGTATAAGGCCTTGAATGGGTTGAGCAAGTTGAATGTGGATGGGATTCTTCCTCTTTTTCAGATTAAGAACCTGAGGGGGCACAGAGTCAAATTAAGGAAAGACAGTTGTAGAATAGATGTGCAGAAATTTGCCTTTAGCCAGCGGGTAGTTCATTGGTGGAACAGACTTCCATCTTTTCTTGTGGATGTTGATAGCCTGAATAAATTTAATTCTGAGCTGGACATTCATTTGGAACGAATGGAGGGATGAAATGGGAGGTTTTTTTTTTTTTTTGGCTGATGCTGCACAAGCTTGCTTTTTTGTATCGTATGCTTCTATTAATGCTCATTTCTCCTCCACTTTACTCTCAGTTATTACAAGATTATCTAGCTTACTGCCCGAGTTTAATACACCACCGGCATTCCTGTCCCTAAATAACTCCTCGTGTGAATGTAGATGCAAAATTTTCATTTAGTTCGTTAGCTGCCTGAGCAAGAACATCAACAGTTTAACCGTTGATATCAAGTGGACTAATCTGATTCATCCCCTTCCTTCTAGAATTTACATAAGTAAAGAACTCTTTGTATCCTTAGCCAAAGATCTCTTGTAATCAATCTACCTCTGCCTGCCTAACCTCCTTTGTGACTTGGTTACAGACCAACTTATATCGATCATAGGCCTCCGTGTCACCTGTTAATTTATATGTATCCCATGCATTTTTCTTCTCTGCCACATATCTAATTAGTTCATCTGACATCCATTTAGGCATAAATCTTGAACAGTATTTCTTAGCTGGTATTGAAAAACCTAGTAGCTTCCAAGATTAATTCTTTGAATGCTTCACATTTTGAATTTGCTGTTGGTAACATCATCAGTTGGTCCCACAGTATAGAATTTAAATACTGTCTCAGACCACTGTAGTCACCTTTATGAAAGCAAAAATCTTTCCCTTTACCTCTGATGTAGTTGCCTCTTTTTCAGCACACTGTGGTCACTGTCACCTAGTAGTTCCTTTATCTGCAGATTCTTAATTCACAAAGAATCACTATTGATAATCAGATAGAGAGTATTACTCCCTCTCGTTGCCTCTCGAACATGCTGCTGTAGAAAACAATCATCCAATAAATCCACAAAAGCCTTGCTAATGTGTGAGTGACCAACCCACAAATTCCAGTCAATTTTATTATTATTATTATTAGCTTGATGTTTCAAGGAAGCCTAAGGCTTATGCTGCACCAGCCAAAAAAAAAAAAATCCCCGAGTTATCCTGAGAAAGAGAGAGTCAAAAGTATAAGGGAATCACCAAGAGAGAAAAGAATGATGATATCCAGCTTGGGACCCTGGGTGTGCCAAGCCCATTCTCACCAGATGTGAGCCCCTGGGGTTCTTTTTCGTTCAGTAAACAGCAAAACCACAGAACACACGCAATTTACAGATTATTATTATATACAGAGCAATATAGCCTTAAAGTTCTGATGTGTCTTAAATGACACATCAGAACTTTAAGGCATAAGAACAAAAAAAGGTGGAAATGGACAGAAAGAAAACATTAAATCTGAACAACATAAAATACTTTAATTTGACTGTCCTCTATTTATTTGAGAAAGTCATCAATAAAAATGAAACCGTCATGTGTTTCTGGAAAGTTAATATCTCTGTGTACATTAAAAAAGTTTTCCTCCTAGTGATATTTATTTGAGCCAATGGGAGAAGAGGGCGAGGGAATTACATCACTACAAATGCAATTAATTATTGAATACTGCCTCCGTTACGGAGGCAGTTGTCAATAATTAATTGTCAATAATGCAGACAGTGAATGCACGAGATTAGTGAACGTTACGTTCACTAATCTCGTGCATTCACTGTCTCACATTTGATATTCCATTGTAATGTTTTTGTACATTAATGAATATTGTATATTTGTAAATACAGTAATACCCTGACTTACGCTACCCCGACTTACGCGAACTCGGAGTTACGCGGTTCCTGATTTTTTCGTTTGGCAACGCTGCCGCCCACTATCTTCAAGGTCGTTTTTCATATGTTATCGATATACGGTGCGACGGTGGAGAATGAGAGCGAAAGATGAACAAAATTCAACTTTGCTGCTTTTATGTTTTTTATATCAGTGAAGGGGAAACACACTTTCACCATAATAACGTAAAAACCAACACAATTCCAGCTATCGGTATAATCGCAAATGCAATTAGATCGAGTTTACTACCAGTTTATAACAGATTCCACTAGCAGAAACGCAACTGGATTTTTATTGTTTTATGGTAGTAACCCCTAGAAATGTGAGGTGTTAATAGTGTATCTCTGCCTTTATGGTGTTGTTTATTCAGTTGCTACATGCGCGCAGCTTTGTTTATGCGTATCAAGCGTGCCTCCTCGTTTTGTAATTGTGCTTTATTCCCTAAAAATAAAAAGGAAGCGTCCTGGTGAAGACACTGCAGATTCAGAGAGAAAAAGAAAAGCAATTATCGATAAACAGAGGCGGACTGGGTCAAAAATTCTTACCCGGGAAAATTTATAGTGGCCTCATACTATGGTTTATGGCCAAAATCACACTGGCTCACCGGGGTTTCCCCGGTAAGGCTTATTGCCAGTCCGCCTCTGTCGATAGAGAAAAAAATATGAAATTGTGAAACGCTTTGAGCGAAATGAAAGACCATGTGATATTGCACGTACTACAGGCCTAAATGAAGCAACGGCGAAAAGCACATGACAATTGCAAACTTGACAGGTTGAAAATTGAAAAGGGCTCAATTGTAAAGGGCTTAAAAATTTTAGAAAACATAGACTCCAACGAAGAACGCGTTATAGCTACAAAGCAAGGAATAAAAAAATTATTAGCTTGCTACGAAGAAATTCTGCGTGAAAAAAAGAACGCGCTGTGTCGTCAGACGAATTTGTTAGATTTTATGAAGCCATCGACATCGAAATAACTTTTTAACGTAAGTCATTTGTTTTTTTAATACATATTTTGTATTAATATGTATAAAGAACTGCAATTTTATTAATATTTTTCTTCTAAACTAGTGTTTTTGTTAGTCCTTGGTCCCAATTAAGCAAAATTTATATGTATTTATATGCAAAGTTGTACCCCGACTTACGCGAATTCGACTTACGCGATTTTCGTCGGACCCACCTATCGCGTAACTTCGGGGTATTACTGTACGTACAGTAATTTAGTATTTTGTAAATATTTTAGTCCTGCTCTTTGGAATGCAACAATATTCCTCATGCGTTATGGAACCCGAAGCAACAGACCTTTTCCTAAGTGACCTATGTAAACGCAGGTAAATAATTACATAGTGATATTTTTCGACCTTGAAAATGCCACACACTACAAATGCACAGGTAAATAATTACATAGGATATTTCCTGATTAGATATCGATCACAGTAACATAGTGTTTTTTTGTCTGGCGGCACCGGGGGTCTCTCCCAACTCCACATTTTCACTCTGTGTAGAATACAGTACTCCGCATAAGGCCAGGGTGTGTGTTAGTGTGTGTTTTGTGAAGTATTAGTGTGGGTTGTGTTGTTCCTCTGGCCGCTTAACCTGGGGGTGGCTGTGCAGAGCCACCAACAACCCCAGCTTCCGTCACCGCCACGAGGAGGTGGGCCAGGATACATTAGGAGAGAAGAAAGCTCTGGCAGGGTGAACCATCAGTCTGTCCAGTGAAGAGGCTAAGATAGAACATGCAATTAATAATAACGTTCATTCACTCAACATTCACACAATTTTACTTTTTATAGTTTTTTCTTACACTCTATTTTCTTTTATATATTAGATTAGATATCGACTAGTGTGTTTCGACAGGTGTGTCTTTTACATAGAAAAGATTTGACTTACTTCAATATCTGGGAAATTAAAATCCCCCATTATAAGAAACTCTGATTTACTGGCCCACTCTATTTCTCTGTACAGTTATTTATTGTACTCATCAGAGTCATTAGGCCTATAACATACTCTTACTCTCAATTTTGCTTTCCTATCGCTTATGTCACACCAAACTGACTAGACACATTGCACTGTCCAGCCATGTCGACTGACTGTACTTTCTTGGATTTTGTTTCTTAACTAATAGCATAACCCCTCCTCCCTTCCTCTCCTGTCTATTCTTCCTGTACACATTGTGCTCCCCAAATTCCAGTTCTGTATTTCGTACATCTGTGTGATACCACATCTCTGTTATCCCAACAATATCTGCCTTTGAAATTTTGACCTACACCTCAAATTCATCAAATTTATTTACCAAACTCCTAGCATTGGTGTACACACAAGTATACATGCACCTGTTTCTATTCTTAGCTACCCCAACACAGCCCATGTATTTACTTGTTCCGCAGTGACTCCCCGCAGTCTCTGGAATCCCCTGCACCTAGTTTTTGCAGCTACCGTTAATCTATTAGTCCGTGTATCCACCCAAGCTAGTCATTCATGAAGTTTTCTGGACAGTGCAGACAGGCTGCTAAGACAGCTCATGGAGTGTTATCGATGATATACAGGAACCATTAGGGACATGGAGGTGATTGTCCCATTGTATAAGGTGATGGTTAGGCCAATCTTTGAGTACTGCATACATATCTGGAAGCCTTGTTTTAGGAAGGATCTGGATCAGTTGGAATAGGTGCAGAGAAGGGCAACAAGATTAGTGAGAGGAACAAAGGGTAATCTTATCAAGAAAGGATTCTGTTTTGCAAATTGTAGTGTTTGGAGATTAGACTCATGCAAGGAGATCTGATTGAGGTATTTAAGGAATGAATAAGCTAATTGCTGATGGCATCTTTTCTCTTGCTTAGACAATGCATGTGGGAGCATAAATTTAAGTTGAAGAAGGATGGTTGCAAGGTAGATTTGCAGAAATTTGCCTTCAGCCAGTGGGTAGTTGATTGTTGGAACAAACTTCCATCTGGTGTTGTAGAAGTGGGTAGTCTGAATAAATTCAAGGAAGAACTAGAAAAATTATTAGCACAGGGCTAGTACTAGTGTTTGTGGCACCTGAGGCAAAAGCTTGTAACAGTGCCTAATTCATATAATTCATATTATATCTTAACACCCATATATATGCAGTAGTGCACTAGTAGCACCTAGTTTAAGCTGCACTTGTGGTAACTGCCTCACTTGCGCACTGTTAGCATCTTCTCTATAGCAGGGGATGAACAGGTAATGAGGGACTTTTTTTTTTTTTTTTTTTTTTGTACCGATGCTGTGTAAACTTGTTTTCTTGCATCATTTTCCACTAATACTATTAAAAATTAAAACACCTTGTGAAACCTTTAGTTCTAGCAAATTGCTCTCAAGAATTTTTCATTCTTGAGACTACTCCACCATAGGTTACAACTGCTTAGGGTAGAAAATTCATAAATAAATTTCTAATTTTAAAAAAATAACAAAAAACAGAGGCTTAATTAGGGTTTACACAGGAAACTTATTCAAGTTTCTATCATTATTTAGGCAGCATATTATTATAGTTTTTTTTAAATAATAATTTCAAAATAATTTGTGCTTTTTTGTTTGTTGAAGAAAAAAAATTTAAATAAAATTTTCAAAAATTAACTTTTGCATGCTACTTTCACAATTGATAAATACTGTCAACATTGGATGGTTAAAAGTGGACTTTTTTTTGAGAGGGTGTTTGGATACTTCTCTGCCCTTTTCTGTTCTTTTGTGTACTTCAGATACAAAGTATCATCTTGGTTGTACATGTCACTTGTTACAGATCCATTCTTGCATATAAATTGATTATAATAGGTGACTTGCAGATGTGAATTGTCATGTTGGTTCTTCACCTTTGCCCTCCCAGAGAATGAACAAAAGAAAAACAGATGTCTAGTTATTCTTCTGTTAAAAATTCAGTTGAAATTTAGATATTAAAAAAATCAATCATGGAAATTCTGAAAAAGAGGTATGTTATGTTGCAGTTTGAGTGTTGTAGCTTGAACTACTGTTTTATTTAATGTGGATGACAAGACCATGTTTTTACCTCTCTGACATTAAACATTGATATTAGTTTCTGAACTCTTCATGTGTTTTACAAATCAGTATTTCAGTGCTGAGAAATGGGTTATAATAAAATGTGTAAGTATTCCTCTTTAAGCCTGACATGAATAAGTAAAAAAATTCAATATCATTCATGTGCTTCTCGGAACCAGGCAGTGTTTTGGTGAAGTGTATATGTAAGTACATAAAACAGTTAACTATCTTTGTTTTAGTTATATAGTTTATATAATACATTTTTTTTTCCCTTTTGGAATTCAATTAAATGTAATATTTTGTCCACAGCACATTAGTGAGATGTGCTATTCTAATTAATTTATACCCACATGCAATCCATAATGCCATTGTAAAACAATTAAGCATTACTTGATAGATTTTAAATTAAATAATAATACAAATTGAGAACATTTTTAGGCCTTATTTATCATCTACAAATTGGAATAGTACAAGGTCATTAATAATTACAAAGTAATTATTAATGACCTACAGTAAAATGATGACACCCTGTATAAGAATGTCAAACACTGAACCATAATGCAACATGCAGACCTAACACATGTTTGCATAATTTGTGTTAACTTGTCAGGTAAGTTCTCTGTTTAATTTGCCTTTTAGTACAGTTATGTGAAACTAAAAATAGACAGTTTTTCTTCCCTGCATCCTTTTAGTGTTTGAACAAATGAAAAAGGTTTCTTTGTAAGAAATAATGTAATCTAGCTGAGGTGGAATCTCTTGAGTTCCCACAGATTCTCTGAAACTATGTTTCCGAAGGAACAATATACTTTTAGGCGTATATTAAGATTTTGAAGTAAAACACTCCTTGTAAATAAAAAAAAATAAATAAATAAAAAAAAAATTAAATGTATTACATCCATTCATTATTTATGGATTTAAAAAAGAAAGAAAATGGTTATGTTGTCTACAAAATTGGCATCTTAAGATAATTTTTTTTCCTTTCTTAGCTTAAGTCTTCCCGAAATGTTACCACCTTGTCACAGTGAGGAGGCATGAGTATCCCGATGACCCAGAGAGCTATGCTGGCGGTAGCTAGACTACTGGTAGGGCCACCCTAGCCCGACAGGTCAAAGGGTAGGGATCAGACGAAGAGTAACATACTGGTCCTCCAGGTTGAGGGTTGTGCGGGAAGCTAGTTCCCTCCCCATGTAAAAAAAAAATAAAAACTCATAAAGCTCAAAGAGGAAAACTGGACGGACAAAGGGATGTGACTCGGACTGAAAAAGGAAATGAAAAGGAATAACGGACATTTTAAATATTGTAATATGGAACATAAGAGGAGGATTAGGATATAAAGAAGTCGAACTACTTAAACATTTAAAACAGAAGAAAGTAAATATAGCAGTAATAACAGAAACAAAGAAAAAATTAAAAGGTACGAAAGATTATGATTCTTATACAATGATATACAGTGGAGTAGATCAAAAGGAAAGAGCTAGTGGAGGGGTAGCAATATTAATAGATCGGAAATGGAAAACCAAAATACAGAGCTACACATTTATAAATAATAGAATAATAACAGTAAGATTTAAATTAGATAGAGGTTATTTATGTATGATTGGAATTTATGCCCCAGAAGATGAAAAAGAGGAAGAAACAGATAAATTTTATTTAGAGTTACAAAAAGAACTAGATAAGAATATAAAAAAGGACCATGTAGTTATTTTGAGAGATTATAATGTTCGGGTAGGGAATAAGCCAATAAAAAATATTATGGAATGTTATGGAGAAAATAAAGTAAATGGAGAAATGGATACAAATTAAGAGATTTTGCAACATTTAATAATTTAAAGATAACAAATACATTTTTTAGGAAATGTGATATACATAAATATACATGGTCGGCAAGAGGTACACAATCAATAATAGACTATGTAATAGTAAATCAAAAATTAGCAAAAAAATGTCGAGATACTAGGGTGTTTAGAGGATCTGATATTAATGCTAGGAGTTTAGTAATTAAATTTGATGAATTTGAGGTATTGCTCAAAACATCAAAGGCAGATATTGTTGGGATATCAGAGACGTGGTGTCACACAGATATAAGGGATGCGGAACTGCAATTTGGGGAGTACAACGTCTACAGAAAGGATAGACAGGATAGGAAGGGGGGAGGTGTTATGCTATTAGTTAAGAAACACATAAAAACCAAGGAAGTGAAGCCAGTCGACATCGCTGGACAGTGCAGTGTGGAGTCAGTTTGGTGTGACATAAACATTGGGAGATCAAAATTGAGAGTAGGAGTGTGCTATAGGCCTAATGACTCTGATGAGTATAATAAGGAACTGTACAGGGAAATAGAATGGGCCAGTAAATCAGAGTGTCTTATAATGGGAGATTTTAATTTCCCAGATATTGACTGGAATTTGGGGGCTGGATACTCACACACTAGCAGGGCTTTTGTGGATTTATTGGATGATTGTTTTCTACATCAGCATGTTCGGGAGGCAACTAGAGGGAGCAATACTCTTGATTTGATTATCAGCAGTGATTCTTCATGCATTAAGAATCTGCAGATAAATGAACCACTAGGTGGCAGTGATCACAGTGTGCTGAAGTGGGATTTACTCAAAGAGGTAACTACCATTAGGGGTAAAGGGAAGGGTTATTGCTTCCGTAAAGGCGACTACGATGGACTGAGACAGTATTTAAATTCTATACAGTGGGACCAACTGATGATGTTACCAACAGCAAATTCAAAATGGGAAGCATTCAAAGAACTTATCTTGGAAGCTACTAGGCTTTACATACCAACTAAGAAATATTGTTCAAGGTTTAGGCCAAAATGGATGTCAGATGAACTAATGAGGCATATGGCAGAGAAGAAAAATGCATGGGATACTTACAAATTAACACATGACACAGAAGCCTATGATAGATACAAGTTGATATGCAACCAAGTTACAAAGGAGGTTAGGCAGGCGAAGGCAGATTACGAGAAATCCTTGGCAAGGGATGCAAAGAAAAACAGCAAAGAGTTCTTTACTTATGTAAACTCTAGAAGGAAAGGGATGAATCAGATTGGTCCTCTTGATATTGATGGGTCAAGTGTTGATGATTCTGCTCAGGTAGCTAACAAACTAAATGAATATTTTGCATCGACATTCACACATGAGGAGTTATTCAGCGAGGGGAATGCCAGAGGTGTATTCAACTCTAGCAGTAAGTTACAGAATCTTGAAATAACTGGGAGTAAAGTGGAGGAGAAACTGTTGAAGATAAACACAAGAAAGGCACCCGGGGTGGATGGGATCTATCCAGTTATATTAAAGGAGGCAGCAAAGGAAGTAAGCAAACCCTTAGCCATAATTATGAGAGCTTCCTTGGACTCAGGGGAGGTACCCATAGACTGGAAATGTGCAAATGTGACCCCAATTCACAAAGGAGGATCAAAGGCTGACACAAGTAATTATAGACCTGTGAGCTTAACTTCTGTTCCAGGAAAATTAATGGAGGCACTGGTTAAAGAAGCACTGCAGGATCATTTAGACAAGACTTCAGTTATAGCTCAGACACAGCATGGTTTTGTTAAGGGGAAGTCTTGCCTGACCAACTTGATTGGATACTATGATGCAGTCACAAAAGAACTGGATGCAGGGAATAACTTTGATATTATATACTTGGATCTTAGAAAGGCTTTTGATACTGTTGCACATGGAAGACTGCTACACAAATTGGAGCAGTGTGACATTGGAGGCAAATTACTGCTATGGATAAAGGGGTGGTTGAGGGGGAGAAGACAGAGAGTGGTAATCAATGGACACTGCTCATCGTGGACTGATGTTATTAGTGGAGTCCCTCAGGGCTCAGTGTTGGGTCCATTATTGTTTTCTGTATTTATAAATGATATTGATGATGGTATATCGGGATTAATGTCCAAGTTTGCAGACGATACAAAGGTTGGCAGGGTTGTCAAGGACACTACTGACACTATGCTGCTGCAACAGGATCTGGAAAGGTTGAGCAGATGGGCTGAGAGGTGGCAAATGAAGTTTAACATTGACAAATGTAAAGTACTACACATGGGAAACAGCAACCCCAGAGCAACGTATCAACTCTGTGGTACAACACTGACAGTGGTAGAGAATGAAAGGGACTTGGGGGTGGTTGTGCAGGCAGATATGAAGTTCTCTGAGCAGTGCAGACGGGCTGCAAGAGTAGCTCATGGAGTATTGTCAATGATATACAGGAATTTTTCCAGCAGGGATAAGGAGGTGATTATTCCATTGTATAAGGCGATGGTCAGGCCACACCTAGAGTACTGTATACAGGTCTGGAGGCCTCATTTCATGAAGGATGTAGAGCTGCTGGAATGAGTACAGAGAAGGGCAACAAGATTAGTGAATGGAACAAAGGGGTGCTCTTACGAAGAACGGCTTAAGTTTTGCAAATTACAGTGTCTGGAGACTAGGCACCAGCGAGGTGATCTGATAGAGGTGTATAAAGCCTTGAATGGTTTAAGCATGCTCAATGCTGATGGGATTCTTCCTCTAGCTCAGAATAATCACCTGAGAGGGCATAAATTCAAATTGAGGAAAGACAGATGAAGGATAGACGTGTGGAAATTTGCCTTTAGCCAGCGGGTGGTTGGTTGGTGGAACAGACTTCCATCCCTTGTGGTGGAGGTTGATAGCCTAAATAAGTTTAAGGCTCAGCTGGACAGGTATTTTGAACAAACGGAGGGGTGAAGTGGAAGTGGTTTTTTTTTTTTTTTTTTTTTGGCTGATGCTGCATAAGCTTGCTTTCTTGCATCAAATGCCTCTACTAATGCTAATGCTAATTCAGATAATTTTTTAGTGGCTTCAAAAATAGAGTTATGGGCTAAATGGAAGAAGAGAAAAGCTATTAAACAGGGGAAGGAGGATTTGGGTTATAAAGTATATTTACTTCAAGAAGCAGGTATACAAAATTTATAAAGACGAAATAAGTAAAACATCGGAGAGAGAACAAATAGAAGAAGAATGGAATAATATACGAAATATAATTCAAAAGATAGCAAAAGAGACACTAGGACAATTCGGGGAAAACTATAAGAAGAGGGGGGATAAAGATATGGAATGAAGAAATAGCTAAAGCAGTACAAGATAAATATCTTAAATATATACAAAACAGGACAAGTGAGAATGAAGAAATATATAAACAAGAACGCAATAAAACTAAAGATATAATAAGGAAGGCTAAAGCAGCGTCATGGGATAGATTTATAAGCACAATAGAACATGATTTTCATGGAAGGCAAAATTTGGCATATAAAATGATGAAATACTTCAAGAATAAATATAATAAAGGAAGAACAGTGGAAAAACATTATGAACAATTTTAAAAAGACCCAACATATCAAACAGAAGAGATACAGTTAGACCCAGTTAGTTGACATAGATCCGATAACAAAGGAAGAATTGGAAAAGGCATTGAAAGCTACAAAAAAATAGGAAAGCACTAGGAATGGATGGTATAAATGCAGAACTGATCAAGTATGGAGGAAGTTTTTTAAAAGACAGGATACTAAATTTATTTAATAAATGTTGGGAACAATATAAAATACCGGAAGAATGGAAGATAGCAAAAATTATTTCAATATTTAAAAAAGGAAATAGAAATGATACAGAGAATTATAGAGGGATTAGCATACTAAATACAGTATATAAAATGTATAGCAAAATAATAAATAATAGAATTAAAGTTATTTCTGATGAAATATTAATAGAAGAACAGGCAGGATTCAGAAAAGGAAGATCATGTATAGATAATATATTTATATTAAAACAAATAATAGAAAAATGAAAAGAGTTTAATTTAGAAATGAGTTTAGCATTTATAGATTATGAAAAAGCATTTGATCGAGTAAACAGACGAAAACTACGGGACATATTGAGTAATAAAGGATACCCAAAGCATCTTACAAAAATAATACAGAGTTTATATCAAGGAACAAAAATAGTAATAGATACAGGTAATAAATTAACAGAAGAAAGTATAATAAATAAAGGAGTTAGACAGGGATGTAGCTTGTCACCAACGCTGTTTAACATATATATTGAGGATATGATATATAAATGGAAAGAAGAAATTAATACAGGTATATATTTAAATACAAAGAATAGGATTAATACACTGTTATTTCCAAATGATCAACTAATTATTCAATATAGTGAAGATAATTTACAAAGAGCAGTATTTAAATTAAACCAAATAACAGAAGAATATAAAGTTAAAATATCAATGATGAAAACTAGAACAATGGATTTTAAAGGGAAAAATACAGTGAGAACAAAAATAGTTATAGACAATAAAAATGAATTATCTGTTATTTCAACCACTGCTCATTAAGAAACAGTCTTTGTCCTGTTTTTTACTCTGATTCATTTCACATTATAGGGTATTTGTGCATATAGTGCTTTCCGTACACTTCCTGGTATGAAATCAACTTACTGAGCTCCATTAGAACTTTTTGACTTCTCTGGGAAAAAAAAATTTACAGCCTTACCTTCTTAATGGTAAAGTGATTTTGATGTTCACATTTCCAGCTAACCGCAGTTTTATAGTTATACTGACCCAGCTTGCAGAGATTGAGACTTTGTAATTATTAATGACCTTAACTTGTTCATTTATCCTCTAGAATACAAGACAAACCTAAATACCCAACTAACACTGGATTCACCCCTCAGCATCCATCATCCCTTCCATTCATCCCTCAGATGAATGGATTCATCCATTCAGGGAATAATGTTGAGGTTAGTTATTCTCAGATCACCACTTGGTGGTGATCTAGCACAGCATCTATCAACCTCATTGTTTGGTATTACTACAATACAAAATGACATGAACTGCATGATTTTTGTTTCTCTTTTCCTTGGTTACTTTACTGTTTTAAACTGTTTAACTCTCTGACTTAGATTGTGTTACTGAGATTATTCATTTCATCTCCACTGGACAATAAACTTTTAGCCCATTATCTGTTTTCCACTAAATATGCTAATGCTGTTCAGAACAAGAATGCAGCTTATCACAGTTGGTTTGGGTGCTTCCGTAACCAGGTGAGCAGGAGCAGCAGTGCATAGCACACGCTTCTTGATTAAACCGGGGTTCGAGCCCGTGACCACCAAATACAGAGGAGGCAGAAAGGTCAGGGAATGACCACTGCATATCCCCGGAGCAATATGGTCTTAGTTGCTAATGCTCCTAAAAACCAAAAAACAAACAAACAAACAGTTGGTTTGTGTTATAGCTGCAAGGTTTTTTATGCTTAAATTAAAGCCTTGCAAAAACTGTAAACAAGTTATTAATAAATCAAAATTGAGTTTAAAAATCCAAAGGTAAAATACTTGGCTCTTGTCCAAGAGCCAAATGGTAGTTAGTCCTTCTGGTCTGTTATATCTGATGGTTCTGTTACATCTTCATTGGAATATAAAGCTGAGTTATTAGCTTACTTTTCCTCTATCTAATTCTTGCATTCATCTGTTACTCTACTGTGTACCAAACATATCCCACCCATTACCTCTCTTGATTTCTGACAAAGACAGAGGGATTCTGAATAATCCTGATGCTCAAAGATTCTAGGTTCTGATGAAATTTGTCCATTTTTTTCTTAAAATTTGTGCTCCAGGTTTAATTACCATTTTGTATTGTTTTTTTTTGCACTGTCCTGTTCCACTGGTATTGCCTTCCAAATAAAAATTTGCTGATGTCTAGTCAGCTCTGAGAATGATGACAAATATCTCCTACTTATTGTCCTGTTGTGTATCAACTCTTTCCTAACTAGTGAGAAAATGATCTCCAATATGGCTATTGATTGACAATCCAATAGGGATTCCATTAGTTTTGATACACTGGTGATGTCTTAAGAAGCCTTATAAACTACAAGTAGAAAACTTGAGCAGTTTTTTTCTTGACATTTACAAGTGTTCTAATTATGTTTGCTATAAAAGATGGTGGTCTAGACAAGCCTCCATTCATCTTATGGTCTGCTTTCTGTTTTTTGCAGTTGGGTAGTCAGTTTTATCTCTGATTATTTCCTTTAGATAGCTCTCTCTCTCTGTAGCTAATTTTATAGTTCCCAAAATTCTGTTCTTTCACCTGCTCTTTTCCTCGTGTATAATTAAGGACCTATCATTGACTGTAAATCTTACTTATTTTTTGTTTCACTACATTTCACTTTTCAGTTCAACAAAGCCTGCTCTGCAAAAACAAACAGTAAACCTTGTTGAATATCTGTCACCAATTCCATAAGTATTAATCTCTATGTAATTATATAGTAAGGAAAAGAAACTTAGATGTCTTATTTCTTGCAAAAAAATATATTGTTGGGAAAAAGGCTTTTTCTTTCACTTGTATTACTTTTAGCATTAGCATTAGTAGAGGCATTTGATGCAAGAAAGCAAGCTTATGCAGCATCAGCCAAAAAAAAAAAAAAAAAAACCACTTCCACTTCACCCCTCTGTTCGTTCCAAATACCTGTCCAGCTGAGCCTTAAACTTATTTAGGCTATCAACCTCCACCACAAGGGATGGAAGTCTGTTCCACCAACCAACCACCCGCTGGCTAAAGGCAAATTTCCTCACGTCTATCCTACATCTGTCTTTCCTCAATTTGAATTTATGCCCTCTCAGGTGATTTTTCTGAGCTAGAGGAAGAATCCCATCAGCATTGAGCATGCTTAAACCATTCAAGGCTTTATACACCTCTATCAGATCACCTCACTGGTGCCTAGTCTCCAGACACTGTAATTTGCAAAACTTAAGCCTTTCTTCGTAAGAGCACCCCTTTGTTCCATTCACTAATCTTGTTGCCCTTCTCTGTACTCGTTCCAGCAGCTCTACATCCTTCTTGAAATGAGGCCTCCAGACCTGTATACAGTACTCTAGGTGTGGCCTGACCATTGCCTTATACAATGGAATAATCACCTCCTTATCCCTGCTGGAAAAATTCCTGTATGTCATTGACAATACTCCATGAGCTACTCTTGCAGCCCGTCTGCACTGCTCAGAGAACTTCATATCTGCCTGCACAACCACCCCCAAGTCCCTTTCATTCTCTACCACTGTCAGTGTAGTACCACAGAGTTGATACGTTGCTCTGGGGTTGCTGTTTCCCATGTGTAGTATTTTACATTTGTCAATGTTAAACTTCATTTGCCACCTCTCAGCCCATCTGCTCAACCTTTCCAGATCCTGTTGCAGCAGCATAGTGTCAGTAGTGTCCTTGACAACCCTGCCAACCTTTGTATCATCTGCAGACTTGGACATTAAGCTTGATATACCATCATCTATATCATTTATAAATACAGAAAACAATAATGGACCCAACACTGAGCCCTGAGGGACTCCACTAATAACATTAGTCCACGATGAGCAGTGTCCATTGATTACCACTCTCTGTCTTCTCCCCCTCAACCACTCCTTTATCCATAGCAGCAATTTTCCTCCAATGTCACACTGCTCCAATTTGTGTAGCAGTCTTCCATGTGCAACAGTATCAAAAGCCTTTCTAAGATCCAAGTATATAATATCAAAGTTATTCCCTGCATCCAGTTCTTTTGTGACTGCATCATAATATCCAATCAAGTTAGTCAGGCAAGACTTCCCCTTAACAAAACCATGCTGTGTCTGAGCTATAACTGAAGTCTTGTCTAAATGATCCTGCAGTGCTTCTTTAACCAGTGCCTCCATTAATTTTCCTGGAACAGAAGTTAAGCTCACAGGTCTATAATTACTTGTGTCAGCCTTTGATCCTCCTTTGTATATTGGGGTCACATTTGCACATTTCCAGTCTGTGGGTACCTCCCCTGAGTCCAAGGAAGCTCTCATAATTATGGCTAAGGGTTTGCTTACTTCCTTTGCTGCCTCCTTTAATATAACTGGATAGATCCCATCCACCCCGGGTGCCTTTCTTGTGTTTATCTTCAACAGTTTCTCCTCCACTTTACTCCCAGTTATTTCAAGATTCTGTAGCTTACTGCTAGAGTTGAATACACCTCTGGCATTCCCCTTGCTGAATAACTCCTCATGTGTGAATGTCGATGCAAAATATTCATTTAGTTTGTTAGCTACCTGAGCAGGATCATCAACAGTTGACCCATCAATATCAAGTGGACCAATCTG
The DNA here is from genome assembly GCF_048544385.1 of Mastigoproctus giganteus. Classification (NCBI taxonomy): domain Eukaryota; kingdom Metazoa; phylum Arthropoda; class Arachnida; order Uropygi; family Thelyphonidae; genus Mastigoproctus; species Mastigoproctus giganteus. The sequence continues at coordinate 192,224,910 of NC_143582.1, read as the reverse complement.
ATTCATCCCCTTCCTTCTAGAGTTAACATAAGTAAAGAACTCTTTGCTGTTTTTCTTTGCATCCCTTGCCAAGGATTTCTCGTAATCTGCCTTTGCCTGCCTAACCTCCTTTGTAACTTGGTTGCATATCAACTTGTATCTATCATAGGCTTCTGTGTCATGTGTTAATTTGTAAGTATCCCATGCATTTTTCTTCTCTGCCATATGCCTCATTAGTTCATCTGACATCCATTTTGGCCTAAACCTTGAACAATATTTCTTAGTTGGTATGTAAAGCCTAGTAGCTTCCAAGATAAGTTCTTTGAATGCTTCCCATTTTGAATTTGCTGTTGGTAACATCATCAGTTGGTCCCACTGTATAGAATTTAAATACTGTCTCAGTCCATCGTAGTCGCCTTTACGGAAGCAATAACCCTTCCCTTTACCCCTAATGGTAGTTACCTCTTTGAGTAAATCCCACTTCAGCACACTGTGATCACTGCCACCTAGTGGTTCGTTTATCTGCAGATTCTTAATGCATGAAGAATCACTGCTGATAATCAAATCAAGAGTATTACTCCCTCTAGTTGCCTCCCGAACATGCTGATGTAGAAAACAATCATCCAATAAATCCACAAAAGCCCTGCTAGTGTGTGAGTAACCAGCCCCCAAATTCCAGTCAATATCTCGGAAATTAAAATCTCCCATTATAAGACTCTCTGATTTACTGGCCCACTCTATTTCCCTGTACAGTTCCTTATTATACTCATCAGAGTCATTAGGCCTATAGCACACTCCTACTCTCAATTTTGATCTCCCATTGCTTATGTCACACCAAACTGACTCAACACTGCACTGTCCGGCGATGTCGACTGGCTTCACTTCCTTGGTTTTTATGTGTTTCTTAACTAATAGCATAACACCTCCCCCCTTCCTATCCTGTCTATCCTTTCTGTAGACGTACTCCCCAAATTGCAGTTCTGCATCCCTTATATCTGTGTGACACCACGTCTCTGATATCCCAACAATATCTGCCTTTGATGTTTTGAGCAATACCTCAAATTCATCAAATTTATTTACTAAACTCCTAGCATTGGTGTACACGCAAGTATACCTGCACCTGTTTCTATTCTTAGCTACCCTAACACAACCCATGTGTTTACTTGTACCGCAATGGCTCCCAGCATAGTAGAAATTATAAAGTCTTCCTGAATCCTCTCTTAACCCTTCTATGGGCATGTTTTGTGTCTCATCAACCAAAAAAAAGAAATTTAAAAATTATGTTGTCTTTTAAAATATGATTACAACTGTGATAATTTCAGTATTCCTTTAGTATATCTGCGTCATTATTTTTGGTTAATTGAAATATCTGTAAAGAAATTCTTTATTGATTTTGTGTTTGTATACAAAGTGCATGCACTGCACATTCACTGAGTTTTGCTGTGTATTGGAAACAGGGTAGTCAGGAAATAATTTTGTATTTTGGATAACAAGACTGTTGTTACTAAAGATGTTACTTGTTTTTATTATCTTGTATTGTGTTAGTATAAAAAATAATATTATAAAATACATAAAGCACACCATTTTCAAATATTTCTTGCCTTTTATCCAAAAAAAATTAAATAGTTAGAGCTAAATTCCTAGACTTTGACAGAGGATAGTCAGATTAATTAATGATCCATCTCTTAGAAACTCACTCTGTTCCCCATCATACAGTTATTCAGTTTATGCTGTATACCTTTCATACAGATATTTCCATGGGTGTTGTGTTGTTCTTATGAATTAGCATTTATAATTAACCCCTTTCTTCCAAACTGGTCCTGATCCTGAATATGTGCAATGACAAGTCAAAACCCATTTAGAGTTCATCTCCAAATTTAGTGGACTAACTTTTGCTCATTTATCCATTCTATTCCTGTTCTTTGGAGCAGCTCTATTATTTCTTGAAAATTATAATCTACAGAAATTCAAGTCTAATATCAAGTAACTTTGTCTCATTAACTGTACACCCATACAAGGTGCCAGAATTCTATAGGTCCGGTACTTGCAAGTTTAGGATCACCATTAAAAATAAATAATAAAAATTAATTATAGTACCGAATGTGATATGCTGTGATAATCAGTCTATTGAACTAATTTATGTCATAAAAATAAAAAATATTCATGAAGAAAGTTGACCTTTTTTATGACCATAACAGGTCAGCTCCTCCACCACATAAGGCTCTGATGCTGGCTGCAAACAATCACCCTGTAGCTTAGTGATGGTGGTCTTAGTGGTCCATATTATTATTAGTATCTTGTTTTGGCAGTTGTCGGCTTTTCCTTTATGAGTGAGCTTCACACATTTTTTAATTTTATTAGAATTGATCTATTCAATGAAGTGAGTGGTGTGAAATGTAAACTTCTCATTGTAACAGAGAGAGAGAGAGGGGTGGGACATTTTTCTTGAAGTTAATATATGTACATTTGGTACAGCATCAGCCAAAAAAAAACAAAACAAAAAAAAAAAAAAAACCCACTTCCCATTTCATCCATTCATTTGCTCCAAAGGTTTGTCCAATTCTTCCTTGAATTTATTTAAACTATCAACTTTCATGACACTGAACCTTGTGAGACTCCACTAATAACATTAGTCCACGAAGAGTCAGTGTCTATTGATTACCACTCTGTCTTCTCCTACTCAACCATCCTCAGTCATCCTTTTATCCATGATCCTGCAATGCTTCTTTAACCAGTGAATCCACTATTTTCCCCAGAAAAGAAGTTAAACTGACAGGTCTGTAATTACTCATGTTAACCCATTTGATTCCCCCTTTGTGAATTGGGGATACATTTGCACATTTCTGAATCCTTGGGGAGCTCCCCTGAGTCCAAGGATGCTAAGGGTGTGCTTACTTCCTTTGTTGCCTCCTTTAATATAACTGGATAGATCCCATCCACCCTAGGTGCCTTTCTTATGTTTAACTTCAATGATTTCTCCTCCACTTTGCTCTCAGTTATTACAAAATCATTAAGCTACTTGTTAAAGTTTAATAAGCTTCTGTCCTCCACTTCCCTACAAAATTCCTTATGTGTGAATGTATTTGCAAAATACCCATTCTGTTTGCAGCTATCTGAGCAGGATCATCAACAGTCAAACCATCAATATCAAGTTGGCCAATCTGATTTATTCCCTTCCTTCTAGAATTCACATAAGTAAAGTAGTCTTTGCTGTTTTTCCTTGTAATCTGCCTTCACTTGCCAACCTCCTTTTTTACTTGATTACAGACTAGCTTAGGCTGCTGTGTTGCCTGATAATTTGTATGCATCCCATGCATTTTTCTTCTCTTCTAAGAGTCTCATTAGTTCATCTGACATCCATTTAGGCCTAAACCCTGAACAGTATTTCTTAGTTGGTATGAAAAGCCTAGTAGCTTCCAAGATTTCTTCCTTGAATGCTTCCCATTTATAATTTGCTGTTGATTACATCCAGTGGTGGGCTATAATGGGCTCTCGAGAGCCCATTGTTATTTTTTTTTTGAAAAATTGCGCGCCCATTGTTGAGACGATCATTTATTTTACAAATGAAATCCTGGATGCAATTATTGAGTATTCAGAGCTGAAAGTACGGTGGGGTGAGCGGGGCCCCATTCCCAGCATTTTAATGGCACAAACGATCGGTTATGTATTTTGAAATTGCTTAATTTTTGATTTAATTACAGTTGGATCTGTGTTCAACCAACTTTTTATACCAAATTTTTTAAAATTCCTCTTGGTAATTACATTTAAAATACAGTAGTTTCTGTAGAACAAAAATAATTTCCATGTAATGAACAGATTAGAAGAGAACTTTTTATGCATTGTTCTCACCTCTGGCCTTTAGGTAATTAGAAAGCGCGAATTAAGGGTGAAAGGGATTACCGTTCCACAACATTAGTGGTGTCCGTAAAACTTATGTAGCCACATTCCGAGAAGTCGCGCTAGTCAATATGCTTTCCATAGCCAGTCAGACGATTAAGAAGATTCCCGACATGGATAATAGCCTCTGGTCAATCTGTGTTGTGGTTCCCCTTTACTCCGACAAATGGGCGTATGTTTTTCGGAGAAGTGAGTGATCCATGCGTTTCAGTAAATTTCTCCGTCTAAGTTTACGTGGTCACAGTAACTGAATATCTGAGTGATTCCTATATTTTGCACAGTATTCAAAGAACTAGTGAGAGTAGCAACGTGGGGGGGGGGAGATTGAGGCAACTAAGATATTATATAAACTTTACGAAGATGAAATGTTGGCATATTTTGAAATTTCATCGAGGCTTACACTATGTAGAAAATGTTCTAAAATATAATGGCATAGGGGGAATAATTAAAAAAAAAAAAAAATGTATCCATTATATCACCAATCTCCAAAACACCAGCTTGAATTATAGATGATTGCTAAAGAACTTGATGTGGAAACTACAAAGATTGGTTGTGTGTTTGGGCTATGAAGAGCAGCTTGTTGTTTGTGGATGGTAATTGCGGGTTAAGGGAATTATCCTGCATTGTGCAAACATTTTGAATCAGAAGTTACATACAGTATTCGGGATTGTTAAATCGACTTTTAAATCTGGAATTTCTTAACCATTTAGTACTAATGATCGACATCCTGCAGGAGCTCTCTTACATTTCAGAAGCTTTACAGATTCACTATGGTAAAAGCAGATAAATTAATTATTTGAACTATCAATGCTATTGCAAATTTGAAAAATTCTGAAGGAAATTATGAAGCTAAAATTAAGAGCACGTTGAAGTGGAAAGAATTTGAAGGAATCAAAATTGAAAGTAAGAACAGTAAAATTACCTTGACAGGTTATTAAATGCATTGTTTTATCCTTAACGGACAAGTTATTAATGTAACAGGATGATTTTAAATTAAATAAAGAAAATAATGATACTATTGAGAGAAATTTTAAACATTCTACCGGAAATCGTGGAATATGAAAGAACTTTTGTCTCGGTGGTAAGACTGTTAAAACCGAATAAGAAATTTGTTTTCTGATAAAATATGAAATAAAAATTAATGATTTTAGAGATTTTGCTGAAGACAGTTTATCTTTAAAATCGAAGGAAATTCCCTTTACAATTCAGAAAGCCAGAAATATCTTGGAAACCATTGTGATTAGCAGTGCTGAAGCTGAGCAAGCTTTCAATGTAATGAATAATATTGTGTGAATCAATGAATGAATAATGTTGACAATTAAACACGGTGCAGATTATGATGACCATACATCTAAATGGAAAACTATTGCTTCAATTTGATCCAGATCGTTATGTCAAATCATTCCTCCTTAATAATAGCTCAGCTATTGAGCAAAAATCAAAAACAAATTAATAAAGAAGTAAATTGTATATGGCAATTTTTAGAATAAAATTTTCTTGAATATTTGTGCAATATCTTTTTCATGTAATCTGTGATTTTTGTGTACAGTTTGTTTTTATATTCTAGAATGCTTTGTGATAATTTGTTATTTGTAATATGGGAAATACTTTTGTTATTTTTTATTTGTAATATTAAAATTTTATCATGAAAAAAAAAACAGTATCCATTATATTTTCCTAGTTGTAAAAAAAAAAAAAAAAAAGTCACGTGAGCACACGCGGTAGGTTTTATGTGAAACATCCTTTGCGTTTCTTTTAGATATTTTGATTTGTATATATTGATTACGAAATAAAAGAGCTTTTGTAATAACTGAAAGGAAAGTGGAGGAGAAATTGTTGAGGATAAACATAAAAAAGGCCACCCAGGGTGGATGGGATCTATCCAGTTATATTAAAGGAGGCAGCAAAGGAAGTAAGCAAACCCTTAGCCATAATTATGAGAGCTTCTTTGGATTCAGGGGAGGTGCCCATAGACTGGAGATGTGCAAATGTGACCCCAAAGGAGGATCAAAGGCTGACACAAGTAATTATAGACCTGTGAGTTTAACTTCTGTTCCAGGAAAATTAATGGAGGTACTGGTTAAAGAAGCACTGCAGGATCATCTAGACAAAACTTCAGTTATAGTTTGGACAAAGCATGGTTTTGTTAAGGGAAAGTCTTGCCTGACCAATTTGATTGGATACTATGATGCAATCACAAAACAACTGGATGCAGGGAATAACTTTGATATTATATATTTGGATCTTAGAAAGGCTTTTGATACTGTTGCACATGGAAGACTGCTGCACAAATTGGAGCAGTGTGGCATTGGAGGCAAATTGTTGCTATGGATAGAGGGATGGTTGAGGGGGAGAAGACAGAGTGGTAATCTATGGACACTGCTCATCATGGACTAATGTTATTAGTGGAGTCCCTCAGGGTTCAGTGTTGGGTCCATTGTTGTTTTCTGTATTTATAAATGATGTTATATCGAGCTTAATGTCCAAGTTTGCAGACAATACAAAGGTTGGCAGGGTTGTTAAGGACACTACTGACAGTATGCTGCTGCAACAGGATCTGGAAGGGTTGAGCAGATGGGCTGTGAGGTGGAAAATGAAGTTTAACAATGACAAATGTAAAGTACTACGCATGGGGAAACAGTAACCCCAGAGCAACGTATCAACTCTGTGGTACTACGCTGTGGTAGAGAATGAAAAGGTCCTGGGGGTAATTGTGCAGGCAGATATGAAGTTTTCTGAGCAATACAGACTAACTGCAAGAGTAGCTCATGGTGTCTTTTCAATGATATACAGGAATTTTTCTAGCAGGGATAAGGAGGTGATTATTCCCTTGTATAAGGCAATGGTCAGGCCGTGCCTTGAGTACTGTATACAGGCCTGGAGGCCTCATTTCAAGAAGGATGTAGAGTTGCTGGAGCGAGTACAGAGAAGGGCAACAAGATTAGTTGGAACAAAGGGTTGCTTTAACGAAGAAAGGCTTAAGTTTGGCAAATTACAGTGTCTGGAGACACTGGTGAGGTGATCTGATAGAGGTGTATAAAGCCTTGAATGGTTTGAGCATGCTCAATGCCAATGGGATTCTTCCTCTTGCTCAGAATAATCACCTGAGAGGGCATAAATTCAAATTGAGGAAAGATAGATGTGTGGAAATTTGCCTTTAGCCAGCGGGTAGTTGGTTGGTGGAACAGACTTCCATCCCTTGTTGTGGAAGTTGATAGCCTAAATAAATTTAAGGCTCAGCTGGACAGGTATTTCGAACAAATGGAGTGGTGAAATGGGAGTGGGGTTTTTTCCCCTTTTGGCTGATGCTGCGTAAGCTTTCTTTCTTGCATCATATGCCTCTATTATGCTAAATATTTTATTGATCATTCAGAAATTTCCATAATTTCTGGAAGACAATATACAATGGATTTATGATAACTAAAGTAAGAGATATATACTTGCTACTGCAACATGCCTAAATCTCTCTGCACCTAACAACATATCTAAATGTCAGGGCACCTAACAATGGAATGTTAAGTGCCCCAAACAGCTGCATACGCGAAAACGAAAATGTGGGACAAAATAAGAAATTGTTGACAAATCTTTGTATTGTTGCCGTCATATGACAAATACTTGCAATCATACTTCTTGCAGTTACTACTGCAGGAAGTATGATTGTGATGTCATACTATTCAAAAATTCCAAAAAGTTAGAACTTGAGATATCGTACTGGTCACGAAAAGTGCATCACTCGCTCTAATCTAATCATACTACTAGTGAGTGTTCCACACAGACTAGTGGATCAGGCACCTCCGAAGCCAGGTGGGCAGGAGCTGCAGTGCACACGCTTCTTGATTAGACCGGGGTTCGAGCCCGTGCCCACCAAATACGGAGGATGCGGAAAGGTCAGGGAATGACCACTGCATATCCCCGGAGCAAATAACAAACTAGTGGCCTGAGCGTGGGAAGCGCCTCTGGCAGACGTCACGGGTAACGTCACTTCCGTGACCGATGAGATTTACTCAGTAGTTACCCCCTCCCCCTTCTGCCGACTTTTTGATGTGAAACATCAAAAAGTCGGCAAAAGTGCGAGCCCATTGTTAAAATAGCTCACCACTGTTTACATAAACATTTGGTCCCACTGCCCAGAATTTAAACCTGTGTGAAACCACTGGAGTCACCCTTACGAAAGCAAACACCCTTCCCTTTACCGCTGATGGTAGTTATATTTTTATGTATATCCCACTTTAGTACACTGATTGTTGCCACCTAGTCGTTCCTTTATCTGCAAATTCTTAATGCATGAATAATCACTGTTGATAATCAGATCAAGTGCTCTGATTGCCTCTTGCACATGCTCGGTCATCCAATAAATCCACAAAAGTCTTGCTAGTGTGTGAGTGACCAACCTACAAATTCCAGTCAATATCTGGGAAGTCAAAATCCCCCATTATAAGACATTGATTTACTGGCCCACTCTAATTTGTTGTATATTTGTTCATTGTACTCATCAGAGGCATTAGGCCTATAACACACTCCTACCATCATTTTTGTTTTCCCAGTGCTTATGTCACACCAAATTGACTCAACATTGCACTCTCCACCAATGTCATATGGATGCACTGCCTTAGATTTTGTGTTTCTTAACTAACAGCATAACCCTTCCTATCCTGTCTATCTTTCTGTACACATTGTACTCCCCAAATTTGAATTTTGCATTCCTTATATCTGTGTGACACCACAAAATTTCTCATAATTGGCTGAGAGAAACATGCTACTTCTCCAATTTGCTGTATTCAGCCCAGTAGAATCTCCCTGTAAATTGCATTTTTTTTTTTTTTTTTTTTGGCACTCCATTACTGGTTGGGTAGGCACCTGCCAACCCAGTTGTTATCACAACTGTCTTGTTAAACTCTGCAGTGATTGTTTGCTCTCTGATGAAATGCCAAAAAGCACTGAAACTGTTGTCTGGGAGGTGGCACTTCATCACCAATAAATAACAAATTTACTTACTCTTTGGAGCAGTGTTTCTTGATCTTTATACAGGAAGCGCATAAAAATGCAGTTCCATATGTATATAGTTTATTCTGATATATACACGAGATTTATGCACTAAATTATCAATTGTTTTATTTTGAACATGATGTTACTGGTCACGAAATTGCACCACAATTATGTCAGTTAACATATGAATTTAATTTGAAAATTGTCTCTCATGAGACCAGTTTGGGTGGCGAAATTGCTGCTGCTACTGCTGTTGTTACTTTTACCTGATTACCTGTCAAGGTTATCTTTATGGAAGACGCGAACTAATTTGGGTTCAGGCCTGGAATCCCATGTTTTTTAACTTGGCCATAGGCATGTGGGACCTGTTGAAGTGCCTTGCAAGAAAAAGTTTTACATGTTAATTGTTGGTTCAAGATTAAAGATAAAAACTGTCTGCCTTTCTAAATATAGATCTAGTTTTGCATAAGTTGTTTTTGAAGTAACATTTTTGTTTTTAACAGAATTCTAGTATGGAAGAACCTGATGGATGCCACATACCTGTATTTTATAACTTTGTGTATGGTAGGAGTGCAGTACCTCACAGGTCCTGTTCTTGTTTCGTGTTTATATTTTGATTACACATCAAATGATTGCATTTCTGGTTCAAGGTTACCCACAAGTTATGCCATGTAACTTTGTAAATATAGCATCATCCCAGTCTGAAAGGAACATTTCAAGGCTTTTGATAATTAGTTGAATTATCAGGATTGCTGAACTCTCAATAGGGTTTGTTCCTGTAACTTTTCTAGTAATATTTTTTTGTGTAGAGTTTTGTGAAGTGAATACATACTCCACTTGTTCAGTTTTTCTGTATGTAAACTACAGGATATTCTGATATGCTAAATATTTTTATTATTATTTTTTTTAATTTTTGTAGAATCCCATTAGAGCCTTTATTGCAATAATAATAAATAGTTACAAAATATTGCAATATTTCCCTACACGAACACCAAGCCTGAGGTTAAGTCCACAGAATTCTAATCTGGAGGCAGGTAATTTTGAAATTGTGTGTGCCTAACAGTTTAAACAATTTTTTCAAATTTAAAAATGAAAGTGACTAATAGTTTTGTTTTAAAAATTTAATAAAAGAATTAAAAGTTCCTTCATTGTTCTACTTGTATACATAATATATAAATAGAACTGTGTGCATGCATAATTTCAACATTTTGTGCTCAAAAAATGTTGATGGTATTCTTCCTCTTGTGGAGACTACACATGCATGAGGGGGCATAAATTCAAATTGAGGCAGGATGGTTGCAGGATAGATGTGTGGAAGTTTGCCTTCAGCCAGCAGGTGGTTGATTGTTGGAACAAATTTCCATCTGTTGTTGTGGAAGTGGGTAGTTTAAATAAATTCAAGAAAAAACTAGACAAATACTTGGAGGGATAGATGGATGAGGTGGGTAGTGTTTTTTTTTTTCCCCCTTGTCTGCTTGCATTATTTGCCACTACTAATGAACTGTAAAAGGGAAGGGCGTAATAGTTTCATGTTTATGCTTTATACAGTTTTATTAATTCTGCTGGGGAAAAAAAAAGTTTCTGCATATTTCTGCTTCAACACTTAATATATAAGCAGAAATAAGGGTACTTTATACAGTTATTTTTATTATATTTTTATTTTCAGCAGAATTGATAAGTTACTGCATATTTCTGTTTCAACATGTAATATACAAGCAGAAATAAGGGTTCAAAATTAATTTTTAAATTTCACACTTTTATTGATTTCATAAACCGGAAAATGGAAGCAACTAATACTTTCCGCTTATATTTTGTTTGTTTTTTCTTATTTTGAGAAGAATTAATAAAAATTTTATTTTATCGAAAATGTGTAGGAAAAAACAAGATTTTCAAATTGAAAAATTTGAAAATAAAAAATAACTAAAAAAATAAATTTCCAGATTTCTATTTGTATGATTTTAATGAAATTTGGAATGACTTGACAAATCTTTTTAAATTCCTAAATATAAAATTTCATGAAAATTTGTCCATTACATTAATTATAACAAGTTACATGTAATAATTAATACAATCCATTATTAATAGGTCAAGCACTAGTGTATAACAAGCATTATTTTAAAAATCAAAAAGGATTTCCAGAAATAAAAAATAAAATTGGGAACCTGTGAAGTTCCACTCCCTTTTTTGCCACTATTCGGGGGGGTGTTTGCTGCCAGGTTAAGATCCTTCCTGTAGGTTCTTGATTTCATTTGTTCACTGGGAAATTTCAAAGTTGATTTGTGGACTAAGAAAAGCTCTTCGTGAATCAGTAGTATTAGCTTTATTTGAGCTATCATATCTTAGTAGGCGCCTCCGTAGCCAGGTGGGAAGGAGCAGCAGTGCGTAGCACATGCTTCTTTATTAGACCGGGGTTCGAGCCCGTCACCACCAAATACGGAGGATGCGGAAAGGTTAAGGAATGATCACCGCATATCCTGGAGCAATATGGCCTTAGTTGCTAATGCTCCTAAAAACCAAACAACAACAACAACATATCTTAGTAGGTCTCACGCACTTAATGTATTAGCAAACGTTTGTAGTGTTCAGTAAATTATGGACCTTGAGGGTGCTAGAATGACATTTGCCATCATCCATTCCTGCTCTAACTTTTCCACTTTCTTGCTTTGGACATAACTTCACTGCATTTATTCTCTTCTCAGTGGATCTTTTTAAGTGCATTAACATATATGCATAATGCATCTGTTGTCTTTACTGTGTATATTTGCATGTAACAACTCAATTCCCAGCAGACAAATTTTCATGAAAATTTATATTTAGGCTTTTTAAGATTTGTCAAGGCATTCCAAATTTCATTAAAATCGTACAAATAGAAATCTGGAAATTATTATTTCTTTTTATTTTTTCTATTATCATATAATCTCTGCTGCCAGTAGATAGATTTTCATGAAATTTTATATTTGGGCCTTTTAGAAAGATTTGGGGAGTCATCCTAAATTTCATTAAAATTAGACTGATAGAAATACATCAGTTATTATTTATTTTTTTATACATATGTTGATAGTATTCTTCCTCTTGCTGAGACTACACATGCATGAGGGGCCATAAATACTGTGAATTGTAGCTGAAGCACTGAATGTTATGTTTGTTGCAAAGCACTAGTGGAGGAATGAATGGGCAATTGTGTGGTGGATGTGCAGAGATGAAATTTTTCTGGCTTGCACATAAAAGTTGTTGCTTTTTGCTCTATGTACATTATTTCAATAAAATTTTAGTGTTCTTAAACCTAAAAACACATACATTAGTTTATAAGCATGTGTAGAAGCTTATGACAAAAATACCATCTTATGATTTATGCTCTCCCTGTATGTAGGAATCAGAATCTGTTTCAACCTTTATGAATCAAATTTTATTATTTGTTTTGATTTAAAACTAACAGAACACATACAAGATATTTATGCAAGTTATGCTGCAGAATAACAATCATTTATGTCATTTATTAACTTTAATCAAAAGGGTTTTCATTAGTGTTGCTGATAACTGGAATACTCATTTATTTTTCAGTTACTTTGATTGGAGGAGTGGTATTTCTAGTCTTTGCGGTTTCTGCACTGGTCATTGGTCCTGGCTCTTGAGGATTTAGGATACTACATTTATTACTTTTCTAAAGATCTGTATTCCTCACACTGTCTACTGCAGTGTTCTTATCCTCAGCAGCCTCTGTACAGTTTGTACATTTTTGAAGACTAGTATTTTTACATGACTACAATCGTGCTTTGTATAAAGTCTTGTAAAGTTAGTGTATATTTTGGCATCATACTGCTGTGAATTTTGTGAATAAGAAATTTAGTAATTGTCATAACTCAAAATTTTACATGGTAGTACTGATATTTTGTCATTTTATTGTTAATGGCTATATATAACAACTTCAATATGCAGTTAATTATTATTTTTCTAACTTACTGGAAAAATTGTAAATGAAAAGTAATGGCACAATTAAAGTATCTCTCTATAAAATGAGAAAAATTCAGGCACAAAAATTAAATTTTAGCTTTCATCATTCAAAATTTTTTTTCCCCATGAAAAAACCAAAACATTTATAGCAGTTGTGTAAAACGTGCCAAATATTTTATTTTTTGTACTTTTGCTGTTGAGATTTTTTTTTGTTTTTGTTTTCTTTTGTGATGAGAAAGCAATGTCGTGGTTAGTGTTTACATAATCTTTGTTTTGATTTTTATGGGTTTTTGGTTTGTTAAAAATGTATATCAACAGTTAAAAAGACTGCCAAAATATTTTAGGCATTGTGATCTGACCATTAAGATGTTTTAAAACTTTTTTTCAGTTGCACACAGTAAATCGGATTGTTTTCCATGAAAATTAGTTAGCTAATTATATTGCTTGTATGTATGGAAAATTTAATATTTATATTAAATATGAGCACAAAATAAATTTAAAGCAATAGTATTTGTTAGTTCTGATGGTGTGCAGCTTGATTACCTTTATTAATTTTTATTGAAATAATATGGAAGAATAGTGGAAAATTAAAGTAAGTTTTAATTTAAAAATTATTTCATTTACTGATTTTCTAGTAATTAGAATAAAATTTAGCATAATAACAACCAAATATTATCTTTAAAGAAGAAACTCCAATTTTTATGTCTCCACTGTCATATTTGTTTTGGAAGTTAGATGACATGTTTAAACATTAATTTATATATAGAATGTTATTTTATTTTGAGTTGTATAAAAGAATAACAACTGTTCATCCATGTTATTCATTTATAATACTAATAAAATTACTTTAACTTAATAAAATGACTGGAAAACAAGATTGCCCTCTTAACTAAATTGCATGAGCATGAACTGTATATAATTATAGTTTCTATGCTAATTAAAGAATTTTAAAATTTAAATAATTATAATTAAAAGTATATTTAAAAATTTTTTAACTGCCCTTGGAATGGATTTATTTGGTAAATGAAGGCAATTAAGGGCGTGACAAGTCCATTGTATTGGTATATGCGATGTTGAATCACCATTACTATAAACTATACCAAAGTCTTCATATCTTTCCATCAGGCATATGTCACCATTATTTATATCTCATCATACAAATTACACATTATTATTAAGGATTAGTAACTTAATAATATTATTATTAATGATCAGTAACTTTTATTTTCTCTTTTTTAATTAATAATCCTGCAGTGGGCTATTTCTTCCAGTGTATAGCATTGTTTACATTGCATCTACATGTTTAGTTAGTTTTCTCAAGATAGGTTTTCATTTTTGTGATACTGCCTTTTTCACATTGAAGATTTATGTGATTTACTCATTGAAAACAATATTTGTAAACTGTGTGCTAGAATAAAAGTACTCACTGAAATACTGTTTACAGATCACTTGATATTTAATGATTAATTGGTTATCAGAAAGTTCAGGGACTGAATTAATAATTGAGAAAACTTCAAGCCTTTCAGCTATTTGGACCGATCTCCTTTGAAGGTTCTGTTTGACCTTGTATACAATGATTCCAACACTTCTGCAATTTCCGGAAATATTCCCGATAAGCTTCTTTTGAAATTGCTAATAGTTTCAAGTCTTGTTCTGAATTATTTTCTTCATCATTGCAAAACTGTGATCTTTCAAGGGATTTTAAGAAAAATTAAATAAATAGAAATCACAGGGAGCTAAATCCAGTAACAAGTAACAATGGTGGTAACTAGAATATTGAATGGAAACAGCCGAGTTTGCTGGAGCACTTTTATGATGCAAATTCCAGTTCCACGAACCCCATTTTTCTAGCTTCTAGTTGTAGTGTGCAATCACTGTATAACTGTTTTTTTTTAATAATTCCTGGTTCATTCTTTAATCATGTGGGACAAATTCATAGTGAACAGTGACTTATGAGTCAGAAATACAGTTAGCATTGATCCTCACTTTTGATTGAGATTGTCTTGCATTTTTGGGCCTTTTAGAAGGCAGTGTCTCCATTTAGAGGGGGAGCCTTTGTTTCTGGGTCATAATCCATGATTTGTCACCAGTAATGAAAAAAATAGTGTGGGTCAGCAGTGGCACAGTGACAAATATCCTTTGATGTGAGGACATTGCTATCTGTAATCATCAATTTGGATACAAAACATACTTTGCTGAAATGCATTGCATTCCCAATCCTTGTATAAAATTTATTGACATATCTCATAAAAAGTACCAATTTCAGTGTCAATCACTCCTGTGTCGAACACAAAGCAATTGAATCATTGAATTTTAAGGTTCAGTGTCGAACACAAAGCAATTGAATCATTGAATTTTAAGGTTGCAAGAGTGAGGATCATCTTCAGCAGATAAGTGGTTGTTTTTAACTTGTGGGTTTCTGTTTCACTTTTTCCTAAAAATTTTAAACAAAATTTTATGTAGATTCACTGCCCAGTAGAATCACATTTTAAAATTCAACAAAACACACAAAAACACTTATTCAACACATGGCAATTGCAGATAAATAATCGATTTTTAAAGTTGCTTTGCTGTCTGGAGGAGTCACCAACATGTTGTTGCAAGTTCCAATGTGCTACAATATCACAATTTTAAGATACAAAATCAGTCTCTGAACTTTTTGATCACACCTCATACATATTAGGGAAAGAAATGTATAGAAGTTTAAACATTTGATTTTGCAAGATTTGATTTTTGTATATACAGAATATATTTTTTTACTGTAGCAGATAATTTTATTTGATATATTTTTAATTTCTGCAATCTTAGAATTGAAAATTTAATGAAAGGCTCTAGAATATTGAATTCATGTTGGAATTCATGATAAATTCATTTTGGAAACTTTGGAACTGTTCTCTCGTAACCTCAAGATTGCAGCAGCCTGTGCTACACATAAAAAATTTTATTTGTTAAAGAGTGCCACCAAAAATGGAAATTCTCTAATTAATAGTCGAGAGAGAGAATTCTTTACAGGTGCAGTAAGAGTTACTGTACATTTTTTTTATGTAATGCACCAATAAAAAATATTGGCATATTTAGCTAAGCATTTGATAGAAAATTGTTGCTTTCATGATCAGTGGAAAGAGCTTGCTGTATCACATGCCTGCCATTGTGTGTGAAACCAGACAACTACAGCAGAACTCATATTCATGTTTCATCACAGGATTTTCATTGGACTCTGCTATCTATTTGGCATCATCCATTGTGTCAGGCTTGCATATGATGGTACCCATCATGTCCTTTGTCCTGATTGAGAAGACAAACCATGTCTGTAAATTGGGTGCCATCAGTGTAGAGTTTTGTTGCCTTACTCAAATCAACCTATGTACAGAATTTTCTTTTTATACTTTAACCACAGTATCAATTTTTGTAGTACTTTCTCAATAAAAACTTACTGCTGCACGTTGTAGGCCAACTTATTGCTTGTTGTTGTTGTTAAGGTTTTAGCTCCCAAGTTGCCAACATAAATCCACATATGTACCTAGAGCTATTTAAATTTTCAGTTCTGAGACTACAAGGGTTAGAAAAATTTATGCAACCAAAATAGTTTTGATGAATTTAAAAAAAAAAAAAAAAAACATGGTATTATCAGTAGTACAGTAATCTTCTGATTTACATGCACAATCAGAAGCAATTTTTCCCATACATATAATGAAATAATAGAAATGTTGTACCAAGCATGCAATTTTTGTTCCCAAAATGGCTTGACAACAAAATCTAAGCATTTTTTAAATTTGAGAATGTAAAAGAATTTTATGCCAATGTCAGTCTAAAAGAGCCCATGCTCACTTGCCAATAATTTTGTATCAGAATTTGCTGCTTTAATTGCTAGATTGATGAGTTCTTTAGTACTATAGTAAGCAATGCTACTATTATAGTATTTTTGAATTCTTTATTTTATATTGATAGTAGTGCTGTGTGTGTAGAGCAGTAAAAACAGTTTGATGCAGTATTGTGTTATGCAACAATAAACTAAGCAGATAATGTTGATGATAACATTATTTGTTTAAAAATTGAGCAGTGGTCCAGTTCCAAAGTGTCTGGATTTGACATTTGTTCAGTATTGATTATTCTAAGTTTTTCTCTTCTTAAATTTCTTGTTGTAGTAGTGACATATTTATGGTATATCATGTTAAGTGTTTCTGTGCTACTTTAAGAATATACCAGCATAAAAACTGGTTTTACTGAAGAGTAAGTATACTGTCCTATATTACGTACACTATCCTGCCAAGTTATATCCATTTTTAGTTGTGAACAAAATATGTTTTTATTCCAATCAATAGAATGTTGTCTCATCTTTGGCTGTAATGATTGCATCAATGTTGTGGAAGACTTTTTATTAATTTCTGGTAGATAGCTATGGTATTGTGTGCCTCCCCTCCATTAAAGCATTTGTGAACACCAATGCAGAGGGCCATCTTGTTCGGCATTCCAGTTCATCCCAGAAATGTTCACTGGATTGAGGTCAGATCTGTTAGCCAATGCAATCTTCTGATGTTCTCTTCAAAACATAAATTTCACAATCCCTGTTTTGGGACATGAAGCATTGTTGTTGGAAGGTGTAATGACCATTTTGAAGATATTGTCTCAAGCTAGGGCACACAATTGCTGAGAACATCAGAGTGAGGTGAAGGCATTTGTGGTTCCATGAATGCTTTTACCCCCACTAAGTTTCATGGTTCCATGCACTGGCGCCTCAGTAGCCAGGTGGGAAGGAGCAGCAGTGCGTAGCACACGCTTCTTGATTAGACTGGGGTTCGAGCCCGTCGCCACCAAATATGGAGGATGCAGAAAGGTCAGAGAATGACCACCGCATATCCCGGAGCAATATGGCCTTAGTTGCTAATGCTCCTAAAAACCAAATAACAAACAGACAGCACTGGTGCCCATTTCCATATCAAGAGAAACCCCAGACCAAGACTACCTCCAGGCATCATGTATACCAGATACATCCATCGGACTGAAAAATTTTGTTCTACAGGACCAGTTTCCATTGATCCATAGTCCAGATTCAGTTTATCTTGCATTGTGCCAAGTGACAGTGTGCATTTGCTTATACTGTTAAAGGTTGTGGTCTGCAGTTCTGTGAAAATTCATGTCATGCAACTCTGCATGTTGTAGATGCACAGACTTGCCTATGGGCACTGGCAGCTCCAAACTCAGATTCTCTAGGGTCTGGCAATGTGAGGTAACCATTGGTCTCAAGGCACACTGGTTCCTTATAATCAACATTTTGAGGCGCCTCCGTAGCCAGGTGGGAAGGAGCAGCAGTGCGTGGCATACGCTTCTTGATTAGACCGGGGTTTGAGCCCGTCACCACCAAATATGGAGGATGCGGAAAGGTCATGGAATGACCACCGCATATTCCCGGAGCAATATGGCCTTAGTTGCTAATGCTCCTAAAAACCAAATAACAACAACATCAACATTTTGCCCATCTTGTAATTTCTTGGATTATCATTACCTCTAGACTTCTTTCTTCAGTGTTATGAATTGTTGGCATGAGTCATCATTTTGGTTTTTTTCAGCAAATAGCACCCAAAGACATTTTCCCCACATGATATCCAATTGTAATTTCTTTATGACCAGGTTTTTTCAGCATTCTCATCCTAGAATTGCAGACTATCTGCTAATCACCTTAGTTGGCCAAGATTGAGCTTTCCATGATTTTTTTTTTTGTGGTGGGGTAGTGTATATTCTGCATTGTTATATATAGTATATTGCATAAATATCAATCGAAAATATATTTATTAGCTCTTTATTTTCAAAATTGTTTCATGGGAGTTAAGTAAAAAAGTTCATAATTTGTCATGTCAAATTCTTTGAAAATTGAAAGTTTATAAATTGGATGCTCGTAAATTGTCAGATTACTGTATTCCCAAATATTTTTATCATTTATAGAACAGCTAAATAAAAGAAATGAAAAAGAAATTTTCTTCTTTAAAAAAGCAATAATTTAAGTACTGAGTTAAAGTTTGTTTGGATTACCATAATTTGTGTTTCTTTTGTATGCATATGGTGGAAAGTGTAAAATTTTGGTTTTCTTCTAAATGTATTTTTCATGATTTTTTTGAATACCTCTGCGTATTAAATAGTCTTTCAATTTACGAAAATGTCATTGTTAGCCTATGGATCATATGTTTCATAAATTTATATTTATGGAAAAGGAATAAAAACACTTTTATTTGGAACTTTGAATATGTCCTTTTATTTATATAATATCCAATTATTAAATTTATGTGATCCTGTTTTCTTGCATTGTAATGTCTGGCTAAATAGAAAAGCTTTGATAACATTTAATGGAATGCTCATTTATGAGCAATTAGATTAAGACAGATTAAGGAAACACTGTAGAAAAGTGCTAGGAAGAACTTGAACGAAAAGGTAAAATAGCATTGCATTATGAGGGGAGTTTGAAAAGTTCAGTGCCTGAGTATGAAAGGCTAGTGGTATAGTGTTAAAAAAATTTTGTACTTAAATGTATAACATTTCAAATAGTAAGTAACCTACTGAGTTTCATGCAGTGATTTTGTCCATATTTGGGAATAAAAGCAACTAAAGGCAAAGGCAATTCATGAGCATATGGTCACAACATTAGGGGAGGATGCTCTTTCCTATTCCAAGGTTAAGAAATGAGAAGCAGAATTTAAACATGGGAAAGATGTTTGAAGATGACACATGTGAAAGACCTGCAACATCCATCACTCCAGAAATTGACAGTGTGCATTATTTGGTATTGAGTGATTGACAAGTGACAGTTTGGAACATTGCCAGCGTCTTGGGCATCTCATCTGAATGTGTACCACATAAGGTGGTACACATATCATGCTACATGTCTACAACATAGCGGTCCTAGCTATGAAAAAGGTGTCAGCATGATGGGCCCCAAAGTTGTTGGCAGATCAAAAACACAAGTTGTCAAGTCAAGTGAACATTTGTGTCATTTTCAAGCAGATCCAGCAATTTCCTTACAAGGTTTGTGATTATGGATGAGATGTGGTCTATTACTTTCAGCTGGAGACAGGAGCAGGCCAAATAGTGGAGAGCTCTTCTCTCACTTCAAAGAAAGCCAAGTAGGTTCCTTCTGGTTGCAATGTGATGGAATCGGTTTTTTTGGAATGCTGAGGAATTTGTGCTAGTGGATTACCTTTAGAAAGGCCTGAAAATCATAGAGGCATGTTATGCAGTCACTTATGAAGTGTTTGCATGAAAATATCAGACACACAGGAATACTCATCAAAGGAATCTTGTTCCACAATGATAGCCTGCCTACTCAAGTCTGTCATTGCCATGGTTGCACTGCATGAATATGGCTTTGAAATCTTGGACAATCTTCCATACTAACCACATCTTGCACCATCAGACTCGCCCATTTCTTAATTTAAAAAAAATACCTGCATCTGTTTTCCCACTGGCAGGGCAGATGCATTCTTGGAGCCCCACGAGAACTTTTTTTTTGGAATTACAGCATCACATTGCAGCATCAGTGGTAAAAGTGTATGGACTCCAAAGGGGAGTGGGGAGTATGTTGAAAAGTAACATTACCAGACTCCTCAAATAAACTTCATTATCAGGCTACGACATTTTCAAACCCTCCTTGTAGTAGCATGTAAAATTGGGCTAGGCAAAGCGGTTCAATTTTGTCCTTTTTTGGCAATGCAGATTCTTGTTTCCTAATTTATTTTATCAGCTTTTTCTTACATTTTAATATGTTTAGTGGTGCTTCATTCAGTGAAGAGCATTATTCTGATGACTTAATGATCCAGTTTTGTGGCATACATTTAACAAGGCTACAAAGTCTAACAGAGCGATATCCATTCAAATAGTCTTTGGCTACTCGACTAAAATGAAGCAGAGTGATGTCATGCATAAACCACCAATGACGTCAAGACAGAAAGGCAAACTTCATCTAGTAAATCATCCAAAGTAAAAGGATTGTAGTGCAGTTTTAGGAGCACCAGCGACTAAGGCCATATTGCATTGTATATACTGTCTGTAAATTGCATGTTCTGTGATCACTTTGCTGGACGAAAAGTTCAAGTTTCTGGGAGGAAATATGATGCTGCCATTGCTTGAGACTCATTAACTCAGCCACGTTATCAAAAAGGCCCATAAAAATTCCTCACATCACTGACAGGATTAGAATTCAGGTCTTTTCCACCCGATGTGGGGAGGATGGTGATTCTACCAACTCTGCTACCCACGATAGCACAAAAGGATTTATTAATCTGCCAGCAATAATTCTGATATGTTAATAAATTGTTGCAGGTGCCTTGACTGGATGATGGCATGTAGATTCTTTTCTGCCCAATCACCATTTTCACCTTCTGAAAATAATATGGAGGGAGGAAAAAGAGTTACGAGCACTTAGAGGAATCAAGTAGAAAAAGCCTTTCTAGTTGTCAACCAGCTTCAGTAATGCTTGTAATCATTGAATGTGGGAAGGATAAAGCCACGGTTTCCATAACATTCTGGATACAATTGTCTTACATTCTCCACTGCTGCCCTTCTGGTGTTATGAGAAATTTCCCACAGGCAATTCTGAACTTATTCTGCCAACTTAACATTCATCTGAGTGCTGATTGATCTACTGTTGGAAACTCAGTTAATGAATGATCCTGTCTCCCCAAAATGCTCTATGCCTTGAAAAATCTTATTTGCCGCTTGGCTATTCAGAAAGCTTTGTGTGCAGACATATCTTATTAATTTTTATTGTTAATTAAATTGTATTTAAACAGAAATCATGCCCCAGACCTAGAGCAGCAAAGCAACGTGCACAAAGCGAAAGTGCTGTGGTTCGGGGAGAACCGAAGAGGGCAATTTTACAACGCATCAGACTAAAAAAATGTGACGTTTGTGGACCTTTCTCAAACAAGATGATCTAGCTGTGGAAGATGTCTTTGCACCAGGTGCAGAGAATGTGAAGAAATTAGGCACCAACTCATATACGCCCATCACTCGATGGGTGTATATGAGTTTGAAGAGTCAGGAAAATGCCCCAAAGGAACTAAAATGGGCGCCCATCAAGCTCTCAGCTGCCCAACTCAATGCTAGAGCACTCTTGTGCACCAGGCAACAGCGACTGACTTCAGGGCAGAATGCACTGGTCCCACAGGAGCTAGTTGTTGGTGACTCAATTGTCAGGGAAATGGGAAATACAGGGTGTTTCAAAAATACATGGCATAACTTCGGGAATGGGTTCCTCATATATAGACAATAAAAATATTTTATATCAACATAGTTCCGGAAATGCTTGGTTCCCGAGTTATTAACCAGAATGTCTTATCTCCCGCAGGTGATTTCCTTCATCACAAGTACTAACAGAATCTGGTGGTTTTCCATTCCGATCATGTACTCAAAATCAGGAGCAAGCGGATATGCACTTTATGTACGGTTTGGGGGATGGCAATGCTCTGGAGGCTCATCGTTTGTACCACGAAATGTTGCCAGAACGAAGATGTCCAAACGTTTTCCTCTCTGGACATCTTCGTTCTGTCAACGAAGATGTCCAGAGAGGAAAACGTTTGAAGGTATCCATTGTCTCCTTTGTGAACGTTTACACCTCGTGCTGCCGACAGAGGACAACCAAGATCTACAACTCCTGAAGTAGAGGAGGAGATTTTGGATGTTGTGTATGCTACTCCTGGAATCAGCACACACAGAATAGCAATGCAACTGGCTGTTCAACGTTCGACTATTTGGAGTGTTGCGAGAACACCAATTGTATCCCTACCATCTGCAATGGGTACAGACCTTGTCACCAGCAGATTACCCTGTGTGAGTAGTGTTCTGCCAGTGGTTCTTGCAGCAGTGTGGTACAACTCACTTTCCTGCCTTAGTGATATTCGAAGCACAGTTCACACGAGACAGAATCCAAAACTTTCACAATCAGCATGTATGGGCTGAGGAAAGCCCACATGCAATTCTTCCATTACATCACCAACAGCGGTTTAGCCTCAACAACTGGGCAGGTGTTTTTTGTGATAAGTTATTTGGGCTCCATGTACTTCCAAATAAACTCACAGGGCAGGCGTACAGAAATTTTCTGGAAAACAATGCCTGATTCCCTGGATGACACCTACTAATCATTCACGAACAAGCACACTTCATGCACGATGGCACTCCCGCACATTTCAGCCACCTAGCCCGCATTTACCTGAATCGAAGGTTCCCTGGTCGGCGGATAGGTAAAGGTGTACAAACTGCCTGGCCTCCACTTTCACTGATTTAAACCCACTAGATTTCTTCTTGTGGGGTCATTGGTGTATTCAACTACGGTAGCTGATGTGGAAACTCTCCGCAATCGAATTATTTTTATTAGCCATATGGTGCAAGGAAGCCTGAGGCTTATGCTACAAAAGCCAAAAAAAAAAAAAAAAAAAAAAAAATTCTGACTTACCCTGAGCGAGAGAGAGAGAGTGATATCCAGCTCAGGACCTTGGGTGTGCCAAGCCTATACTCATCAGACTTGATACGCTGGGATAAATTGTGGCAATTTGTGAGACAATACAAACCATGCCAGGAATCTGGCATCGTCTTCGCGAGTCCATGAGACGTCGATGTGAGGCTTGTGTTCAGGCAGAAGGTGAACATTTTAAACAATTACTACTTGTATAAAGTGATGTGAACAGTTAAGTGTCATAGATAGACCTTCAAAACTCGGAAACTAAGCATTTCCTGAACTATGTTGATATAAAATATTTTTATTGTCTACATATGAGGAACTCATCCTGAAGTTATGCCATGTATTTTTGAGACCCTGTATACTGTGCAAAATTGAGGAGGAGGAGGAGTTATGCTGTTAAACAAAATCTAAGTGCGTGCATCCAGTTGACATAGATGTACAGTGCAATATTGAATAAGTTTGGGGTGACAAGCACTGGTAAAACAAAAATGAGGATAAGAGTTTGTTATAGGCCTAATGATTCGGATACAGAGAAATAGTGGGCCAGTAAATCAGTGTCTTATAATGGGGAATTTTAACTTCCCAGATATTTACTGGAACTTGTGGTTTGGTCACTTTCACACTAGCAAGACTTGGCTTTTGTGGATTTATTGGATGATTGTTTTCTACAGCATGTTACAAAAGCAACTAGAGGGAGCAACTCTTGATCTGATTATCAGCAGTGATTAGTCATTCAATAAGAATTTACAGATAAAAACCACTAGGTGGCAGTGATCACAGTGTACTGATGTGGGAATTACTCAGAGATGTAACTACCATCAGAGGTAAAGGGAAGGGTTTTTGCTTTTGTAAAGGTGACTATATTGGTCACAGAAATTTGTTGCGTTCTATACAGTGGGACCAACTAATGATGTTACCAACAGCAAATTCTAAAAGGAAGGGGATGAATCAGATTGGTCCACTTGATATCAATGGTTTGACTGTAGATGATCATTCTCAGCTAGCTGCCGAACTAAAGTATTTTGCAGCTACATTCACACTTGAGTTATTCGAGGAGGTGAAGGCCAGACGTTTATCAAACTCTAACAGGGAGTTAAATGATTTTGTAATAACTGAGAGCAAGGTGGAGGTGAAATTGTTGAAGTTAAACATAAGACAGGCAACTGGAGTGAATGGGATCTATTCAGTGATATTAAAGGAGGTGGCAACGTAAGTAAGCAAACCCTTAGCCACAATTATGAGAGCATCCTTGGACTCAGCAGAAGTCCCCACGGACTAGAGATGTGCAAATGTATCTCCAATTAATAAAGAGGGATCAGAGGGTGACACGAATAATTACAGACCTGTTAGTTTTACTTTATTCTACGGAAAATAATGGAGCCACTGGTTAAAGCATTGCAGGATCATCTAGACAAGACTGCAATAATAATTCAGACACAGCATGGGTTTGTTAAGGGAAAGTCTTGTTTGACCAATTAGATTGGATACTATGACGTGGTCACAAAGGAACTGGAAAAAAAATAATTTTGATATCATATACACTTGTGTGCAAAACTTAAGGACCAGTCAGGTTTTCACCTGTAGCTTCTCATAGGAGTGGCCTGTATAAGAGAAAAGCATACAAAAGAAACCTCGTGAGGTACAGAAATGATGACGGAAACAAAACGGTACAGAAGGACTTTATTCAAAAATGGCAACATAGCACTGGCTGCCGTGATACAGGTGCATCACTGCGAAAGATGGAACAAAGGGAAGAAATGGTCCTCAGTAGGAGATATGGCCACCCCAAATGTCGATGCAGTCTTTGCACCGCCAGTCCATACTTAGAACAATGTTGATAAGTTCTTGCGGTAACATCGTCCATTCCTCTGTCAGCACCATTTTCTGGTCGGTGTGGATGTGCCGCTAGGCATCTCCTCAGAGCGTCCCATATTTGTTCAATGGGATTTAGATCGGTCGGAGAAACGGACAGGACAATCCATACGAACAATGTCCTCACTTTCCAAAAGCATATCAGCAGCTGCAGTGCGATGGGGTATTGGGTTATCATCCATAAACACGAACTCGGGGCCAATGGCACCTCGGAACAGATGCACATGGGGAAGGATTACCTAAGTACTGTAGCGTGTACCGGTTACAGTACCGCCTTCCAGTATCTGGAGTTGTATACGTTCAAACAAGGGCGTCTCCGTAGTCAGGTGGGCAGGAGCAACAGTGCGTAGCACACGCTTCTTGATTAGGCCGGGGGTTCGAGCCCGTGACCACCAAATACGGAGGATGCGGAAAGGTCAGGGAATGACCACCGCATATGCCCGGAGCAATATGGCCTTAATTGCTAATACTCCTAAAAAAACCAAAACAACAACAACGTCCATCCGAGATAACGCCCAGACGAGAACACCTCAACTGCCATATCGATCTCTTTCAGTGATGTTTGCGGGGTGATGCCATGTGCCAACCTCTCGCCAGATTAGCCGACGTCCAGAATCGCTACTGAGACTGAATCTACTATCATCAGTAAAGCGTACCTTACTCCATTGCGCTGCTGTCCGATCCTTGTGTTCGATGAACCACTGTAAACGGTGTCTCCGATAGGCGACACAGTTAAAGGGACACAGTTTACTGGCCGTCGGGAAAACCGTCCACCTTTGTGGTGTCGCCTGGCCAGAGTAAACCGCCATATCCTGCGTCCTGTACAGCTGGTTTGCAATGGATCCTGCTATCTGATGTCGGTCCCTCTTGGCTTGTAGGAATATATAGCCGTTATCATTGGCCGTTGTTTTTTGTTGACCACCACCACTGGTCCTTCAAACAGCTGTACCTTTCGTTCTGAAGGCCGACCATGCACGTGAAACGATGCTATTATTCGTTTCCGGGTAAAGTCATCTGTTGTCTACTGGCCATCTGTAGCACTCTATGAAGTCAATCGAACGTGTGTAACAATCGTGCTCACCATTCGGTAATTCGCATTTAACTGCTAAACTGCTGCTTTTATCTGTTTATGTGAGCCCTCTTATCACGATTCGAATTTTGGCATGTGCACCAGCTTTCTACTAAACGACCACAGTTATGCAAATTGCCACAGGCTGTTTCGTTTTATTTTGTGGTTGTAACCTTTAGAAATAGTGTTGGTCCTTAAGTTTTGCACACCAGTGTACTTGGATTTCAGGAAAGCTTTTGGTACTGTTGCAAATGGAAAAACATGGTTCAAATTGGAGCAGTATGGCATTAAGGGCAAGTTGCTACAATGGATAAAAGGATGGTTGAGTGGAGAAGACAGAGAGTGGTTATCAATGGACATTGTTCTTCATGGACTAATGTTATTGGTGGTGTTCACCAGGGTTCGGTGTTGGACCCATTGTTGTTTTGTATATTTATCAAAGATATTGATGAAGGTATGTTAAGCTTAATATCAAAGTTTGCAGATGATACAGAGGGTGGGAGGTTTGTTGATAACAGTAATGACAATATGCTGCTGCTGCAACAGGATCTGGAAAACTTGGGTAGATGGGCTGAGAAGTGACAACTGAGGTTTACCCTTGACAAATGCAAGGTACTGCAGTAACCGCAGAGAAATGTACCAACTGGGTGATGTTACACTCAGGACAATGGAGAATGAAAAATACCTGGGGGGGGGGCGTATTTATGCAGTCAGATATGAAGTTTTCCGAGCGAGTAGACAGGCTGCCAGAGTAGGTCATGTGGTCTTGTCAATGATATACAGCAATTTTGCAAGCCGGGATAAGTTAAGTGATTATCGCCTTGTATAAGGTAATGGTCAGACCACGCCTTGAGTGCTGCGTACAGGTCTGGAAGCCTTATTTTAGGAAGGATGTAGAGTTGCTAGAACGAGTATACAGAAGGGCAACAAGACTGGTGAGGGGAACAAAAAATGATATTCTTAGAAAAAAGCTTAAGTTCTGCAAATTGCAGCTTCTAGAGAGTATGCACCTGCGAGGTGATCTGATTGAGGTGTATAAGACTTTGAATGGATTGAGCAGGCTCAATGCTGATGGGATTCTTCCTCTTGCTCAGATTAGAAACGTGAGTGGGCATAAACTGAAATTGAGGAAGAGCAGTTGTCGAATTCTCCGCCATGGACGGTCCCAAGCCTGGCTGCGAAAGGAGGAGGGTGGTCATCCTGCCGAAATGACCAGAACCGGGAAACCAGGGAAACTAGGCAAGAAACCGCATGAAATTCGGAACAAGCTCTTACAACAATGTTACCGCATCCGGGGTAGCCGATGCGCCAGCACTGGGGACCCAGGGTACTGGTGTGAAGTGGACCACTGGCCACAGAACAAGCTCTTATAACAATGTTACCGCATCCAGGGTAGCCGATGCGCCAGCACTGGGGACCCAGGGTGCTGGTGTGAAGTGGATCACTGGCCACAGCAATAAGCTTACTACGCCGAAAAGGACAATTAACATTGGCGAATGGAATGTTCGAACGGGGCACCACGTTGGACAAAAGGAAATCATTGCCCAAGAACTACTTAGGTGCAAGATATCAATCGCGGCATTATCCGAATTAAGGCTCACCGGGTTTGGAACGATGATCATCCAACCACCAGCACCTAACAAAGCGGTTATGCTATTCTACTCTGGTGGTGAGAAACGAGAAGCAGGAGTGGGCTTTATGGTCGATGTTCAGGCCACCAGTAGTGTGATCGCTTTCCAACCAATATCGGACCGCCTGGCAGTCCTTACTGTCAAGGGCACCATCAAGACCCATATTATCTCCGCCTATGCGCCAACTGAGACTAGCCTGGACCCGACCAAGAATGACTTCTACAACCAGCTCCAACATACGCTGGATTCAATTCCACAGACAGAAGTGATCATCCTCGCAGGGGAATTTAATGCCCACATTGGCGTGGACAGATCTGGTTGGGAAACAACAATGGGCAAGTTTGGCCATGGGAAGATCAATGACAACGGACTACGTTTGTTGTCCTTTGCCGCATCTAACAACCTGATCATTGGAAACAGCCATTTCCAGCACCCTCAAAAACATCAACTTACATGGCGAAATCCATCTGGCAAGGACTCAGCAATCCTGGACTACATTTTGATCAATGCCAAATTTCGCTCATCACTCATGGACGTTCGTGCCATGAGGGGACCTGATTGCGGATCTGATCACTACCTCATCCGGGCTAAGGTGCAGCTCAAATTACGGCATGCAAAAAGATCATCTCGGTCAGCCAAGCTGGACTGGAGGCAGCTAATGAATGCTGCCAACAAACAGGCATATCAGATCGCCCTATCCAACCGCTTCGAGATGCTGGCCGTGCCCGAGGATATAAATGAAGAAGAAAAGCAGATCTCTGATGCCATCCTGGAATGTGCCAAGCCCCTATGTCCACCTGCCCGACGTCGAACGCAACCATGGATATCAGACGAGTGCCTCGACCTCGTGGACAAACGGAAACAGGCAAAGTTGGTCGACTTTGAACGGTACCGGCAGCTAAACCGAGAAGTCCGACAAAGAATGACAGCAGAAAGAGAAGCATACTGGAACCAAGTGGCAGACGATCTTGAAGTGGCGGCATTCAAGAACGAGTACCGCACTCTCTACCGCACCCTCAGATGTCTGAGTGGAAAGACCAAATTGACTAGTGACAACATCAAGAATGCTGATGGGACCTTCGTGCGATCACCATCCGAACGCCTGCAACGGTGGAGTGAATTCTTCAAAGCTTTGTATAATCACGGCCCACCTCAGGGACCGCCAGCAACAGCACTCTCGATCGACCCCCCCTGAGGTCTCCATGGTCGATGCTGAGCCTACAGTAGAAGAAGTGAAAGCAGCCATACAATCCCTGAAGAATGGCAGGGCACCAGGAGTGGACCAAGTCACCACAGGAGCGATCAAAGCAGGGGGAGATGTACTGCTTCGCCGACTACACTCGCTCCTCAAAACCATCTGGTGCACTGAACAAATTCCGCTAACATGGAGGAAAGCCATTATCGTACCGATCTACAAGAAAGGTGATAACCGGGACTGCAAGAACTACCGTGGCATCAGCCTCCTTTCTATCATCGGAAAGGTCTTTATGAAGATCATCCAGTCAAGACTGCAAAAACATCGCGAGCAAACCAGTCGAGAAGAACAGGCAGGATTTATACTCGGGCGAGGATGCTGTGATCAAATCTTTGCCATTCGTCAGCTGATGGAGGAGAGGATCCGGTGTGGACAGCGAACCGTCATTGTTTTCATTGACTTTAAGTCTGCTTTCGACTGTGTCCACCGGCCTGCCTTATGGAAACTACTAGAGGTTGAACATGTACCTCGAAAAGTCATCACACTCCTCCAAACTGCATACAACGGCTTAACCAGCCAGGTGCGCATCCAGAACGATTTATCTGAGGAATTTACCATCCAAACTGGAGGTCCGCCAAGGGGATGTAGCCTCCCCGTTGCTTTTCAACATCGTGGTCGACGCCATTATGAGGCAAGCATTCAGAAACAGACAGGGCATACAATATGACAAGGATCACTATGTGACTGATCTGATGTTTGCTGATGATAGTGCTATCCTTGCCAGTAACGACGCTGAAGCCACGGACATCCTCTACGACATTGCCCGCATTGCCCGGCCATACGGTTTGAAGATCAATGCTGGTAAGACAAAGGCCCTGACAACAGATGGGTCGCAAGCCACCATCTATCTCGAAGGCGTCCAGATCGAGCAAGTGCAGGACTTTAAATACCTTGGGTCGCTGGTCCAGGAGAAGAAAGTTGCATCCACCATGGAAATCCACAGCAGAATTGGACAGGCGGCCACTGCGTTCGCCTCGCTCAAATGGTGTCTGTGGAAGAGGACCAACATTTCCACAAAGACTAAAATCCGACTCTTCCGGACTTTGATCCTGCCCATTCTTCTTTACGGATCGGAAACATGGATTTGTCTCAAGTTAGATTTGAACAAACTTGAGGTATTCCAAATGCGATGCCTGCGGCAGATCTTGGGCATCTCTCTTCGCGACCGCATCACTAATGATACCATCTGCGCCAGATGCCAACAGCAACCAACCATTGCCGACCAAATCCAGAAGCGAAGGCTTAGATGGTTTGGCCACGTATGTAGAATGGGCACGAACAGAATACCATCCAGACTCCTTTGGAGACAACGACCCACCCAATGGAGCATCCAACGGACCGCGCCTAGGAAAACGTGGGCCAAGCAAGTGGAAAATGACTTGAAGAGCCGACGTCTCGACCTTAACCAGGGCAGGACTGACGCCATTGATCGTAAGGTATGGAAGAACATCACAGAGCAAGTCCGAAACCCTGCGGCAGCATACTGGTTGCGTGGCCAACCGCCTCCCCCAGCTGCCAGCTAAGGACCAAAGAAGAAGAAGAAGAGTTGTCGAATAGATGTGCGGAAATTTTCATTTACCCAGTGGGTAGTTGATTGATTGGTCCACTTGATATCTATGTTTCAACTGTTGATGATCAGGCTCACGTAGCTAACAAACTAAATGAGTATTTTGCGTCTACATTCACACATTAGTAGTTATTCAGGGAGGGGAATGCCAGAGATGAATTAAACTTTGGCAGTGAGCTAGATGCTTTTGTAATAACTGAGAGGAAAGTGGAGGAGAAATTGTTGAAGATAAACATAAGAAAGGCACCTGGGGTGAATGGGATCTATCCAGTGATATTAAAGGATGCAGCAAAGGAAGTAAGCAAACCCTTAGCCATAATTATGAGAGCTTCCTTGGACTCAGGGGAAGTACCCATGGACTGGAGATGTTCAAATGTAACCCCAATCCACAAAGGAGGATCAAAGGCTGACAAAGTAATTATAGACCTGTGAGTTTAACTTCTGTTCCCGGAAAATTAATGGAGGCACTGGTTAAAGAAGCACTGCAGGATCATCTAGACAAGACTTCAGTTATAGCTCGAACACAGCATGGGTTTGTTAAGGGGAAGTATTGTCTAACCAGTTTGATTGGATACTATGATGTGGTCACAAAAGAACTGGATGCAAAGGATAATTTTAATATCATATATTTGGATCTTAGAAAGGTTTTTGATACTGTTACACATGGAAGACTGCTGAACAAATTGGAGCAGAGTTGAACTGGAGGCAAATTGCAGCTCTGGATAAAGGAACAGTTGAGTGGGAGAAGACAGAGAGTGGTAATCAGTGGACACTGCTCTTCGTGGACTAATGTTATTAGTGGAGTTCCCCAGGGTTCAGTGTTGGCCCATTATTGTTTTCTGTGTTTATTAATGATATTGATGATGGTATAGCAGGCTTAATGTCCAAGTTTGCAGACGATACGAAGGTCGGCAGGGTTGTTAATGACACTATGCTGCTGCAACAGGATCTAGAAAGGAAAGTTGAGTAGGTGTGCTGAGAGGTGGCAAATGAAGTTTAACATTGACAAATGTAAAGTACTAAATATGGGGAGCAGTAACCCCAGAGTAACGTATCAACTGTGTGGTACTACACTGACAAAGTGCAAAGTGTGTTAGTTGTCTGACGGCACCAGGGGTATCCCCCCCATCTCCGCTTTGTGCACTCTGGTTGTGTAGCACAGAACTCTGTGAAGGTCAGAGATTTAAAAAGTGTGTGTGGAGTGGACGGATGTGTACTGTTGTGTACCGTTGTTCTTCTGACTATTTAGCCGTTGAACCCCTGTTGGGACCCACCGTTACCGCACTTGGCCCTGTGGAGACAGGTCAGGTACCCAGTAGATTTTTTTTGTACTCTGGTAGGCCTGCCACCAAGTTTTCAAAGATTTCAGTGGCAAGGGCCTATGTGGAAAAAAAAAATAATAAAAAGGGGGTTAACGCTAGAACATAAAAGGCCAAGAGAGGTTTATTTAAGCATGGTTTAAATTTGGACGTTATTAATTGATAAGTTGTGTCGGGTGTACACTGCGAGTTAGACAGAGTGGGGGGGGGGAGACTGAAGGCTCGGGGAAAAGGCAGAGGTATGGGGACGATAGAGAAGGCGACCCCAGAATTTCAGTGAGGCAGGCCCATGCCTCACTGAATTGTGCAAGCAGATATGAAGTTTTCTGAGCAGTGCAGACGCTCTGCAAGAGTAGGAGATGTAGCATGGTGTCTTGTCAATGATGTTATTGTTGTTGTTTTTAGGAGCATTAGCAACTAAGGCCATATTGCTCCGGGATATGCGGTGGTCATTCCCTGATCTTTCCGCATCCTCCGTATTTGGTGATGACGGGCTCGAACCGCGGTCTAATCAAGAAGCGTGTGCTACGCACTCCAGCTCCTTCCCACCTGGCTACGGAGGCGCCTTGTCAATGATATACACAAGATTTTTTCTAGCAGGAATAAGGAGGTGATTATCCCCTTGTATAAATAAGGCAATGGTCAGGCCACACCTTGAGTACTGTATACAGGTGTGGAGGCCTCATTTTAAGAAGGATGTAGAGCTGTTGGAACGAGTACAGAGAAGGGCAACAAGATTAGTGAATGGAACAAAGGGTTGCTCTTTTGAAGAAAGGCTTAAGTTTGGCAAATTACAGTGTCTGGAAACACCGGTGAGGTGATCTGATAGAGGTGTATAAAGCGTTGAATGGGTTGAGCATGCTCAATGCCGATGGGATTCTTCCTCTTGCTCAGAATAATCACCTGAGAGGGCATAAATTCAAATTGAGGAAAGATAGATGTGTGGAAATTTGCCTTTAGCCAGCGGGTAGTTGGTGGGTGGAACAGACTTCCATCCCTTGTTATGGAAGTTGATAGTCTCAATAAATTTAAGGCTCAGCTGGACAGGTATTTCGAATGAACGGAGGGGTGAAATGGGAGTGGTTTTTTTTTTTTTTTTTTTTTGGCCGATGCTGCGTAAGCTTGCTTTCTTGCATCATATGCCTCTACTAATGCTAATAAGAGAAACAATAATGGCCCTACCACCAAACTTAAGCACCCTACTCATAACCCTGGCCCACTCTGAAGAATGACTATTAGTAACAATTCTCTGTCTCCTGTCATTCAGTTATGTCTTAATTCAACCCAGTATGTTGCATGTAATCCCAATACACTCCATTTTGTAGGGCAACCTCCGTTTAGGGTAATCCATTTAGGATATTATACTCTTCAAGGTGATCTTTTAATGCAATCTCTTTGACCACAGAACTCATGACCCCCCCTGCCATTGAGGTTAAACTTACTGGACTATGGTTACTCATTTGATTGTCCCCCACTCCCCTGCACGTTGATGAGATGTTAGCAGTTCTCCAATCCAATATGGATTACTCCCTGAATCTAATGATTACCTCATAATTAAACCTAACGGTGACACATTCCTCCACAAACACTTCTAATATGACTAGGAAAATATTGTGAGTACCTAGGGCCTTTACCCATTTTTTCACTCAGAACTGTTAGACTCTCCTCTATAATATCAACATCGCATATCCAATAGTACTCAGGTATATTAGCACAATATTCCTTACTCCAAAAGAGATTTTCTATTGAAAGTACCTATTAAGTTCACCATGCTGGATTATTGATTGTGATATTTCCATTACACAAGGATTTAAGGCAGATTCAATTTTCATATGTACTTACAGCTGTTTCTTACATAGAGGATAATTCCAACCACATACAATAAATACAAGAATCACATTCCACGTCCAAAATAATTAAAAACAAAAAAGAAATCTCACAAACAAGACAAAAATGCTAAAACCTATTATATACGTTGCTGCTATTATTGCATACAATATGCAACAGTATGCTGCAAAAAATAAAAACTCATTACCATATAATGGGTGCAACAATAAGTTATGAGCCTTATATATTTAGGGAAGGACGATTCTAAAAAAAACTACGATGGGTTTTAATCTAATATGTGGCCTCTACATCTGATCTGATTGAGGTGTATAAAGTCTTGAATGGTTTGAGCATGCTCAATGCTGATGAGATTCTTCTTCTTGCTCAGAATAATTGCCTGAGAGCGCATAAATTCAAATTGAAAAAAGACAGTTGTAGGATAGATGAAGTTTGCCTTTAGCCAGTGGGTGTTTGATTGCTGGAAAAACTTGTTAGCTTAAATAGATCTAAGGCAGAACTAGACAAACAATTGGAGCGAGTGGATAGGTGAAATGAGAACAGTTTTTTTTTTTTTTTGGATGAGGCTATATAAGCTTGCTTTCTTGCATTATGTGCCTTTACTAATGCTAATGATCGCAAGGTTTTTTTCTCCCGGAAACTCTGGTTTTTCGTACAGCAAACAGTCAAATCGACCAGAGAACCCATACAATTCACAAACATAATACACTTGGTCAGATGAATGAATATTCCGATGGCCCTAGTGTTACATTTATTTATTATACATCTGAGTATGCGGCGCATCGGGGAATACAATAACAATATATGGGATATTGTTTTGCATTCTCCATAGTGTATTGCGATGTCAAGTTTGCACAGTGATCTGCCCTTGAGTCTGTGCAATGTTCTGCACCCTCAGCTTACCACGAACGTCCTCCTTCCGTAATCCTTTACAGTTCTGTCGGAGGAAAGGATAGTTTGATCCGTTCTACACCATTCTTTGTACACCTTAACCATAGTCGGCTTTGAGCAACCAGCAAGACGTTCCGATTTGGAAGCACCAGACACAGGAGATCCCAGAAGCATGCCCTTTTGAAACTCCGTGATGTCTTTACTACGTCCCATAACTGCTACTTTATCACTTTGACCTGCACGACTAGATGCAAATTACCACTTCTCTCTCATACGAAACTGTTTTTAACTGTTTATACTGCGAGCTATGTGACATAGTTCATTACGAATGGGGCAGTCATAATTCAATAATCACTGCGCGTATATTCGTTCAATTCTCACTTTAAAGGCAGCTATCACTTGATAGCACAAACTTTTAAGTTCTTCTTTCCACTCACTGAATTACACTTAGAACTGGTTTTACAGAGCAAAGTTAGCATTAGCATTAGTAGAGGCATATGATGCAAGCTTATGCAGCATCAGCCAATAAAAAAAGAAAAAAAAATCTCTCCAATTTCACCCCCCCCTCGTTCCAAGTGCCTGTCCAGCTCAGCCTTAAATTTATTTAGGCTATCCACTCCCACAACAAAAGATGGAAGTCTTTTCCACCAATCAACCACCCGCTGGTTAAAGGCAAATTTCCGCACATCTATTCTACAACTGTTTTTCCTCAATTTGAATCTATGCTCCCTCAGGTTCTTAATCTGAGCAAGAGGAAGAATACCATCAGCATTCAGCTTGCTCAGCCCATTCAAGGCCTTATACACCTCAACCACATCACCTCCCAGGTGCCTACTCTCCAAGCGCTGCAATTTGCAGACTTAAGCCTTTCTTTGTAAGAGCACCTCTTTGTTCCCCTCACCAATGTTGTTGCCCTTCTTTGTACTCGTTCTAGCAACCCTACATCCTTCGAGACCCGTACACAGTACTCTAGGTGTGGCCTGACGATTGCCTTGTATAACGCAATAATCACCTTCCTGTCCCTGCTAGCAAAATTCCTATATATCATTGACAAGACTGCATGACCTGCCCTGGCAGCCCGTCTGCACTGCTGAACAAACTGTATATTTGACTGCACAATTACCCCCAGGTCTTTTTCACTTTCCACTTTCCTGAGTGTAGTACCACACAGTTGGTACGTTTCACTTGGGTTATTGCTACCCATATGCAGTACTTTGCATTTGTCAATGTTAAACTTCAGTTGCAACTTCTCAGCCCATTTGCCAAACTTGTCTAGTATTAGGATTAGTATTAGTAACGGCCACATGGTGCAAGAAAGCCTATGGCTTATGCTGCACCAGCCAAAAAAAAAAAAAAAAAATCCGAACAAAACAATGATAAAAAAAAAAAAATAATAATAAAAATAAATAAAATAAATAACTAAATAATAATAATTAATAAATAAAAAAAAGATTCAGTTGGAATAGCATACTCTCTTAGCTGTTGTTAACAACCCTGCCAACTTTTGGATCATCTGCAAACTTGGACATTAATCCTGATATACCTTCATCAATATCATTGATGAATACACAAATCAACAATGGGCCCAGCACCGAACCCTGCGGAATTCCACTAATAACATTTGTCCACGAAGAGCGGTGTCCATTCATTACCACTATCTTCGTCTACTACTCAACCATACCTTTATCCAATGTAGCAACTTACCCTTAATGCCATACCTTTTCAATTCGTACAGCAGCCTTCCATGTGCAACGGTATCAAAAGTTTTCCTGAAATCCAAGTATATGATATCAAAATTATTTTTGACATTCAGTTCCTTTGTGACCACATTATAGTATCTAATCAAATTGGTCAGACAAGACCTCACTTTAACAAACCCATGCTGTGTCTTAACTATTACTGCAGTCTTGTCTAGTTGATCCTGCAATGGTTCTTTAACCAGTGACTCCATTATTTTTCCCGGAACACAAGTTAAACTAACAGGTCTATAGTTATTTATGTCACCTTTTGAACCCCCTTTGCGAATTGGTGATACAAAGAAGCTCTTATAATTATGGCTAAGGGTTTGCTTACTTCCTTTGCTGCCTGCTTTAATATAACTGGATAGATCCCATCCACCTCAGGTGCCTTTTTTATGTTTATCTTCAACAATTTCTCCTCCACTTTACTCTCAGTTATTACAAGATTATCTAGCTTACTGCTAGAGTTTAATACACTTCTGGCATTCCCCTCCCTGAATAACTCTTCATGTGTAAATGTAGATCCAAAATATTTATTCAGTTTATCAGCTACCTGAGCATGATCATCAACAGTCAACCCATCTTTGTTAAGTGGTCCAATCTGATTCATCCCTTTCCTTCAAGAGTTTACATAAGTAAAGAACTCTTTACTGTTTTTCTTTGCATCCTTTGCCAAAGATTTCTCGTAATCTGCCTTCGCCTGCCTAACCTCATTTGTGACTTGATTACAGACAAGCTTATTTATGTCATAGGCTTCTCTGTCACCTGATACTTTATATGCATCCCATACATTTTTATTCTCTACGAGCCTTATTAATTGAGTTGGAATGAAAAGCCTAGTAGCCTCTTTTAATTGTATAAATGTAATTTATACAATTGTAATTGTATAAATGTAATTTATACAATTGTAATTGTATAAATTACATTTATACAATTACAATTACAAACAGTAACATATGGTTATGGTTTCAGAATAGACTATTCACACCCGAATGGTAATGAACCCTTTTACCTGATAAATCCAGGAACACGAAAAGGGCTGTGTCTCGGAAACAAAGTAATGACGTCATATTGAGATGCATAGGTTTTCTAGATTCCTATATATTCTTCGTTTCCCTGACAACTCTCTCCTCTGATAAAACTTCCTCTTGAATAAAAACAGGTGACAAGAGAGTATTTGCCGAATGTAAGGGAATTCAGGAAAAGGGAACTATTGTGGTTTGCTCCTGGACTATATGGAACATACCTTCTGTCAGGTCACGGCAGCCTCAATAGCAAGCTGTATAAACTTGGACTGTCTCCTTCCCCTCTTTGTCTCTGTGGAGGTGAAGAGGACGCAGATCACATCCTCTTGGAGTGTCACTATTATACCGACTTACGGAATGAACTACAACTCATTACTGGTTCTTATGGCAGGGAGAATAAGCCTTCTCTGATCCAATCACAAGATGCATTTGAAGCTTTTAACTTATTTGCAACACGAGCATTTAAGCGTCGAGAGGAAACGAGAGCTGCTGCCCTGAGATAGCCTGAACCCGGATCAAGAGAAAGACTTGAACAACGACTGAAATTATCTCTGAAGACTTGAACAAGGACTGCATTATTTCTGAAGACTTGATCAAAGACTGATATTATTTCTGAAGACTTTCAGACTTTCACAAGAACTGCTAACCAGAAAGAATTCATTAATATAAAGTATTTCAATATTTCAAAGAAGCTTCAACTGCTACTTCCTGCATTTTGTCTCACGAACTTGAGGTGATACAACGAGATGGAAACTAAATCCTTATTGATTGGGATGACGAACCTACTGTGTTAGAAATCGTAAATAGTGTTTATAGTATGTCGTTTGACTCTATTTCTAGTGTATTTCTAGTGCTTCAGCTGTGCCATGCCATTGAATACCTATCTAACAATGAAATTAAGCGATTGCTGCAACTACCGAACCTTCTCCTGGTCCGTTGTAGAGTTCTGATATGCCTTTGTTCTAACAGGATTTCCTATCAAACGATGGGAGTGCCAAAGAAATCTTCAACGTTGAAAGAGCTTCTCTTGAAGCTGAAGGATCTATTGAGGATGCGCCTCAACATCTCCCAATCCTGCTCACAGGATAGGAACTGCTAATCCTAAATTAGGATAGGATTGCACCGCGACATGTGGTTTCTACAAAGGCTGAAAATTGCCTCCACCTTTTTTTTTTTTTTTTTTTTTCTCTCTCACTTTTATCTTTTCTCAATTTCTCTTAACTTCCTTTTATTACGGCGGGTCCCTTCTCTGACCCCCCGCTGCACTTCTTTACTTCCGCACCACCCTAACTTTTCCAGCTATTTTTATTTCTTTATTTTATTATTTTTGTTTTGTTTTATTTTATTATTTTATTTATTTATTTTATTTTTTATTTATTTTTTTTATTTATTTTTTATTTTTATTTTTTATTATTATTATTTTTTTTTTATTTATTTATTTATTATTATTTTTTTTATATATATATATATTTTTTTTCCCGAACTTTGCCTATCCTGGAACTTTGTTCCGGTATAGACTAGCATGAAGGTAGTAGATCCTGGCCGCCTCCACGTGGCGGGGATGGGGGTGGGAAGCTGTGACCAGGTGTTGCTGCTTCCCACTTGCTAAGAGCCAGGTACCGGCCGACTACATAACAACAGAACACATCATAACATTTACGCACCCAACACAGTACATACAAATGGCCGGTTCTGGCGTGAGCCTCAAAACAAGAAGTAGTAGCGGCTAATGGGGGAAACCCTGGGGTCCGCCACAACAACACATGAATATCCCCTGAATATCCCCTGAATAAAAACAGTCTGCTCCTAATAATGGATATTTTTGATCTGAATCAGGAGTTCATTCCTATCATATCACTAGATATTTGAATCACTTGCTTCAAAGCCCCAGTAGATTAGTTGTCGTTGTTGTAGTGGGATTTTAGGAGCATTAGTGACTGACTAAGGCCATTTTGCTCTGTGCATAATGTCTGTAAATTGCGTCTGTTCTGAGGTGAATTTTCTGTTTGCCTGACGAAAACCCCAAGTTTCTGGGAGAAAAAACATTCTATCCTCGCCTGATATCGACTAACTGAGCCACGTGGTGAAAAGACTCATAAATATTCCTCAGATCATCGACAGGACTTGGATTCAGGTCTTTCCCACCCGGTGTGGGGAGGAGGGCGTTTCTACCAACTGTCCTACCCCACCAGGGCAAAACAGGACGTTTGGTACACCTGCACATTACTGCATTAGTCTTGTTTTGAAAATACTACGTTTAAGTTAAAGACATTTTCAGTTGTCGCGAATTTGGAAGTTTTACTTTTCATTATTTTCTGCAAGAAATTATTTAGGCTCTTCATAAAAATTTAATTTCTACTGCTTCTCCTTAATCTGTGGAAAAACGTGGGTCATTTTTTCGTGAGTGAAATTCGTAAGTAAAATATTCATTACCTTCGAGTAGATAATTTTATCATAGTCTCTCTTTGTGTCGAAGACGTAATCGACCTCGATTATCTGCGAACTTTTAAACATTGTGATTTATAGCGACATAATGAATAATAACTGGCGGATTAGATAATGTCAGTGAAAGAAAAATGTACTTTAAGATTGTTCTGTGGTGGTGCCTTGTAACAGATGACTTGATCATAAATCTAAATCATTTAGACCATTACAGATGGTGCCTTTATCGTTTTCATCGAAACACTGTAAAGAAATCGGCTCTGCAGTAATGAAATATTTTATTGACAGGGGTTTCTGAATCGCACGTGCTGTCAAGACATTGCCTTCGCCACTTCGAATATAGCAGGAGAGAGGGGGGGATGTCTAGAAAGAAACGCGATATTTAAATACATGGTCTCTCAAGTGCGGATAAGAAGACAGTGACAACGGATATTTCTCTTGAGCGGTGATTAAGGATCATTGATAAAATGCATTCATCTGAAATCGATGACTCTTACATTTAAGAACCGGTATATTTTGAGTTATGTATGGTTTGAGGTCAAAATTGATCAATACTTCATGCAAATTACACAGTAAATCAATGTTCTGATAATATTTATATTTATTCGTGTAATATGCCCGAGCAGGGTTTTGTTTATTCTTTCGTTTGCATTTTTAAATATTGAATTTTTAATGCTGAAAATGTTGGAATGGTGAAACCATTTTTCGAAACTGTTTTGAGCTCAGCGTTCAAATTTAATCTACCTCTTTTTAAAGCTTATTTTTTGGACCCAAAATATGAAAGTTTGAATTCTATACTGAGGCACACGCGGTTCGAAGTTTCATCGTGTTATTTCAAGTCAATACCAACATCAGGTTCTTTAAAGAATACAACAAAAGATCACCTTGGTCAAAGAAAACGAACCTCAGATTTCTGCAGGAAACCTTTTGATGTGGAAATTTAGGATCGACATTTCTTCTTTCTTGGAAAATGAGGGTGTTTCCACTGATAATTTTCTGACTACCCTGCAACAGGGATTTTTAGAATGTCTTGTGGTTTTTTTACTTTCAGTACTTAAATATTAAATCACTACACGCTGGTCCTCTGAGTTTGTTTGTTTAGAGGTCTTCAGGCACATAAGCATCTATGGCTATTGCTCTTCATGCTTCGGTTGTGAAAGTATCGTTGGTCAGATGTGTGGCAAAAATAAGTGCTATCATCTGAATACGGTTTATTCATGATTGTATTTATCTATTCTTTTCAAGAATAAAAAAACTCTTTCTACTTGAACGCTATCACCTAGGAGTGGTGAAAAATTCCTGTGATGTAATTGTGGAGAATTCTGATTGGCGTGAACTTTCATATGCCAAACAGTTCACAAGAATTTAATGGATGGTAAGCGCAGAATTGCGTGGCACACAGGAGGCATTCTTCCTAAATTTTATTTAGGAAGAACGCCCCCTGTTCTTCCAAAATAAAATTTAGGAAGAACAGGGGAAAATTCCCAGAAATTTTGTTTTTTTTTTTTTTACTTCGTGGCTAAGTTAGTCGTCGGTCTGGGGCTTAGACAGAAAGTCTTCCCCCCCCCCCCGGAAACTCGGGTTTTTCGCCCAGCAAAACAAGAAATCGACAGAGAACACACGCAAGTTCGACAGATATAATACACATGGGCATATAAGTTAGTTCTTGGATGACCTTAAATATGACATTTGCTTTGAGAAGATGAGTGAGTGTGCGTCCTATTCGTATCCAAGCTGGTGCGACGTGTTGCCGGCTGGCTCTAAGGGTGTAGAGTCAAGGTTGAAGAACTGGTTTTATGTATTTTAGTTTGTTGTTTATTTGCTAGCTTAGTTACCACTCGTGTTTGCAGCTATTTCGCATTTGTAGTCTTCATTGGTATTTTCATTTCATAATTAGGAGGTGTTGGCTGCATTGCCAACTACTTCATTGCTTAGGACTCCGACATGTTCCGGTAATCAACATAAACATATCTTTCACCAAATACAGATATGGAGTCGAAATTTGCCAGAGGACAGGGTGAGAAAGCTCAAAAGGGTTTCTCATTGCGGGCCCTCGTTGGTGCATAATGCATATAAGCACCGTCCTTCCCATATCGATTGGAAAAGGCTCGGGTCGAATTCCATCAACTACACAAAGAACTTTTATGGGCTTTTTTTGCAACGTGGCTGAGTGAGTTAGTCTCAGGCGATGTTGCACGGGATTTTTCTAGGATTTTTCATCCAGCAAACAGACAAATCGACACGGAACACGCACAGTTTACATATATAATATGTGCGGCGAAATATAATCTAAATCGCTGATGCACCTGAAATCTTAAAACAACAACTACACGCTGATCAGTTTTAGTCTGTTCGAAATGCCATACAAAAAATTAAACAGATTTAGATACAAAATTGTAAATACACTTCTATAACACACATATCTGTGCAAACTGTGTCGAGGGTTTATCTATCATAAGGAGCTTTCGACTGGAAAACTCTGCAGCTATATGCAAACGGCATGTCGGAAGAAGATTCTACAAAATTGGGAACTTCGATTTCTTTTGGGTGATGTAAGCAAATATCGAAAGACAACGCTGCATAATTTCACAAGCATCTTAATCGTAGGCGGATGGTATCCATCTGAAGCAGCACTGCACGATGGCAACTGCGGAGTTGTGGGAAATCACCAGTGCCGCTTGTCAAATAACACTATGCGATGGCAACTATGAGCAGCAGGTCTACTTGCCCTTACTGCATCATGTAAGTCTCTCATTTTGACATTGTATCCAGAGGATAAAACGTTTAATAGTAACAATGTCCCTGCTTCAAGGCAAGGCATCGATTTGAAGAACTGAGAGAATATATGCAACAATTTCATTTTCCACTACTGAGCCCTAGTGTGGAGCACATTGATAGGATCGCCATCCTCCTACACTGGGTGGAAAAGACCTGAGTTCGAGTCCCATTAATGACGGAAGGAATTTTTACGGGCCTTTTTCATAACGTGGCTGAGTTAGTCGGTCTCAGGCGAGGGTAGCATGGTTTTTTATCCAGCAAACAGAAAACAGGATGATCGCTGATCCTCCTAAAACTCTGCTACAGTAACAGTCCCGAAGAACATTGAAAACTCGAAGAGAGATCTGCTTACAAGAATGGGCAAACATCAATAGTGTGTTGGCTCATTAGAACCATTATCAAAGCCAGTAGTTTTTGTGGCTAAAGGAAAATCAATCCATATTTTCTGTTTTAGAATATTTTGGTAAAGAGGTATGGTATTATTAAAAACACTAAGCTACGCAGTGGATCTTCAGTAGACAGAATTATGAAAAGGACTTTTTAAAAGAAATCTTATAAAGCTTGGAAAATTTAGCACTCTTCAAATTTATGTCTAATTCATAATATTTATATTCAACGTCGTTTTAACCAAAGTAAAACTCATAAAGCCGAATGAAATCGAAAAATGCTTGTTGATAGTCAGTGCAAAAAAAATAGGCTTCAGTAGCTTAACACCGAAAACATTAACAGATACTGTAACGACGTGTTTTCTTCGCATTAATTATCACAGATCCCTTCTTATCGATTTTGTACTGCCTCCTGTTCTCAGCACTTAATTTTACTATAAACGAAGAGAATAATAAAAAAAAAGAAAAAAAGAAAGAAGTTGATAGTGAGACAGACAGAGGTACAAAAGATTTCTGGCGTTAGCAGAATTATTCATGAAAGAACATTAATCATTAACCAGTTCATGATCG
The DNA here is from genome assembly GCF_048544385.1 of Mastigoproctus giganteus. Lineage (NCBI taxonomy): Eukaryota > Metazoa > Arthropoda > Arachnida > Uropygi > Thelyphonidae > Mastigoproctus > Mastigoproctus giganteus. The sequence goes on along the minus strand of NC_143582.1, from coordinate 192,181,264 downwards.
ATCACGAATTTAATTCTGTTTGCATTGTCACAAGACAAAGCTTTAACGAGTTACTTATTTTTATTCATTTTGTAAAAACTCCAACAGTAATTAACGAAAAACCGCCCACACATCATTTTGTAACTTTGTGCTTCTTTATACTTACAATCTTATTAAATCTCTCTCTCTCTCTCTCTCTCTCTCTCTCTCTCTCTTTTGCTTGTTAGTATAAACCGTGATAATTTCTTCACTTTATTTATTATTAAAAGTGGCTGCTTTATTTCGCGAAACACACGTCTTTGAGAAATGAAAAATGAAAGTAAACAAAGCAATATAAATAATTTCGCTTGCATTTTACGTATTTTATAAAACGTACACCAGATGTCACTAGTGTTGTTCATCCTGAAAGCTTTGTACGTCTGTTATTTCTATGTTAAGTTAGAAGTACATTAAACATTTAATCGTTAAAGGGTGTCTTAAAAAAATTGTTTTTATTATTATTTTTTTTTGCTTATCTTTCGCACACCTTACTTAAGGTCTAGGGGTGAATATATGCGTTGGATGGTGTCAAAGAATTTGTAGTGGAAGGCAAAGGCATAAAGTTTAATAGAAAGTGCGTAAAAGCGGGGAAACGAAGTCTTTCTATCGTAAAGGTCTTCCGAAACCGAGTTTGCAACGAGAAAATAAAACTCGGCTGGTGGACATTAAATCGCTTAATAGGCAGGCACCGGGGGTCTCCATGAAACCAACAAGGGGGTTGGAGAGATGACTGTTCCCGTAGGACCTATTTCATTGCAGGATAAGGAACTTCGTTTGGAAACAATGTCTGCTCTTGAATTGGGGGATATTAAACAGTGCCTGGGAGCTAATGACGTTATAGACACTAATAGCCGTCGATTTGCGGGAGTGCAGTGTCGAGTAGCGGAACTCCGCGGTAAGATTGGTCGTAAAATTTATTCGCCCATTGGGCGGAATCCATAAAATTTACATAACGTTCTTCGCAATGGATTCATCATTTATGTCACCAAGATAACCCTCCCTTCAGGAGCATGGACGACTTGTGGAACGCATACTTTGCGTCTACAGGATTAGGTTAGTGACGTCATCGGCCAACTTGATTTGGATTCCCGGGTTGTGTTTTCAACGTTCCTCGAAGATAAGGTGTGGTCTCTCTGGTGATGAAGCAAGTTTTGTTATTGCATTGTTCAGTTGACTGAACTCATTCGTGGATAAACATTGACAAAAAGCGTTCTTATGAACGCCAACGGTGTACTATACCAGCGGACCTTAAACGTTTATGTCTGCACGTTCCAATTCCTATGCATGGGAATGGAATCGTGGTCCTTTTTTTTTTTGTTCTAACTTTCTTTCTGTCTACAGTTCTCGCAAAAGAAAATTTTTGGCTAAAAATTAAATTAGAGAATGCAGTGAATTGTGCATTTTATTTATTTTACGTTTTATAAAAATTCAGAGGTTTAAATAGAATTTTCCATTGAACTGCTAATGCAGGGGGGGGTGGAAGACTGCACAGAGTGGACCAGCATTCCTCTAGCACGCTTTCAACAGTCCTTATTGAGTCTACGCCACGACGAAACCAGATGGCTAAAGTGAGACCTATTCGCTATTAGGTAGGTGTACCTAAATAAGTGGCTATTCAGTGTATATAAATATTGATCAAAAATAATGTTATTTTTAAATTACCATTAACTAGTCTAATTGGGTGATCTGAAAGATGTTTCTTAATTATTTCTTGAAATTTTTAATTTCACAAAGTTTAATAAATATAGTGGTCGTAGACGTAATTAACGTTCTCATACTCTGAGGATTCCTTTAACCTTAAGGAACTGTATCCTTTCTAATTATAATTAGTGTTATTATCTGTTTATGTATACTTTATATTTATTTTTTATCTATTGTTTATCTGAGGTGAATTTAAGTAATGTAAACTTTAATGTCTGTTGAGGGTGAAGTAAACGTTGAAGTGATTTAAAACAAAATGGCGGATCACATTCAAATTTGAAATCTACGTATCCCAAAGAATGCTGAAGAGCTTCAAGAAGGGAAAATAAAATTAGTGTTAATACTCACCACTAGGGGAACAAAGAATGACTATTGTTTAATTCTGAAATAGAATATAAGGACACCGTTTCAACAGTGGATATTAGATGTGATCATGCTTTTCGAGTTGGCAAGGTTGCGAATGTCACAAGGTGGACGTTGTGTTTCAAATATCGTTTATGTCGTGTGATATGTGAAGAAACTCTTAGCATATACACTGTGCTGCCACTTTATTAGGTACACCCCTGCTGTGCACACAAATGGTTTGTCCCACAATGGTGCAAGTCACATGACCACAGTTGTGGATATAAATGCAGCAGAACAAACTTTCTAGTATCAGTTAAGCGTTCAAACCGTAGCAAGAATGGTGAAAAGGAGTGCTCTAACGGACTTCGAACGTGGCATGGTAGTAGGTGCAAGACGTGCTGGACAAAACATCTCTGAAACGGCAGTTCTCCTGAACTTTTCATGCACCACAGTTTCAAGGGTGTATCGAGAATGGTGCAACGAACAGAAAACATCCCCTCAATGGCACTCCTGTGGAAGAAAATCGCTTATTGATGAGAGAGGTCAGAGGAGGATGGCTAGAATTGTGCAAGCAAACAGATGGGCCACAATGTCGCACATCACGTCAGAATACAATCTTGGTGCGCAGAACAAAATATCGCAAAATAAAATTAGTGTCGCACTTTGTCCCGAATGGGCTACAACAGCCGACGGTCACATCGCGTACTTTTGTTATCAATGAAGAACAAGAGAGCACGCCTCCTGTGGGCAAAGCAGCACCAGCACTGGACTATCAAGGATTGGAAAACAGTTGCTTGGTCTAACGAGTCGAAGTTCCTGGTGCATCATATTGATGGAAGGCTCAGAATTTGGCGAAAACATGAATCCATGGACCCGTCATGTCTGACGACTACTGTGCAAGGTGGTGGAGGCAGTGTTATAATGTGGGGAATGTTTCTTGGCACACGTTGGGTACATTAATACCCATAGAGTCACGTCTCAATGCCACATCGTTGCTGACCAAGTGCATTCGTTCATGTTGACAGTTTATCCTCAGTCAGATGGTTAATTCCAGCAGGATAATGCGCCAGTGCGCAAAGCCCCAATCACTATGGAATGGTTCCAGGAACACGACAATGACTTTTCTTTGCTACAGTGACCCGTTCAGTCCGCGGATCTCAATTCTATTGAGCATCTTTGGGATGAGCTGGAAAGGGCTGTTCGCTGCAGGCCTACACCTCCGTCGAATCTCAAAGAACTGCGTGACACACTCATGTCTGCATGGTACTCCAGTCTTGCACAACGTTTTCAGCGTCTTATTCAATCCATGCCTAGACGAATTCAGGCTGTTTTGGAGACTAAAGGATGCTCAACACGCTACTAGGTAGGTGTTCCTAATAAAGTGGCAGCACAGTGTATATATACACTCAGTGATCACTAAATTGTGACCATCCCATTTAATGTACTATGCCACATAGCTCGCAGTATAAAAAGCCGAACAGTTTTCTACCCTAGAGCAGTGATAATTTGCATCTGGTGTGAGTGATAAAGTACCAGTTATGGGACGTAGTAAAGATAATACCGAGTTTAAAAAGGGCGTGATTATGGGAGATCTTGCGTCGAGTGCTTCTGTGAGACTGTGCTTGCTAAGCCAAATTTTTCCCAAAGTTAAGATCAGCCCATAAGCAACCTGACTACGTACTTAGATCAGGAGTTTCCAATTTCTGAAGTTTTACTTTCTTATTATCCCAGCCAAGGTGGTATCAGCGTAGTATTTTCGGGTTGTGTGTTTTTCTCTTTGAGTAAAGGGACTCCGTAGACATGGTAATCAAAAGGAAAACTGTGTGATTTCAAGGGCCACACACATATATATATATATATATATATATATATATATATATATATATATATATATATATATATATATATATATATATATATATATATATATATATATATATATGTATGTATGTATGTATGTATGTATATATGTGTGGCCTTTGAAATCTACTGTACAGACTTATGGTTCTGGAACACAAATCCTCTCAAATCAAATTCACTACACCTCTGAATGCTATCAAATTTACTTGTATATATGGCCCCAACAGCCTTACAATTACAAGGTTATGGTTTAAGTTTACAATTTTAAGGTTAAGTTTACAATTACAAGGTAATGGTTTATGGCTTTAAATCTGTTAGTTATAATTACTTATTGCTTCGTTCGATACAAATTCCAGGAACGGAAAGGTCCATCAGTCTTCCTCATATGTTAAGTTTTCTATAAACATAAAAAAAAAGGAATTACTTTCGATGTCTTTGCTTGACTTCCCTTCATTACCTCATTAAAGTCCTCTGGTTCAGGGCTCCTATGACTAGCCTTCTTCCTAGTGATTGCTGCGTGATACTGGTTTGGCCTTCTTTCCCGAATTTCTCTTCTTTACACAAGTAGAATTGCTCGAGCTTTCCATTGCTTCACTCTAATTCTTATCTCCTTCCTTTTTCTCTCTGTTTGTCTTCTTTACTCTGCTTCACACTACTGCCAATAACCGCGTTTCTTTCTTTTTTCGCGCCTTTTCTTCATCCGGGATACTCTGTATATTAAGCAATACTGCTTTATTCCCCTTTTAAGTAGTCATCAATTAATCATCCCTCTAATACATCTGTTGTAATCTCTTTCTGACCTCAGTTTATTGGCCGCTTCCACCTCCGAAACCACAATTCTTCCTCTCCACCATCCTTGGATGTTATCCCGATCTGCCACTTCATTTAAAGGTTTGTTGTCTTCATGTCTCTCTTCCTTTTGAGATATTTTCTGTCCATTTGCCCTTTCCCTTCACCTTCTCTCATTATTCTCTTTAATTTTGTTCTTTCTCTTCATTTCCCTCAATTCCTCTTGTACATCAGAACTTTATCAAAAGCGTTTGCCCTACACGTTTCTGACTCCATCATACTCCATCCCTTAGGGGAATCCCCTTTTCCTGTCTCATAAGTGTATCACTATCGAAGTTAATATGTCGTGCCAACAACTGTTTACTCTGTTTGCCACTAAATATGAATGGGGCACCATGTTTTCACATCCCTCCAGTCTTATTTTGTCTCCAACTATATGATCAGTGTGAATTTCTTCAGCACCTCTTAAATTCCCCTAACAATTTTTCTAATTTGTTTTCTATCCCGGTTAGCTGTTTCTCTAAATATTCTATCTTCTTATCTCCTTTTGTAGCCTTCCTCTTGCCTTCTTCAGTGTCTTTTTCCGCTATTAATGTGTTAATATCCTTTCTTATGCCCCCACGGTAATGGTTGTCTAGTCTTTCTTCTTCTTTGGCGAGTTCTAGGGCTTGAGTTAGGGATTTCGGATTCCTGCGTAATATTTCTTTGCAGTACTTATCCTTAATACCCTCCAAATATTGTCCCATTAAGATTTCATATCGGATGCAGCACGTCTTGTCAGATGCTCACGGCCCACTGTGAGGTGTACAAAGAATGGTGTCAAATGTGTCAAACCACATATTGCTGACAGAACTGTAAAGGATTACGCAAAGTGGATGTTCGCCATAAGCGAAGGGCACAGCGCATTGCACAGACTCAACTACAGTTTACATCTCAATTCAATATTGGGAATGCAAGAACAATGTCCCAAATGACAATGCGCCACACACTCAGACATATGGGATTCCACAGCAGACGATCCAAGAGACAACCTCTTCTCACCGCTGATCATAGTCAATTGCCATTGCTATGGTGTCAAGAACATACTGGTCGGACACTGGAGGATTGGAAACGAGTGTGCTGGTGGGATCACGAGTCCATGGACTCATCGTGCATGGTGCCTACTATCCAGGCAAATGGCGAAGGTCTTAATATGAGCATGTTTTGCTGGCAAGAACTAGAACCCCTGGTGCGTATGCATGCATCGATGTTTCACTAATGAGGTCTACTGGAGGCTGTTAGGATGCCATGTGTTTCCTGCCATGTTGCATTTTTTCCGGACAGAAACTGGATCTTCTAGGATGAAAATGCTCCTTGTCACCGTGCCCACTCTGTGCACAAGTGGTTTGAGAAACACACTCAGGGTATGACCCATCTTTATTGGCCTCCAAATTCGTCTGACGTCAATCCAAATTAACACCTGTGGGATGTTTTGGAACGGGAAGTAAGGCATACGAACGCGCAACAGTCATTCCAAAATTGTGATAATACTTGCAGGCACCATGGCTGCAGATTCCTGTAGACATTTTTAGACCTCTGGTCGATGTCAATGCCTAGGCAAATAGCGGCTGTTATCCGTGAAAACGTTGGCCCAACACAGTATTATCACTAAATTGTGATCATTGAGTGATCACAAAATTGTGACTGCCCACCTAATACTGTGTATATTGGTAGTAAAGAATTCCAAGAGTGCGCTCACAACCGTTTATGTCGTAAAACCATAGAAGTATGTTCGGGGTCCGATTTGCGTTTTGTGCAAGCTGATAAACCTAGAATAACTCAGTGGAGAATCCCTACTTCCTCCATTTTAGATCTGCTAACTATAGCCTCAAATGATGAGGAATATCGAAATTCCTCCAGTTATAGACAGGATTCGAACCCAGACATCTCCGAACGAGTGACAGAAGGGGCATCCGTGTGGCAGTGGATGTACCATACGATCAAGCTGCCACAGAGTGCTATCCGACAAGTTTGGGTATTCACAGGTCCAAGCTGATCGCTTCGGCATGCACGTAGTGGTCGAAAAGGTTATGATGTGAATCCTTATACTAAAAGGATATTGCAACTTCGTACATTTTCCGCTTCCAGTCATATAATTTCATCGATTAAGCATGAGTGATATCCCCTCACCCTAATAGGGAGCAACATATTTTCGCTCCTATACACTTCTAAATTCTAGTCGCCTAGTGTTCTTAAATTTAGACATCAACTTTCTAAGGTCCATTGATCTCGTCTAACATCAACGAACCTCACTTCTAATAATGAGCTACTTTCATTCTCGTAGAATAATCTTGGGAGCTATATATGATCATGGTCTCAAGATCATGATTACCATCATCAATAATGTGTTATAAACCTACCCAACAGTATATATATAAAAAAAACACGTGACTTCATACGTCTTTTCTCCATTATTCCTGTGATGGTGAATTTTGTAACTAAAATTCTGCTTCCCATCCATAAGCATCCTTTGAAATATGCTGATTCCAAATCGATAGTTCAACAAAGACCTCAGACCCAGAACACTGACAATTGATTCGAAAGATTAGCTAGAAAAATAAATGCTTTGGTGGATAGCACAGTTGGTAGAATCGCCGTCCTCTTCACACCGGGGGTAAAAGAACCGAGTTGGAGTCCTTTCGAGGACGTGAGGAATTTTTATGTTCACAACTTGGCTGAGTTAGTCGGTCTCAGGCGAGAGTAACATGGTTTTTCTTCCGGAATTCGGGTTTTTCATCCCGTAAACAGAAAAGAATGGATTCTATCAGAAGGATGAGGGAATTGCAGTTTTAATAACTCTGAATAAAAGATTTGCACAGTTTGTATAGATTCGGAGTTGATGATTCTAATAGGCAACAGGATTAATAATGGAAGAAGGCGAAGAGCTTTTATTATTGTCATTTCCCAAAGCTGAACCCAGCAACTTATTATTAAAAGAATTCTTACATTTACTTGCTTTAATAAGTGTGCCGTATATTTAGCCTTTCCTACTTTTTTCTTATTCTTTTTTTCCTTCGATATCATCGCAGATATTGGAAAACCCCACATGATCGGGTTTCCCATCTTCTCTCCATACCTCGAGCGCATTTAGTTTCTTGAAAACCAAATGAAACTCACCTTACTTCAAGCTGGAAGTACGCTACATTAAAATGTATATATCCAGGAGGCGCTGCAAATCTTTTATCCAAGGCACGTAACAATTAGATCACTGGCCACGTGCTGGCAAACGTAACACTAGTGTTTCTGATTGGCTATCGAAATAACTGCCATAAAATCCTCCCAGAAGTTTGGAGTGTGATGGTGAAGACAAAAATCTCTCTCATACATATTACTGTTAGGACGCTACTCCTTATTCAACTGTCTAACAATAATATGCACATATTGAATTAGGCCTCTGCCTTGATATAAGCAATTTTATCATTAAGTCTGCGCTTGCAACTTTTTTATGCATACAAAATATCCTAAATCGTTCTTTCTTAGACTATCGAATACAGGTTTAGGAACGTAAGGCAATCTGTTGCCGTGTTAAACTCTAATCAGATGCAACTAGAACGCCCTCTAGCGGTTAGTTACGCTTTCTCTGGAAACTGATTTTTTCTTTTTAAGATCCGTTTCTTTTTCAGTCTTTTTTTTTTTCGCATTTTGAAAAAAAATGTAAATACGAAACTAAACGAATAAATATTTAAAATATAGTTAGAATACAAAAGGCTGTAATTTCAAGATTAATGAATGACGTAGCTGATGTCCAGAATGTCCAATTTAAAATTCATATGGAAAGGCAGTACCGAAACCAGAGGGGGGAGGAAGGGCAAAGTTGTAATTTTATCACCAAAGAATTTCCTCTTATCAGTTGAAATAATTGCGAAGGTTATCGTATCGATTTGCACAATTGCTGACAGCCTATACCATTCAAAGTGAATCTGTAGGTTGTACCACCGCCGTCCAGCAACTCACGGAAGCTAATATACCACGTGACCAGAGGGTATTCGAAAGTGCAGATCTCTTGGAGAAAACAGAAATCTCTGTAGCCTCAATTTTCATGGGATTTCCGAACATCGCCAACCACAATCAACAGTCTCCCTTCCATGATGTAAGGAATGCCGGAATTTGTCCATTGAACAGCGAAACACAGTTCTGTGAGTGGCAAATCTACCACTCATACACCTACCATCAAATGAACCGATGTGGAGGATACCTGTAGAATGTCTGCTGCCGGAGTATATTGTACCAACAATGATGTTTGGAGGAGGCAAGGCTATGATGTTGCAACTGTTACTCACAGTTTGGCCAAGAACCTTTGGGGATTGTATCAGAAATCAAATTGTTTATAGATACAATACAGTGCCACTGGAGGAAGTGATACCAGTGGGTGCCAACCAAACTGCACCCACTTTGGTTAGAAAAAATAAAATAAAATAACGAAATAAAAGAGAGAGACAAGTCAAGACAAATGTGGAGAGAGAGACAAGTCAAGCTCCTGAGACTTATCAGGAGAATATGTTCAAAAACAATACGTTAAAGTTACAGGATTATTAGAAGTATTTTAACCATTTAACATTAAATGTATAAACAGAGGAATAAAATGAAATTTAACGGAAATTTGGAAACAAACGAGCCTGTCTCCAGCCTGTCCACCGTGACAAAGGTCTATACTGGAAAGGCCAAAAAGAAAAAGTTTAGAATTCAAAGAACCGAATCCAATAAGATGAAAATCGGAACAAAGGCTAGAACAGAACCGTTTCAGAAAACTTTTTGAAATAGTAACGTCTAGGAGAAAAGATTTGGTTGTAAGACCTTTCGGAGAAAGAGACCAACGAGATTGTCATTTCTGAAGGAGAAACTGGTAGAAGCGACGTTTTCAGCTTTTGTAGAGATTCCAGGGTTGAATTGTTGAAGTATTGTTTGGCTTCAAAGCCACTGGAAAGTAACAATCACCAGGAAAGCTGCTTCCAATGCCTGCCCCAAACCCCAAGAAGGTGGGCCAACATCTAAAATCACCTCTCGTCCTAGGGAAGGATAAAATCCCGCACTCACTGGAGGGGTTGCAATACCAGTGGGTGACAGATACCCTTTCGCAATATCGTTTAATGATACATTCATAATCATTAAACGTAATTGTGGTTTCAACTGGAAAAGGTATGCGTGACATGTCGTAGGTGTCGCTAACAATTCACATATGACTTATGGGCCCATTTTCCTTGTACTCGCTGTCGCATGTATGCACAACTTTTTTTTATTCAGCTGATGGTGATTGTTTCTGTGTGTTAGATATAGGGAGTGTGGCCACTTAAAATTTACAACTCGATGTACAATTAGGCGAGTTGAGCCTCAGAGAACACGAGCTGATGCCCTAGAGATATCTGTGTCTGATTCCCAAGCGATATCCTTCAGAGTCCGGCCGCAGTAATGCATCTTTCAATGTAGAACTCTCTGGTTCCACAGGGGATAATGTTGCTGGAGGTTCAGTTATAAGGTAAATTGGAAATTAAATATAATCTGTAATAAAGACAGATGGAACATGACCAGAGTATGTCGGCCAGGTGTAGAAATTGATTGTGCCTAATCCTAACCAGCTACTAGTTTTTAAGGAAATTAAAGGGTACACGGTGAGTCATGTGGGTACTAATCACTTAAAACATAAAAAAAAAAAACTGATGACTTGGTTAAGGAATATAAAGGCATGCTGGAAAAATTTCGCGAGAAGGGAGAAAATAGCGTGTCTGCAATTCTGGCCATATTACAGGAGGGAATATATGATGAAGGCCCATTAACTCTAGACTTCGGGGATTCTGCAAGTTTTATAGGGGAATTTTTCCCAGCATGGCCTGTTGTAGTTAACAAAAGAAATTTGTTTTTTGAATATTAAATTTATTTCAACAGAGGAGGTGGAAGAGTTTTTTCAAGTGTTATTCAGGACGCTTTAAGGATTCAGAGGAAAGTGCTAATTTTGGGAGTTATTAGAGTGACACAAGTTAGTGACATGAGCCAAACTCACACTTGCAACCTTCCTCTGAGTACTTGTGTCCAATCTATGATTACCTTACTCACTGAAAGGGATAAAGAATTTCATTATTGTGAATATAGCGAATTTAGGAAGGATAGGAAGGGTCGAAAGGGAGGAGGAGTCATGTTTTTTATCATATGTTCTCTGAAAGTGAACAGACTGTACTCAGAATCAGATCTAGTTCAGATGGACGTTGAGGCTGTGTAGTGTAAGATGACGTGATAAAAAGAAGATGGGAGTCGGCTATGTTACAGACCAAACGATTCTGTTATACGACAAAAATCTCCGTAAGAAACTTGAATGGGCAGTAGCCAAGTGTGATTACCTCACTATGGGTGACTTCTACCTGCCCCCTATGGACTGGAAATCGTGGGCTGGCAATACATCATGGAGAAACAGATTTTTGAGACCATCTGAATGATTGTTATTTATTCCAACATGTCAGAGAAAGGGCAAGGAGCTCTAATATCCTCGACTTGATTCCCATCACGGATTGAAACCCTATCCAAAATTTTACGGTTCAGAAACCAATAGCTGGTAGTGATCAATGCCATCAAATAGCTACTATAGAAAAAGATTTCAGTGGTCAAAGGAAAAGGGGAGAGAGCTCTAATTTCAATACAGGAACTATAGTGGATTGAAGTATTTCTCGGGCTCTATTAACTGGAGAACTAGTTATACGCTGCTTGATATGAGCTCATTATAGGAAGTATTCAAGGAGAATTACATATCCTGGAAGCTACATATGCGTTTGCTCCACGGAGAAGTTCCACACAAGAAAGATGTCCAAGTAGATGACCAGATAGGTTAAGGGTTTAAGTGAGCAAAGTATGGAACAGTTACAGACTATCGCGAGATACTGATTTATATGAGCATTATAAGCATATATGTAACAAAAGCATGATGGGATAAGAAAATATGAGCACAGGAAATCACTAGCAAAGAGTTAAAAATGCGGACAAAGAGCTCTTTTCATACATGAATACAAAGAGGAGGGAGTAAATCAGGTAAGCCTGCTTTAATGGACCTGTGCCACTTGAGAATTGTAGTTTTCTTCAAACACTTGCTCTGTAAACCTTTGACATTTCTCTCAGCCTCTGTGGCACTCACATGACCTCGAACACAATAGCTTAAAACAAACTGTTGCCCAATATTCAAATTTTCCATTATGCAGTGGGTTATACTAACAGCTTATAACTTAAGCCCACTTTTCAACAAAATAAGAACATCAACTGTGTTAGTGAATTCTTTGACGTACACTCTCCCACCATCTATTAACAGTTCGCCGAGACTTCAGGGTTTGTACAGTGGCTCTGCCATTCCGCGAATTAAATAATCAGCGTGTGCATTAGAGCACCCAAAAAAACTTCCAACGTAACCTTCTATAGACCATGACGCACATTTCAGTCACACACCATCTGATCCATTGATGTCGGATCGATTACCTCAAGTTTCTTTCGCCACACTCGGTTTTTACACCTTCCAGCTGGTGTAAATAAAAACATGATTCATCACACAAGCACTTTTTTAACCTTTAACTGTCCAATCACAAATTTACGCCACCATATAAGTCGCAGTTATCGGTGATGTGAAGTTAACTAGGGCCCTCGACTTTAACATCTGTTTTCCTTAAAAGGTGGAAGGCAAGTCGCAATATCTTTCAGGGAATTTCATCTGGACTATCGGCTGGGAAGAGTCCAGCTCAAGAGTTTCTCCAATAGATTACAAAATAGAGCTATTAAAAGTTTATATACGATTTATCTCGTTTATATACGATTATACTCGTATATAAACGAGATATTAAAAGTTTTAGATTATGTATTTCATCGAAATATGGAAGAAGAGCCCTGAAACAAAATCTACAATCTAATATTCTACTAAGAAATGACTAATAGCAGAAGAAATTCCAAAGATTTTATTTAATATAATTTAACTTATTAAAATATCATTTATTATTTCATTTTATTTCATCCGAAATTTTATTTAATATAATTTAACTTATTAAAATATCATTTATTATTTTAAATTTAATTTCATCCGAAATTTAATTTAATGCTTTTAATATTTAAAATAATTTTCTTTTATTATTATTATTTTTTTAGTTTGGAACAATGATTCTAGTTTTCTCCGCTAGAGTGCCACAAGATCAATGTATCAGTATCCATAATGAATTCACAATACAATTGAGCTTTATGCTAAAATTTAGCTTCACTATTCCCAGAGGAAAAGCGCGTTTATATGGACTTAGTAACCACGAGACCACAAATAGCCCAGGATGAGTATAAGAGAATTGGTTAAACTTGCACCAAGCATGTTAATTCTAAAAGAACACGAACTAATTAAACATATGAGGATAGCAATTCACTGTAGCATTGCCCCTGTAAATGATGCCTTCCCACAAAGCAGAAATGCACTCCAAACAAGCACATACTCTGAATAGAGGCTTTAGGTAATTAGGCAGAAAAATTGCTTTTTTTTCCAAACACAATTCATTAACTCGTTAACGTGGGTTTCTTGGGAACGCAGAGAGCACGATATGCATGGAATTAGTAGCATTGCAACGGATTAACTGGTGTATGACGCGAAAAATTACTTTAATTTCGGACTTTATACAAGAATATGGAAAAGCTATTAAGTTAGCCATTAGGATTTTTTGTAATATTCTCATGGCTGTTTGTAATTTTAACTAATTACTGGGGTTTTTCGATATTATCATCAAGTATTATTAATTAAGCAACCATAAGAGTTATGGAAACTATGAAGCTAAATATCAAGCTCGCAAGTAACGCTTGTTTACAAGGAATCATAATCAGTTTCTTCATGAAAATTAGCGAATAAATGATGGAGAATTATTTTAAGGCAACGAAAAAAAAAAATGTATATTTGCGGGGATAAAAAAGATAACGAACTGAAATAAGAGTTCATTATTCTTGAGATTTCGTGATAGTCTTTCATTAGAAAATGATTAAAGAAGTCGCCAAAGTATATCCTGTTTCAAATTAGAGTTTGACGATCACTTTTATAATTAATTCAAACTACACAAAGTAAGATACATTGAGTGGGCAATTTATCAGGCACACCAACCCTTTTCGTGAAATCGAACTTTCCTTCAGTAGCAGCATCACACGTTCGTGCAATACAATATAAAGCAGGTGGATAGATGCGTAGGGATGTTGTACATGTGCAGTTCAGCGCATGAATGGCAATACGAAAACATTAAGTAACTTGGAATGTGGTATGGTAATTGGCGTCAGACGTGCTGGTATGGGTGTCTCGGAAACTGCAACTGGGTTCCTGCTGTTTCACGTTGATGGGAAGACAAGAATATAGATAAAACAATATGAGTTAATGGACGCATCCTGCTGTCATTGTAGGGTTTTAGAAGCATCAGCGACTAAGGCCATATTACTCCGTGTATATTGTCCGTAAATTGCGTGTGTTTTGAGGTCTATTTTCTGGATAAAAAACCAAGTTTCCGGGAGAAAAATCCATGTTACCTTCGCTTGAGACCGACTAATTGAGCCACGTTGTGAAAAAGGCGCATAAAAATTCTTCACGTCATCGACGGGACTCTAACTCAGGTCTTTTCCACCCGGTGTTGGGGAAGACGGCGATCCTACCAACTGTGCTACCCACAAGGGCCTCATCCTGCTAGATGCAAAGGATTCAAGCTCGTGATAGCGGTAAAATGGAGTGAAGAGCGCTTTCCGGACGCACATTGAACCCTTTAATATCTGTGAAGAACCATTTAGATCCCACAAGTTATCTGGAAATTGTTTCTGACCAGGAGCACCCCTTCATGCTGCAGTTGTATCCAGCCGCTAATCGTTCTTGTATCAGGATAATGCGCCATGTAACAATGCCAGAATTGTAAAAAATTGGTTCCAGGAACACGAAAGTGTATTTAGCCTACTGTGATAGGCCCATTACTCATCTGTTCACAATCCATTTGAGCACCTGTGGAATGAGGTAGAAAAAGCTCTTCGGAGTACCGATCCATAACTGCCCGATTTTCAACCATTAAGCGATGCAGTCAGTTGAATCAACATGCACCAGCATCCCTGAGGCACGCTATTGACAACTCGTTTAATCAATTCCATGACGGAACTTGGCTGCTCGCAGAAAAAAGGCGAATTACTGTATATTAAGTGAGTGTACTTAATGAAGTGGCTCTCAATACAGGATTATATCACTGAAAAGACAGAATTCATGGGAGACCTTGTTCTTGGGCAACGCGACGCTGTCATCCCTCTCGCTAGTGGGTGAACCCACCGCTTGGCAGGTATATAGATATACTGCATTCACGTAGACGGTAATATGGATAAACGTCGTGAGTTAACCGACTTTGAAAGAGGGATGATAGTGGGCCCCCGCCGCATGGGTCATTCTATCGCGGAGGTGGTACAGAAATTGCACTATCCCCGTTCGACAGTATCAAGAGTGTATCGGGAATACGCCATTTCCGGAATAACATCTCATATTGGAGAGCGCTGTGGGCGGAGAAAGGTGGTGAATGAACGAGGCCGTCTGTTTCGCATTGTTTCAGCCAACCGGAGAGCGACAGTGGCACAAATTACAGCTGACTTCAACGAGGGTGGTGCCAGAAACGTCTCCACCAAGACCATCAGGCGATCATTAACCGCACCACAATAAGTTATGGGAGCCGCCGACCCACCAGATTCCCATTGCTAACACCACGACACAGGACTTTACGCCTCAACTGGCGACAGAACATCGGCATTGAACCTTAAATGATTGGAGACGGATCTCCTGGTCCGATGAGTCCCGTTTCCAATTATTTCGAGCGGACGAGAGGTGCATATCTGGCTGAAACTGCACGAAGGTATTCACCTGTCATATCAAAATGGAACTGTTCAGGTAGGTGGACAGTCGGTAATGGTCTGAGGCGTATTCAACTGACACACGTTGGGACCTCTGGTACGTCTAGACGCATCTCTGAACGGCCCAGGCTACGTGTCCATCCATGCAGACCATCTGCATCCCTTCATGATCATCCTGCACCCACAGGGCAATGGACTCTTCCAACAGGACAATGCATTTCCTCGTGGTGACTAAAACGTGGTCCGAAGAGCATTCCGCAGATTTTACCAGCATGGAATAGCCTCCCTGTTCACTAGACATGAACCCTGTGGCGCATGTTTGGGATGCTCTGGAAAAGTCCTTTTGAGCTTTGGATCCTCCACCCAGGAATGCAACGGAATTATGGACAGCGGTACAGCAAGCATGGAGTGAAATACCCGTGTGACTGCCTTATCCGGGCGAAAGGTGAGCCTACCTTTTACTAGGTAGGTATCCCATGATTTCTGTCCACTCAGTGTATTTAACTTATCCTGCACAGTGTAATAAAACGGAGGAGATTTGTGTTTTTAAGTATAGTAGGGAGAAATCACAGGCGGCTCAATCAAGATCAGCCAAGTGGCTGATCTTGGAAAATGGAATTGGAATTTTACTGTTTTTTTCTCTACCATTCGAAGAATGCAGGAAATCAGGTACTACATACTGACTCCTCGTAGCCCTAGTCGCTTTGGCGCTTAACACAAACATCTAACTCAAACTTCTTGAAATTAAAATATCAATTTAGGAGTATTCAAAATCGGAATATTCGGGAAAAAAAGCAGAGTAGTAGGATATTCTCGAAATAATCTGATACGGTAAGGTTAAATAAAAGTACTTTACTATTTAGCGGTAGCATATCCTGTCATATATTTCACATGACGGGGCAAATATCTTTCCTCACTCCTCAGCAGGTATAGAAATGTTGAGTAAAACTTCCTCTCAAGAATATATATCGAGCCTTTCTTTATTTTTATAGTCGTACTCTTTCGGAAATCATAAAATAAATTTGTAGTTCGTTCGTAGCTTGTATGGATTCCGGTGATGTTTATTTTCCTACTTCGTAACCTGTGACTAGAAAGGTCGGTAAAAACATCTCCGAGGCTACTCCCGATCAAAAGACACCGGGTAGAAGAGGTGCCACGGAAGCCTTTCAGATTTTTCTAGTGTAGGTCTTATATGTACAGAGACTGGATTGGTAAAATACTTCCTCCTCTGTTGCCAACAAAAAAAAAACCTCTTGTAATATGCCTTTGATAGTGAGTACAAAGAACCCAGCACAAGAGAATAAAGACCAAGTTGCGGCAAGATAAGGAAGAAAAAAGAAAAAAATCAATGTTGTAAAAACAGCCTCGTCTAGCCATAATATTGATTTCCGTTGGCTACTACTCTCTTACGCTTCCCCCCACCTGAAACGGGGTTCTTCTTAAGTTGTTTGTATTAGATTGGCCAGATAAAATAATACGATTTCCACTTTTATCCATACAACTTCTTAAAATGTATGGAAAAATCCTCGAGAGTCTTCGAGGTAAGGATTAACCTTCTTCAGTAATCATGTCCAATGTTGTTGGAGTCTCAATTTGTTGATTTTTGTCTCTGGGATTTGCTTTGTAATTAATTAAGGCCCGAAAAAGCGAATTTAGTTAATAAATCTGAGAGATGGAAGTTAATAAGATGCGTGGATGTAGAGATTTAAATTCCTATTGTTTGAACAGTAAATGAAAATAATAATAATGGAATGTGATTTATATTGAGACGTTTTAGTTCTACCAGATTTTGAGAATATTCTTCTACAGCGAATAAATCTCATTCCAATAATAATGAGAACTTTTGTTTATCAATATGGTTGTTTTTTAGAATTAGCCTAAATGTTTTTCGATAATTCATTTTATGGTATTTAATTTTTACGTTTTAGCATCTTTTCATTAATTCATTTGTTGCTAGTTTTATTTTAATTAGCACGAGACGCGTGGTTCGTTTGATCGTCTGCGTGTTTTATATTGTTGTTTTTTTTTATTAGTGTCTAAAAATTTATTTTTCTTACTTAAAATAGATGACGCATTCTTCCAAAAAGGTAACAATCGCGATTCTCGCGCAAAAATAACAAACATTTTTGACATTTTTTGTTTTGTCAGTTTCCTTTTGTCCCAGTAACAATGTATGTTACAAAGACAAAATGAAATTGACTGTAACAATGTGTTACAAAGACAAAATGAAATTGACAACTATAAATAAAATATGCTTGTTACATGAGACAATGAAATTGACATAATCAAAAATGTTAGGACAAAAGTAAATTGATAATAAAAAAAAATGATTGTTACAAGGACAAAATGAAACTGATAATTATAAAATAATGTGAACTGATAGTTATAAAAAAATTGTTACAAGGACAAAATGAAACTGACAATAGAAAATGTTTGCTTTGTTACAGGGACAAAAGGAAACTGACAAAATAAAAAATTTCAAAAATGTTTGTTACAAGAACAAAATGAAACTTCAATAATAAAAAAAATAGACGACAAAATGAAACTGAAAATTAAAAAAAAAAATGTTTGTTACAAGGACAGAATGAAACTGACAATAATGAAAAATGTTCGTTACAAGGACAGAATGAAACTGACAATAATGAAAAATGTTTGTTACAAGGACAGAATGAAACTGACAATAATGAAAAATGTTTGTTACAAGGACAGAATGAAACTGACAATAATGAAAAATGTTTGTTACAAGGACAGAATGAAACTGACAATAATGAAAAATGTTTGTTACAAGGACAGAATGAAACTGACAATAATGAAAAATGTTTGTTACAAGGACAGAATGAAACTGACAATAATGAAAAATGTTTGTTACAAGGACAGAATGAAACTGACAATAATGAAAAATGTTTGTTACAAGGACAGAATGAAACTGACAATAATGAAAAATGTTTGTTACAAGGACAGAATGAAACTGACAATAATGAAAAATGTTTGTTACAAGGACAGAATGAAACTGACAATAATGAAAAATGTTTGTTACAAGGACAGAATGAAACTGACAATAATGAAAAATGTTTGTTACAAGGATAGAATGAAACTGACAATAATGAAAAATGTTTGTCACAAGGATAGAATGAAACTGACAATAATGAAAAATGTTTGTCACAAGGATAGAATGAAACTGACAATAATGAAAAATGTTTGTCACAAGGATAGAATGAAACTGACAATAATGAAAAATGTTTGTCACAAGGATAGAATGAAACTGACAATAATGAAAAATGTTTGTCACAAGGATAGAATGAAACTGACAATAATGAAAAATGTTTGTTACAAGGATAGAATGAAACTGACAATAATGAAAAATGTTTGTCACAAGGATAGAATGAAACTGACAATAATGAAAAATGTTTGTCACAAGGATAGAATGAAACTGACAATAATGAAAAATGTTTGTCACAAGGATAGAATGAAACTGACAATAATGAAAAATGTTTGTTACAAGGATAGAATGAAACTGACAATAATGAAAGATGTTTGTTACAAGGATAGAATGAAACTGACAATAATGAAAGATGTTTGTTACAAGGATAGAATGAAACTGACAATAATGAAAGATGTTTGTTACAAGGACAAAATGCAACTGACGATAATTAAAAACTTGTTTGTTACAAGGACAAAAGGAACCTGACAATAACAAAAAAAATCTGTTACAAGGAAAAAATGAAACTAACAATAATAAAAAAAGATTTTTACAAGGACAAAATAAAACTGACAAATATAAAAAAATGTTTGTAAGATGGGCAAAATGAAACTGTCAGTAATAAAGAAAAAGATTGTTACAAATACAAAAGGAACCTGACGATAATAAAAAAGTCAGTTGCAAGGACAAAATGAAACATGACAATAATAAAAAATGACAATAATAAAAAAATCTTTGTTACAAGGACAAAACGAAACTGACAATAATAAAAAATGTTTGTTACAAAGACAAAATGAAACTGACAATAATAAAAAATGTTTGTTACAAGGACAAAATGAAACTGACAATAATAAAAAATGTTTTCTATAAGGACAAAATGAAACTGACAATAAAAATGTTTGCTATAAGGACAAAATGAAACTGGCAATAATAAAAAAAAAATTGTTACAAGTACAAAATGAAACTGACAATAATAAAAAATGTTTGTTACAAGGACAAAATGAAACTGACAATAAAAAATGTTTGCTATTAGGGCAAAATGAAACTGGCAATAAAAAAAAAAAATGTTTGTTACAAGTAGAAAATGAAACGGACAACACGAACAACAATGTGCGCATATATGAGAGGATATTTAACACGCTGTACGCCGGAGTAGGATCTTGTCGATTTGTTACTTTTACGCAGAGCAACATCAATTCTATAACCTTACTTTGACAAGCAAAGAGGATAATATAGAGCCCTACAAGTAAACGCTTGTCGCTTGTCACAGACACTTGATAACGGACATGTTTGGAAATGTGAGTCATTAATCACTAAATTCTGTTCCCCTTTTCCCCGAAGGCAAGAGAAAAGTTATGAAGGAGGCGCTGTTTTGATAACCCACATACAATTAACCTGTAAATTTATAGTTCCTGTGGGAGTTTTGTGCGCAGAAAGGATTTTCTTATGAAGCAGCCTTGACGGGCCTTCGTTAATAAGTTATATTGTTTAAGCTTCGCATAACCCACTTATGTGACTTAATTCGGCAGCCAAAAGAAAATCACTCTTAAATGAAGCTTTCCCTCGGATTTTTTCTAACCCCCACAGATCACGCGCTAATATATAGTTGGTTCGATTTACTTTTAATTAGCTCTTCTATTCTCATTAAGGCGCATGAAATTAGTCGGTTTTTTTCGTGGCCTGCAAGAACAAAGGCTTTAGTAAAACGCTGTAGATAACAACAGCTGCTATCGGGGATGGTTAAAAAAAAACTTGGAAGATCAACTTAATTATTTCCAAAGTTGCGACTTCCCTAAAATTTATTATTTTTTAATAGGATGGCGATTTAAATTACGAATGTATCCGCAAGTGCATAATGTGACCCTTAATTCCCCGAGAAGATTTAATTATTTTGTAGAAGTCTTCAAATCTTTCTTAAGGGGTTTTGATTAATGTTATGTCAGTGATGGTGTTTGTTTAATTAAATAAATCTAATAATTAACACTGTTTCTAATTAACATTTTAATTATCAGTTGTGTCTTTTTCATTCTTAATCGTTTTCTCTTTCTCTCTCCATATATCTCGAATTTTCTATTTCTGTATATCTTTATCAGGAGAACAAAGTTTGGGAAAGAGAAAAATGTAGCCAGAAAGTACTCCAATTAATGCTTCCGTGATCTTCTGACAGAAGGATGTTAGGCGAATTCTGAACGATATTGATGGCAAGAAAGCTCCAGTTGTTCTCAAAACCTGCTCCTAAACTTACTCCTTTCGCACTCTCTTAAACTACCAATGACACTGTTCTGATTCGCGTATCTGTAATTCCATCACTTTCTTCCAAAGCAGTCTGAACACGTATCACAAACGAGTCAACATCCATTCGACTCCATCACACAACCAACGTTTCCTCTTCCTCATTTATCCCTTCGAATTTTGTTCTTTGGAATCGCATCTATCCCTCTTCCCAACCTTCAACCGTGCACTTATTACTCTACAAATGCACTTAGTTCTAGAGATTCATATACCTTTGTTTCATAAAAATATATATAAAAAAAGAGATGGGGAGAAGAGATGAAAAAAATGAACGGATAGACAGAAGTCGATAGATGTTGATTCTAAGTGGGATTGAAGCATCTTATGAATAAAGTAGTCATTCTCCAGTACACCCTTCGCATACCTTGAGGCTTAATTAATTATTTCGTTTCTAAGTTGGACTTTTCTTTTTTTTCCAAAATGTCACTCTATTTCCGGTTACTGATTAAACACAAAACCGGTAACAAACGCATCGATATCAGTTGGTGTATGCAAAGCAGTGCAAACAGAAGAGGAAATTCTTTTGTACGCCAAACTCCAACTTTCTTTCATATTACAGGTTCAGGTAATTAGTGGCAGGAAACTCTTGCCTTTGAAGAATGAGAAACCAATTTCCATTCGTCAGAAATACTGTAATATCCGAGGAAATCTACCTCATTTTGATGTAAGAAATCGTTTTTTTTATTAAGAAATTCCAAGAAAAACATTATCCAGAGAAGAACGAATTAAAAAATGTACACCAGCCAGAAAAGAAACTTGGATTTTTTTTAAATCAATTTGATAGTAAACTGAGAGGAAAAGGGTGTTTTGGTCATATCTGTTTACTGAAAACCATATTCCAAGTTTGGATTTGTGCCTTTCCACTGGGATTTGGATTTTGTTTTAAATGCGTGGAGGAATGGTGCAGGACAGAAGAAACAAGAGAAAAGCAATGGTGCTGGTAATAATAGAAACAGAATAGGCTAGAAAAGTAAATAGATTTCTCTATTTACTTTATATAAAATAGATCTTTCTCTATTTATTTCTCTTAGAGAAATAAATAGAGAGAGAGAGAGAGAGAGAGAGAGAGAGAGAGAGAGAGAGAGAGAGAGAGAGAGAGTGAATAGAGAAAAAAATAAAAAGAGAAAAAGGAAGCGAAATATAGAGAATAGAGAGAATAGAAAGAAAGAGAAATAAATAGAGAAACGAAGAGAAAATAGGGAGAGAGGAAGAGAAAATAGAGAGAGAGAGAGAGAAAGGAACAGACAATAAAGAAAAGAAGAGAAAAAAGAGAGAGAGGTGAATAGAGAAAAGAGAAAAAGGAAGCGAAATATAGAGAATAGAAAGAAAGAGAAATAAATAGCGAAACGAAGAGAAAATAGGGAAAGAGGAAGAGAAAGTAGAAAGAGAGAGGGGGAAGGGAAGAGGAAACAGAAAACAGAGAGAGATCTTTCTCCTCTATTTATTTCTCTTAGAGAAATAAATAGAGGAAGAGACAATAGAGAGAGAGGGGGAAGAGGAAACAGAAAACACAGAGAGAGAGAGAGAAAGAGAGAGAGTGAGAGTGAAGGGTGAAGAGGAAATAGAGAACAGAGAGGGAGAGAGATCTTTCTCCTCTTTTTATTGCTCTTAGAGAAATAGAGAAAGGAAGAGACAATAGAGAGAGAGAGAGAGAGAGAGAGAGAGAGAGAGAGGATCAGACAAAAAAGAAAAGGAGAGAGGTGAATAGAGAAAAAGGAAGCGAAATATAGAGAATAGAGAGAGAGAGAAATAAATAAATAGAGAAACGAAAAGAAAATAGGGAGAGAGGAAGAGAAAATAGATAGGGGGAGAGGGAGAGAGAGAGAGAGAGAGAGGGAAGAGAAAAATAGAGAATAAAGGAAAATAAGAGACAAAGAAAGAAATAAGAATAGGAAGGAAGTATGGAGAAAGAAAGACAAATAAAAAGAAGAAAGAAAAAATGAGAACAAACAAGAGAGAAAAATAAAGAGAATGAAAGAATAAAGGAAGGGAAAAGAGAGAAAGAAAACAGAAGCAGATTGAGAGATAGAGACAAAGAAAGAGCGAAAAGACAGAGAAGGAATGAAACAGAGAGAGAAATGGAGAATTGCTGTTGTTGTTGTTGTAGTACAATTTTTTGGGGGGAATTAGCGACTCAGGCCATATGTCTCCGTGTATACTCTCTGTAAATTGCCTGTGTTCTGTGATTGATTTCCTGTTTGCTGAACGAAACACCCGAGTTTCCAGAGGGAAAAAAACCATGCTACCTTCGTCTGAGACCGACTAACTCAGCCACGTTGTGAAAAAGGCCTGTCGTCGATGGGACTCGAACTCAGGTCTTTTCCACCCGGTGTGGGAAGTACAGCGATCATACCAACTGCGCTACCCACGAGAGCAGAAGTGGAGAGAATAAAAGAGTAAAAGAAAAAAAAAAGAAAGGAGAGAGAAAGAAAAAGGAAACAGAGGGAGGGACGGAGACAAAGAAAGAGAACAAACGAAAGAGAAAGAGTAACGAAGAAAAGCAAAACGAAAAGACGGAAAATGAAAGAAAGAGAGACAAAGAAAGAGCGAAAGGAAGAGAGACACCTCATATCTAAATGCTGGCAGGTCAGGCTATATTCAAAAATAAATGTAAATACGCAGTAATTTCCTAAATGAAGTAATCTGTGCGAAGTGTAATTTTCTGTATGATTCCATCTGAGTTTTTCCTGACATCTGAGATTGCGCAGCACTTCTAATGGAGAGCGGTTCTGATGAAAAACAAAGCGTGCAAAGAAAATCAGGTTTGTAGCGTTTGTCATGGGATTTTGGTTTTCTAATTGACTGTCCCGGGTCTTGTATCGCTTCTCCTCAGACGCCACAACAACAGAGAGAAATTAAATTGGATTTATATCAGTATTGTCCCTGTGGTAATAGCAATCCTCCCAATTTATCACGGGTCCGGGAGAGGTAAGAAGTGAAATACAGTCTAGCCAAGAAATTAATCTCATCCCCCCACGTAAACATTGCAGCATCTCATTTTCTTTACAACAAAACTAATTATTTTCTCGGAATTTTTTAATGCGTAATATACTTTTGTTTCCGGCATCATTTGATTTTGGAATTTAAACGTAACGGAAATAATGCTTAAACCCACCACGCTTTAATTTATTAGCGAAGAGGATGCGAACTCACACCCATTCAAGACAAATGAATCAAAAAGAAGATCACACCGCTTCGTTTCGAACATGTCAATGGTAACAAATTGTTTTTACTTTGTAATAAACTTGAAAGAATCGCGACCCCTTTAAAACTTTTCTTCTTTATTGAAACTATTTTGACATCTGCACTTAGGGCAGAACGCAAAATAATTTACATAAATTTCCTAATACGCTTTGCTTTGTTTTTAAATATTAATAAACTACGCTAAGAAAAGAAAAGGTTTCTTAATAAATTTGCCTTTAACAAACAAAAATAATTAAATATTTAAATATGATTTTTAATTATTCTCAATTAACTTAAAGAATACAAAATTTTATTTTTACTCAAATATTAAAATATAATGAAAGTGGTAGCGGTATTTGTAATTTATCTGTTTCAACTGATGGAGAAGAGGCTTATGGGAAAATATTTTGCAAAACTCGCCACTAGAGGGACAATGGTGGCTCAAGCCCGCAGATGTGTGAGCTTGCGTGTTGTTGACTAATCGAACTAGCTGGAACAAGTGGCAAACTTTAATTTTTGAAAAATCAAAAATTTCTATGACATTTGTCACAAGAAATTAACATTTATGTCTGGTCGAATCAAAAAAACAAAAACAAACAAACTATTTATCTCTGATTGGACAAGAAATTAACATCTATGTTTGGACGAATCAAAAAAAAATTATCCCTGGTTGGACAAGAAATTAACATTTATGTCTGGTTGAATCAAAAAAAAAAAAAAAAAAAACATTTATCTCTGATTGGACAAGAAATTAACATCTATGTCTGTCCGAATCAAAAAAAATATATATATATTATCCCTGGTTGGGCAAGAAATTAACATTTATGTCTGGACGAATCAAAAAAACATTTATCTCTGATTGGACAAGAAATTAACATCTATGTCTGGACGAATCAAAAAAACATTTATCTCTGATTGGACAAGAAATTAACATTTATGTCTGTTTTAAACGATAAATCAACATTTATGCCTCGTTGAATTAACTATAACTTTATTTCTAAAAAAGCTTTTTTAAAATAAATAAATATGTTCATATTGAGTGCACGACTGTACTTTAATAGTGAATTTTTATTGAATAATAATGGCAAGCACCACTTGTTTGAGCCTAATAAGATTCATCAAGACGTTTATTCTGAAGCGATCTGAACACCATCATTGAGCTAGGGTTAAACGAGGGTAAATACGCTATCTTGTAAATTCTTGATTAGCAGCGATTGCAGGCTAAAGAGTTAAAATCCTTTGTTTATTAACCTAAGCTTCCTTTGGGTTCTGGATTTGCCACGATACAATCGGATGGTACTTGGTGTCAAAGGAAAAAGAAGGACTTTTTTTTTTTTTTTCCCCTGGAAGACGGTAGCTGCCTTTTTGAGCTAACTCCATTAATTGTTCGTCTAAGATAATGTAGATTAATTGGTCTTCTTGTGCGCAGGATTTTCTTGTTACTCGCTGCGATCTTTATTTATTTTTTTTCCTTGGGAACTTTTCTTAGCACTGTCTAGCCTGCATTCTTGAGATAATAGCGACGTGTAAGTGCACCTCTTGTTAATGAATCATAAGGAAACAGGAAAGAAAAGGTCTTCTTAGAAACTTAATACAGTCTAGGAATAATTGAAGTAAACACCAGGTGAAGCAAAGATATTTTCTTAGAACTAAAACTACACTTCGTTACAAATGCGGTCGTTTTAATTCCCCACAGTTGGACGAGGCTAGAGATTACAAAATTTTGCAAACTTTCTGGACTTTTATAGCAGGGCTACAGTTGAGTGATGTTTATATTTCTGTACAGATGTACTATTTCCTTCGAAAACTACCGTCATTTAAAAAAAAAAGAAGAAAAAAACCCCAGAAAATGTAAATTCATTAAGTGCAACAGAAGAGATAAGCTTGTGTATTAAAAAGTAATCAACAGCATTTTTTTCGCCCACTATGGAAACGTTTACATTTATCAAACCGTACGGAAAAACATTCTAGTAAACAATATTTTCAAAACATACATACTAAGAACACTGAAGTTTGTAAAAGCGCTGGAATGATCGAAATAGTTACCATAACAACGAAAGAAACTGACACTGATGTTTGTAAAAGCGCTGGAATGATCGAAATAGTTACCATAACAACGAAAGAAACTGACACTGATGTTTGTAAAAGCGCTGGAATGATGAACTAGTTACTATAACAACGAAAGAAACTGACACTGATGTTTGTAAAGGCCCTGGAATGATGAACTAGTTACTATAACAACGAAAGAAACTGACACTGATGTTTGTAAAAGCGCTGGAATGATCGAACTAGTTACTATAACAACGAAAAAAACTGACACTGATGTTTGTAAAAGCGCTGGAATGATCGAACTAGTTACTATAACAACGAAAAAAACTGTGACACTGATGTTTGTAAAAGCGCTGGAATGATCGAACTAGTTACTATAACAACGAAAAAAACTGAAAATACTGAATTCCCTCTTGTGACACAGATACTAATCATTAGTATACTGTATTCGCAAAATAAAATTATACTGGCTTATATCTTTAGCAATATACCAAATTGGCCTTTGGTGTATTGGCGAAAAATACCAATACTAATTATTGGTATTACTTTATTATTATTATTATTATTTGAAACTTTAAACTTTTAGATTAATAATAATAATTTAAACAGAACTTCCTTTTATTTTTCTGTCGTTTTTTTATTTTTAAGTATTTAGTCAAAAAAAAATCACTTTTTTATCATGTACGATAGAATTGTTATCAATTCATCATAGGCTTATCACAAAAAATTGCAGTCATATGTTGTCATTTTCTTTATTTTATTTTTTTTTCCAAATAACTAATAGCTTAAGATAAAAAGAGACACTTATTTTAAAAATTAGATATTTTAAATATTTTAAAAAATGTAATTTATTCAATGAAAAGGATTTCAGTATTTACATAAAAAATGCATATAATAAAAAGATACCATTTAAAATCCCACAAAATTCAATTATATATAAAATTATATATTAATATTTTGATTCTTAACTTCATTTCTGCATTCATTTTGTAAATACCAGAAAAAAAACTTTTTTAAAAGGAAGCATTTAAACAATAGAAATATTATTTTTTTTGCCTCGATATTGGCTTTCAAAATATATCTTATAATCTTAGGGTTGACCCAGTATGAGACTAGCCATATCAATAACTCAAAAAAAAAAAAAAACATATACGCCGTCTTAATTTATGCGGTAATTAGATTTTTTGCTTTCCATTAGTACATTAAATTAATTACTCTTTAAAGTCAGTAAATTTCTTGTTTAATTAAAATCGAAGTGTATCAAGTTTAAACAGACTAATTATTTTGTCTAGAATACTTGGAAAATTTTGTTTTTAATGTGTCAAAAGTTAATGAGCCGAGGTGGAGTTACTTGAGACAGGTTTTGCAGTGGGGAGACTAATTCTGCTTAGTTTTCATTTCGGTTATTAAAAATATGAACAACAATAAACCACTTTTATATGAAAGAATCAAAAAACGAAGAAAGAAATATAGAGAAATCACTAGATAGACAAAAAACAGTAAAACATTGAAGTGTATTTTGTGTGCCTGATTTTCTATGTACTTTATCTGAAAACGGCTAGCAATTGGTGGTGAATGCGTTAAAAGTAAAGAAGAAAAAAAAATGCAAACTAACTATTTAGTTTGCGTTTAAATTGCATGTCTTCCCTCTGTGTTTTTATCCCTGTCAACTCATTGACATTTACATTGGAAAAACTAGGCACGGATGTAAACTACTGACGCTTTTATACTAAAAGCGTGCTTACTAAACTCCCATCCATTCTCCTTTTCGAAATAAAAGACAGGCCATGCCCGAAGTCAGGAATGTTGTAAAACACAAATAGAACTACCGTAAAAAGGGGAAATTCTTCGCTTCCAATCGCACACCTCATGCAATGTAAACCGGGCGAATTTCAGGTTTTATAGCGGTTTGGCCTGGAAGGAGCGAACAGAGAGAGTATGAACGCCGAAAATTAGATACAGCCCCCAACAATCGTTCTCTTTCACAATATTTATGGACCGTGGACGTTCTCCAATCCATCGTGCTTCTATGGTGATGACTAGGTGCTCGTGCCTGGAGGAATGCAAATGACCACAATTCCTTGGCTCCTCTGTAGTATGAATGACACGTGATAAATCCTTTCCAAGGACACCACTGTCGCTTTTGCCATACAGAAGACCTGCATTTCTCCTAAAACCCTTTCCTCCTCCCTCCAACAACCACCCGACCAAAACTTAAAGGGATTTCGATGTAAACAAGACTTGGAAAAACAGCATCAGATTTTCTACACGCTTATCTCAACAACGCACTGGATTCGGTGCACAAATAAAAAAGAAAAGAATGGTTCCTGTAAGGAGAAATCAGTGCCTAAAAAGTTACTCTTCTTTCTGATAGACTTTTATACATATAACGGATTATATTTACATTATTAACCGAATTAAATTTTTTTAAAACAAATATCAAATAATTAAATGTGTTTTAAAATATTTTAAGATAACTTTTCGTATATTCGTAAAGAATTTATTTCGAGTTTAAAATGTAGAAAAATACCACTTCATTCGTGATTAAACAGTAATGTTTATCAAAGCAACGCATTAAATCCACTAATGCCAAACGAATCTTATTTACATTGTATTATCTACACTAGCGCCACCTATGGAGCATATGTTGTGAATAACATCCGGTTCTTCCATGCGAAGAATTCGTTAGAATTCTATAATAAGTTTTTCTTCTTTTTTTAAAAACTCATTTAGAAGAGGAAACACTTTGCATAAATTTTCTGAATTGGCAAATGAAGCAAAAGCAACCATGCGTCATGAACAAAATTAAAAATATATGTAAAAAGCTCAGCTTAAGACAAATTTAATATGTTACAGAGAGAGTACATTCGTGAGGATCCTTTGCTTATGGAAATTAATTAAAATTTAACTTAAGTCGGCTATTTGTAGGCAAGAGAAGTTGGAATTACCGAGTAATTTAAAACG
This sequence comes from Mastigoproctus giganteus, assembly GCF_048544385.1. Lineage (NCBI taxonomy): Eukaryota > Metazoa > Arthropoda > Arachnida > Uropygi > Thelyphonidae > Mastigoproctus > Mastigoproctus giganteus. The sequence goes on along the minus strand of NC_143582.1, from coordinate 192,151,980 downwards.
AACTTTTGTTGTTTTGTGCCAACTGTCTGATCAAGGTAGGTGTACACGGACGAGTGGGCTGTCGACTGGGAATATTAATCAAACTTTGTTGAGAATCAAATTTCATTAGACTTGACCTTTTTTTTTTAATTTTGAGACATTTTTCGTCTCAAAATTTGTTATTAGTTGTTATTTTGGAATCTATTACAACAGGCAGAATCTTGCCATAAATTAAATACACTGCCCAAAGAAGAGTTTTTTTGTGTCATTTAATTGCTGATACAGGTATGGGCCTTCCCCGAAGTATTGCCATAATGTTGGAAGTGCATAATTGTCCAGGTTGTCCTGGTTTGCACAGCATTCATGGTTTTTTCAATAATGACTGATGGAGCTCCATACCATGACACTGCCTCCACCAAACTTCATTGTTGGGAGGATACAATCAGGAAGGAACTGTTCCTCTGGCATACGTACACCCAGGAACAGCCATCAGAATGGTAGAGTGCGAACCTCGACTCGTCTGTCCAAAGGACTGTTTTCCACTGCTCTAAAGTCCAGGATCCGCGCTCCTTACACCATGTTAATCGGCGTCTAGCATTTGTTGAAGTTCTGTTGAACGTGTCACCTTGCATGCCCACTTTTGCAATTGTCTGTTCAAAGTCCCGTGTGCATATTTATAGCAGGTTCTGTGACGTGTTGCTTGTATAGGACCTGTTTCCCCGTCCATGGAAGGGTGTCCGGATATAAATGGATGGTCATAATGTTTTAGCTTATTCTTCTATTTCTTATTTTATATATACACTCATAAGCAAAAACATTATGACCATCTACTTAACAGCGTGTTGGGTCGCCTTTTGCCGTTATAATCGCTTGCACTCGGACTTTACGAGACCGCGACTCAGGTGTCCTGGACAGAAAGACGACACGGAGCGAGACACTGGCAAATGCTGCTTTCCACAGAATCCCACAAATGTTCGATGGGATTGATATCTGGGGATTTAGGAGCACAAAAGGCTTGGACATGATCTTCGAATCATTCCTGCACAATGTGGGCCTTAAGACACGAGGCATTGTCTTGTTGTGAGTCCAATGCTATTTGCATACGCAGTCACCACGTAGGGCAAAACTTGGTCAGAAACAATGCCAACATAGGATCTGGAGGTGAGGGTGTGCATGTGTGTCTTTGTTTCAGGTGGCTCCAAGGCATAAGCCCATCTCCACCTTGTTCACTTGTGTTGTTATATTTCAACGCCCACCTTGTCAATGCCCACCCACCGATGAGAAGTGGCGCCTCCATAGCCAGGTGGGAAGAAGCAGCAGTGCGTAGCACACGCTTCTTGATTAGATCGGGGTTCGAGCCCGTCACCACCAAATACGGAGGATGCGGAAAGGTCAGGGAATGACCACCGCATATCCCGGAGCAATATGGCCTTAGTTGCTAATGCTCCTGAAAACCAAATAACAACAACAACATCAACCGATGAGAAGTCAATAAGCTTGAAAACTGTGGGAGGTCTTGATGAGGCACTCATTACCGCAAATAGGTAACAATAGTCTTCCCTAATGTGGAAGCGTTGTCTATTCGAGGAATTTATGAGTGGTTTAGTTCAGTTAGGAGTAACTGTCCCTTTCCTCTTTCGAAGGATTCTTTTTATAAAAGAATTTGATTTGTAAAATGCATTTTTAAATGTAAATCTTTTAAATACATTTTAAGCTATTTTGAAATTCTGAGCCACGTAACCGTTTCGAAAATGGCATCATCTTTAAAACGGGTTCGCCCTTCCTTACAATATTCTGTGGTTTACAAAACTCAAAAAACTACCTTAAACAGAACGAAAATAAAAATTGAAACTCTCGTGTACTCTAACACATTAAGAGAACTATTGAACAACATAAATGATGTGATAGGAGCATAGGAGAGTGCACAGGAGAAAAAAATGAAGGAGTTGCTCTGTAGACAGAACATTGTCTACTGTTGTAACTTTTGTTCGCTCGCCACTAACTTGATTTTTGTCATCTCCGAGAGAGAGAGAGAGAGAGAGAGAGAGAGAGAGAGATCATTTCGGCAAACGTCCTTCGTTGAGAACAAATATTTTACGACTTCACCAAGTCCCTCTGGTTGCCTCTTCGCTGGGGAATAATTATGTCATTTTCTTTTGTCGTTGGACAGCGAGCAATCAAATCAGTCTTCCCTTTCGCTTGTACCCGTGGAGACGATGCGAGTTCCGGTAGCATGTAATTGGACAATTGTTGAACTTTGGGTCAGCGCATGGCATTACGGATACGATGTGTAGACGGATTAAGCGATGTCCTTGTGGAATTTGTTGCTAACAATGGCCCCTGTTTGGCCCATTTTAATTACGTGGTCATTTCATGATGACGCAAAAACAGAGTCCAGCAGATCCTTGCCTCTTCTCAAGTGTATTGGCCATCGAAGAAAAGAAAGAACAATAAATCCGACTTGTATACGTTTCTGAACATCCCTGATGACTTTTCTTGCAAAGTGGATTACTTTAACACCTTCTCGTGTTTGGGGAAAAATAAGTCTTTGTATAGAAATTACTTTTAGTTGTTGTTTTAATCAGATATTGAAAATATGCGGATATCGGTGGTTGCTTAATAAATTGGTAGGGCAGTGTGTATGCAAATAATTATAGTTTTATATGTATTATATATTTACAATATTTATGAAATTAAAATATATTATGCGTTGGTAAAGTATACACCATCGTATTGGTACACTAAATGGAAAAACATTTTGGTTACAGAAAGAAATTTTTAATATCATGCATGGCATTGTTATGAAACCAAATGGATCTCATGACATCGACAATTCTCTTTGGAGAAAACGTTTTACAAGTTTGTGGAGATTGAAATCTTCACATAAACACGCAAAAGCAACTAAGATTTTGCATTTGTACAATTGTGTCTGCAATTGCGTGTATTTTAAGGTCGGTTTGCCCTTTTCCGGTAGGGAACAGACCATGAAATCCTCGCCTGGAGACACAAACTAATCCACGTTGCGAAAAAAAAAAAACAAAAAATAACAATTCGTAACATCGTTGATGGGATTCGAACTAGGGCTTTTATCTTATTTTTACTTAGTACTGCCATCTACCTGTCATGTGACCTCTGGAACGAACTATTTTTTTCCTAATGGTGAGGGGTTCCAATACATGTTGGGAGACAGTGGATAAAGCTTTAGATAATTGTAAAATTGAACTTTTAATCTTAAACCACATACTTATCGGCTGTTCTGCTTGTCGGGCTTACACATAAATTTGAATGCAGCGAAATTTAGCGCAGCGCCACCTTAAGGGAAAATATAAAAGATAGAAATGCGTCCTCTACTCGGTTTTACTGGATCTCGCCCTTAAAAAGTTAAAAACCTTGTTCTAGAGGATTGACGCGGATATGATCCTCGAACCCTTCCTGCACAATGTGGGCCGTGTGAAATTTGTATACGGTCACCATGTAGGACAAAACCTGGTCTGAAGGTGAGGGTGTGAAGAGGAGGGGACCCCAGTAGTGTCCATGTAAATATCCCCCCAACCCATGATACCACCTCCACCGGCCTGTTTTTGTCCAACCATGCATCTGCTTGACGTTGGACAGGCACCACTCCATTGGCATGATGGAATTGAAACCTTGATTCATCAGACCAAGCGACTCTTTTCCAGTCGTCCAATATACAAGAACTGCGCTCCTGTGTCCCCTGCAGGATGAGTTGACGATGAAGGTCGGTCAACATGGGTACATCAACAGGTCGCCTACCCCATAGGCCTATCCGCAGGAGCGTCCATTAAATGGTGTGCATGAAACGGTTCTCTGTGCACTCTGGTTATGTAATCTTCCGTACTTGAGGGATCATGAGAAGTCTGTTGTCCCTGATAGCACATTCAAACAGCCGTTCACCTCGATTGTCAATTGGTAGCCTCCCCATCCTGGCACGTTGGGTGGTTGTGCGCCCCTCTTCGAACTATTCCATCATACCTTCACTATGGGGGGCTCCGTCAAACAGACGACAATATCTGTGGTTGCTGAGATGCTGGCACCTGCCTTCAAGAACCTCAAATCATTGCTCTTTTAACACCTTTTCCTCATTCACGGGATTTGTACTGACGAACTGACAGGCACCACCGTGCAGTCACTGTATATACTGCGCTGGTAGGGACGTCGCTCCGGTAAGTTTCGTATGCGTCAAATCGTGGAGATACGAATGGTCATAATATTCTGGCTCATTAGTGTACACTCTCGCGTAAAAGTTTGTAATCAGCATATGACAGTTTTTGTTAATTTTTTTAAAGTTAGTTATGACAATGTAAGGAGAAAAAAACAACAACACACTACAAGGTATTTTAAGATTTTTTATTAAGCACTGAAAATTTTTCAGCAAAAAATATTAAATGATTAATAGGCTTCTTGTCTTAAAATTCCTTCAATTCCGACGTCGTCATCTACTCCAGAAAAACAGAAACAACCCAGATCATGATGGAACCACCGCCCTGCTTGACCGTAGGCACTAAACAGTGTGGTGCCATTTTTGATTCAGTTGATCGTCTCACGTGATCCAAAAATTTCAAATTTGGATATTCATCCGTCCACAGTATGACTTTTCAGTTGTCCAATGTTGATCGCTCTTAGCTCAAGACAACCGTTCTTTCCATTTTCCAATTTTAATAAGGTTTTTGTACCGCTACACTCCTTTAAGACTACACCTCCTTTAAGACTTCGTCTTAAAGACTTCGTCCTCCTTTAAGACTTCGTCTTAAAGGAGGACTTCATGGTTTTTCAGTGGATGTAGACATTGGAGTCTCTCTGTTCTTAATGAACTCAGCTCGGATTTCAGGTGCAGAACGTCGTCGACAGAATTTAGAAATCAGTGTTGTGGTCTTATCTTGTGCTTCCATTGCTATGCGCGGTCTTCCTGGTTGTGGTTTGTCCTTCGAACTAACAGCCTCTCTCTCCTTGATTCGCGAAATGGTAGTTTGTACTCCTTGAAATGAAACACCTATTTTTTTTGCTATATTTTTTGCTTTCTCTATATAGAGTTATAATAGCACTTCTTTTTTTCAACACTCAGTTCCTTATTTCTTGCAATGTCTATCAAGAACCACACAAAACTTAAACCAAACACTCTTTCTGAATGACGGGTGTTCCATTTCATAAGTTACAGCTCTTACTCCACAATTTATATTATTTCAAAATACTCTATAATCCTCTACAATCTTCTATAATATTAAAATAATAATCCCACATTCAAGAATATTCTAGAATCATCTACAATGTTCAGGAATCTTCTACAATGTTCTACCACGTTTAGGAGTCTTCTACAATCGTTTGGAATTCGTATGTACTAGGCTGCCTTCATCTTTGATTTGTGAATGATGCTTGCTTTTTTTTGTAACTTTGAGGAAGCTATAGCTCAGTTGCTCATTAGTAGACCCTGTTATAATAAACGGAAGAGAATCGAGAACGAATTCGAAGTTTTACTGAGTACTTGGGAGTCGTAAGTGGCTTCTTGGTCTTCTACAAGTGTATCTGGAACAAATTAAGACAGAGAAAATGCAGTTTAATAAAAGTACTTTTGTACTTAAGGAGACCTAAGATCCCCATCTTAGGTCTCCTTACTAAATCAACGTGAAAGTATAGTTGTTTACAATGCTTCTCAAGAGGCTACTGGACTTTCCTAAGGATCTCACGTCTTCCCTATTAAGTACTGCCATTTTAAATCCCATAAGCAATAGTCAGAGATGACTATTGCTGATGGCTTAGGCATCTCTGGTCATTTATTATTACTAAAACTCTGCTAGTGGAGCGATGTGACAGAAATTATTAGAATTCATGTATATAAAATCATTTTCTACCATCGAATAAATTGAAATAAATTTCAAATAGAATAAATTGAATAAGCGAGATTAATTATTAAATTTAAAAATTAAATAAAATTTTTAAAGAATTAAAATTAAATTTTATTAAGTTTAAATAAAGTAATCAGTAAATTAAAATGCATATTTATTAAATATATTAAAGTGAAATAAAAGAAATTCAAATTAATAATTAGTTCAATTTGAAAAATGAATAAATTTCGTAAAAATATATTTTATATTTTCTGTTTTTATAGCTTTATATTTTATATATTAAATATAAGATATATTTTATTATATTTTTTATATCTATTTTATATATTCGGTTTTGAAAACTACGTTTAGAATCAACTTGGTTTTTTCAAAATCCAAATATTAATACAGTGTAATAGTGCTGCCATCTAGTGTTCATTGATTAAAGTGTTACATAAGAATTAAATTAATAAAAGTTAACTTTAATTTTTCATTTAAACTATTTCATTAAAATTAATTATTTGGGAAATGTTTGATTTTAAGATTAACCGTATCGCACTTACAGCGCTTTCTTCCTAATTTTATTAAAAAAATTAATTTTCTATTTATAGACATTGCCAGAATAAACTTAACGTTTCAAGATCATAATTAAGACAGGAAGATATTTTACACAGCGCTGCTATTTATCGTCTGCTGTCATAAATTTAATAAAATAGGCAGACGATGACAGACAGATTTGTTTAAATTAGTCATATGATCGTCTGCTAAATAAAACATGAAAAATTAAATAAAATTTCTGCTTATTTATTTTAGTAATTTAAGATATAATTCCATTAGATAGTTATGCTGTCTAATGGAATTCTATTTATTTATACACAATAATTAACTATTGTTTATATATATATATATGATTAATTACAAAGTATTATGGCAATGCACAAACAACAAAATTTCACTATTTTTATTTGCTGCTTGATTTATTTACGATTTATTTAGAAACATGGCTGTGTAAAACTGATTTAAATTTTAAAATAAACAGATTTTCAAAAGAACGAACATTATTATTTTATCTGGAATAAAATTTCGGTTAAATGCGCAAATCAATGCGCAGTTAACCAAAGTAGCATAAATATAAGAAGTACGCAAAGAACTACATTTCAGGCACGTTCCATTTTTTCATATTTCTTTCTTTTTCTGTGATAAATAGAGACGAAAAATAAATGTAGTTATCTCCTTATTAATTAATTTCTAAGAATTTATTAAGAATTTAATAATTAAGATTATTAAAAATTATTAGAGGATAGGAAGAAAGAAATATCAAAACAAGACGCTTGTTGAACTTGAATAACTCAAAGATTAAACAAGCTTTTGACCTGATTCCTCTTGCAATAGGTTTTATTTTAGCAGAAAAAATTGAAATAAAAAAAAATTAAAAAAATGAAAAAAAAAATTAAAAAAATGAAAAAATAAAAATTAAAAAAATGAAAAAAAATTTTTTTTTTTAAATAGTCGAAAAAATTTTCGACCAATTTTCTTCTGATCTGACTCCTTTTGCAATAAGTTTAATTTAGCAGAAAAATTGAAATTCCAAAAATATCCAAAAAGGAAAAAAATCCCCAAATATCCAAAAAATATTTACAAAAATAATTTCAGACCAATTTTCTTCTTACCCGTTTCCTTCTCTAATAGACTTTATTTAGCAGAAAATTGAAATAAAAAAATTCCAAAAAAGTTTTTCAAACAAAAAATTTTTAATAAAATCCAAAATTTTTTTTAGAAGTTCAAAAAATTTTCCGACCAATTTTCTTCTCTCTGATTCCTTTTCAATCGGTTTTATTCAGCAGAAAAATTTAAATAAAAAAATCCTAAAAATTTTTTCAAAAAATCCTGAAAAAAATCCAAAAATAATTTTCGTCCGATTTTCTTCTGACCCGATCCTTTTCCTGGGATTTTAGCAGGAAATTTAAATTAAAAGAAATTTTAAAAAAGTTTTTCAAACAAAACATTTAAAAAATCCAAAAAATGTCCGACCAATTTTCTCTTGTCCCTTTTCCTTTTCCAAATAGACTTTATTTAGCAGAAAAATTGAAATTAAATAATCCCAAAAACCTTTTAAAAAAATTCCTTCAAAAATCCAAAATATAATTTTAAAAATTTTTCCGAAAAATATTTTCGAGCTTTTGCCCTGATTCCTTTTGCAATAGGGATAATTTAGCAGTAAAATTAAAGTTACAAAAACATCAAAAAAAAAAAAATCCAAAAATGATTTCTGAAAACTAAAATAAAATTCCAAAAAACAAAAAAATTTAAAAAGTCCAAAAAAATTTCTGACAAATTTTCTTCTGATCTGATTCCTTTTGCAATATTTAGCAGAAAATTTGAAATAAAAAAATCCCAGAAAAAGAATCCCCAAAAAATTCAAAAATAATTTTCTTCTGACCCGATTCCTCCTTCCTCGGATTTTAGCAAAAAATTGAAATTAAAAATACCAAAGAAAAAGTTTTTCAAACAAAACATTTAAAAAATCCAAAAACAATTCCTACCAATTTTCTTTTGATCTGATTCCTATTGCAATAGGTCTTATTTAGCAGAAAAATTGAAATTAAAATAAAAATTGAAAATAAAAAATCAAAAAAAAATTTTAAAAATCCCCTAAAAAATCCAAAAAGAATTCAAAAAATGTTTCCAAAAATAATTTTCTTCTGACATGATTCCTTTTGCAATCGGTTTAATTAGCAGTAAATCAAAATAAAATAAAAAATTCTAAAAAAAATTCCTACCGATATTCAAATCCCAATGAAACTAACCGGTAAAAAAATACCAAATTGCATTTTTAGTAATTTTATTAATAATGAAGTAACCTCTTCGAGGGAGAGGTTACTTCGATATTAATCTTTACTTCTCCTCAGAAACAGTTCTGGTGTGAAATTTTCGCCATTGGTGTTCTGGTACTTCCAGTTGTTAAGTAGAGAATTCCGATTCTGTTTGATCTCCTCTGTAGGATAAGTGTTTCCAAACTTGGCATTGAATAAACTTTAGAATCACGTGGCTATTAAACTATACGTTTTTGGACCGAGAGATGAAGCTAAGGTCCGCTATCCTCGGAGCTTGTAAGAGGGAGGTTTCGCCTCCGTCCTCTGGCTTACTAAACAGTACTTACTGGGATTTCCTCTTTCCACAGCCCCTTCTATGCACCCCACTATGGCACGTGCCAAGGTTTCTTAAGATCTCAATAAAAGGAAGTGTGGCCAAGCGAAGAAAGTGGGGAAAAAAGAGCAAATAAGAAAATAATCTGAAAAAAAAAAAAAAAAAAGTTCGACTACGATACTAGGAGAAAAGGAAGCTACAAAAAAGAAAAAAAAAAAAATTAAAACTACTCCAAGTTTTTACTCCGGCTGTTAAAATCAATATCTTTGATACGGCGTACATCTCGTTCAAATCTTCTGTGCTTCTCTGCGTGTCTATTAATGGGTCTACTTCCTTCAGTCGGGCAATTTTTTACCCTCGGGTTCGTAGACAAACATCTGCCACGCTTCATTGTTGCATCCATTTATGACCCTCGCGACACATGCGCGAGTCGCATGCCGTGATTTGTAAGGAGGAAGCGAAGGTTGGAGATGTACAGCCGATGTACGAGACTATTAAATTGAAATGGGATTTTAAGAACCTATGGAAGAGGGGACAGCACGTGAGTAGAATTTATACATTTTTTTTCTTTTCTTTTTCTTTTTCTTTTTTTTTTTTTTTTTTAGTCCTTTCACGAGCGCATGAGTCTGCGCATGCTCGGTCACTACAGTTATCAGATTCTTCGAAATGGATCGTGGCTAAAATCGACCACGCGCAAAAAAGAAGAAAAAAAAAAAAGGAAAGAAAAGAAAATAAATGAAAAAGAGCTTCACTTTGAAAGGTATATTTTAGCGCAATGTTTATACCAATATATAAAACTATTTGTTTGCCAATTAATTTTAATTAGGCAGCTTTATAGAAGGTTTTCAAAGCCGAATTAAGATTATATTTAAATGAAAGCTTAAATTTATTGAAAGCAAAGGGGATTAGATGAAAAAAGGTTTAAGTAGGGATATTTTTAACATTGATTTGAAGCTTTGGTGAATAAGATGATTTTTTTTTTTTCATTTTTCACTTTTGTTTCATAACTTGTCTTTGAGTGTGTATACCTTTTTATAATCCACTTTTTGACTGGTATTGCTATCTACCTATCATGTGACATCTGAAATTATCCAATACGCTCCAAGGACAAAGTTCCCCCAATATATTTTGGAGAACAGTATATTTTAAACGTCAAATATTGCGTAGGATTTTGCCTTTAAAATATACAAATCTTGAAATTTATGCTTGATTGGATTTAGCATTAAGGGGACCATATATTGGTCCCCTTATTGCCGAAGTATTAATTATCTATTAAGGTCACATCGTTATTTTGGAAGATCACCTGTTAGGTGATCCGCCACCACTACCGAGTTTTTAATATTGCTTAGACTAATAGTTTGCATATAAATGTTTATATCATCAGCGTACATGGAAAGAGAGGAATTCTAGTTCATCAAGTTAATTATTAATGCCGTTGAAAGAAGCTGAGGAGGATTGGTCCGAGGGAAGATCCGTGAGGTACACCTCTCGCTATTTGAAACCCCTTCAGAAATAGCATTTCTGCGTTGTCGAAAGAAATTAATAACGTAATAAGAAGTCTAATAAAATGGAAAAGAGTGACACCTTTTTTTATTTCTTCAAAACATTGAAATATCTCGTTCTGCGTGGCAGGTGATTAGTCCATAATGTGAATTTAAAGATGTGGAAAGACCGCAATGTATGCAACAGCACACAGTATTTCTTTGTAAGACATCGAAATCGATACTAGACAACGCATTCTTTATTATTTTTTAAATAAACAATAATCGCAGATATGTGTGTAGGGGGGAAGGGGAAATGATAGTAAGCAGTTCAATAAAAGTATATATATTGCCAAAATTCGAGGACAATTGAACTTCAGACAGCACGAGCAACTTTGTAAGTCATCGGAAAAAATCGATTGCTTTAGTATAAAGTTTCTTTTATCTTATTACATCTGTGCTCTCTCTCTCTCTCTCTCTCTCTCTCTCTCATTTGCCCTTTTCCTTTCTATCGCTTCATCTTCTCTCTGAATGAAGACGTGCAAGCGGAAAAAAAAAAAAAAAACAAGAAAGAAAAGAAAAAAAAGTTGAACCTGATCAGCGGTTTTATTTTTACGACAAAACGTCCTTTTTTTTTTTTTTTTTTTCTATCTATTTAACTTTTTCCTTCATCGCCAATCTCGCCCACCACAATTTAAATAATGATCTGTTTTTGCACTATGAATTTGTGATTTTTAATTAAACTTTTTATTATGCGTTGAGTTTCCATTTTTTTTTTATAAATGCTTCTTAAGAAAAAACGAGCTTCATAGACTGTTGCCATGTTTAAATTAAATGACCTGTTTCATTTGAAATTTCAGGATTAAAAAAAAAACAAAAAACAACATTAGTATTCACATTTATTATTCAGTTGCATTGTAGAATTTGTATATACCTCCAGGTGTTCTAAGCGTTGCTAGGAAACTAATTTTATTTACATTAATTAAAATAACTCTTTCGTTGATATATCTTATCACGAATTAGGTTTTAGAAAGGAAGAGGAAAAATCCATTTTTGACTGAGATCAACAGACAAATGTAATTGAAATATACAATTCGATTGCAAATACAGACGAGCGCTTATGACGTTTGGCACGTGTCTCGCGCCACAGCCAGCCTATGGCGTTCCAAGAACGCTAAAGGCTAGACAAAAATTGTACATTTCAAATACAGACGCGCGCTATGAAGTTTGGCACGTGTCTCGCGCCATAGCCAGCCTATGGCGTTACAAGAACGCTAAAGGCTAGACAAAAATTGTACATTTCAAATACAGACGCGCGCTTATGACGCTTGGCACGTGTCTCGCGCCACAGCCACCCAAAGACTAGACAACTTGTACATTTCAGTTTTGCAACAAATAACCAATAAGTCACGTGTCTACTTCCTAATAAACTATGAAAGTTATGATTATGTGGGATTTCCACGCCTCTTTTTATTTATAGATGTATCCTGCCTGGAATTTCTAGATGCATCCTCACTGACAAATTATGATACACGTATTTTATGGGTACCAAAAGACAGTATCGCGCCATTTTGCCTGACGTTATTTATTGCAAAAATATTTGATGTTGCTACAATTATTAAACAAAGCTGACAAAGTAAAGTTCGCCAGACAGCTTTTCGTGGTAAGCAGTGGAGTTATGAATTCTGTTTATAGGAGCTGCACGTGGCGATGATTTCGGATATTTGATGGCGGTGGTGATGATAGGCTACCTTCCGCGAAATGACTCATAATAACAGGTTGGGCGTGCGCAAGAAGAAACACATTTCGCCCCTTCCCCATCCATTTTCACGTGTTAGATAAAAGAAGCTTTGTTTAGCCTTATTCATAGGATATAAAATAAGAACAGCTGTATTACATTTATTAACATTCTGTAAGGATTTGTATTTCAGGCGTTAATACTTATAGAAATTAAAGAAATGCCATAATATGCGTAAATATACTTTCTAAAAATATAAATTTATTGGAAAAAAAATGTTAATTAGCCATTTGTTTATAGAATTTTTTTTCTATAAGGTATCATGGTAGTGTTTCATCTTAACAAATTAACCTTTTAGCAAAGTTATTTGGAATAGACTACTATTTGAATACAGATGAAAATAAATTTAGATCTATTTAAGTTTTCATCGTTTATTCGAGTTTTCCATATATACACTGAGTGGACAGAAATCATGGGATACCTACCTAGTAACGGATAGGCCTACATTTCCCAAGGTTAAAGCCAGTCACACGGCGAGGCATTGAGTCCACTAGTTCGTGAAAGCATTCCACAGGTATTTCCATCCACGCTTGCTGCACAGCTGTTCATAGTTCCGTCGCATTCCTGGGTGGAGGATCCAAAGCTGGAACGGATCTTTCCACAGCATCCAAAATATGCTCCACACAGTCCATGTCCGGTGAAAGGGGAGGCCATTCCATGGTGGTAAAATTTGTGGAATGCTCTTCGAACCATGTTCTAGTCACCACGGCTCTGTGGGGAGGCGCATTGTCCTGCTGGAAGAGTCCAAAGCCCTGTGGGTACACGATGACCATGAAGGGATGCGAATGGTCTGCAAGGATGGACACGTAACCTGGACCGTTAAGAGATGCATCTAGATGTACCAGAGGGTTCAACGTGTGCCATTTGAACACGCACCAGACCATTATCGACCGTCCACCTGCCTGAACAGTTCCTTGTTGACATGACTGGTGCATAGCTTCGTGCGGTTTCTGCCAGATACGCACTCTCCCGTCAGCTCGAATTAACTGAAACGGAACTCATCGGACCATGAGACCCGTCTCCAATCATCCGAGGTCCAGTGCCGATGTTCTTTCGCCCAGTTGAGGTGTAGAGTCCTATGTCGTGGTGTTAGCAATGGTACTCTTGTGGGTCTGCGCTTCCCATACTGCGACTAATGATCGCTTGATGATCTCGATAGAGACATTTGTGGGATTTCCCTCGTTGAAGTTGGCAGAGATGTTGTCATTGTTGCTCTCTGGTTGGCTGAAATAATGCGAGACAGACGGCCACGTTCATCCACCACCTTTCTCCGCCGACAGCGCTGTCCATGATGAGATGTTATTCCGGAAATGGTGTATTCCCGATACACTGTTGATACTGTCAAACGGAGATACTGCAATTTCTGTACCACCTCCGCGATAGAGTGACCCAGCTTCGGGCACCTACTATCATCCCTCTTTCAAAGTCGGTTATCTCACGACGTTTATCCATACTGACATCGAATTGCCGTCTACGTGAATGCAGCGTACCTATATACTTTCCACGCGGTGGGTTCGTCCACTTGCGAGAGGGGTAACAATCCTAGACTTGTGAAATGCGTATTATCCTGCTGGAAGAACCGATTAGTAGATGGATACACTGTAGTCATGGAGGGAATTCGTCTGGTCATCGTATTAATTCTTTAAAGGAATCTAGACGCTTTGGAATTATGACCATTGCATGGATAGTCAAGTGATCTTATTTCTGGCAGCAGAAGAAGCCTGCCTTCGTAATGAGTTGCCCTAGTATTGTACCACTTTTAAGAGATAACCATAGCTACATTTCAAATATGAAAACGGATTTCGTATACAGCATGGCAGTTTAAGAGAAACGACCTGCTATTTAATGAGGAACCAGTTACTGCTGAAACTGGCTCACATAGCAGTCTCATCTTTGGAAGAAAATGGCTTATTAACTTTGTGAAAAGGCCATCTGTTTTTCTAAGGACTAAGACCATTGCATTCTCTATGCAGTTTAAATCCTGCTGGCTGTACAAACAGATTAAAAACAGAAATTTTCTTTATTTTTCAATATAAATGACCAATATCATACATCAGGAACGTGGAACTATTCAAGAAATTTCAAATTATCGTGTTAAAAAGTTGGATGTAGATTTTATTCGATAATACCACGACTGTAAAAATTAAAGTTACGAATCCTCCAAAATATTGTCTCGATGAACTTTTTGAAAAACACTGCTGGACGACCAGAGATTGTTGAACTGCGTTAATAATCTCCATGAAAGGCTCGAGACCCGCAGTTGTCTTGTTGACCCCAAATCTCCGTCATTGGAGATAAAACCAGCATTCCTCTCGCGTGGTAAAACCAACTACGCAGAGGATATCAGGTTGCATTATCTGACGGGGCACAACCTTTTCATTACAGTTATCTCTGATCGTTACACAGATAGAAAGACCGCAGATTTTGCTAACGTAGTCAGACGTTGTCGACCCAGTTACAAAAGCACGCAAAACATCGACTGTGGTTTTCTTTTTTTCCACACACACACAGCAGCATATATGTTTTTGTAGTCTCTCTCTCTCTCTCTCTCTTTCTCTGGTAAGCGTCTGATGGGGTGCATTGTGGAATTAAGAGCAGAAAATATTCATTGAAATTATTTAGAATGAAAAAGGACTATTAATAATACATATGTCATATGTAGTTTGCGTTGCTTCTCATTAATGTGACCAGGACAAAGGGCCTTGTAAAAAAATTCCACTTCTTCCACAAATAGCAAGTGCTCTGTCTTGCCTGTCATAGCAAGTAAAGGAGGGAAATGAAGTAGCTAATTGCTGACAGCACCAACCTGGGATTGTTTAAAAAAGTCTTGTATACAAAGTAAACACGAAGAGTCATATATTTTAAATTCATTTTATATTTTAAAATAATTATGTCGAATGAATACAGACTGGGTATCCAGATAACTTCTTAAATGATAGTTTCGAAAGATAGAAATAATCCAATAATCGAATTCCAATCGAGTTGTTCAACCAATACTTCCATCGAACCAAATCGTTCCTTTAGGATCGAATAATTCAGTAAGATAAGGGTTAATTACTCAAACAAAATGTAATTCAAGAAAGATTTAAACAAGGATTACATGATTCAAGAAGGATTGAGCAAGAAATAAATGATTTCGTAAGTAAAATCATGATTTAATTTAATAAATATTACGTGATTCGCCAGGGATTGAATGTGGATTAATGGTTCAATATGGATTGAGTAAGGATTAGATGGTTCAATAAGAATTGTGAAGGGATAAATGATTTTATAAGGATCAAATCCTAATGTTCAATCAGAATAAAATAATTCAACTGGAATCATAAGGATTAAATAATTAATACTTATAAAATGAGGATTAATTGTAATAAATCAAATAAATATTAGATGGCTCAATAAGGATTCAGAAGCATTAAATGATTTTATAAGAATAAAATCCTAATGTTCAATCACGATTAAATACTTCAACTGGAATCAAATAAGGATTAATTATAATATATCAAATAAGCTCGATAAGGATTGAGAAGGGATACTTGATTTTATAAGAATCAAATCCTAATGTCTCTGTAGGTGGGAAAATGGGTATTAGTCAGGTATTTTTCAAATTAGGAAATGGTGAAAGTCCGATGGTGCTAGATCTGATGAATAAGAGAGATGGAACAAGATTTCAAAACTGCACTCATGCAAAGCATCATTAGTATTAGCTATATAGTGCAAGGAAATCACATGCTTTTGCTGCATGGCCTAAAAAAAGTAGATAACAAAATACAAATCACGCTCTTCCCTTGACCCTTGAATTTCTTCAAACTGTCAGCCTCAACTACCTGCGAAGTAGCTTGTTACAGCAATCAACAACTCGCTGGCTAAAAGAAGATTCCATCGTGGCAAAATTTATGAACCATAGTTCTTGAATTCTTTATAATAGTGACAATTCCGCCTTCATTCATTTTACTAACCCCTCTTAGAGCCTTATAAACTTCATAATGCGAGTTCTCCCTCTTTTAACCCTTTAACCTCAATGTCTTTTTTCAGATGAGGTCTCCATACTTGGACACAAAATTACAAATGCGGTCTTATAATTGCCTTGTACAGAGGGACTTGTGACCTCCCAATCTCTTCAGGATAATATTCGACAAATCATCACTAGGACACCGTGGGCTTTCCTGACCGCCTGCTTACGCTGCTCTTCATATTTGCCCGTATTGTCACTCCCAGATCAGTTTCTTCCTCTACTCTTTTTTAATTCAACTCCACCAAGTTTTTAATTTATTTTGGGGTTGCTCTTTCCCAAGTGTAAGATTTTGCGTTTAGCTGCATTAAAACGTAGCTAGCCACTTCTCTGACCATCACTGAAGTCTGATCAGGTCATCCTGAAGGAGCGCTCCTTGAAACTGATCATTAACGACTCCCCCAATCTTTGCGTAGTCTGAAAATTTTCACATTATTCTATTTATCCCTTTGTGTATGTTCGTTTATGAAAATCAGAAACAAATTGCGGTCCAAGGAACGATCCATGGGGGCTCCTACTCCGAACGTTAGACATATCCATTAATCATAAACCTCTTCCTTCTGCTCTGCATCCACTCTGCGATCCATTTTAATATCTTTCCAGTAATCTTAACATGTTCCAGCTTATAGAGTAGCCTCTCATGAGAGGTTGAGTCAAATGTTTTGCAAAATTCCATATGAACTATAATCAAATAATCAAATAAACAGCCATGGCAATTATAGACTTGTGAGCAGGCTTATTGTCCTAGTGGAATAAGACTTCTTTGCTTGAGATTTCCTCAGTGTTTGTCTTTGATATTTTCACGCAAACGCATCACAAGGTCTGCGTAATATGTCCCTATGAGTGTCTGGTCTTCCATCGGCATCCCAAAAAACCCGATGCTATCACCTTGCCAACGGAATGAATCGATTTGGCTTTCTTTGTAGAAGGAGAAGAGTTGTGGTTCCATTGTTTGGACTGCTCCTTTGTCTTTGGCTGAAAATGATGGACCCACGTCTCATCCATGGTTACAAACTTCGGAAGGAAATTTTTTCGATCTGTTTGAACGATGCAAACGTTTTCAAGCAGACCAACTTGCCAACCCTTGAGCGTTTTTGATCTGCTGTCAACAACTTTGGGACCCATTTGCGCCGATACATTTTTTTCATAGCTTGCACCTCTGTTATTATGTGGAAAACACGTTGAGATGAGATGTTTGTTATTGTTGTTTGTTATTTGGTTTTTAGGAGCATTAGCAACTAAGGCCATATTGCTCCGGGGATATGCGGTGGTCATTCCCTGACCTTTCCGTATCCTCCGTATTTGGTGGTCACGGGCTCGAACCCCGGTCTAATCAAGAAGCGTATGCTACGCACTGCTGCTCCTGCTCACCTGGTTATGGAGGCGCCCAGATGAGATGTCCAAGACTCTGGCAATGTACCGAACTGTTATTCCTCACTGATCTCTAGTTCATGCACACTGTCAACAACTTCTAGAGTGATGGACGTTGTAGGTCTTCCTCAGCGTCGGTCATCCTCCAGGCTCTTCCTCCCTCGTTTAAATTCTGCTGCCCAACACTTAACTTTGGATTAGGAAAGAACATCCTCTCCCAATGTTTGTGGTTTTCATCAAAAATAATTAAAGAAGAATCCAAAAAAGATAAAATAATTGAACAAGAATCAAATAAAGATCAAATAATTCAATGAGAACAAAAAAAATTAAAATTGAAAAAATTTAATAAGAATCAGAATTAATGCTCAGCTTTCTTATCATTATTTATGGAATGTGTGTCCTGTGGGTGAGAAGATTGTAAAGATCAAATAATTCAATTAGGACGAAATGATTTAATAAAATAAAACTCTAACTCAAATCATCAATCATCGATAACTAAAATAATCAAATAACTCAAATCATCAAAACTAAAATAATCAAAATACCAAAACTAAAATAATCAAAATACTAAAACTAAAAAAATCAAAATACTAAAACTAAAATAATCAAATGATTTGACTAGTCATCAAATAATCATCAAACCCAGAGAAATAACATTGCAAAACATGTGACAGAATATTTTAAAAATATGATGATAGTATATTAATACACTTTGGTGTCGAATATTTTTTGAGTTATTATTTCTTTGTTTTATTAACTGGTAGTTTTTTATAAAAGCTTACAGTTCTATTTATTTAGTGTCAAATAATTAAATAAAAATCAATACTGTTAATCAAATAACCAATATTAATATTAATAAAATAAGTTTTTAATAATAAACGATAAAATTAGAAATAAAATCAATGAAAGCGCCATCTACAATTTTGGCTCCTTTCATTAGAACTAAGACTATCATCGAATTAATAAAGACAATAATTTTAAATATCCACGAAATTTAATGATTCTAAAAATAATTCAGTTTGTTTACTCTTTTCAATGACATTTATTAAATCTTATAGAGAATAAATATAAAAAAAATATAGATGTATTCAGAGAAATTATAGCAAACGTAATGGACAAAAGGTGTTCTTTGAAAAACTTCAAACATTTTGATTACATGCTTCAATGGCTGTGGTAATGAAAGAAGACGAATAGAATTTCATAACCGAACATATTTTTTAATGCGATGTTTGCTTAGGAAACACCAAGGGAATTGAAATGGATAGAATCTGTGGACGAGATAGCATATTTTCCCAAATAATTCGCGACTGAGTAATGGGTGTGTGATGGAATTCTATGCCAATATTATTATGGATGAAAAATCTAATCGAAGTAGAGTCACGAAAAATGACATTAAAGAGATTAAAAAAAAAAAAAAAACAAACGTAAACGCTAATTAGTATTAGAGTCGAAGCTGTTTACACCAATCCTCATTTTAACGTCCCAGTACGTTAAAACGACCACGTTGTCCTTGCCGAATTTCCATAAACCGAATGCTACACTGCTCTACAAAATTAAGAGAACACGTAGAAAACGAGGTACAGCTTGGGATGAGAGGGGACAAAATTTGGTATGGTGGTGTACTATTGAATAACGATGAAATGAGGAGACAGCAAGGAACTTCAGACTAGTATAAGGGACATTTATAGGGGTTGTAAAAGAATTACCAAAAAAGGTCACATTACAGAAGTTGATACAAGATGATCGAAAATATGGTCACATAGCACCAGACTGCGTATGATCCCCTATAACGACTAAACACGCCAGACATCGGTAAACCATGCTCGATATAAGGATGTCTATAAGATTCTGTGGCAACAAATCAATTCCATTCTTCAACCAGCGCACACCAAACGACTGAGGAATTGGCTATAGGCGTGTAATGCGACGTCCCAGGATCGTCCTACACATGTTCGATCGGATTTAAGTCTAGTGATCGTGCTGGCCACGGCAATCGTTGGATTTCTTTAGTTTAAAAATATTCCTCCACCACTTGAGCTCCATATGCAGTGGCGTTGTCGTGCATGAAAATAAAATCTGGGCAAACCCCACCCCTAAAGAGTCGCACATAGGGTTCGAAGATCTGTTCTCGGTACCTCTGCATAGTTACGGTATCCCTATCAAAAATGATGAAGAGGAGTGCGGCGTTGATTATTATTCTGCCCAACACTGCCTCCACCTTTCTAAGTGTCCCTTTCTCTGTTTGTACGGGAGTCATCAGAGATCATTGCAAGCTGCACGAGTTACATCACCTTTTCTACGTGTTCTGTTAATTTTGTCGAGCAGTGTATGTTTATCGATATAGTTCCTACTTTGCCAATGCAAAGTAGGAGCTATCTTTGAGTAATTTTGCCAATTGCAGACAAAACTTAAGATTTTTCAACCTTTTAATGAATTCTAAGACCAACGTTCTGAAAGATCGAAAGAAGACTGGAAGCTTTGAGAAATCTGGTGCTCCGGGTACGATCAAAGCAAAAGGCGAAGTATCTGGATCTTGAAAAGGTACTCTTGGAATGACTAATGGTGATGTGTGCAAAAAAAAAAGTTTCTGTAGACGGAAACCTATTAAAAACTAAGGCTGAATCGTTTGCTCATCGGATGAATATTGAATATTTCAGGTCTTTCGATGGATGGTCGATAGATGATTTCAGGTCGTTCGAGAGATTTAAGACTCGTCTTTCAAAAAAACTGTGCAGCGAAGGTGCGTCCGTAGACCGAAGCTACGAAGGAATGGAAAGAGAATCGTTTAAAAATGTCTTGTTGACATGATGAGAACGATACCTTCAATGCTAACGAAACTGGACTATTTTTAAATTGCTACCGAATAAAACGTTAACATTTGAAATCAAGAAATGTAGTGGAAAACATGTCTGGCACAGAGAAACTCTTCTCCTACTCATTGGGAAAGCCGAGAAGCTTTGAAGTTTCAAAAGTTTGAAGATATTACCGAATAAACCAAAAATCTACGAAAAATGGATCAGAGACTTAGATCGCAAGATGAGTGAGAAGAATAGAAAATTGGCTGTTTGTGGATAACTGCAACTCCCCATTGCCGAGTAAATGACAATGAGGGGGCAGTTATAATTACGTAAAATGTAATCCCAGTACTTGAAATAAAACTGTTGAAGAATGCCATTAAACAGAACTATGGTTGACTTGCTGCTAGGCATGTGTTTCTGCATAAGATGAAGTTGACCAAAAGTGATCTCCAATTGCTTCAAACTTGGTGGAATTGTCGCCTTGAATAATGCAACGAATGCTTAGGGGGAAAGCGTGTTATGAAGACAGCGCCGAAGTGGATGGATGAGGACATTGTGTTTCAGAATATGCACAGTTATTTTTTATAATAATAATAATAATAATAATAATAATAATATGCACAGTTATTTTTTATAATAATAATAATAATAATAATAATAATAATAATAATAATACCACTCCTTCGTGATCATAGATTGTACCAACACCGAGCTAGAGGAGATTATAAGATCTACCAGGATAATGATGATCAAGAGCCGCCAACACCACTGGAAGTCTGCCATCGAGAGACTGACCGAAGCCCGAAAAGAAGGTGGGAGGAGTTTGACAGACTTCATTGAACAACAGATTAAGATTCTGAGGGATTACTTGCAGGAAAACGCTACTCTAATCTACCAAGCCATGAGGTGGATGGCACACTCCGCTCAACCTCAACAGGGAGACATTACTCGCCCAGACAGCAGACACAAAGACAGAAAGATGGACGAAGACGGTGGCACTTCATGGCAGACACTACAATGACCTCCATCAAGACCACATAGATAAGATGGCTTCGAAAGCATGGTTCACGGGCTGGAGGCTATCAACACCAGGAACTATAATACGATCTAAGCTAAAAGGCTGAGAAGCCATCACCAGGAATTACAAAAAAAATTTACATTAGGGTCACCCGGTAAGTTAATTCATATACCTGGCACACAGGAACTCTTGTATAGTGTGTGTTCTCTGGTGGATTTGCCTGTTTTTCTGGATGAAAAGCTCCAGTTTCTGGAATGAAAACTCCAGTTTCTCAGCCATGGAATGAAAAAAGCCCGTAAAAGTTCCTCGCGTCACCAAAGAAAGTTGATCGAAGACAGCGTACCGTATTACAAGTACGAACCTCAGGCCGTACTAGAGACAACATGGTCTTATGGGGGTTTGGCTTGTTTTCATCCGAAGCACTGGAACCCCTCTTATACCCATGGGCATGAGGGATCCTAGTGGATTCTTGAATGGTATATATTCACCTGACAATCATTTTCATCAGAATCATGAGCTATACCCTTAGCGTCTACTTGCTCGTCCTTGACTTCAAGCAACGTTAATTGCAGATGTGGGA
The DNA here is from genome assembly GCF_048544385.1 of Mastigoproctus giganteus. Taxonomy (NCBI): domain Eukaryota; kingdom Metazoa; phylum Arthropoda; class Arachnida; order Uropygi; family Thelyphonidae; genus Mastigoproctus; species Mastigoproctus giganteus. The sequence goes on along the minus strand of NC_143582.1, from coordinate 192,129,959 downwards.
TGCGATTGAATGAATCATCACTCGTATAGACAGTTTCTGTCTATCCTTCACGAACTGGAAAAGGAGAATTAGTGGTCATTTTTCGTGGAGTCCATCTTAAGTCAAATCGATGTTCTGAGGCAAATAGAATTCTTACAAAATATTTGAGAGGTTTTCCTGATAATTTGCGCATTGGGCGTATGTATACATGTACGAATTAAAGGGGAGAAGATGAAAATCTACATGATTCTCCCCTTCTTTCCGTTATAATACGCAGAAAGAAAGAAAAGGTCTGAAGAGAAATACAAATGGTGGCTAGAGACGATGGTGCGTTTATAATCTTCGTTCAGATAACCTTACCACACTTTAGTTGCTTTCAGGAAACTTCTAAGACACTCCAAGAAAGTGCTTGCGGCTAAAACATGATCCGATGCATCAAGTATCGATATTGCAACCATCATCCACCTGACACGCGAGGGTGGAGGGTGCCAATCAGAACGCTGTAATGGGAAGGTTTAAATGGAGTGTTATTTGTATTTTATACGGTTTTCTTTTCTCTTGAATCATCCCATCACGCTATGGAGGTTTTAACCTCCTCTGGACCTTTTGCGATTTTGTTTTTAGGTTTCCATACGATGGTGGCGGCATCTATTCCGCAGGAAATAACTTTTTACGGGGGTAATAACTTATGCTACGGAAAGGCAGTCGTTTGGTGCTGCCGAGGAAAAAATTACCGGCGAGTCTTCGCTCAGTGAATAATGAAAATGGGTTCTTGCGGCTACCATGGCTCGATTATGCACGTTTTACGCGGTCACGTGACCCCTGCAATGGCTATTGTTCCCGCGCAGAAATGAGTTTTTTGCCTCCGTCTTTGAAGCAATTTTGGAGACAGGGATACCGAGGAAGGACCATTCTCCAAGTTAAAATCTAATTTTGCCATTTTAAGTGGTAATTTTTTTTTAAGCAACGCAATTTCTAAGGAATGGGCATCGTCTTCGGGATGAAATTGAACTCGCGATTCCCGACCACACCTCTGCAAGGCGATGGACCAATAGACTTTACTCCTACCAACGTCTTTTTCGGTCCAGCTGCGAAACCAAATCGTATTATTTCTAGAAAAGAAACACTGTCGTTTGAAGTTAATTAAAATAAAAACAAAATTCTCCAAATAGTCTATTAATTTAGCCATTTATCGAATTTAGAAGCAATCGAATATTTTAAAAATCAAAATAAACAAATGTATATAACAAAATATTTAATAATCTGGACGTTTTTGGCTAATTTTCATATTAGCCAATTTATCTGGTATAGTTTGGCTAATGTGAAATTTATTTAAAAAAAGTTAGTCAAAGTATTTTATACTAGTATAGATCTGTTTCATAAAACCAGACCAAAGAACAAACATTAATCAAATTTCCTAATAATTTGGCGAATAATCAAAATTAGCATCAAATTATATTTTAATAATTAAAATAGCCGATAATTCTTAATTTAGCCAAAATATTTAATAATTTGGCTCTTTCATATTGGTTAATTTTCCTGTTAGCCAATTTATCTAATGTTTTGGATAACTATAAATTTATCATAAAGGCCACGCCAGCCAAAGTATTTAATAATTTGGCTATTTGTCAAATCACATTAATCAAATTATCTTAAAAAAAAAATAGCCAAATTCAGCGACCGTTTCATATTTGGCTATTTTTCGAATTAGCCAGATTGTATTAATATTTTGGCTAAGTTGAGATCTATTTTTTAAAAAAATCAGTATTAGCCAAATTATATAATAATTTGGCATATGAGCGTATAAAGAAATCTGGAATTTAACAATTCTAGATTTTCGAAATTTGACCAGTAATCGAGTTTAGCAATAACCAGATATTCTAACAAACAAAATAGCCAAATTCAGCAAATAATTTGGCCGTTTCACATTTGGATATTTTTCCAATTAGCCAGGTTATATTAATATTTTCACTAACATTAAATCTATTTAAAAAATCCACTATTAGCCAAATTATATAATAATTTGGCTTATGAGCGTGCATAAAAAACAAATCTAGATTTTAATAATCGACTCTTTTTATTCTGATGGAACGCTTCATTACTTCCAAATAGCCAGGTTGATATTTGCATTTATTTTTTCTTTGGCTCTATCCTAAGCGAATCCTTTGAGCGCATACAAAGGCTCGTGCAGTCCTCAGCTCAGTTTTAATTCTCTAATTTCAATGGCACTCGGAAACATAACATTAAATCACTCTAATTATAAATGTAATGGCTTAGCTTCGTGAAGAAGACATCACGCTGGCTAGCGAGGGGAGGCTAATGATACCTGAGTTCAAACTATCTCAAGTGTTTTGACACTTCCGTTATCTGTTAAAAAAAAAAAAAGTGGATGGGGAGGGATGTCTCGTTTGAAAGATAGACTCTGTAATTACCGTGGAAAACTGTAACGTTTGTTATTAGTCATATCTTCCACTAGAATCGGATGGTCAACAATAAATCAAAGGTGCACTTCGACATGTCGTCAATTACGGGTGTCCTCATTAAAGAAAATAAAGGTGGGTTAGAGGCCGAGGACTCAGTGGGAGTCCGCGATGAAGTGGAGTTAACAGTAGGTTGTACACGTCATTAAATATGTGGGCGTTCCCGTAATATGACGCCACCAGATGCGAATCATTTGTTTCTGTTCAGCATTTTATCTTCTGAGGTAATGAGTGACCACGATGTGAAAGAAACAAATCATCGCCCCCAGGAAAGTGGCAGTTAGGTTTCCTTGCCAGATGAGGTCACGTGCAACTTCTGTTCAGAACTTTTTCTTAATTTCTAGTTTTGTTTTTGTTTCGGAATGAGTTTAAAAGAGGGAGGAGATAAAAATGCGTTTTCATTTTCCTTATGCAACTTAGAACACGCATTGTAATCCACAAACTTGTCTTTAAACTCCACCTTGAATTACTCCGGACTGGGTAAGACGGTTAGGATAGTGGTCATAATGTTTTGGTTGGCCAGAGCACACTCTATTACGAAAAGAATTCGGAAACCCCCGATGAATATGATGTATTGTTGGAGAAGTTCTCCACATATGCGTGTAGGTTCAGACATACCAATATAAATCTTGTGAGTCAACCTGTGCAGACGTTGTACCATGGTCGTGGATCAGAATCCAATAAACCCCAAACATTGGCGAATGGCCGTTGGATGCCACACCAGTGATCTTTCGGTGCGATTCGTCGAACAGGAATCTTCCAAAATTCACTATGGATGTTTTCCAATGATGGAAAATCGTGGGTGATAGCTCATCAAGAGAAAGAAAACCATCTGCTCAGACATCGGATCTTAACCTACTAAACATCTATAGAACGAACTGAGTCGCAGAATTAGTCTGTGGCTAAAATGGTGTTCTTCTAAATCGGCTCTTACAGCTATGAGGAGAATGAGGGAAAGTTCCAGCCGATTCTTACTAAACACTTGGGACCATTTACAATTCACTTTTGTTAAGGCAGCACAAGCATCATATCAGTATCTGTGACCAAAAAGAGTGGAATTTATGGAAGATCTGGGCTTTTCTGACGAGGTCAATATTCCTAAAAATTGGTGACTACACCAATTTTTAGGAATGAGTAGTCTCTAATGTCCATTTTCGTATCTTTTTATTTTAAATAAATAAAAAACAAGGCGAAGGAGATTTCTTGTCAAGTGTTCAATTCTACAGGGCATTTTTTATTCATAAAAACAGTTCAGTTTCTTATAAGATATCAGGAGAATGGTTCGATGAATAAAAAACACGCTATAATGGCCAACGAATCTCCTGACTGAAAACATAAGAAATTCTCATAAAATTGAACCAACTGGGACAGCTGGCAGTTTCATATAGAAAACAATCACTTAACAAGTACGCTTGAGGAAAGAAAAGCCGTTTCTTGTGTATAGTTAACTACAAGGGCTGTTTGAAAAGTAATGTAACAGTTGTCTTTGGGTAGAAGCTGTGCTTCCCCCATATTGAAAGATCACACGTGTGTAGCGTTTCTGTTTCTTTACAGAATGATATACACCTTTTGTGACATTACGTGATTAAACCAATACGGCGTCTATCCCCCATATCCACGAAAAACAAACATATGAATACTAGCCTCCCAAAAGTAAACGGACACTCGGTTTTCATAGTCCATGGCTGACTGATTTCGACAGGCTTCTACATATTTGTACACACCAAAATAAAATTACTTGATGGTTCCGAGAAGAAAGATTGCTTCGCCTTGAAATATACTATTGACAGCTCATCTATTACCATGATTTCAGAGGGCAGACGTCTTAGTGGTTTTGTTTATAAACAACCGCACCGTAATTTTGATCATCACATCAGATAATTTGCCAAGCAAAGGTAGAATCTACACTGGTGTGCAAAATTTAAGGAACAACCAACACTATTTCTAAAGGTTACAACCAGAAAATCAAACGAAACAGCCTGTGGCGATTTGCATAACTGTGGCCGTTCAGAAGAAAGCTGGTGCAATGCAAAAATTTGAATTTGATGAGAGGGCTCACATAAACAGATAAAAGCAGCAGTTCAGCAAGTAAGTGCAAATTACCGAATGGTGAGCACGATTGTTACAGACGTTCGATTGGTTTCATACAATGCTAGAGACAACGAAATGGCCAGTAGACAACATCTGGATGACTTTACCCGGGGTCGAATAATTGGGAAGCTCGAGAAAGGTCGAATTGCGAGGAGTGTGGCTGCAGAGTTCGGTGTCGCCCATAGCATCGTCTCACGTGCGTGGGTCGGCTTTCAGAACAACAGGCACAGTTGTTCGAAGGAGCAGTGGTGGTCGTCCACGTAAAACACCGCCCAATGATGACCGCTATATACTCCTACAGACCAAAAGGGACCGACACCAGACAGCTGGATATGGCGGTTTACTGTGGCCAGGCGACTCCACAAAGGTGGACTGTTTGCCCGACGGCCAGTACACTGTGTCCCTTTAACGCCTGCCTATCGGAGACACCGTTTACAGTGGTTCATCGAACACAAGAACCGGACAGCAGCTCAATGGGGTAAGGTACTCTTTACTGATGAGAGTAGATTCAGTCTCAGTAGCGATTCTGGATGTCAGCTAATCTGGCGAGAGGTTAGCACACGGTATCACCCTACAAACATCACTGAAAGGGATCGATATGGCGGTCGGAGTGTTCTCGTCTGGGGAAGCGTTATCTTGGATGGACGTACACAACTCCAGATACTGGAAGGCGGTACTGTAACCGGTGCACGCTACTGTACTGAGGTGATCCTTCTCCATGTGCGTCTGTCCCGATGTACTATTGTCTCCGACTTCGTGTTTATGGATGATAACGACACACCAGCTGAATCGCAGTTGATATGCTTTGGAAAGTGAGGACATTGTTCGTATAGATTGGCCTGCCCGTTTCCGCCGATCCCATCGAACACATATGGGACGCTCTGGGGAGATGTCTAGCGGCACGTCCACACCCATCAGAAAATGTTCACCAGCTGAAAATGGCGCTGACAGAGGAATGGACGATGTTACCGCATGAACTTATCAACAACATTGTTCTAAGTATGGACAGGCGGTGCAAAGCCTGCATCGACATTAGGGGTGACCCTATCTCCTACTGAGAACCATCTCTCCCCTTTGTTCCATCTTTGGCAGTGATGCATCTGTATCATGGCAGCCAGTGCCATGTTGCCATTTTTGAATAAAGTCCCTCTGTACCATTTTGTTTCCATTGTTGTTTCCTTCATCATTTCTGTACCTCACGAGGTTCCTTTGGTATGCTCTTCCCATATCCAGGCCATTCCTATGAGAAGCTACAGGTGAAACCTGACTGGTCCTTAAGTTTTGCTTAAGGACCAGTCAGAAATTCGTTTCTCAATTCTGTTTTTCAAGAAATTGGTATATAACCAATGACTGAATTTGTCTCACCTCTTCCGATAGTGACCTGAAACATCAATTGAAACAAATTCAAAATCACTTCATCAATTACTTCACTAAAAGCTAACCAGAAGGATCGATTCTTGTGTGTAGCACACTTGGTATTATCAGCATCCTGCCAATGACTCGAAGAATTTTCATGGGCCTTTATCACAACGGGCTGAGTATTCTGTCTCAGGTGAGGGCAGCATGGTTTCTTCTCCTGCGAATTCAGGTGCTTTTCATCCAACAAAGTAAATCAACCACACAATTTACAGCCATATGGTTGTAAATACGTCGCAATATGGCCTAAGTTGTTGATGCACCTGAAATCTTATAGCAACAGCAGCTGGCACAAGAACAACAACTCATCTTCCATATACCCATATTAGGATCCAATGTTTGAATCCCACGAACTTCCCTTGTTAACAGACTCAAGTGGAATGCAGCTACAAACCGCTGAGAATTCATTCAGACTGATCATAGACCACGAGACCAGGAAGTCGCCCATTTGACTGTGAAGATCATGGTTAGTTTTACGTTTCCAACTGGTTAAGTTACTGCTGTTTTGGTCACTTGAATTTTTGTCACTAAGCGCCATCTGGATTCTGAGATAGAACTCTTTGACGTATTCGTGTCTAGTAAAATACTTGATCACTTCTGACAGAGGGTGTGGAACATTTTGTTTGGTGTAGAGACGTATTTATACAGAATGCCTGTACAGGAATAGACAGAAGTGAGAATGAAATACTCAATGTTTTGCATAAACTGATGGCCATTGGAAAGGTGAGATTTAAAAGTTGCGAAATTGAATAATTAATTATAAGAAATCGCGTTAAGTTTGATAATGGTTGTGAATCAAGTTTACAATTATTTAATGAGTAGAAAGTAGAATGTTCAATCTCAGATAATGCTATTTCTCGATCAGTATATTCACTAAGAACACAGAGTGGATTTGATCACGTGCTAGAAGAGTTTCTTCTTCTTCTTGTAATAACTCAGACAGATAATATCCTCAAAATGGGAACGAAATCTAAGATACAGGAGAATTAGATTTGGTTATAACTAGGAAAAGGAAATTGGGGAAAAAAAGTATTAGCAAATAATGTCGATTTGATAAAAACTAATGCTCCTGAGAAAGATATTTGCAAGGATTACGAAGAATGGAATCGCAGCGATTAATAAATATATTTGGTGCACTCGTTGGCGAAAAAATTAGGAACCTTTATTGAGTATCTAGTAGAGCCAGGTTTTGTCCGAGTTATACTCAGTACACGTCGTAGTTGGGTTCCTGTAGGTGTCTGAATGAGTCCAGCTCCAGATGTAACCATCGGGATATTTGTCAGCTGCTGTATTGTTGTCAGAGAACTGCGAAGCCAAACTATTTCTAACGAATCCCAAGATATTTCTCAATTTGATTGAGATCTGCGACCAGGGTAGATGTTGGAAATCTTGGGACTGCACGGTCCATAGTTGCGCTGCCATTTTGAAAGAATCCATCGTAATATTGGTGAAAATAAAGCATTAAGGTTTCGACTTTTTTGGTCCATGATAGTACAAGGTACATTCAAAACATTTCTTGGAAATAGAGGTAATAAAACTTCCAGATAAGCGGACATCGTGTTTTATACAATCCCATTGGAATATTCCAGCAGTATACAAGTTCTGACATACACTTGCGCTCAAAAGTTAAGGAGGACACGCAAAATCGTACAGAAACGCTAACCTTTCATTATATTACGCCAAAACGTTAGCAAAATAAAATCCAAAGGTTAAAATGCATATATTTTCCAACCATATTTCCCCAAAATGATCGAAACATTCAATTTTTTGATATCATTCCATTTCTCTTTGGTTATTTTTCTTAAGATTGCAACATCTACACCGAGACTGTCGTACTCTGCAAAATCTCTTCGGAGATGTCTCGAGGAGAAGAAGCCTGTCTTGTCAAAGTACTCTTCTGTTAGCTTACCATCACACTCTAAAGTGTTATGAACAAGAGGAATGGTTAAATCCTTTCGGGGGAACACTAAACGCCATCACAGACAAGCAGAAATAGCTACCCACTTTTCACAAAGATTGGAGAATTCTCTGGATGGCTTTCATTCCCCAAAGCTATAGAAAATAAGCGATCTAACAATGAACCCACTCGCTTTCTCTGTAACCATAGCAACCGACTAAAAGTCCGTTTATCCACGAAGTTTCAGATCCATGTTCTCATAATGCCTTACATGTGATTTCTTTCCTCCTCCCCCCTCCTTCTCTTAGTACTATCCTACATAAAGAATGAATAAAATGATTTCTATGTGACCTTAAGACTGATCTTTCTCTCCAACATGTTAAAATCTTTCCTTCCATTTGACTTTCGGTAATATTCAGTCTGTGGCTGGTTGTATCCCGCGCAACTCTCATGAAAATATCCTGACATAGCGCGAATCATTTCCCCCTCACTTACCCCACCCCCCCTTCGTCGTAAGCTACTGTAGGCTATCCTCTATGTTAAAAGTTAAAGGAGGAGTTCTTTGAGATGCACGCGCTTCAGTTTGCTTGAACACGATTTCTTTTCAGAAGTTCCACATTTTCTGGGTGTTTGAGTTTTCAATTTCACGCTTGACGTGGTTGCAGTATGTCTGTCCGAAGGATATTCATGGGTAGTAAATGAATCTTCATCTCTCTCTCTCTCTCTCTCTCCTACTCTCTATCTATAGTAAATGTTTTCAAAATATCTTTTAATCTTTCTCCGAGTAACTGTTTTGGCTGTTTTATTTTAACTCCAATCAATCTGGCTTATTTTATCTACCATCGGATATAAAAAAAAACAAAAAGAATTACAATATTGTGCGGATGCCTCGTGGCCTTAATGGCCTAGGTGCTTATTGTACACGATCCAACAGAAAATGCATCTTTTTAGATGCACTCCAAAATCCCTGCTAATAAATAAATGAGTTAAAATTAAGGTGTTACTAATATTTTTTATAGTCAGTGTATATGAACGTTTATTTCGATTTTATTCGCAACACATACCTCCCCCAAGTACCGTAGTTTTAAGGAATGCACATTTCTAGAGAAATGCGTTCATATTGACGAAACTAGGGCCGTATTAGTATTGAATGATGGCCGGGACAGTGATGTATCCTTTAAACCTTATCGGAAGTTTTCAGTCCTATAGGAAAAGGCTCTGGTAAACAGATTTAGTGGATAGACAAATGAGGTTACTTAGAAAGTACAAAGGGATGGGGGGGGGGATGGTTGTTGATGACTGCGAAGTTAGATGCGTTGTTGTTATTCATATGCAGGTGTTTCCTTCATTTATCACCCATTTTTTAAAAATCAAAGCGAGTCGAAACCTGGAGTGAATGGTGTTTCGATACCGCTTTTCTGTCATTAGCCCGAAGACCCATTCGTATTCATTTTGCATTCATTTGCACTAATGGGACAAACTGGATGCTACAAAGGGGTGGAATAATTGAAAACCGTTAATGAATTTCAATAAATATTTATTCTATGATTTAAACTATTGCCGCGTTATTGTGAGATATTTTAGAAGGAAAAAAAAGTAGTAAAAATATAAATCAGAAAATATTTACCTTTTCTTTTTTTTTTTTTCGATATTAATCTAACTTAAACGCTTTCACTCAATTCAACTATTGGAAACTTGCCAATAGTTCAGTTAGCAAACCGACTTCAGGAAATTGTTTGCAGGTTGGGCTGACTGCCGTAAAATCACAGGGGAATTTGAAAATAGGGTTATTTTGATAGATTATAACCGAAATAAACCGCTCCTGCAGTCAGCCAAAGAACCTGCTATTTTTAGAATATTCCTTCTTTGATTAGGAATTCTTTTCAGTTATTTTTTCTTTTGGTAAGCTTCAAAGAAAGACATTTCTTTCTGAGGGAAGGGGATACCAAAACCTGGTATCCCCTTCCCTGATAACATTAGTCCATTAAGAGTCATAAGCATTTATAATTACTCTCCTCTTGCCACTCAACCATCTCTTTACCAATAGAAGTAACTTGCCCTCAGTGCCTTATTTCTCCAATTTATACTGAGTTGGCTTTGTATTAGCAACCCCCCCCCCTTATGTAGGAATAAACTGGCGTGTGACAAAGTTAGGAATGGCTGATATATAAGATTGTACTTGTCTCACCTGGCGATCAGTTTTTGAGTATCTGAGAGGAAGAATGGGTTGGCGTCGATATCTTTCCAACTTTGAACGTGGAATGGTTGTGGGGATAAAGGCATGCAGGTGTCAGTGTATCAACAATAACATGGTTAATTGATTGAGCACGTCCGTGCCAACGTTGGACCACAGGCATGTGTAAATCTGTCGCTTGGTATGAGGATTTCTGTTTCCAATCCCATCATGTTGATGGGCATATCCGCATTTGGAGAAACAACATGAGGCCATCGCACCTGGTGTACTTTTGGGTTCGGCAGGCTGGAGGTATGGTTTGGGGACATTTTACGTGGCATGCCCTGGGTCTTTGATCCTCGTTGATCAGCTGATCAATGAGAACGCCTACCTTTCTGCCATCACCGACCAAGTACGCCCTTTCGTGATGACAGTGGATCCAGACAACTCCAGTGTCTATCAAACAAGACAACGCGCAATGCCATAAGGCCCAGCAGGTTGCTAACTGGTTTCAGGAATATGACAGTTTTTCGTCCTTTCATGGCCACCAATCTCAACCGATCTCAACCCAATTGCATGTATACTTGCGTGTACACCAATGCTAGGAGATTAGTAAATAAATTTGATGAATTTGAGGTATTGCTCAAAACATCAAAGGCAGATATTGTGGGGATTTCAGAGACGTGGTGTCACACAGATATAAGGAATGCACAACTGGAATTTGGGGAGTACAATGTCTACAGAAAGGATAGACAGAGTAGGAAGGGAGGAGGGGTTATGCTATTAGTTAAGAAATACATAAAATCCAAGGAAGTGAAGCCAGTCGACATTGCTGGACAGTGCAGTGTCGAGTCAGTTTGGTGTGACATAAGCATTGGGAGATCAAAATTGAGAGTAGGAGTGTGCTATAGGCCTAATGACTCTGATGAGTATAATAGGAAACTGCACGGGGAAATAGAGTGGGCCAGTAAATCAGAGAGTCTTATAATGGGGGATTTTAATTTCCCAGATATTGACTGGAATTTGTGGGTTGGTCACTCACACACTAGCAAGGCTTTTGTGGATTTATTGGATGATTGTTTTCTACATCAGCATGTTCAGAAGGCACCTAGAGGGAGGAATACTCTTGATCTGATTATCAGTAGTGATTCTTCATGCATTAAGAACCTGCAGATAAATGAACCACTAGGTGGCAGTGATCACAGTGTGCTGAAGTGGGATTTACTGAAAGAGGTAACTACCATTAGGGGTAAAGGGAAGGGTTATTGCTTCCGCAAAGGCGACTACGATGGACTGAGACAGTATTTAAATTCTATACAGTGGGACCAACTGATGATGTTACCAACAGCAAACTCAAAATGGGAAACATTCAAATAACTTATCTTGGAAGCTACTAGGCTTTACATACCAACCAAGAAATATTGTTCAAGGTTTAGGCCAAAATGGATGTCAGATGAACTAATGAGGCATATGGCAGAGAAGAAAAATGCATGGGATACATAAAAATTAACACGTGACACACAAGCCTATGATAGATATAAGTTGATCTGTAACCAAGTTACAAAGGAGATTAGGCAGGCGAAGGCAGATTACGAGAAATCCTTGGCAAGGGATGCAAAGAAAAACAGCAAAGAGTTCTTTACTTATGTAAACTGTAGAAGGAAGGGGATGAATCAGATTGGTCCACTTGATATTGATGGGTCAACTGTTGATGATCCTGCTCAGGTAGCTAACAAACTAAATGAATATTTTGGCATCGACATTCACACATGAGGAGTTATTCAGCGAGGGGAATGCCAGAGGTGTATTCAACTCCAGCAGTAAGCTACAGAATCTGGAAATAACTGGGAGTAAAGTGGAGGAGAAACTGTTGAAGATAAACACAAGAAAGGCACCCAGGGTGGATGGGATCTATCCAGTTATATTAAAGGAGGCAGCAAAGGAAGTAACAAAACCCTTAGCCATAATTATGAGAGCTTCCTTGGACTCAGGGGAGGTACCCATAGACTGGAAATGTGCAAATGTGACCCTAATTCACAAAGGAGGATCAAAGGCTGACACAAGTAATTATGGACCTGTTAGTTTAACTTCTGTTCCTGGAAAATTAATGGAGGCACTGGTTAAGGAAGCACTGCAGGATCATCGAGACAAGACATCAGTTATAGCTCGGACACAGCATGGTTTTGTTAAGGGGAAGTCTTGCCTGACCAATTTGATTGGATACTATGATGCAGTCACAAAAGAACTGGATGCAGGGAATAACTTTGATATTATATACTTGGATCTTACAAAGGCTTTTGATACTGTTGCACATGGAAGACTGCTGCACAAATTGGAGAAGTGTGGCATTGGAGGCAAATTGCTGCTATGGATGAGGGGATGGTTGAGTGGCAGAAGACAGAGAGTGGTAATCAATGGACACTGCTCATCGTGGACTAATGTTATTAGTGGACTTCCTCAGGGTTCAGTGTTGGGTCCATTATTGTTTTCTGTATTTATAAATGATATTGATGATGGCATATCAAACTTAATGTCCAAGTTTGCAGACGATACGAAGGTTGGCAGGGTTGTCAAGGACACTACTGACACTATGGTACTGCAACAGGATCTGGAAAGGTTGAGCAGATGGGCTGAGAGGAAGCAAATGAAGTTTAACATGGACAAATGTAAAGTACTACATATGGGAAACAGCAACCCCAGAGTAACGTATCAACTCTGTGGTACTACACTGACAGTGGTAGAGAATGAAAGGGACCTGGGGGTGGTTGTGCAGGCAGATATGAAGTTTTCTGAGCAGTGCAGACGGGCTGCAAGAGTAGCTCATGGAGTATTGTCGATGATATATAGGAATTTTTCTAGCAGGGATAAGGAGGTGATTATTCCCTTGTATAAGGCAATGGTCAGACCGCACCTAGAGTACTGTATACAGGTCTGGAGGCCTCATTTTAAGAAGGATGTAGAGCTGCTGGAACGAGTACAGAGAAGGGCAACAAGATTAGTGAATGGAACAAAGGGGTGATCTTATGAAGAAAGGTTTAAGTTTTGCGAATTACAGTGTCTGGAGACTAGGCACCAGCCAGGTGATCTGATAGAGGTGTATAAAGCCTTGAATGGTTTGAGCATGCTCAAAGCTGATGGGATTCTTCCTCTCGCTCAGAGAAATCACCTGAGAGGGCATAAATTCAAATTGAGGAAAGACAGATGTAGGATAGATGTGCGGAAATTTGCCTTTAGCCAGCGGGTGGTTGGTAGGTGGAACAGACTTCCATCCCTTGTCGTGGAAGTTGATAGCCTAAATAAGTTTAAGGCTCAGCTCGACAGGTATTTCGAACGAACAGAGGGATGAAGTGGAAGTGGTTATTTATTTATTTTATTATTATTTTTTTTTTTCGGCTGATGCTGCATAAGCTTGCTTTCTTGCATCAAATGCCTCTACTAATGCTAATGTAATTGAGCATGTTTTGGATTTACTGTAAAATGCCATTCAATGCTACGACCATATTGATAATGTGCGGACACTACTGGATATATTGTGCAATGCACGAGTTCATACTACAGACTATTAGGGCAAAAGGTGGCCGTACGAAGTATAGGTATGTGTTGCTAATGCAAAGCCAAATCTGTGTTTATAACAGTCGTACATATGGATCAAATATCAGCCGTTCCCAAGCTGTAGTTATCTAAGTATATGATGTCAGAAGTGTTCTTTGCGTCCACTGACCAGTAACGTGGACAAGGCAGTTTATTTAAGCATTATCAGGGATGGGTACCTCAAGGGCAATTTACACACGTGTCTTAGCCAGCACAATTCTCAGATTGAAGTCCAATTGAACACATCTAGGATGAATTTGGAGGCAGTCCCTCTACCAAAATCTCCTGGCACACAAACTCTTAGACTCCATGGTAAAATATTTAAGAATAATAACCGGGATGAAAAGTTGTCCCACCGTGCTATTAGGACACGGTTATAATAAAGTGACCAACAAAATAAATCTCCATTTATTTGGGTTCACTGAGGTTATTCACAAATACTTAAAAAAATTAAGTTTGATTCAGCGCCGCTGACATTCAAGGCGACTTTAATTTACTAAATGATCTTTTACAGATGTAAATTGAAACCGGGGCTGTTTAAAGGATAAGGTGGAGCAATCTTCGAACTTACGAAATCACTAATTTCAATAAATCTAATGGAACTTCCTGAAACTCAACGGTCTGTTTGATGTCTCTTAACAGCATCTCGCGGTCAATCTCCCGATGCAGATAACTTCTGTCAACGTCATCTTTTAAGACTGTTTTCCAGGTGTGCACATTCATAAAACGGATGACAAATTCCTCCCATCCAATTTTATAAGCAAGCTTATATATAAAAAAAAAAGCCAACATTTCTCAATTCATTTGTAAATTCCTTCTAACTTTATCTAGTTCTTATTTAAATTTATTCAAAATACCCACCTGCACAACACAAGAAATTTTTTCCAAGGATCACCAACCCTCTGTTTGAAGGGAAATTTCCGCATATCCTACCTGCAAGCATCCTTCCTCAATTAAAATTTATGTCCCCCCATATAAGTAGTCTGAGGAAGAATCCCATCAGCATGAGCTTGCTCAATCCATTCAAAGCATTAAACACATCAGTCAGAACCCTTCGCAGGTTTCTAGTCTCCAGACACTGTAATTTTCAAAATTGAACTCTTTCCTGGTAAGAGTACCTCTTTTTCTCTCCTTACTAATCGTGTTGCTCTTCTCTGCCTCTATTCCAGCAAATCTACATCCTGCCTAAAGTGAGGCATCCAGACCTGTATGCAGTATTGAAGATGAGGCCTTAATAAATCCGCTCTGTGACTGAAGTATAACAGCAGTCACGTCTAGATGGTCCTGCATTACTCCAGACCAGAAATCAAAAAGGTTCCTGTGGACTGTAATGTCCACCGGACATCTACTGGATTCAGGCATGTCCATCGGACATCCCTGAATCCAAGGATGCTTTCATAATTAAAGTTAAGGTTTTGCTTATCTCCGTTGCTGCCCCCTTAACATAACTGGACAGCCCTCATTCACCCCAAGCACCCTTTTAAAGTTTAGCTTCAACAATCACCCCTCCATTTTCTCCGGTTATGACAAAATAGTTTATCTCTGTTAGTTTGATAAATTTCTGACATCCTTTTCCATAAATTCCTGATGCGTTAACACAGATGCAAATATCCATTCAGTTTGTTCACAACCTGAGCAGGATCATCAACAATTCATCCATTCATACGTAGTGATCCAATGTGAATCAACATCCTCCTCCTTCATAACTGTTTACATAATTAAAGAAGTCTTTGCTGGTTTTCTTTGAATTCGTTGTCGTAGACCTCTCGCAATCTTCCTTAGCTTGCCTAACCTCCTTTGTGACTTCATTGCACACTAATATCTATTGTGGGCATCTGTTCCAACATAATGGCCCAAGTTACTAAATATTTCGTAATGTTGTTATGGAAACTTAACGAAATTAGACTATGAATCACGAATTAGCAACACCTTTCAGTACAATGTTTGAATTATTAGCAACAAAAGTCTCGGATGCTTTACTTTATAAAACTTATTGATAGGAGATCTAATTACACAGGCTGATCACTTAATTCGTGGAATGGCAGCACCACCGTACAACTACTTAGTTTAGGCGACCTGCCGGTAGACGGCAGGCAATGTATGCAAATACTTTTTTGCATCTTTTATTTAAAAACTCCAAACCACATTAATTCTTCTAAAATTAAAAAAAAAAAAACAGGTATGGGGGGAAAATAAATAAGATAAAACCTTTATCTTCCATCTTTCCGGTTTAAAAAACTGTTAAACGCATGAAATTTTAAAAGCTGCGCATGTGTATGTTTCTGTATAGGAGGTGTGTCAATAAAGTTCCCGGTGTTGTTGCGGTTATGTTCGATGAGTTTGAAAGTAAACAGAACCGAAGTAGTATTTCGTAGTTCAGACTTCCTTCAACAGATGGTGGTACAAGATTGTCCAGTAGGTTGACAGGTTGAAAATAACAACCAGTTTTGTTGGTGGCGTTAACGTTACGTGTCACCATTTTGCAATTTGAGCAACGAACGAATATTAAATTTTGTTTTAAACTGGGAAAATCTGCAACTGAAATGTATGAATATTTAAAAACTGTTTATGGTGATGAAACGTTAAGTTGTACCAGCGTCTTTGAATGGAATAAGCCGTTCAAAGGCGGACGTGAGGATGTTCGCGATGACCCAAGAAGTGGGCATCCATCGACCTCTCGAAATGAGGGCAGAGTTGTGAAAGTTCGAGAAATTATGGCAAGAGATTGTCGTTAGACCCTCAGAATGATGGCTGATGAGTTGGATATAAATAAGGAGACGATTCGTGAAAGATTTAGTGAAAAGGTTGTTACAAAATTTGTGCAGCACATTCTCACGGATCAGCAGAAGCAACGAAGAGTGTCATCATGCAAAGATGTCACCCAAACATTGTCAAGACAATGTCCTCGGCTGTTTTGTCACTGGAGATGAGTGTTGGGTATATCAGTACGACCAGAGACGAAGCCTCAGAGCGTGCAATGGACTTCAAACTCATCACCAAGCCCCAAAAAGAGTTTCGTTTACAGAATTCCAGAATCATGTTTTTTAACAAACAGGGTGGGATTCCCAAGGAATTTGTACCTGAAGGCGAGAGAGAGAGTAAATGCTGCGTTCTACGAACACGTGCTTCAAAGACTATTGAATTCCCGGGTGAGGTCGCAATTTCGAGAGAAAGGCAGCTGGTTCTTGTTTCACGACAATGCCCCGCCCATTTTGGGAAAACATTTCGTTAAACCCTCACCCAGAATGTTTTTAGAAATGTTTTCCCAACAAGTACATTGCATTGTACAGATCAACCATCAGCCCAACTCCTCCAATCTACCCCTAGCAGACTTCTTCTTTTCCAAGGTGAAAAAACTGCCCTCAAAAGAGATTTCAAGATTTGAGGACATAAAGAAAACGTACCTACTCAATTGAACATCTCTTTGGACTCCTTCGCGGATCCTTTTAGAGCGGTTTAATAAGTGAATTCAACAGGTAGTAAATTACTTTGAATAAAAATAAAACCATTTTTGAGCTCCTTCACTTTGTGGGTTTTTATTGCACCAGTAAGGGAACTTTATTGCCACACCTCCTCTATGTAAATGCTGATAATAGATTATATCTGTAAACAACCACACCCATTTATATAATATATACGAGTATTATCCACATATGAAAGCCACCGTTAATTAATATTGCCACAAAAGAGTGCACATTTAACTTTTTCTCCGAGATATTTTTACCACACGTGCCACTGCTTATAGTCAAGAGACATCCTTGACGTCTTGGTGATTTTGAAATACTTTACCGCTTGAGAAATCATTTTAATAAACAAATGATAATGAGAAGGAGCTATGGCGGGTTTGCACAAGTGGCAGACCTACTGTATTGTCCCTAAGGGCATTGCAGTTCCAGATGTAAATCACCTCCTATAAATCAACAAGTCTGGTGCTAAAACCCAAGAGCTGTAGTATAATAATTTAAGGCTTAGATTGAAAATCCGCTGGACATTCATCTTTGATCCATGACAGCTTTCAGGTGAGCTGTCTCTCAAGGATTAACTGTTCGTTACTCAAATGTGCCACTCCCCAGCATCAATTAGTTGCTACCACATCAGTATTCAACCCCATCTAATGCATTACTCGGTCTTATTCTCCTTAGTAAGTTAAGTATCGTGGTTTGAGACTTGTGTACATCTTCCATCAATCTTGACTAGTGGAGTCTGTTATTCTTATTTCCATCATCTTCGAGAACACTAACTTGCGTTAACAATTCAGATTATTCTGTTGCCTTAACTCAAGAAGCAGTTCCTTGTATGGACAGCTTAGGCAGTGCCTTCAGGCGTCCAATCAAGTCTTTCGGTGGAAGAGATAGTCTCCACGAAGAAAGGCTATCTGTAGGGTGGTGGTTCTCGCTCTAATCACCAGCTTGCTCTCCGGTCCCATTTCCTGATTCCTTGATTAAGATTCCAACTAAGAACTTTCACTTAAGACGCTGCTTATGACTTCCGTGGTTACGATCGCATCGTACAAGTTAGGGATTTCCTCTCAAAGTTTCTTCAGGCAGCTTTTAGATGCGACTGCAGTAGTACTTCCAGGATCAGAAGTTTTGCATTCTTTGGGCAGGCAAATAACCACTCTTTATTTTCTGTTCGTTTTGTTTTCGTGTCACGGACAAGACTGTGTTTACTGTGCACAGTGATGGAATGTCTTAAAAAGATTTCATTTCCCATGAAGCTGTTGTGAGAGCATTCTGTTCATCCTTAACCATCATCTATCGATCTCAAAGCAGGCGCAATATGGCCTGAGTAGCCCTAGCGCCAGAAATAACCACACCAATATCTCAAAGTCCATAAAAATTTCTGGCATCAGTAAGAGATTCAAGCCTAGGCATTTTCCACCTAATGTAGGGAAGACATATCCACTGTGCTTCCCCCGAGGGCGACAACAGTGGCATTTGAGGAGCAGTACAGCACTTATTAGTGCGGTGCATAATGTGGGTTTTTTCCGAGATGAACTTGTTTATTTTTGAATATTACCTTTGAATATTACCCTGACAGATTGTGAAGATGAGATAATTGGAGGGACCATGACATCTATTTGGAGTGGTAAATTGCTGTGCTTGCCTCTTTCAATATTTTGAGTAATACTATATACAAAAGTTTGATCAATAAATTTGACTGGCTGTAACTCACTTAAAATCAATTAAAGTAACATTAAAGTTGCAAGGAAATTATAAGAAATTTAGAGAACTTCTTAATAAATATAGAAAGAAACCTGATTAAATAATAATTTAATATTAATAATAATAAATATTATTCAATAATAATTTAACATCTTTCCTTATCTATCACGTGGTGTGCACATGACAAATTAATAATTAATTACAATAAAAAGTGTTTAAAGAAATAGGAGGATATTTTTATTTTTTAATATTATTTTTTAAAAAAAATAAATTTTTTAAAAGTAACATTAAAGTTGCAAGGAAATTTTTAAGAAATTATTAAATATAGAAAGAAAGCTGATTAAATAATATAGCTGTTTAAGACTATTCCTTATCTATCACGTGGTGCGCACTCGACAAAATATTTTTAACAAAAAACGGGAAATTGGGATTTTCACAAAATCTCAATTTTGTTAATCAGATTAGCGACACCTGACTTTTGGCAGCCTGTATAATAAATAGATAAAATTAAATAAAAATAAATAACAAAAATAAATAAAATGTAATAATGAAATATAAATAGATTAAATAAATAATAAAATGTAATAATGAAATATAAATAGATAGATAGAATTAAATAATAAATAAATAAGATAAAATTATATGAAATTTCATAAAGTGAGTGTGGATGATTGTAGAAAATATGACCAAAAATATTTTCCTTCATAAAATGACAAAATATCGAAGATTCATTTCTTCCATTACAATTCTAAGGGGTTTTTGTTTTGTTTTTTGGTTTTATTATTAAAAAAGAAAACAAACGCCACTTGATGAGTTCGTTATGCGAAACTATCTCTTCGAATATTTCAACAAAGGGACCAAAACTTATGGAAACTTGGAAAATTGCTAATGACAAATGTTCCAAAATGGTAAACATTTGTAGTGTTGGGCGAATAGCTGCGAATCAGTTTCAGTTGCAGACAAAATTCCCTTGAGGTGGGAGGGCCAACTACGACAGACTCATTAACAGAAGACATCGGTGGCTTAAAGAGGACCCTCGCGGGGACTTGATGTGGTAATGACACTACACTCCTGGTTAATTACTACCCCAATAGCGAACCGGTGCTGTGTTGGATGTAATCCACGCAGCACCGGTTCGCTTTTATCTCCTGAACCAGTGTCCATTCATCAAATAAGTTATGGACTTCCATCTTTTTATTTTTAATGATGTCCCGGTGAGACATTGAGGCACTACAAATTCGACAAAGATAGGCCACTCTGATAAGATAAAAATTAAGTCTTTTGATCGATAGGGGGGCAGCAGCTGCACTTTTTTTACGTAGTGCTTTTACACCTGAATAAATTCGAATGCATCCATCATTATTCTTGGTTATTTCTTACCTTCCATTAGGATCATCGGATTGCTTCTTAATTAGCAGATGCTATTAAAAACATCCACTTGAATGAAACAAATTAGTCCTTTCTTGGAGACTGAGAATCACCTGAGATCAAGACGTTAGAATAACGTATTAAAGCCACCAAGCATACTTGATTCCTCAATCAACTCTTCTAATTACTAAGGACCAAGCCGAATATGTGTGGAAAAATGAAGTCGAATTAAGTAAGGAATTGGTGGACGCAAATAATCTTCTCCTCCTTAGGGAATCATGCTGAAAGCTAAAGACAGAGAATGTGTTTTGGCTTTTGTACAGCTCTTTTCCCTCCTCCTCCTCCATCCCTTGATGCATTAATGGGAGGAAGTCTTTTCAGCGACTAACCACAGGAGTAAACTCCTTCAGATTAACTTACGATATTGGTTGTTGTCGGATGCGACTGCTTTTTTAACAACCTCTCTTGTTCATTGGAAAAAAAATAATAATAAAAGGTCAGATGTAACAGCTAAGGATTAATTTTAGTGACTTTAAGAGTAAGATTCTTCATGGCCGCGATGCTTATAAGTAAGAAAATAATCTTATTTGAATAAAGAAATAAAAGTATTTCTTAGAAATCAATGGAAATTATCCAGTATCAATCACTCGTTGATTGATACCGGATGCAGTATTTAGACAGTTTCATTAACTGTTTAAGGTGGAACAATTGATGAATTAACTTTGTCATTCATTATTTTAGGTTAGGTGTGTGTTAAGTGCCAAAGCAACTAAGGCTGTGAGGCGTCAGTATCTATAATTGTTATTATTCTTTGTTGGATGAGAAACCGCAGGTGAAACCACGCAGACTTCGCAACAATTCAAAAATATCAGTTCTTTACTGCTCATCGAAGACTACAAATGGCGCTGATGTTACGTGGTCATTACAAGAACTATTTTACTCTCCGCATCACTCATAAACGGGGGAGGGGAGGTGTATCCATCCCTACGTGAGCAGCTGCAATGAGGCTGTCAATGTCCACAGACTTTGTTAGTTTTTAGAATTAAGAGGAAATCTCGGAATTTTTCTACCGCCTACGACAAAAGGCACGCTTCCTCGATAATCGACAAATCTGGACATTTAAGAAGTCACGTGAATGAAATCCATTTTTTTTAGAGTTAGTGAAGAAAATGATTTAATTTATTCATCAACAGACTTTTTATCTTCTCCTTTTTTGATAACTGAGAGAGAAAGATGCAAACATCTACTGATGTGTGAGTACCTCTAACTTTTGCTATTGCGGTGTACATTGTAATAAACATTGATCAGTTTATCGTCTCTTTTTTGGCTCCATTTACAGAATAAGATATTTCTTCGATACATTTTCCTACACTCGTAGCTGTAATTCGCCATCTAAAAGCAAATAACTTGTCCTCCCTTTCTTAGACTATCTGTTGACATATGACGTACGGATACCTTTTTTTTTGAATCCACGAATTCTAGCGGTGTCGAAGACGCTGCGTCTGGGGGTGTGAGGGAGAAATCGAGAAAAGAGATGACAAATTAAGAGCTTTAACTGTCAAATGTGTCTGCCAGCGGCCATGCAAAGAGGACATTGCAAGCCTCGAGACGTTGCATACAGTCTAATTTTGTGTCATCATTCATCACTTGAAATCTTCTGTTGCCAAGGCGACAATCACGCACAAATTACTTAATATTTATCTCATTCTGCTCCTCTCTCTTTTATACCTATTGGTGAAGGGAGGGGGGGTGCATTTTCCAGGTTGTGTCATCTGTCATAGAATGCAGGTGGGGCGGTATTATTAGATGGGGGAAGGTTGTTGTTGAGCGATATAGAACACGTCTAGTCACCAGACTTATATCAGCGTCTCCTCAGCGCGGATTTCTGCAACGACCAGACGCCCGTTCGATTTCCATTATTTCCAGGGGATTAACCGTGATCCCCTTCCTGCCTTAGTATAGCCAAGTCAGGGCCTTGTTCCACCAGATCACTCATGCAATAGCAATTCGACCCAAATAGTAAGTTTCTGTCTTCGAATCCGGTCTTTTTGTCATCATTCACTCCCCCGGGGAATTATGGGTAACACACCCGCTATGGTGAAGAATTCCAGAGATTACCGCGCCACCATTGGGGGGGTGGGCGAATGGAAATATGGACTGCACGCTTTATCCTGGGACTTCCTATCGCGTCTCACAGCGCCTCCTGGCGTCAGTCAATTAGATCCAGTCGGGTTCACGCAGATAATGTGACAATCTTGTCTTATGACTTGTTTACAGCAGATTTTGAAAAGGTTAGTTTTAAACGGTCAGACTTATTATTATTTTTAAATAATCGATGTTAGCGCCATCTCTCGATCAGTTGAGAAATTTCTATTATAGAAATTTTATTTATTTTTAATAAAATTGTAAATCAAGTCACCAAAACGAAGTTTGAATGTTTAACTAAAACATTAAAATAAATCTAAATATACACTAGCCACTAAAAAGTGTCCGGACGCCCCTGTTTTCATAGTTCATTGAACCTGATTGGATAAACAAATGACTCAATTTCGCTGCACCCTATTCCTATTAGACACTTTGAGGTTTGAGTACAACGTGGCTCGTGAAATGGTGGAGGGGTTCTCAGAGACTTTATTGAGGCATCTTAGAAACCGAAATCTGTGAAGCGATTAGGGGGATGGGGGACGGTGTATTTAGTTGTGAGTGCTGGGTTTGCAGTTCTTCCTAGCTCTGGCCTGGTGCCCCACAGAGTGGAATACGTTTTGGCTTTCGTGTGGATGAAGTGGAGTACAAAGTTAGGCCCTCATCCCACATTAGCCTGAGGTCCAAATGAGGTCACCTTTGAAACTGGAGCAACCCCTACCATAATTGGGTTGTTAGTTTTGATTTTCCTGTTAGAGATCGTGAGTTGGGCTGAGTTGCTTGGGTTAAGATGCAGTCCAGTGCAATCAAAATAGTTCTCCAATGTCCTATTGTCTTGTTGACATTACTTCTGCAGTTTGATGCCTGCCGGAATTGATAACAAATTTTCAGTCTTCCTGATGCGTAGTGGTAATTTTTATCTTAGGAGAGTATCCAGGAGGTTGGTGGTTGTTGTGTCTGGTAAAACCGAATGCAGATGTAGAAGTCTGTGCGGAAACAGGTAATTGAGGGTTGAGATAATCGTGTTTTCAAAAACATTTGGTTGGGTACAATTGGCCTGTAGTCTTTGATTCCTTAGGGTTCTTAACTTTAGGGTCTGGTTGAATAAAATAGTTGCTTCATCCTTGTGGAAGTACTCCACTTTTGAAGGCATTTTTTTAAGAAAGGACTCCTTTTTAATGATGAAAACTGGAAATTTATCCGGCCCTATAGAGGCCTTGTTTGGTAGTTGGTTTGACATTTTCAAGGTCCTTTCTGGAAATTGAAATCTCGCCCTTCTCAGATGGATTCAGGGTTGCCATCTCAGGATGCTTTCCTTTTTTGATGGCGTCTAACAGTTCCAGGATTCTGTTTCCATTGGATTAAGTTGATTTTGGATGAGAGGGGTGGTGAACTCAGTGGTTGCTATCCAACTTAATGCTCGGTGAAAAAGGAAAATTTATTTGATAAATCTCTCGTGTCCAACTGTAGGAATGAAGATTGTACTTCTGCTTGTCTTCGAACATCTGGGGTGCTTCCGACAGTCATAAATCACCTCAAAAACATATCCTTAGTTATATCGGGCTTTTCTTGGGGGGTAGAGAATGAGAGGATCATTGGAAGTAATGTTCCGACGGAAATACTAGTGATGTCGTTCATTTGTCGACGCCAACTCACGTGAGGAAGGCTTTATTGTCGGTTTTTTTCCCCGTCAGCGGAGGCATCGATACGGTATATTGAGAAAAGAGCCCGTGGACATCGGAGAGCGATGTTTCGTCTTGTTGCCGTCCCCATCTGGCTCTCTTTCTTCGTTTTCCGCAGTCAGATAACGACTCGACTAACCGAAGATCGCTCACGTTTGTCGCCATTTACCTCGTTCTTCAAGCGTTTCCCGACCTCGTTCTGGCAAATAGAATGGCCGTGTCAGCCGTGATTCGTCGGTCGCTGCGGATACCACACGAGCGCGCTCCCCCGATGTACTAAACTTTATATGGGAGTTTTTCGTTCGTTTAATGCATTGTCAACGGCGCAGATAAAGACTGAATTACGGAGTTAACCGTGCCTGCCGGATTCCACGCGCTCGACTGAAGCGCCCTCGCAGGAGAGAAACGCAACTACAATTCTTTATCTGTATTTTTGTTTCTCGTTTTTTTTTTTTTATTTGAATTTCTCTTATCTGTTTCTTTCTTTCTCTTCAGAGAAGAGCCGCGATGGATTTTGGTGGCTCCACCACCAATTAATTAAACTTCGATAGATCTGTCCGTCCCGACAACTGGAAGTTAACCGAGTCTCGTAAGAATATTAAGGGTGAAGGGCGCCAAGTCTTGTTTTTGTTTTTTCTAAACGTTCGTTATCGGACGGGGGGGGGGGGTACAGGTGTAGATGCCGCGATGTGGACAGTAACGGCAAAGTTACGAAGATAAAAAAGAGGGTGGTGGTGGTGCGCCTGACAGCAACAATCCCAGTTTATCTTGATGTGTGCAGCAAAGTGTATTTCCGAAGGGAACTCAATCGCTTGCTTACTGTTTTCGAATTAAAGCTACTTTAAAATGTCACTTTCATCTCTCTCTCTCTCTCTCTCTCTCTCTCTCTCTCTCTCTCTCTCTCTCTCTCTCTCTCTCTCTCTCTCTCTCTGTGTGTTTTCCGTCCTTTGTCTATTTTCGGGATTTAATCTCTTATCGCTCTTTTCCTCCTATCCCTTCTTTAACTTCCAATCTTTCTCCATCACCGCAGTAATAAGTCTTCCTCTCTTTCTTTCTCCTCTGATTTTCTTTCACCATATCGTTTTCTTCTCTTCCCCTTTCTTTCTCCATTTTTGATTCTCCCTTCTCTCTTTTTCTTCCCCCTTTCTCTTCAAGGCACCTCCGTAGCCAAGTGGGCAGGAGCAGCAGTGCGTAGCACACGCTTCTTGATTAAACCGGGGTTCGAGCCCGTCACCACCAAATACGGAGGATGCGGAAAGGTCAGGGAATGACCACCGCATATCTCCAGAGCAATATGCTAATGCTCCTTAAAAATAAGCTAATGCTCCTAAAAACCAAATAACAAACAACCTTTCTCTTCATTTTTTCTCTTTCACTCACTTTCTTTCCCTCCTCTCGATTTCCCTTTCTTTCTCTTTCATTGTTTATTTGGCTCTCTATTTTGCTTTCCTTTCTTTCTTTCACTTCGCTTTCTCTCTCAGACGAACTTTCTTTCTTTATCTCTTTTCACTCTATCCTTTTGTTCTCTTCTCTCTCTTTTAACTTCCGCTCTCTCTCTGTAACAAGTTATATTCATATTTTTCACCCTATTATTTTCTTTCTTTTCTCTCCTTGTTCGCTTTCTTCGCTCATTATCTCTCCAATCAGCTTTACTTTCCTTTCTCTATCTTTTCTTCATCCTATCCTTTTCTTTTCTTCCCTTTTCTGTCTTTCTTTCCCTTCCTCTCTCTGTCTCTCTCTCTCGGATGCGCTTGATTTTCCTCTCCATATTTTTCACCCTATCCTTTCTTCCTTTTTTCTCTCAATTTTCGTCCCTTTCTCTTCCTTATATCTTTCTCCTTTTCTTTCTTTCACTCTTATTGTTCTTTCCTTCTTTTTTCCTTTCACTTCTCTCTCCGACTCTCTTTATTTTCCTTCCTTTTTCTCTCTTATTTCTTTCTCCCGTCTTTCTTCATTTCTCATTTCCTCTTTTTTTCTCTTTCTTCTTTTGTCTTCCTCTTTTTTCTCTTCTCTTTCTTATTTTTTTCTTTCTTTCTCTCTCTCTTTCTTTCTGTCATTCTCTTTATTAATATCTTTCCTGTTTCTTTCTTTTTGTTTGTGTCTCTCCGTCTAAAATTTCCCTTTTTCTTTCTTCTTTTCCTTTCTTTCATTCGTCTTTCTTCCTTTCTCGTTTCCTCTTTTCTTTTTCTTTCCTCTTTTTCATCTTTCTGATTTTTATTTTGTATTTTACTTTTTTTCTACCTTTCTTTTCTGTCATTCTCTCTTTATCAATATGTCTCCTTCGTTCTTTCTTTTTGTTTCTCTCTTTTGCTCTCTCTTCGTTTAAAATTTCTTTTCCTTTTTATTTCTTCTTTTCTTTTCTCTTCTCCCATTCTTCTTTCTTTTTCCTTTCCCGTTTTTCTTTCTTTGTCATTTACTTTCATTTTCTTCCTTCTCTTCTCTTTCTGATTTCTCTCTCTCTTTTTCTGTCATTTCCTCTATCAATATCCCTCTCTCTTTCTTTTTGTTTGTCTCTCCGTCTAAATTTTCCCTTCTCTTTCTTTCTTTCTGTGTTTTTTCTTTCTCACTCTCCTATCTCCCTTTATCTTTCTTTATTAATTTCGTTTTCTTTCTTTTTTTAATCATTTTCCCTTTCTTTTTCTCTTTCTTATTTTTTTATGATGTCTCACCACTTCTTTCGTTATCTGTCTGTTCGCTCTATTTTTATGAATTCCTTTCGTTCTTTCTCTCAATACTTTTTTTGTTCCTGTCCTTTAAAGACTCATTCCATTTTCTAACTATCCCACAACTTTAACTGCAAAATTCATCACGATGGGGTTAATCTAAATGCATCCAGCAATATGAATCGGAAGACCTTTCTCCATCCCTTTCTCAATCTTTTCTCCATCCCAAATCCATATTTTACCCACACAATGAGAATGAAGGATTCCAAAACGCAGAACTACCCACAGGCCCTATCAGTGATACATCTAAAAAAAACATATATACAGAGGCGGTGGAAAAGTTTAGTACAGCATCCTGGAATAATTGAAAAAGAGAGAAGAGAGAGAGAGAAGCGATTAGACCACTTTTGAATATTTTGTTTTCGGAAAACAAGAAAGTGCTTACTACAAATCACTGCGATGCTATTATTAAGTCTGTAACAAGGAGAAGGAGCTGGTAGGAGTACTGCCAGGAACCCATTAACAAAGCTTACCCAGGTGCAATGAAATGTTTCTAGTTTAATCATACAAAGCCATAGCAATAACAAATTTAAATGGGGCCGGGCCTCGCCGCAGTTCCTCTGTGTAAATGGTATTAAGGGCAAAGCCTACTACAATCTATGGGAGAATCCATTACTCTCTCTTTTTTTTCTTCACCTCTCGGCTATATTATTACCATTTATATGCGCTTTTTAATGCGCCTGTAGTGTAGTTAACGTCATACGCCCCAGATAGGAACATTTAATTGTATTATTAGCCTTTTATTACGGCTGGGGGAGGGGGGAGGGGGAGGGAAGATATACCTGCAAATGTGGGGAGGGTAATCGCGGGCCATCAATTGCTGGGTTTTCAAAATCATTAAGGCTAAAACGAAGAAAATATTAATGGTTGCCACGCAATCTCTCTAAATGCGTTTCACTCTCGTTTATGTCAGATTAGTGCGAAGAATTATGGGAAACGCAACTGTTTTAATTAGCCAAAGATTTAGTTTGTAATTTTTCCCGCTTTTCATCATTTATGATGGCCCTGCGAGGTGACTTTACAAACTGCTCATTACCAGACATAAATACTCCACTAGGATTAAGCATACGCGCCAACAAAAAATACTCCTTTCTCTCTCTCTTTCTATGGTTAAGAATTTATATCTTTTAATTTAATCGGGATTTGAGTTGAAAGAAAAATTGTACTTAGCATTCCAGCGTTTTGTAATTAAGATTCGTTGCGTGACTTCTGACCTCTGGATAATTAACGCTAATTTGGTTAATCAGATATTTACTAACCTTTAAAGCGACTCGTACTTGCTTTTTTGGGGGTAGTCTATTGTTTTTTTAGATGCTATACTCATGAATGGCATCCAGGGCAAGAGTACGAATAATTTTCCCCGATTAATTCATTATATTTATACATTTAGTAAACTGATAACAAAAAGCAGCTGTTCAAAAGGCAGCCATTTTCATGTGCGCACTGCTTAAACTGAAATTCCTTTCTGCGCATCCGTCATATTTCCCTTTCGTTCCTCCAATAAGCGCTTTGTCCACATGAACCATGTTGGATGCCACATCCAACCATCATCCGCCATTTTGTTTCAAAGAGTGGATAGAAGAATATTTTCCGGTTATTTTAAGGTAGAATGGGCCAATATGAAAGTGACAAAAGTGCAGAGATTTTCCAACCAATTATGAAAATAAAGGTCCAAGTGGGGAGCCTTAGGGGGCATCCAACATGAACAGACAAGACATTAGTCTTTAAAGGGAACCTCTGCAATCCACGGAACCAAAGAAAGTACGCAACTTAAAATCAAAAGTGCATAACCATGTTAAGTTGTTGATTCTTAGATATGAATGGTATTATTCGTTTAGAATTCATCCTGGATGGTCAAACAGTTAACCTCGCTTATTATTCGAAATTCTTATGGTCAAGGGATTCTTCACCATGGCAATGCACCAGCTCACAGTACGCTTTTTTGCTGTTTATGTAAGACAGATGGAACTACTCGCCTTGTTCATCAGAATTATTTCCTTTTAACTTCTTTCTAAATAAGGAAACCAAAGCTGGTAGATAAAAACACATATAAAAATTGGAAGACATGCCAGATGAAGCCAATAGAAATTGAGTTTATTCTATCTCTCTAAGCCAATATCACACCTCGGGAAAGTAGACCATTAATCATCAATAGCTCATCAAACTGTATGGAGCAATAATTTCCCAATTTAAAATTCTCAGTCAGGAAAAAAAAACTCGAATTGCTTCCAAGTTTCACCCACAGCACTGAAGAGGGGCAGGGGGGGGTGAGATAAGTGGACGAAAGTAACAAATTAATAGGTCAGATAAAAATGTGTTGTCAGTAACATTAGCGTAACTCATTACTCTAATGAAAGCTCCTAATCACGTCCATCATGATAAATGGGCCAATCAAAATGAGCCTCGAGACGAGATAAATGATGAATGGATTCTGCTAAATGATGATAGTGTGTTGTCATATCAACCATTAGACTCTCACGTGATAGAAGAATACCATTTAGCCAGAGAGAGAGAGAGAGAGGCGATTAGCTTTCTGGTCGTGTTATGTACTTGGATTTTCATATAATGTACCATTCGCTGGTTGAAACAAATTGAACCACACACATTACTTCTAAAAGAACAAAAAATTGACTTTTCACTAATTTATATCCTCTTTCTTCAATATGCCTCGCATCCATTGATTTATTCTGCTGAAAGCTGTCTTCGTCATAGTACTAGGTGACACAGTACTTTAACGAGTACCTCACTAAGTACTAGTTGACAGCATTTTGACAAGTGCACCACTGAGTACTAGTTAATTTGACAAGTGCACCTGAATGCTATTTGATACTACTTTTGACAAGTTCACCAGCGAGTACAAGTTGACAAAGAACTTTGACAAGCGCATCTGAGTGCTAGTTGACACTACTTTTGACAAGTGTCTTTTGACCGAGTACTGAGACGGTGTATTTTGACAGAGTACTGTCTCACTTTTATCGTGAGACAGTACTTTTGAAAAGTGCACCACTGAGTACCAATTCATACAGTAGTTTGACAAGTGCACAACTAAGTACTAGATGACAGTACTTCTGACAAATGTTTATTGACTGAGTACTGGGACGGTGTCTATTGACTGAGTACTGGGACGGTGTCTATTGACCGAGTACTAGTTGAGACAGTACTTTGTCTTTTGACTGAGTGTCCATTGACTGAACACTGGGACGATGTCGATTGACTGAGTACTAGTTGAGACAGTACTTTGTCTATTGACTGAGTACTAGTTGAGACAGTACTTTGTCTATTGACTGAGTACTAGTTGAGACAGTACTTTGTCTATTGACTGAGTACTAGTTGACAGTACTTTGTCTATTGACTGAGTACTAGTTGACAGTACTTTGTCTATTGACTGAGTACTGGGACGGTGTCTATTGACTGAGTACTAGTTGAGACAGTATTTTGTCTTTTGACTGAGTGTCTATTGACCGAGTACTGGGACGATGTCGATTGACTGAGTACTAATTGAGACAGTACGTTTTGACAAGTGCACCACTGAGTACTAATTCGTACAGTAGTTTGACAAGTGCACCACTGAGTACTAATTCGTACAGTAGTTTGACAAGTGCACCACTGAGTACTAATTCGTACAGTAGTTTGACAAGTGCACCACTGAGTACTAATTCGTACAGTAGTTTGACAAGTGCACCACTGAGTACTAATTTGTACAGTAGTTTGACAAGTGCACCACTGAGTACTAATTCGTACAGGAGTTTGACAAGTGCACCACTGAGTACTAATTCGTACAGGAGTTTGACAAGTGCACCACTGAGTACTAATTCGTACAGTAGTTTGACAAGTGCACCACTGAGTACTAATTCGTACAGGAGTTTGACAAGTGCACCACTGAGTACTAATTCGTACAGGAGTTTGACAAGTGCACCACTGAGTACTAATTCGTACAGTAGTTTGAGTACAAGTGCACCACCGAGTACTAATTCATACAGTAGTTTGACAAATGCTCTCACAATGGCATCACTAAGTATAGTTGACACAGTGCTTTGACAAGTGTTCCACTAAGTACTAGTTGATACAACAGTTCTGTTTAATACAAATTTCTCTCTTGTGCTCTGTCTATTAACTCAAGCTGTCTCTTCTAATGTAAAACAGCATGTTGTTGTTTAGAATGTCCTTTCCTAACCGTTTTCATGTCCATCAGTGTCTTTTAATGTATTATCTAATTAAATAAACTCTTCTATCAAATATATTGAACGAAATTGTGGCAAATATTCCCCTAATCCTCGAGGGATCTATTATACTTCTTGTAAAATTCCTCGGATGTTTTTGAAATACAGCAGATGTTTTGCTGTCTTTAGGATCCTTAAAAGAACGCAATCTTTTCCCCCGAAAAGTAATTAAAGTCACGAAATAATGGTTTTGTTCGGAAGTGTCAGAAACATACGCACTCCGAAAGTGCAAAGCTAATTAAACTTCGAAAGTACGCCTTTATTAGAAGATGTCAGAAACTCTAACAGATGTTTCTTCTCCATATAAATTATTTTACTTCAAAATGTTTTAACAGTTTGGATCCCAAAGAAGTGAGAGATTTATTGTTTCGCTTTACACGTTTATTACTTTTTACAGATGTGAAGAAAAATAATTATTGCAATCTGATAGCTTTGCCTTTACCTCGAGTTGCCTGGGTATTGCACTACTTTTAAGCAATTGCTTTACCTCGAGTTGCCTTGGTATTGAACTACTTTTAAGCAATTGCTTTACCTCGAGTTGTCTTGATATTGTATTACTTTTAAACAACTCAATCGTATATTTGTTTGCTTTTAGCTTTGAATTTTTCCCTTTTTTTAATTTAGCCCTTCTTATTTTAAATTCTAAATAAACGCTAATTTTCAGTGATTTCTGCAGCCTCAAAGTTTTCAAATATTCCTACTTTTCCTTTGAGGCAACTCCCTTCATTGGGAAAATCATTTTCTCCTCAGAACGTTGGATAACTTCCAAAAAAAGTTAACGTAGTTATTCCCAAAAGAGATATTTCTTCTCTTCTATTTTAAAACTATAAAAGTTTCTTATTGTTTTCTATTATGTAGATAATTAAAAGAAAGAAAAAAAAAGTTATTTAATAGAAATCGCATCCAAAAAATGTACTGTGCTATTTTAGGAATTAATAATAAATAAATAAATTAAATTCTTTAAAAATAAACTAACTTTTAATAACTTTTTTAAATTGAAGTAAAAAACAAAATTTTCACTCATTTTTTATAGAATTTTTAATTGGAAATTTTTATTAAATTAATTAAATTTGTTTTCATTAGGTAATAAATGAATAAATTAATTAAGCAATAAATTAATCTTAGAAGTTTTGAAGTTTATAATAAATTTTTAAAAGTTGTAGGTATTTTAAATAAGTTTGTTTTACCATATTTAATAATGCATTTTAAATTAAAGATTTAATTATTATCGATTTAATTTAATTATCTATTTTTTGAAATTCTAATTCGACTTTAGATTTTTATTTTAATCTAACTTTCCAACTTATTTTTTTTCCTAGAAAATAAGATATTCAAATTTTCTAGAAAATTTGAATATGAAAATTTCAAGGGAATTTGAAAATTTTTGCAATGTTAAAATTTTAAAAAAAATTAACATTGCAAAAATTGGAAAAATGAACCTCAAAGAACCACCTTTCTGTTTCCACCTAAAAGGGGACTTAATAACCCCCCTCTGTTTATTATGGCTGCAGGATTAAATGCAGTGATTAAAATAAATGAATATAAGAGAAAAATTTCCTTTGCGTCGAGTTGCCTTAGTGTTGTACTACTTTTTAAATAATGGGTTTGTCTTTGCTTCGAGTTGCATTAGTATTGTACTTCTTTTAAACCTCGAGTAGAAATTTGAATATTAAAATTTAAAGAGAATTTGAAAATTTATTTAAATAAAATTAACTTTATAAAAATTGGAAAAATTAGCCTAAAAGAAATTTAACAATCTTGTTTAGTTAAAGTGAAGAGCACATAAACTGATTTTGTTTCTTGATTTATTTTTTACGCCCACCTTTCTGTTCCGCCCAAGTATTATGAAAAGGTGACTTAATCACCCATCTCTGTTTATTATGGCTGCAGGATTAAATGCAGTGATTAAAATAAATGAATATAAGGGAAAAACTTTCTTTACCTGGAGTTGCGTTAGTGTTGTACTATTTTTAAACAAATCGATTTTGCCTCAACCTTGAGTAGAGAATTTGAATATGAAAAATTTAGAAAATTTTAAAAATATTGATATTGTACTACTTTAAACAAATGACTTTACCGAAGATGAAGTTATTATTTTATAAAATACTATTAGGTTTTTAAAAATTTATAATTTCGAAGTTTTGACCAAAATATTCAAATACAAACTATTAAAAACATAAATATACGTTCCCTATTGGATGAAAACTTTATTATAGTTGTGTGGATAGTTAAGTACTTCGAAACGTTTTTGTGTATTTACATTTTCAGATTAAATTTCTGATTATATTTGCTTTATAAAGCGAAACATTTGTCTAAACGATCTTGATTAATTGGAATGCTACAACCACACTATATTATGGAAAGAAAGCTCAGTGTCTCAAGTCGATTTGGATTTCTTATTACAGTGTATCCATAGTTATTTTAATGCAATAAGTTTCCCAGAATTAGCATTATTTGGTTATATCACGCACAGGTGGCGTGCTTGGATATGCAAAGCGCCCTTAATTCATTAAAAAAAAACCTCTGTAGCATGCTTAGGTCAATATTTTGGGTTCTCTTATCTTCGCTGTGCCTCTCTGCGTTTCCTTTCTCCCTTGCCACTTTCTTTCGTGCTCTTAGAGGTCAAAGTACGGAGAGGTCTGACACTATCTGCCCCGCGAAGCCTGGAGAAGCCACCCCGATCTTCATTACGTGCAAAAGATAATGCGTTATTTTGTTGTATAGCCTTTGATTAATGATTTCGAGCAAGTAGCAGAAGTCGCTGTAGAACTTTGCCTACCACACTCTCTTTCTTTCTTTCTTTTAATCGTGTATTGTGAAATAACCGACGTGGAAAGATTAAAAAGGAGATTTGTAATGATTATAATTAATAATTAAAGAATGCAAATTAGTTATTAAGTGATTTAAATTTAATTAATATTTTATTTCCAACCGCGAGGCTTCAAGTAAAAATTTATTAAGAAGTAATTTTGTGGTAAGATGAAAGATGATGACATTTAATTTAAAAAAAAAAAAAGACACGTGACAGTGACGTTGCTTAGCATTGAGTAATGTTAGAAATATTTCGCTGGAAAGAGACTGGGGGTGTTGAACAAGGATACGCTCACTTAAATATACACTGAGTGGATAGAGATGATGGGATACCAACCCAGTAAGGGATAAGGGCAGTCACACAGCGAGACATTGAGTTCAAGAAAGCGTTCCACAGGTATTTCCATCCATCCTTGCTGCACCGCTGTCCATAATTCCGGGTGGAGGATCCAAAGCTCGAACGGAACTTTCCACAGCATTCCAAAGATGCTCCACAGGGTTTATGTCCGGTGAACAGACAGGCCAGTCCATGGTGGTAGCATCTCCGGAATGCTCTTCGAACCGTGTTCTAGTCACCACGGCTCTGTGGGGAGGCGCATTGTCCTGCTGGAAGAGTCCATTGCCCTGGGGTGAACGATGACCATGAAGGGATGCAGATGGTCTGCAAGAATGGACACGTAACTTGGACCGTTCAGAGATGCGTCTAGACGTAGTGGTGTATCCAGGTATCATCGTAAGGGCGGGATGGCGACCAGACTTGAGTTTTTTTCTTTAATTTCAAATTTTTGGTTAAGGGGGGCATTGCCCTCTCTGCCACCCCTGAATACGCCCCTGCCTAGACGCGCCACAGGTCCCAACGTGTGCCAGTTGAATACGAACCAGACCATTGCCGACCGTCCTCCTGCCTGAGCAGTTTCTTGTTGACTAGACGAGTGCATGGCTTTCTGCAGTTTCTGCTAGGTACGTCCTCCAGTCCGCTCGAAATAACTGGAAACGGGACTCATCGGACCCGTCTCCAATCATCCAAGGCCCACTACCTTGGATGATTGGAGTTAGTAATGGGACTCTGGTGGGTTGGCAGCCATAGCCTATTGTGGCGAATGATCACCTGATGGTCTTGATGGAGACGTTTCTGGCACCTCCCTCGTTGAAGTCAGCGTTGATTTGTGCCATTGTCGCTCTCTGGTTGGCTGTAACAATGCGAGACAGACGGCTATATTCATCCACCACCTTTCTTTGCCCACAGTGCTGTCCACGATGATATGTTATTCCGGAAATAGTGTATTCCCGATATACTCTTGATACTGTCGAACAGGGATAGTGCAATTTCTGTACCACCCTCTTTCAAAGTCGGTTAACTCATGACGTTTATCCATACTGATATCGAATTACCGTCTACGTGAATGCAGTCTACCAATATACCTGCCAAGCGGTGGGTTCGTCCACTAGTGAAAGGGGTGGCTTTGTCAAGGAACCAGGTATCTAATGAATTGTCCTTTCAGTATACGATCAACAAATTGTAAATGATCTTTAGAGATAAAGAAAGAAGGCTTGTCCCTATGTTTAGCGAAACAAAATGTTTTAGTGACATTAAATTGGTCGACAGATGGCGCCCTTAACAGGGACATAAATATTAGTTTAAAGAAATCAGCGCCACCAGAATGGAAGTTATAAATAAGTATAGTTTATTGAGATTACATGGGATGTTCAACTTTAAGACACTACTCTGACGCTGAATCTTTTGCAGCTGCATTTGTATTTTTATAGTTTGTTTCGCAACTTCATCCCCACATTTGTCATAAATCGTATCTGGGGTATATTTTAAAATATTTATCGGGACTTTTACTTTACTGTATCGAAGAAAGAACTCCTTTCTTTCTTAAGAGAACTTTTTGTCGGAGATAAGACAAAAACTTTAGTCCCAAGTTTTCCGAATGCCTCGTAATCTCTCTGCCTCTTTACTTCCTTTGATCCGATTCATTTTATCTCCTTTCTCTAAATCTCCTCGGATTCTCCGATATCTCTCTCACCCCTAAAATCTTTGTCTCTCGGAATTGAGCCAATATTCGGAGAGACAGAAGAGACGAATGCTTTTCAGCGAGTTACGTAACAAACATTTCAATCCTCCTCCTCGTTACTCTCGAAAGGCATTTGGACCTTTTACCTCCTGCGCCGATCGGCTCGTCTAGAAAACGCTGGCTCGCTCGCTCGCTCCATCAGTGGCACGGAAATAACCCGCTGGTCAACAGGGTCGACACTCGTCGAGTTTCGGCGTCATAATGGCGGAAAAATATCTCGTGTCCAGCGAGTCTCCAGGAAAGAGATTGTTCTCTGATAGAAGTTCGTCCAGTTGGTAACGAGCTCAACTGACGGTTAGGGCCGGTAATGAGACGTTGGTATCTGGCCGTGAGACCCGAGATAAAGCCTCCGCTACACGAGCAACTATAAAGGAACAAAAAATTCCTCTTTTGTCCGCGTGTAATGGCATTTGCGAGCGATCATTTGCGATATCTGAGTGGTATTATCAGGTGTTGGGAGAGGGTTCTGTGTCCAGGTTCCTCCTGTTTCTTCTTTGTTTGTTTATGTACCACTTCCGTAAGATTCTTCGCATTCCACTCGACTATAAAAAGAATGTTTTGTATCAATTAGATGGAAAATTTTCTTTTTCACTTCGAAATGCTAGTGTGTTTTTCATCCCGAAAACAGTACGCGACATACTAAAGCACACACTAGGTATCAGAATATTGTTAATGAATCGCGTGTTCTTTGGACTGCGTTGTTCATCCCAAAAACACAATTCTGTGTTTTTGGGATGAAAAACCCAATGAAAATCCAAAAAACACCAGAGGTATTGGAACCTACAGTATTTGGCATCGTGCATAGGTTGACTGAAGATACTTGTAATACTGGACTTGAATTTCTGTAGTTTTCAAATACAGGAAGTTTGTTAGAGAACGGAAGTTGAATGGATAAATGAGAAAGAGAAAAAGTGAGTTTGGATTGGACAATAGATACTGACTGGTCGCGGCAAATTGTGGACTGGTTTGAAAGAGAGAGAAGGGGGAATTTAGGAGCCAATTCAGAAGAACAGTGTCCATGGAAGTATCTATAGAAAAGGCATGCAGAAGAAACGGAAGGTCTATGAAACAAAGTCATTGATGGGTTATTGATTAACCTGACTACCGTCTTTTAAAGAGACTCTAGGAGCTTGAGAAAACGTTTTGGGGAACTGTCCCAGATGTGAGAACAATGTTACATGATATGGCGGATTTGAGATTTGTTAATAGCCTCTTAAAAGTCAGGGGTTATCCTTAATAGAGAAATCTGTGGGCTCCTTTTCGTGAGATATAAGACAGGACTGAGTTTTAGACGTGTTGAAATCAGCTAAGTTATCTTTGCCCTATTGGAGAAATACCTGGAGATCAGCATTTAAGGAATTAGTAGTGGATATTCAAGAAGTTAAAGCTGTTTGTGCAGGGCAAGGTTTCTCAATCCAGAAGGTGGAAGGCAATGTGTTATCATCTGCAAAATTGTGGATAGGATCTCCGGTCACTGGAAGAAGGTCATCAATATCCATGCAGCCCCTCTTTTGAGATCAACTAACGGTGGGAGAACGATGAATTTGTGCTTCATACGAGACTCAGTTTTCATGGTAAGCTATTGTTATGCTAGTACCATGGAGGGGTTGAAGGTTGGGATGCAAAATAATCTTAACAGAGAGCTGCTAAAGAGTAAATAAAGCTGTTGAATAAATGGAGTAGTGAAGTAGGAATTCCAGTGCCTTACACAAAACACAAACATTCTTCATTTACAGTCTCTATGGCAACAAGTTTCTTATATGAAGAGAATGTCTTCATATGCATCTGTCAAATTACTGCGAAAGGATCTGACGCTTGTAACTGGTAAGTTTAATTTTAACTTATAGTCCTTCTTGGAGCCTTCTATCCACACTTCATAGTAATATTGTCAGAGTACAATTACGTAAAGTTCTCTGCGAGGTCCCTCTGGGAGAGGGGGGGGGGGTTAGGTAAGACAACGATTTGGATCTCCTCAAGTTTCTTTCTTTCTGTTACCTCTATCTACTTTTGGAGAGTTAAAAACGATCTGCTATTGTCTGAAGTTACTGAGAAATGTCAGTTAAAATTCCCAGTGGAAGGCTAAGAACAAAGAGATACGGACTGTTAATTGCTACCTTCCCTCTGTCAATTATTCCCCAGATAGTTAATGAATGGAGAAAAGGAGAATGTCGACTGATAGAGAGATAGACAGAGACTTCAAGGAAAGCCATTGCTGCTTCACTTTTATCGAAATTGCTTCTGTGAGATAACACTAACTGTTCGCTAGAAGAGTGGCAAGAAACTGAAGAACGCTTATTCCAATGTACCACCTTACCTATGATTCCTTAAGAGCTATTACTTGTAAAATTTATTAAGGAAGGAAAATTAAGTAAGCGCGCGAAGGACTTTTATATTTTTCCCCCTCAAAATCAAAATTTTCATTCAAAAAAGTAAAACCGACGTAATACTTCGTGCCTCATTGCCTTAGCGAACAACTCAAATCAATTATTTCCTAATTAATCAACTGATAATTATAAAAGTAATTGTTTCAGTTATACGTTTATTAAATTGATGACGATAAACCATATCGATATGCGCAGAGCATGAACCGAGAATTTTTCATCTACGTGAAACGTTATCACATGCGAACGGACAGACAGACGCGCTCGTTAGTTTGTGAAGGCTCCAAAAAGAAAATTTTAATGAGCATAAGGTACTAAAATATACACCTAACATTGTTGATAAACGTTATATATACTACGTTATCAAAAGTATTGAGACAACAGGAGATATAAGTGAATAAAATCAGTGTAAACTCACTTTTAGCCGCCAAATGCAGCAGACAGTCATTAGTTTCTTCCTTAGTAATTATATAATTGTAACCGAGAAGATTTGCGCGTATAAAAAATAAACTTCTTTTACCAGTTGCTCACGTCTGTCCTTTTTATTATAACCTTAAACAATTTGATTATAATACTGGAGGTGCATTCATAATAAATGAATTGGCACTGTAAACAAATCCAAATAAGGTTTTCTATAGTGGCGCTAATCAATTATAGTAATTTTTGCTTTTAAATAGCCATAAAAAGGTTTGCTATTTTGTTTAGATTTCGTTGAAATCTAAAAGAGTAAAGCGCGCCAAAAGATACTTTTCAGTATCTTTTGGTATTTTTCAGCAAAAGAAAATCCTCGCGTTTGCGAGCTATTAAATCCAATTGTTGCGTGAAATACAAGCTCGAGTATTGTTATGCGCGTTTCCTCTCGAGCGAAATCTACATGCAAATCCAAATGCATTAATAATCGGGCTCGCGCGCGCCTTCCTCGCGTAGGCGCAGCGCGTGAGGCATTCTCGTTGCTATTGGCGACATATTGTTAAATTTAGGTTTAGCGTTTTTATTAGAGCAAACGACTGGAGGCTCGCGACTTTCGAGAGAATGCGATGGAGTTTGGCGCAATAAAAATAATAATGAAAAAAATAAGCGGAATATATCTGGTGGCGAGGAAGATTAAAAAGAATGAAAGAAAAAAAAAATGTTTGGGAGGAGAAAAAAAAAAATTGCAAAATCGTTGTGGCGATTTTCAATCCATAAAGTAGAAATGATTATACCTCGGGGAGTCGGATAACGCCGAGAAACGGAGAAAATACGCGTTTCCCGTTTTTGATTTATACCCCGGGTGACCAGACCGCTAACACTGTGTGCCGTATGTGGTTAATGTTAATAAGTGGGGGTTTTCTCCGAGGATCTATGCGTTGTTCGATCCTGCCAAGCGCAAAAGGGAGAAAAATAAGCATTACCACGGAAAGGGGAGTGCATTTATCAAACTGCGCACACTATCACGGGGAAGGTGCTTCTGGTCACCGAAAATGGAGGGAAAGTGCTCGCACATATTTCATCCTTCGAATTAACGCCACCTGGCCGCTGCCGACTTCGATGCGCTTTTTGACGCGGTGGTGGGGGGACACCCGAGTGTGTCGTACACGTCGGTACTCATTACGGTCATTTGTGGCAACGCGTATTTATGTAAACTCTCGGGAAAAAAGTATGGGTGCATTGTGAAAATGAGAATCACGTGATCAGCGATGAAAAGAGCGTAGATGTGGACGCTGATCCGTTTTATGACATAACTCTTTCCCATCCCAAGCACTTTCTTCATTTTCGCTATTTTTTCATTCTATTTTTACATTCGTTTGTTTTTTTATATAATCGTTTCTTCTCTCTCTTTTTTTTTTTTTTTGTTTTATTTCAGCTTCTTGTCTGCAATCTTAATTGTTCGTATGGGATAAAATCTGTTTTCTCTCTCTTTTCTCTTTGGTTTTCTTTCTATTTTCTATTTTAATTCTTCTCCCTTTTTCTATAACTGTTTTAGGCACCTCCGTAGCCAGGTGGGAAGGAGCAGCAGTGCGTAGCACACGCTTCTTGATTAGACCGGAGTTCGAGCCCGTCACCACCAAATACGGAGGATGTGGAAAGGTCAGGGAATGACCACCGCATATCCCCGAGCAATATGGCCTTAGTTGCTAATGCTCTTAAAAACCAAATAACAAACAAAACAAACATAACTGTTTTTTCTCATTTTTGCTTCTAAAAGACAAGAATCTCAAACAACAACAATCCTGTTTTTACCTTCTTTTCTGCTTATTTAATTCAATGTTTAATTTACACTTTACTTT
Source organism: Mastigoproctus giganteus (assembly GCF_048544385.1). Classification (NCBI taxonomy): domain Eukaryota; kingdom Metazoa; phylum Arthropoda; class Arachnida; order Uropygi; family Thelyphonidae; genus Mastigoproctus; species Mastigoproctus giganteus. The sequence goes on along the minus strand of NC_143582.1, from coordinate 192,089,492 downwards.
ATTTTTACCTTTCGCCAGCTGTTTTATTTTTATTTTCTGCATCGTTTTCAGCATTGTCTCTGTCTTTTTTATATCTTTCATTTTCTCTATCCTGTTGTTTTTTCCCTCTTTCTTTCTTTCTTTCATTGTTTATTCCCACACTTTTCTTCCCCCTCCCTGTTTTTCTCTTTCTTTTTCTCCTTATCCTTTCTCTCTTTATTTCTTACACTGTTTTCTTCACTTCCCTCTCTTTCTCTCTCTCTCCTCTCTTTTTCTTTCCCTGTATCTTTATTTCTCTCACTATCCCTCTATTTCTTTCTTTCCCTCCCTGTATTTCTTTCTTTCTCTCTGTCCCTGTCTATTTCTTTTTCTCTGTTCCTATCTTTCTTTCTTTCGCTCCCTCTATTTCTTTTTTTCTCTCTATCCCTGTATCTTTCTTTTTCTTTCTTTATATCCCTGTCTCTTTCTTTCTTTTTCTCTATCCCTGTATCTCTCTCTCTATTCCTCTCTCTTTCTTTCTTTCTTTTTTTTCTTTCCCTGGATTTCTTTCTTTCCCTCCCTGTCTCTCTCGCAATCTTTCTTTCTATCCCTATTTCTTTCTTTTTTTCTAGCCCTATATCTCTCTCTCTGAAATTTCTTTCTTTCCTTCTGTCTCTGTCTCTCTATCCCTGTATCTTTTTCTTTTTCTCTCTGTCTGTGTATTTCTTTCTTTCGTTATCTATCTTTCTTTCTTTTTATCCCTGTCGCTCTTTCTTTCACTCTATCCCTGTATCTTTCTTTTTCTTTCTATCACTGTCTCTTTCTTTCTTTTTCTCTATCCCTGTATCTCTCTCTATTCCTCTTTCTTTCTTTCTAGCCCTGTGTAATTTCTTTCTTTCCCTCTGTCCCTGTCTCTCTTTGTTTCTTTCACTCTATCCCTGTATCTTTCTTTTTCTTTCTTTATATCCCTGTCTCTCTTTCTTTTTCTCTATCCCTGTATATCTCTCTCTCTATTCCTCTCTCTTTCTTTCTTTCTTTTTTTCTTTCCCTGGATTTCTTTCTTTCCCTCCCTGTCTCTCTCGCAATTTTTCTTTCTTTCTCTCTCTCTCTCTCTCCCTCTCTCCCTCCCGTCTTTCTTTCTTTCTATCCCTATTTCTTTCTTTTTTTCTAGCCCTATATCTCTCTCTCTGTAATTTCTTTCTTTCCTTCTGTCTCTGTCTCTCTATCCCTGTATCTTTTTCTTTCTTTCTCTCTGTCTATGTATTTCTTTCTTTCTCTCTGTCTATGTATTTCTTTCTTTCTCTCTGTCTGTGTATTTCTTTCTTTCGTTATCTATCTTTCTTTCTTTTTATACCTGTCGCTCTTTCTTTCACTCTATCCCTGTATCTTTCTTTTTCTTTCTATCACTGTCTCTTTCTTTCTTTTTCTCTACCCTTGTATCTCTCTCTATTCCTCTTTCTTTCTTTCTAGCCCTATGTAATTTCTTTCTTTCCCTCTGTCCCTGTCTCTTTGTTTCTTTCTCTCTATCCCTGTATCTTTCTTTTTTTCCTCTCTATCCTATCTGTCTTTTTCTTTCTTTCTATCCCTGTCTCTATTTTTCTTTCTCTCTGTCACTGTATCTTTCTTACTTTCTTTCTCTCTATCCCTGTCTGTCTTTTTCTTTCATTGTTTTCTTCCCTCTGTCTATCTCTACTTCTTTCTCTCACTGCCTTTCTTCCTTGCTCTCTTTTTGTCCCTCTCCCTCTCTTTCGTCCTCTTCATTTCTTTCATTCATCATCTCTCTAGTAGGATTCGCCATGAGTTATTCCGAGCTTTTCATCCCGCACAACATGTAATTCATTCCTTGAACACATGGATATAATATAACGGGGTAATATTGCCTAAGTTGCTAATACACCTATAAATCCCAACAACAACTTCTCTCTCTCTCTCTCTCTCTCTCTCTCTCTCTCTCTCTCTCTCTCTCTCTCTCTCTCTCGACACCCAAAACGTAAACAGAAAAATATTTTCCAATTAGGCCAATCCGTTATAATGAAGAATATTCCGGCAGAAAACAAAAAAAAAAAAAATTTCCGAAAATAAAATTTAGTTTCTCGAAGGAAAAACTGAAATGAAAAGAAAACTTCAACCTACCTTAAGGTCGCATTAATCTCACCTTATAATTACTTTGCGTCTTTCTCTCATTTTCAAACAACGCAGTTAAGAGAACGACAGAAGCCACCAACTGAAAGTCAAAGCTGCAGACAGATTATCTAATGTACTGCGGGCGTAAAAAAAAAAGTGCACATTCCTTCGCTCTCTCATCTGCGCTCTTTTTGATTCGGTTATGAAAATGCGCGATAATAATCTCTACATCCTCGCGACTTTTTCTATCGACTTTCTTCTGTCTATTCGCTCATTGGAAAATCGAGGGGCTTGTTGGTGCGCGAGCCCACGACAGTGTACAGTTATCAAGAATCTTCGGTTTCTTTGCCCGCTGCCGGTTGTCCAATTGGGCCTCAAGTTCCACAGCTGAACGATATACAATTCCATAATCATAGTGATTACTATTTCTTTCTGCCAGTCGCTTGTTATACTCACATTACGAGTTTGTGTGTCCACGTGTCCTTTATTACGATGTATTATTCGCCCTCTTGGAATGATAGATTGCAAAATCGATAAAACAATGAGTTTGGCTGTGTGATTTAACCATATTTTTTAGAAGTAAAATATTACGAAGAGAATGAATGCGGAGTCAAATATCAGCTTTGGGCTACAACAAGCAGTAAGTGGCGCAAAAACAGTGAAGGATAGTTGCGAGAAATGCGAAGAAGCACGATAAAAACGGATTGTTCCAAGAACTTGGATGCCCCTACTCTTAAAAATAATTCCTCTTTCATTTGTAGCTTATTTCAATTTTATTAAGCTACCGCGGAAGAAAAAATAGTCCAAAAAAAAAAAAAAAAAAGAATATTATCAGAGACGTTTCGAGTGAATATGTACTGAACCTTCATCAGGGGGAAAAATATATTATTTTCAGAATATCTTTCAACGCATAAATGATAATTACGAATAAATTAAAGCGAATATAATTAAAACTAATTTAAAATAAGATTTCCTGCTTGGTACGATCCCGTGTGCTACATTCAACGGAGTGGTAATGTACAGAATCGTCTTAAGACAGATAACGCTTCTTAAATGAATGACAGCTATATGACGCGAATATATAGTCACTCCTGCCACTATCGTCTGTCATGAATCCAGAGTGAGGAAATTGCTAATTCCCCACTGGGGGCGCATCCCCTTACAAATTATAAGCGAAGCTGACGTTCAGAGGAGTGCAAAATGAAAATATATTCCTTTGGCTAACCCAAACACAACGCTTCGATTCACCAGTAGTGAATCATTACACCCATGTGACAGTGCCATCTGGTGGTACATTAATTTGTTCTACAATTAACCTACACAGGGTGCAATTAATTTCATTACTATTCATCTGTGTAGCAGGTGTACGGGCCATGTAGGTGATCTGAGCTCCTCGCGGTTCTGGCACACATGTTTAGCAGCCAGATCAATTACCCCCCCCCTTTCCCCCGAAACAAGATGGGGGCAGTGGAATAGTCAAGAGATTCTTGGTCGGTGTCATTTCTGGGGAGGACATCAATAAGCTGTCGTAGTGCTGATAGCCGTGGATGGGGTTATTTATATCGTAATTAACCCCACCATCAATATTACTTTCACTTCGCTTCAAAAACGATGAAAATGTTAATAAACAAAGGTCAGAGGTCAGCAGAAATGAAGGATGTGGGCCGTTATCGTCCCAGTAATTTGTTGCGCAGGGCAAATAGTCAAAATCATGCATAAAATTTCGAAAATTTTCTCGCCACCAGGATACAAATGAATTCTCGCTTGAGCATTACGTTTCGGTCATTGTTCTCATTCTTTTTCATGTCAAAAGTTTTAAGAATTTTTCACTCAGAAAGTAGATTAATGGTGATAATTACTACAACAAGCTCAAATTTAATAGTTTTGAATTAACCAAATATTTGACTCCGAAACCTGTTTAAAGAACCAATTTCAAGAAACGGTTGAAAATTAGTTTCAATTGTTTCTCACCAATTCAAAACTGGAAATTGAACAATCGAAATTTTTTTAAACATTGAAAGTTTTCAGAATAAGAAATTTTTGAAAATGAAAATATTTCAACAGTCGAATATTTGGGCAATTTAAAATATTTAACAACTTAAAATCATAATCAGAAAATTTGAAATGTCGAAAATTTTAATCAGAATTTTCAACGTTTAAAAATTTTAACGATCAAACTTTTCATAAATTGAAAAATTTCAAAACTAGAAAATTTAAACAATTACAGATTTTTAAAAATAGAATTTTTTTTTAACAATTCGAAACTTTCAAAAATACAAAATTGAAAGAATTGCAAATTTTAAAAAATAGATTTTTTTTAACAATTAGAAATTTTCGAAAACAATTTTCAACAGTAATATTTTGACCATTTAAAATTTTAACAACTTAGAATCTTAATCAGAAATTTTGAAATGCTGAAAATTTTAATCATAATTTTCAACATTTCAAAATTTTAACAATCGAACTTTTCATAAATTAAAAAAATTTAAATATAGAAAATTTAAACAATTACAATTACAAATTTTAAAAAAAATTAACAATCTAATATTTTGACAATTTAAATTTTTAACTTAAAATCATAACGACCAAAATTTTTGAAACGCTGAAAATTTTAATCCAGTTTTCAACGTTTAAAAATTAACAATCGCACTTTTTATAAGCTGAAAATTTTTTAAAATTAATTTTTCAAAAATTAACAATTTTAGCCATTACAAAATTATTAACAATTACAATTTAACAATTATAAAAATTTCAACAATCTCTACTTTTTAATAATTGAAGTTTTAAATCAGTTAACATTAGAGTGAAAAATTTACTAATCAAAATTTGTAAAATCAGAAAATTTAATTGGAAAAAATTAATCACTGAAAATTTAATTGGAAAAATTTAAGAATCGAATATTTTTGGAATTTTAAATAATTAAAACTAGAACAATCTAATTTTACATGAAACAATTTGAATTTCAGTTGTTTATTTTGGAAATTTAAGTTAATTTTAATTCTTCTGATAATTCTTTTTCTTTCTTTTTAATTTCTTTCTCTCTTTCTTTTTAATTCTTCTGATAATTGAAAACTAACTTACGCATAATATTTCCTACGATGTAGTCCCTACAAACCATAAAAGGAAACTGTTTTCTTGGATTAAAATTTTTGCTTTTTTTTTAAAGTTCTTTCATTTGTTTACAGCCATATTAAGATGTGAAATATTTTCCTGAAGGAATTCGCTTTATTTGACGTCCTTGCATTATTTTCGAGGAAAATGACTTTGTAAATTTGGAGTGTGGCATCAAATATTGTAGAATTTCGCGAGATGCGGCGTAATGTACTCTGGAATCGAACACCATCCCTGTAGGAGTAATTTTTTTTTTTCTGTAAGGAGAGGAAAAATAACCAAATTTCTGGAGAAATGGAACTTGGTAAAGTCCAATGATGGTTGGCATATGGCCAAACATTCATCCCATCAATGTCACTATTCAGTCGGTCTCATAGGGGAAAAGAAAGAAATAATAACAACAGTATTAAACATCGTGGCGCGGCCACAAAAAGCAAGTTAAGGAACCAACTACAGAGTTAATATCGCGAAGTTGGAGAAACAGAAATTATTTTGTGAACCTGCCATAAGTAAGTTCGCAACATTGTAACAAAACGCTCTTTAAAAACCCTCCTTTGATAGAATTTTTTAACAAATGTATTAGTAAACAATTTCTGAAAAGAAGATTTAGCTTCCATTGTTGTATGGCACGTAAGTTTCCTCACGCGCAGTTATTGCGAGCAAAACAATTGAACTTCTGCTTTGCTTCTTTAACAATTAAAAACCAATAAACTTACATTGTTGTACAGCACGAGTAAGTCTCATCACGTGCAGTTAGTGCGAGCAAAACAATTGAACTTCTGCTTTGTTTCTTTAACAATTAAAAACCATTAAACTTGCATTGTTGTACAGCACGTTTCATCACGCGCAGTTATTGCGAGCAAAACAATTGTAACTTCTGCTTTGCTTGTTTACCAATTAAAAACCAATAAACTTACATTGTTGTACAGCACGAGTAAGTCTCATCACGTGCAATTAGTGCGAGCAAAACAATTGAACTTCTGCTTTGTTTCTTTAACAATTAAAAACCAAACGATAAAATCGAAATTAGAGCAATTTCATACAAATTTGCTTAGAATTATATTCAACTGCTTTCAGTTATATTAAAAAAGAGGAAATTTCCACGAAGTTGAAGAACTCGTTTTCGCAGTTGCATCAATCATTTGCTTTAGCGTTAACCAAAGGTAAGAGCTTTTGTACTCCGAACTCGGGAATTAAAAAGTGCAGCGTGTCAGCAACACATGCGAAGTAGTGTTATCTTCTTTCGACTTCTTGAGCAACCCTTTACAAAGCGAAGATTCTGCGAAAGTAGCCGCCGAACAGATTCGCAGGGTTAACTTATTGAGCAACCTTTTTTTAAAAGGATTCTTTGCTGTCACTACAAGGAAAAACTTTATAATTTATGAAGGAATCCTTCTGGCTTCAGTGGTGGGCGTACCCCTTCGTTTGTGGTCAGGGGCGTCGGCTCTTTTCTGTCTACGGCAGTTAAAGCGTGCATTCACAAAGCCAACTTATCTGCACACAGATTGGGACGTCCATAGCAGGTGTGCTTGTCATCAGTTTTGCGACTTTTAGAGGGGCGAATGTGCTGTTGGCGGTTGCGGGGAAAGTGGGGGGATCGCGGGGATATGTTGGTCAACGAAAGTGGTAGTGTCAAAAGAGACGAGCGCTATTAGCCGAAGATGTCATCTACTGAATCGTTTGATACCATTGCAGCTGCCCAACTGTTATTCGACGAACTTAGCATCGGTAGGGTGTTTCTGGACTCTTTCTTCGGACACAGTTGCCCGTTTAAAAGGGTAGTAAATATGAGGGGGCTCGAAGCGTTTGACGGAAACCAAAATGGAGGGCGAGAATATTTCGTGTTGTATTCGCCAGAGCGAAATTTCTCTCATTGAAAGATGGGTTAGAAATTACATTTGAGTCAAGAAAACCCTTCCAAACAAATATTAGGGAATGAATAGGCACAAAGTTTCCCTAAATCGATCCACTTAGGAGACATGTGTCCCTAAATAGTTCGATTTGAGGGACCTTCAAGAAAAAAAAATAGACCAGTTTAGGGACATATTGAAGTAATTTGGGAAAAGTAATGGAAAAACAAACGAATTAGGGATAGAGTCCGTATTTATTTTAATTAAAAAAAACAAATATTAGAGAATGAATAAGCCAAAAGTTTCCCTAAATAGATCCACTTTAGGGAACATGTCCCTAAATAGCTCGATTTAGGAAAAGAATTAGGGAACTTTCAGAAATAATAGACCAGTTTAGGGAAATAGAAGTAATTGGGGAAAAGTAATGGAAAAACAAATGAATTAAGGATAGAGTATTTACTTTGATTAAAAAACAAATATTAGGGAATGAATAGGTACAGTTTCCCTAAATCGATCCACTTTAGGGACCATGTCCCTAAATAGTTCGATTTGAGGGAACTTCAAGAAAAAAAATAGACCAGTTTAGGGACATATTGAAGTAATTTGGGAAAGTAATGGAAAAACAAACGAATTAGGGATAGAGTCCATATTTATTTTAATTAAAAAAAACAAATATTAGGGAATGAATAAGCCAAAAGTTTCCCTAAATAGATCCACTTTAGGGAACATGTCCCTAAATAGCTCGATTTAGGAAAAGAATTAGGGAACTTTCAGAAATAATAGACCAGTTTAGGGAAATAGAAGTAATTGGGGAAAAGTAATGGAAAAACAAATGAATTAAGGATAGAGTATTTATTTTGATTAAAAAACAAATATTAGGGAATGAATAGGCACAAAGTTTCCCTAAATCTATACACTTTGGGGACCATGTCCCTAAATAGCTCGATTTAGGGAAAGAGTAAGGGGGAACTTTCAGAAAAATACCAATTTAGGGAAATATTCAAGTAACTGGGGGAAAATAATGGAAAAACAAACGAATTAGGGATAGTCCGTATTTATTTGGATTTAGGGAGTTTATTGGTGAAAAGTGTCGATGGAAAATGACATTTAGGGACAAGATGGCTTATTTTCGGGAAGTCCGTTTAAATTTGGGAAAATAGCAGGGAATGTATTTCACATCGTCACTTATGGGATACATGTTCTGCCCGATTTTAAATCGGGCAGAACATGTATCCCATAAGTGACGATGAAGTAACCATTACATCAAATTTCCACCCTTTAGGGAAAAAATATTCCCTACTAGAATAATCATTAAAATCATATAATGCGGTATAATAATGGCTATTGAAATATAACTTCCTCTATCTGATGGAGAATGAACCATTCCATCATAATAAGACATCATAATAAGTCGTTTTCAACTCCAGGGATGATTGGAACCAAACAGTTCTTAATGCAACAGAAATTCTTGAAGGAAGTTGATGTCTCGCCATGCTTTTGTATAATAAATATCCCTAATTGATTTTTAAAGTTGTGTGGGTATATATACATCCATTCGCAGTCCCAGCTGTCAATATAATGCGACCCCCAACTACCCACCCTAGGGAAAAATTATACCGGGACTATAAACCATAAATTCTAGAACTTATCTGAGAATTACGTGTCAAAGTGGGTGTTATCGCATCTTAAATTCAAAAGATTTATAATAAAAAAAAATCGAAAAATAGGATGACATCATCGACATAGGTGTCGGAGATAGTTAACATTATCTCCACGGTCGAACGAGAGTAGAGCTGAAAGAACAGAAGAAAGAAAAAGGAATTAGACCCACCTCTTGCCCCGAATAGCTGCACGGAGGACAGAGATGAATCTGACAGCTTTTTGATATATGGATTCCCTACGGTGCGGCTTCTAGCGATAGGGGAGTCGATGGACTTAGCGATGGGGGAGTCAGGCAGTAATGCTGCCCTCTGGAGAGTTCAGAAGATAATGAGCGCTACAAGATGAGAGATTCATCGGCGGGAAAGAACGAACGTGAGAGACAGGGAGGGCGTGGGTGTGAAAGACAGATACACAGGGAGGAGCTCGTGGATCCATAGAAATGACCAAATATCTTTGCCCGGGTTAACATAAAAGCCTTCTCGTTACTTTGGCTGATAAGACAAGAAGTGGGAATGACCGAAGGAATGGCTTCGATTGTGCACCTGTTCTTAAACATTTCCCGGGCAACTGTTGTACATTAGACAGATGAATCTTATTTTCCAAGTAGTTCGGGCTATTTAGTCACTCCAGTTTTCTTTCCACCCCAGGTGTCCACCAAAACAAGGAATACTCTTGAATTAATCGCTTTGTTAACAAACCCGAGCAAAATTCGGTGGAGTACTGATTTACAAGATTGCTTATTTTATCTTTGTTCCTCTTTCTTTTCCTTTTCCACACCTAATCCGACTGATTCCTGGAAATTAGAATTGAACTACGAAATTCAATACGACCCGAAAAACCAACCGAAATTCTCGAAAACCATATTTGAACCAATCACAGGGCTGGTAAGCTTGTAACCGTATCCGAATTGTGGCAAGAAGTAATAATTAATTAATTACAGATAACGACTATTGTGACTAGTAAGATCCGTTAGGTCACTGGGGGCCCCTTCTTTAAGGTAAGCTAGTCAGCTGTAATGCGATTTTGTTTTTCCTACTGGGCGTGTTAAATATTATTATGCAAACGACTCGTCTGCTACGTACTTTTTATTGTTGAAATTAATCTGAAGCCTTAAGAAGCAAAAGCTTTATGTGGCATCTATATTCATTATCATTCGCTCCCTCGGGAGTCTGCTAGGATGAGGAAAGTGCTTTCATACACGATGCGAAGTACTCAGACTTTTTACTTTCATTTTTCCAAAATGAGCGTTTTGAAGATATATCAGCGAAGGTCTTTAGGTTTCATAAAAAGAATCCCTAATGGAAGTGAATTATAAAATTTTTAGTGGGCCATCCGTGTTCATTTGGATCACTTATCACTCTATTCGTTTAAATTCCATATTTGTTTCAACAATTATTCAATAATGAACCTTGTGATCGTCTGTTTTAACAATCATTCAATAATGAACCTTGTGATCTTCTGTTTTAATTGTTTAACATAAAATGTTCAAGTTAAACAATTAAGGAAAATTCTATTGTTAAGAACCAAGCGATCAAATTGAATGTCAATTTCATCCAATATTTATTACTTCGATAAACGCAACAGTCAGTTAAGCTAAGTGAAATACCATTAGTGTCAGATAGGATTTACGAATGGTTACAATTATTAATTTTAATTCTTAGCTAACAACGCTCTTGGAGAGCCAAATCCATCAATGCCTTGGGATATTTTTTATGTAACATTATAAGCACGTGCAGACAGTTTTTTGTTACAAATTATCCATAGTAATTTTACTTTAAGTTTAATTAAAGACAGTTCTAATGAAAACTTTTTTGAGTTGAGTGCATCTGGTCAGTGTCCTTCAAGGAAGATGAAGAAAATCAAAGTTCTCTGAGGCATTTAACATTGATGCTCTCTGAAAGAATAACTAACAATCTTGTTAGAGCATTAATGACATTATTCTTATCGTTTGATTGATACTAGAGGGCGTAGTAGTCGCAACAATGCAGTCCCTGAATTCGTTATACCCTAAGTGCTCCTTCTCTGGAGCTTCCATACTCTTAAGTTATGCAGAGAAAACTTTTAAAGGGGTAGCCACGTTTGGTTGCCTCTATCAACTCGCGCAATTCTTTATAAGCATTAAGTTCTTGTAATATCCTCAAGACTAACTCGCGCGCCGCCTTACGTTTACTTTGTGTATTAAGAGAGAAAAGGAAAGTCATTCTATAACAGCCCCTGCAAGCACCACGCCAGTGTTTCTAAACTTTTCACTTTAAACTTTTTATCAAGTGGATCAGTGTTTGAGAGAAATTTTTTCTTTCTTTCTTTCTCTGCGCCAGTTTCAATGGATGCTAGTCGATACTGCGGTAAGGAGGGATGCGGATTTTAAGAGACAGGGAGTGACAGCCGTGAAACTGTAACAGGAGACAGTGAGCGGCAGATAAAAACCGCATCCAATGAGGCGAGCCGATACGATTCAGCAAAAAGTGACGTTGAAGGCGAATGGGGAGAAGTGACGGTGAAAAGGGGGGTTTGGAAGGGGCAGGAGGGGCCACAGTGGCTCCATTATGTTTTGTGTCAGTCGTGCTCCTTTACTATCGGGTATCTTGTATAACGGGGACCGTCGGCTTTTGTTTGACATCGACTCCCCGGCCAACCTCTGATTGTACCGAGAGAGAGAGAGAGAGAGAGAGAGAGAGAGAGAGAGAGGGGGCGGCGTTCTCAATGTAGCCTTGCCCGATCGACCGACGTATGGTTTATTAATTACGATGACCCAACTTTCTCAGGTGGTTAAGTTCACACAGAGCGCAGCATGATCTTCGAAAGGAGACTGCGAGCTTCTATTTGTATAATAAGGAACCATCACAAAGTCTACTCCTGAAACTGGACATTATAAATAGGGCCGGACTACGGTATTTTTGCGCCTCGGACAGATTATTTTGGGGCCATCTACATATCCTAGAAATCTGCGTAAGGTTTTGTAAAAAAAAATCCTTCCTTTGCTCTTCAGCTTCTCGCTCCTCTATAAGAATGGCGTTCCAGGAGATTGCCCTGGTAGACCGTGCCTTAATCTGGCATTGAATTTATAAGGGATTGAACACAACACCAAATATTACGGGCATTTACCTTTACTCACATGACCAGAATATTCAGCTCTGTTCCCACCTACTCATTAACAAGGTATACCAGCTCATTAATGGCATGCCATACTGCTACTGGAGCATGTTCTTGTTCTACGTATACCAACAAATGCCATCCAGTATCGCTAGAGAGGCCCCTGAAGTAATCTAAAGCCAGAATGGGAGAAATGCGTGATCTATCAGACTCTGAAAAAGGGCTTAAAATAGGACATCCAGTGCGCACAAATAACATCTGAATTCAACCAATCCCAAAACTGTTCTATTTCAACCCGTACCATGCGCAGGGAATTGAAGAAACTGGGTATTGGTGGCCGCCTGCTATTTCAAAACCCACTTGTTTCAGAGAAAAACAGAAAATTCCTCTTGCAGTGGTGCTGAGAACGTTCTGATTGGAAAATGCAGAAGCATCTGGGTTGACTTAACAACCCAGATGCTTCTGGAGGTAGTATCCATGGTACGGGGAATGTTTTGTGGGAACGAACTTGATCCGTTGATATCGGTGGAAGGTCGAATGTCATCCAGGGAGTACCTGAATTTTGTATCAGATCTACTGCACCCTGCAATGTTACACTTTCATCTAGAAGGTGATGGCTACTTTATGGATGGAAATGCAACAACGCATCGTGCAACAATGGTTCGGAGAACATGAGACGAATTTCCACCATCTTCCCTGGTCCCTACATTCACTTGATCTCAACCTGAACGAATTTTGAAGAGAGCTATTCGGAAACGACGTCCTCTTCCTTCAACTTTGTTGCAACTACTCGATATTTTGCTCGAAGAATGGTTACAGTTAGACCAAAATGCATCTTATAGACTCCATGCCGCGCGTACACTTGCTGTTATTCGAAACAAAGGGGGCCCGATTCGATATTGAATAAAGGTTCGTATTTTTTGGCCAGTGTGTGTACAGTGGTAAAATATTCTTACCAAACACCATCTTGAGGCAATGTTAAGTGGGGGTCTGAATCTTTAACACCAACAAACGTATTTCGTTGACCACAATTGCAGTGTAATAGCTGAGACTGGAAACACGACGTAACGTATAATACTGTTTTTTATTTATTTATTTTTCCCCTGTATGAGGCTGCAATTTTTTCCTAAGTTTTTGTGGCCCATCTAGAAGAACTTATTCAATTATCATTATTTTATCACATTGGCCAAATTAGTCAGTCTCGGGGGAGGATTGCTCGATTTTTCCTCCGTGGACTCTGCCTTTTCATCCAGCAAAATAGGCAAGCTGACCATGGAATCTGAGATGCCTATGAGATACGTAATAGATAAAATTCGATGAAATCTTCTATAGAAGCGTGTCATTATACAATTCGATTATATTAAGAATATTCTCACCCTCTGGGATCAGGTCTTTGTGCACATTGGGTCTAGGAGTAGAATGACACACTGCCATTTGTTTTATTAAAACAAGAGACGTGATAAATCTAATTCACGTTATAGGATCTGGCTGGCCATCCCATCCAAAGAATGTAACTAATTTGCATAAAGATTATTTTTTTGATTTTGGCCAAGGAATCTATGGTGGTGAGACTTAAGTCTGTAAATTGTGTATTCTCTGGTTTGGATGAAAAACCTGAGTTCCCGGCGTGGAAGAGAAAATTGGGAAGTATTCCATGAGCCTGACTAACTGAACACAGTGTGAAAAGCCCAGATGCGAGAGAACTTGAACCCACCTGATACCTCCTAGCTTTGGCGCAGAATCGATAAACCAACCATCATACTAATAGACCAAATGCTAATCCCCATGAAATTTCGCAATCGAATGTGTTGCGCATGTCTTTTGGTGGAATTAACAATATTTCTGGATGAGGGAAACTAAATATTAAACACAACAGCCAATATAAAAGAAAAAGCTTGAAATCTCCTAGTAAACAAATCAGACCGTTCGGCAAAAGTGGTGGAATAGATCCATTGGTCAATAGTTGAACAGAGAGAGGGGGAAACTTCCTCAGAACGCATATCAGATCAAACTAAGACGAAATCTCGGCTTCATAAAAGACGTTGCCAGTCCTCGTGAGAGAAGATGCATGGGCATTAAGGGTTGTGCTAAAGACCCTAGAAAACGTCTGCGAGTGAAGGAATGCCAACACGTGATTCTAGTTTCCAGCTCCCATCGCCATATCTTTAAACGACCAATAGAAATGCGACCAGTGCGCTGCAAGAGGTGCCTCACTCTCGTAAAAGAGGCGCCCAGTGCACTCCAGCATCGTAACTCCACTGATGCACGACCCGCCTTCGATATCCCCTTAATAGCAACTTCTCTGTTTCGTGGGCAATCGATACGAACTCACCCTGCTACCAAAAGCGCATCTAAATACCCCTGACTTCGTAAAAATTTCAAGTCTGAAGATGGCTCCCCACTTTTTATAGTAGGCTATTTGGTTACCCACAATTCCTGTCGTCATCCGTGTACATGACGTGCTCACTGCCATAATTCCATCTTAAAGTTGGTGGAGGGGAAACAGAATAAACATGGCGGTCATGTTTATGGTATTTCAGCCAAATTGGCCATCGGAAAGACTAGGAATAAACTCAATATCCTTCTTTTAGAAACAACGCTGACTATCCAAAATCAGAGAGGGCGCCACAATCTGTCCTTGTTCACCGTGTGAATGATTTATGTGTCGTCTAGGGCTCGATTATACCAGTGGTTAAGGGAATGAAGCAAAACATCAGAATAATATGCCCCTCACTAGAAGGGGTGTTAGAGAATGATCGATTACTCCCCGAGGGACAGACGAAGATATTGTAACATAATACCATAGAGTGTCCACTGATCGCTTGGTAAAATGTGTTGCACGGAACCATGGGGGGAACACGAAAATTCAAAGTGATTGATGCGAGTAATGTGGGAGATTTTCACTGTGGCCGCCATTTTGAAAATTAAATGTTTTGTTAGAGCAATCCCAGCACACACAGGAGGATTTCGATGAATTGAGTGGAGATGGAAATGGTTGTGTTTGTAGCTGGAAACAATTACAAGGAAATTTTTAACAGAGCGAGGCAATTTTTGCCCCTGTAAGGCCACCGGGGTGTTTTTTACGTGGACATTAATTACAGAAAGTATCAATCATTATGAAAGCTAATTATCAAACAAAATCAATTTTAATTTCGATAAAGAGAGGAGCTGACACCGGCAACGCTACCTGAGATGAACCAACGACCAGTAGAAAGCGGGCAAGGTCTTAATGGTTTTAAAAGAACCCAAGGAATCAATTAAAAAGAGGGACTGCACTTCCAGCGAAATGATAACAGGCCACAAAAACATGGCCAAGTTTAATGATAAGCAATTTAATGGTACAAAAAAAGAGAACGAAGAGGTGAAAGATATTAACACGTACGGGCAGCCCGCTGATTACGAACGCGGCAGGGGTTTCCAGGGATCAATTGTTCTTCCAGTGGAGCTTCCCTTGTCTAAATTTCTCTCCCTCTCTCGGGTTCTTTGAGCAGTTTTAGGTGGAGATCTACAAAACTCCAGGATGGATTTATATTATGGTTTTTCATCCCACAAACAACTAAATCGGTCTTAGAACATAAGATGGCGGATTAAAAACACCACACTCTCCCAATATTTATTTCCATACCTTCTGTTACTCTAATTTCTTTCATTTATTGTAACTCACAATTAGTATATACACTACGCTGCCAGAAGTACAGTAACATCCCTGGAATATGAGGAAACTCAACCCATACCCCACATCCACGTGCCTTTTAGAGAGGTAGAAAAGCAACTGAGTTCACGCTAGAGGTAAAAGCAGATGAACGAAGTACAATAGATGGATTGATATTTTAAAATGAGCAAATTCCAACAGAGAATCAACATAGGATGATTCTCAGTTGCAGTTCGCTAAGACACGAATGATTCTTTCTGGCATTTGTGCTTGAAGCTGAGGCGCTGGAGGTTCCAAATGTTCAGTCTACAACTCCTGCTTCCAATTTATGGTAATATTTCTGTGGGAGAGGTGTCTAAGGAATTGAGATTGAGTCCGAAACCCTCCCACGGACAAATAGAAGAACGTACACTGAAAATTGTTTATCCAACTTCTCCATCCTTCCATTTATGTAAACCTTTAGAGGAAACTCGAAATTTCGTGAACTCCATAAACTTTCTAAAAGAACCAAATATAAAATTAATGGAAACGGTACACTGACAATTAACTCATTACATGCGGATGGACATACGGACATTGTGAAGACAATAGCCGCTTTACGTATAAAAGAGAGAGAGAGAGAGAGACAGAAATGAAATCAGTAAACAAAACCTAAAGGGATCGAAACGAAAAGCGAAGAAAAAGAAAGAGATTTGTATTTTCCAACCATGTCCAAATTGCTATAAAACACTCCTAAGAGTTCTGGGACTCTGAGTGTTTTCATAGATCACGTCCCACCTGACTGACGAAGGGTTGCAGTCCCATTCAGCGTGAATCGTGACAACACTCACCAACCTGGGAATGCATACAAGCGTGTACGGTTCCCATAGAAACTTGTTGACATTGACGTCTACCATTAGAATTATGTATTATGTGCTTCGTAGTTCGCCGTCAGAAACGCATTCATGCAGAACACCACTCCACTTCCTTGACTATGAAAAGGAAAATAAACATCCCTTTCTTCGCCCTCTCGCTGAGAAATTTCATTACGGACATGTCGTACCCGTAACCTCAGACGACCAAGTTGGGCATTCCTACACAATACTTCGCATCAATACACAGAAAAGTCGAGTTGGAATTGCAATCAACCACTGAGATCGGACATGGAGAGATTGAGAGATAAATGATGACCGATCTCGATATATAGACAGGAATAAAACGATAGACGGGGGGGGGGGGGCAGAGAGCAAGGAGAATACGTCAGATGAAAATTCCTCTAATTTATCTAAAATTATCTCCGAAGCGTGCCTTTCGTGGTAGGCGGTTGGAAAAAATGAGAACGAAACGCCATAGCAGAGTTATTATATATTCAATTTTATATACACTATATTGAAAGAAAACTGAGATTAAAATGCAGTAAAATAGAAAGAGATACGGTTGAGTTTCATCCAGAGATGGACAGATAGATAAACCAGGAATTCGATCGATGGGATCAACCAGATAGAGCAAACGTAAAGTAAAAGAGTGGAAATAAAGCAGATGGCCAGGAGGCACTTGTTTATGTTCCACAGTAACAACAAAGATCCAACCAGCAGTAATTGTTAACTGTGCTCAACCGTAATTCATGTAATAATAGTCAAGGATTCCATAATTTTATAAAAGCGCCATTCTATCAACTAATGCTCGATTTTATTTTTGGTAGACTGTCTGCTTTTAGAATTGGAACCATCCCTCGTTTTAATGGATTTTCAACAAAAGCTATAAAACTGTCTTTGGACGTCACGTTGCATCTGTTGCAAACCGGCCGATTAAGGTCTTTGTGTCCTGATTTTAACTGAAATCAATTTTTATTTCTATGTACACGTTTGGTAGGATTTATAAATGGCAAATGCACAGATAGGTCTCTAACTTTTGTTCATCAGTGTATATTTTATATAGAAGTTTAAGGATTACTCAAATAAACTTACATCGAACTGAGAGAAAGTAGTTACCATGCTATAGATGCAGCGTTAAATAGGACAGCAGTGTATGTACAATATTTATAACTGCCTAGGTTCATGCTTATTTTTGGACTTGGCACATCATGGCCTTAGTCGCCCATGCGCCATGAAAACTAAACCAAATCATGCTTATTAATTCTCATGAAGCGTACCACCTTTTTATTCTTACAAGCATGTGTACCAATTGTAAACCAGCATTTTGTAAATTATGCATCTTCTGTAGATTCTTGAAGAAATTGTCCCTCCTTCATCTTGTGGACTCCGAACGCACGAAAGCTGTTTTTACATAAAACATCTTTGCGTCATTTCCGTCTCGCATTTTCGTTACCAATCGGTTTTTCTTCAGTCCGAAATAACGATGTATAGTTTTATGCTCACGCCCACTACTTTTGCATTAGGAAGTGACGTAATTTGCGTCATTTCCGTCACACATTTTTGTGACAAATTACTTTTACTTCAGTCCGAAATTTAGTAGGTGCGCCAAAAATGATTTCACATCAGATCTGAAACCTTTCTAAATGTACACGTGACCTGGTCATTGTTCCACTTAAGTTGTCGTCTGCTGTTTTTAAAAGAGATAACAATACACGTCACTCAAACTGACAACAATACCAGTATCGAGTGTATTGTTTGAGAGTCGTCTGCTGACTATTATAGAAATAGACTTCGAAACTGTCATAAAAAAAGTATTTTCACATTTATTTTATTATTTTTTTCTTAAGGAACTTTTAGTGAGAAATCCATTCAGTCAATTAAGAGAATACTTTTCCTAAAGAATGGAAAAAATGAAAAAAAATTTTAAAAATCTTGCGATATGTACATTTCTAAAAATTTTTCTTTTAAAATCACACCAATTCATTTGTAGAGAGAGAATTTTTTTTTTATCATCCGAAATTTCTTCTTTCTATTTCTTTCACCACATGCACCAGTTGAGACCACAGAAAACATATGGGGAGAAAGCAAATAGCAGCTTAATACTGTGAGGTATTGTATCTCCTGGTGGCTTTACGCTGCACTCTTGGAATCTGTCTGCAGATTATCTATATCAATCATCTTTTTCGTCATGGAAGAATGCCTCAAGAAGATCAGATGGGATTTTCACACTGAGAGCGAGAGAAACAGGGTGAGGAAGAAAGGAAAGGATTAGTGGGGACTGGTTCGACCGATGCTGGTCTTACTTACCGATGAGGGGATATTCACTACAAGGTTGTTCGCAGGATGGCAGCAACAAGAAGAAAATAAATACCATTATTCGTCTTTGCAAGAATTAATTATCCAATCCATCATGAACTGAAAAACTTTAATAAATTATTCATCCGATAGAAGTTTTGGTGTTCATACTTCGAATCCAATTTTTTAAAAATCGCTAGACTCAGGATATTTTTTTTTCTGATTTTTGAAAACAGGAAAATTCAGGAAAAAATGGAATTAATTTTTAAGTAAAGTAGATTTTTTTAGGAAAAAAAATAACTTAAAAAAATTGGAAAATTCAATATTTTATTGGGTTTTCTAAAGGTCTAAAAATAAATTGGTCTAAAGGATGGAATTTATTTTTGGAAAAAAAAAATCATAAAAATTCTAAATAAAAAAAAATAAATTTATTTTTTTTAATTTACTTAATTTAAAGATATTTTAATTTAAAATATCAATTAAAATTTGGAAAATCTAAATTTAAAAAATGGGAAAACTCAAAAAAGTGAAAGTCCTAGAAAATCTAAAGGATGGAACTTATTTTTAAGCAAACTAGATTTTTTTGGAAAAAAATCATAAAAATTAAAAAAAAGAAAAAGGGAAACTCTAAAAGCGAAAAAGTCATAGAAAACCTAGAGGAAAGTCCGAATCCCTTTCGGGAAAAAAAAAACTTTTATACTAGAAACTCGTGTTGGGGGGAAGGTCAGCCCAATTAACAAAATGGGAAGTAAAATGCCGTTAGAAGCAGATTCTCCTTTGGAAGGGGGAGGGGGCCGTCATTAGTGTTATGGCCCAAAATGAGTAGAATCAGATCGTTAGGTAATGTTAACTAGATTCCATTACGTCAGTGTCTTCACCTATGGACCAAAGAGGAATGGGAAGATGGAGACCCGTTCTCCTAGTAATTGGATTTCCTCTTTCACAGAATACCATCAATCAATTAATCGAAGAGGGATTTCTGCGCACGCTGCTTCCCGCGAAATCTATGTTACTAGGAACGCAGAAAATACAGCTCCCTGCTGACGTCACTAGCTTATCTGTCGGTGGTGAGATCCACAGCGAGACTGTTATTCGCTTAATAAGAATGTGGAGCAGAGGCCGATCGCGTGGTAGCTGTCAATCACTGGCCACCACAGAAACAGACAGAAGGGGTCAATTGTAACAAGAACCACTCTTTGTCCACGATAAATGTCTATCGTTAAATATATTTCCTTCTGGATTACTTTATAGTATTAAGACTTTCAATTAATCTCCACCACATTCCGAGCGCCATCTTTGATTCCATACCACACAAAACCACGTGCCGCACGTATACTTCTCCTCCAACTCGTTGGGGGTGGGGAACATCCCCATCCCTCGTGGGGGTTGTCAAACTCTCTGCGCAGAAGTCACGAAGTTTATTTTGAAGCCCGACCGAACTAAATAATAGAAATTATGCTCGAAGTCATTTCGAACGCATTTTGCAAACGTTACGACAAATACATCGTGTGCAGCCGAGCTTCGAAGTCACGGATATTGCCCCGTAATGCAGGGACGCACGTGTGCTGTTCCGCGGAGACGGATACGGGCTTCTTAAAGGAGTAAATTCTTTATTATCCGAGATCTGTTCGTATAATATTCATTCGCGCATCCTTTACAGCCGCGAAATGCAAACAGAATGCCCCCACCCCCTCCCCCACGTTGGGAAGACTTTAAGCAGTTGGTGTTGAAATAAGGTTCCGCAGTTATTTCCGCCAACATTAAGACCCGTACAAATAGTCCATCTTCCCCTTAATGCTTCTATCTTATTTCGCGTCGCAAATACAATATGAAATGGGTTCCGTGGTAAGTTTATTGCGAAATTTTGGAGCACCCCCCTTTCAGCTGTTTCTTCGTTGATGTATGGAAATAAATTATTTTCGTTGGCAGATTCGCATCGTACTTTCGGGCTCATATTTCTCGTCTTCCACTTTCTTTTTCTCTTTCACCCTTTCTTTATTTTTTAATGGGATAATTTTTGGGGTAAAAACTTTGAGTTTTCTTTAAGTTCGCCACGAATAATTAAATTCAATTTATCTGTACAATGACTTTTCTCCCCAGATGGCGCTGTATTTTGACTTTTAAATAATTCTAATTTTTCTCATTTAAAAGAATCGAAAGATTTATTCCTTCCCATGATGCATCCCGCGTGGGTTCATCTCCGGACGTTAGCGACCCCATTCATCGTCGGCGGAGTCCTGCAAGGATCGACCGCTAAACCCCCAAATGTCGATGCCGATCACGTCTTTGGCGCATTAGCAGGGGCAAGGGGGGGGGCGAGGAAGAGAGCTCATCCACGAGATCATCGCCAGGAAGTCGTCATGTTGCGTTCGCCACAGGGACGTTCGCTGCCCAAGTGCGGATGACATTCATTCGTATGGCGGTAATCGGTCTTTGCGGCCGCCGACGAATGAAAATGTGTCGAAGATGGTTTTCGGCTTCATAAAATTTCGCGGGCGTTGCGAGGCCCTTGCACGTGAAGGTGGTCGCGCCAATTTGCGGGCGCGAGACACAAATGCGAGAAAAGGAGTTAAAATGACGTTTGGACAGCGGATGAGACGGCGACTGGGTGATCGTCGTATCGCCTCCCGGCAAAGAAATGTTCGCATTTGTCTTTAAAGTAGCGTTTCGAAGTCCTCGTGCGTGCTTCTAAAACGCCCCGCTTGCGAGGGCCGTCTTCATTGGCGATTATTCGGCCGAAATTTGGCCCCATCTGCGGAAATTGCACGAAACGAAGAAGAGAAATGAGCACATTCAATCGTTTTTTTTATCTTTTCTAATTTCTTTCTCCTCTTACTCTCCCTCACTGTTTTTTCTCTCCCTTGCGCCATTCGCGCGCTCTGTCTCTATTTTCCCCCATCTTTTACTCGCTTTCACCCTTTTCTGTAACTCCCTCTCCTTTTTTGTCCGTCTTTATCTCCTATTCTTGTCTCTCCTTCTCCCTTCCCATCCCCCGATTTCTCTTTATATCTCCCCTCTCTTTTTTAACCCTTTTCATTCTGTCCTGTTCACCCCCTTTCCTCTATTTCGCTTTTCTAGCTTTATTCTTTCTTTCTCTCGCTTTATCGAACGTTTTCTTTTCGCTTTGTCTATCCCGTTTTCTCTTTTTTCGCCTTTCCTTCTATCCTTCTTTTCTCGTTTTCTTTGTTTTTTCTCATTTTCTGATTTTTCATTATCTCACTTTTACGGTATCCTATTCGTGTTCTCTCTCTTTATTCTTTCTTTCTATCTTTCTTTATATTTCGCTTTCTTCTTTTTCCTTTCTATCTTTCTTCTTTTTCCTTTCTCTCTCTTCTTCCGCTCTCTTTCTGTCTCGCTCTCTTCTTTTTCCTTTCTCTCTCTTCTTTCTGTCTCCCTTTCTTTCTTCTTTCTCCCTTGCTTTCTTCTTTCTCCCTCGCTTTTTCCTCTCTCTCTTTCTTTCTCCCTCTCTTTCATTCTTCTTTCTCCCTCTTTCTTTCTTCCTCTCTCATTCTTTCTGTTTCGCTCTTTCTTCTTTTTCCTTTCTCTCTCTTCTTTATCTCTTTCTTCTTTCTCTCTCTCTGTCTCCCTTTCTTCTTTCTCCCTCTCTGTCTCCCTTTCTTCTTTCTCCCTCTCTGTCTCCCTTTCTTCTTTCTCCCTTGCTTTTCTTCTTTCTCCCTCGCTTTTTCCTCTCTCTTTCTTTCTCCCTCTCTTTCTTTCCCCCTCTCTTTCTTTCTTCTTTCTCCCTCTTTCTTTCTTCCTCTCTCTCATTCTTTCTGTTTCGCTCTCTCTTCTTTTTCCTTTCTCTCTCTTCTTTATCTCTTTCTTTCTCTCTTTCTTCTTTTTTCTTTCTCTTTCCCTTTATTTCTACCTCTCTTCTTCATCTCTCTATTCTTTCTTTCTTCTTTCTGTGTCTCTTTCGTCTTTTTCCTCTCTCTCTCTCTCTCTCTCTCGCTCTCTCTCTCTCTCTCTCTGTGGCTTCCTCCTTCCTATCAGGTATCTTTTGCAGTTTCTTTCCAACTGTAAAACATTTTTCGTTTTAAACAATTTTAATCACTGCAAATGTTGGTGTGAATAATTTTCATTTTGCTACCACCAATCACAATCAGCAAATTAACTCGAGTAACGTTTTCTTTCAAAGAATTCTTTACGCAATTAGTACTCCTTCAGTAATGCTTTCAGTACATCCACTCGTAGCAAATATTCTTTCGAAGAAGATCAATTTGAGCGTAAAACTCGGGTCAGAAATGAGAAGTGTTTTTCATCCCGGAAAACAAATAAATCGCCATTTTGAACATTTGGAAAGAGTTCTACATGCGATAAGTTATAAAGTCCACCCCTCCCCCTTACAAAAAAAAGTAAGAATCTCTTCCGAAAGTAACTACTTCCCACAAACCGGAAGCAGTTAAACATCATTTCCGGTTTGCGGTTTACCTCCTTCCATTTACCATAATTTACTTCCGTTTTAGAAAATGAGTAACTTCCTTCAGTTTTCACGAGGGACGGGTACCGACTCCATATCTGCCCCTCTCTCAAACTCCCAGCATCCATCTCAGAGGAGGGGGCCCTCTCCTCTAATGCATTTTCCCACACAACCACCCATCAGAGCTCGGAGCGTGCGAATGTATCGTAATATATTTATGACCTCAGATAAAGGTTGAACTGTACGCGTCTCCGGATGACGGAAACACCCTTTTTTGCATCGCCGGACAGGTCATGAATAAGTAATGAACCCCCGCCGTTTCGTACACCACACAATCATTACGGCGACTCTCCGCTATTACCCTCCTGAAATTCCATTACCGTCACTTGGCCGTAGTTCCGATGCCATTGTCCGCACTGCACCTGTCGAAGGCTACTCGTGCAACAGACGAGCCAATTGCAGCTTATTTCGTAGGACGCCTGCCACTTCGGTTTCATCCCCCCTCCCCAGCTCTTCTTTTATATTCTTTCTTTTCTTCGCCCCTCCCTGTTATTAGAATCTGCACATCCCCGTGCGCTAAAACACCTGGGCCATTCCCGTGCCGGATGCAAGCTCCGGAGGTAATGGATCGCTGTAAACGTCATCCAGGGACGGTTTTCGCTGCCCTCTTCTTATCCGAAAGATTCGAGCAGCGAGTGGATAAGAAGATTGAGGTGGAAGGGTGAAGAGTTGAAGATAAAAATGCGAGACGCCTTAAGATGCTTTGGAGAGAAATGTACGAATACGAGAGACACACGCGAGGAGATGGGAGAAAAGGGGTGGAGTTTAAAGAGCTGACGGATTCGCCGTAAATTACCCGCAGATGGTGACATGATCTGGAAATGGGCAAAACCAATAATTAATGAGCGATCTTTTAAAAGCAACAGAGGAAAAAGTCTGCGTTCTTAACAGATATTTATGGAGTATTTGCGCGATAGAAAGTGCAATTTTCCGTATAATGCATGCGCCAAGAGGAGCCAACTGTTCGATGGAAAAAAGGCTTGCGTCCTCTTGGGTAGCGTAATTGGTATAATCACCGTCCTCTCCACACTGATTGGAGGAGATCTGAGTTCGAATCTCCTCAATAACGTGAGAATGGAATTTTATGGGCCGTTTTCACAAACGTGGCCAAGTTAGTCGGTCTCAGGAGCATGGCTTTTTTTCCCTCCTCCAGAAAAGAGAAAATCGATCACAGAAAGCAAGCAATTTACAGAAACAATACACTGAGTGACCACTGAATTATGACCAACTACCCAATTCCGAGAGGGATAACAGCTGATATTCGCCTAGGAACTGACTCCACGAGATGTCTGAAGACCTCCGTGAGGAACTACAGCCCTTGTACCTGTAAGCCTTTCCCACAATGTCGGAATGGATGGCGGTTGCGTGTCCATACGTCCATTTTGGAAATCAGTCAAGATGGGCAATATCTTCACTGTGTTCCTCAAACCACTCGTGCACAGTGGGGCCCGATGACACAACACATTCTTGGAAGATGGAAAATCCCTCTTCTATCCGGGAAAAATGCAACATGGCAAGGTGCAGGTGTCCTCCTAAGAGTTGCCGGTAAGCGAGATGAATAACACAACACACAACTCATACTTCTGGCTTTTGGAGTTCTGTCTTACCGCACAAGAGAAACAAGGCTCAGATGTAGGAAACCACCGGTGGCGCCCCAAGCCAAACACTATGCCACCAGGGCTCACCAGTGAAACGTTTGTCCATACACACAAGGGGTCCTAGTTATTGTCAGAAAAACACCCAATATTAAGCAAACACTGCCACCAGCCTGGACAGTGGGGACCATGCACGATGAATCCATGAACTCGTATTGCATCAGGTATTTGGATTCATCTAACTAGCACACTCGTTTCCAGTCCTCTAGTGTCTAACCAGCGTGTAGTTAACACCATAACATTCGCCGTCAACGATAATCAAAGGTGAGGGGAGGGTGTCTGTTGGGTCGTCTGCCGTGTAAACCCGTACGTCTAAGTGTGCTGCGCATCGTAATTTGTTCTTGAATTCCCGATATTGTGCCGCGATGTCAACTATCGCGCAATGACCTGCACCCATCGCTCACCACGAACATCCACATAGTGTAATCTGTCGGTGGGAGGTGGTTTAACACCATTCTTTGTATACCTTAGCCACAATGGTCCCTGAACAATCGACAAGACATGCGGTATCCGATATGGAGGCACTCTTTAGCGTCCATAATTGAAATCTTTCCTCATACTGGTATCCGCTTTTCAGATCTCATCAACTTTGAACCATTTTAAACTTGGACGCAACACTCCATGTAGGATCTCTCAGTTGGCTTCTCCAGAGTAATTCATAACCTATTAATCTCTACAACAATTTGTTTGATAATTCATCAATAGAACACAATAGGCCTACATGGAATGAAGATGGACTCTCAGGACTCCATTATATCCCGAGGGACTCGTCTGTAATCCTCCAAATCCCTTTCTTCTTTTCCTGTATTGAAGTCAACCACTCCAACTGCATAAGTTATTTTGGGACCGAATACAGCCAAGCAAACTTAAAATACCAACTAAAGCGTAAACAAGAAAATGGTAGAGGAATTGGAAAGTCTACACAAAGATGGAAACGTACAAAAAAAGTTTTATTCTAAACTACTCTCGGGAGTTCACGTTCCTTAAAACTTCACCTTGAACAAAATGTAAACATCTTACTACATTAAGGAAAATTGAGTTCTGATGGAATGCAATAAACGAATTATCGAATAGATTAGCTCGATAGACGGCGCCCTGCGCGCTTGAAATTTTCAGAATCTTTCCTGGAAATATCTAACTATTCAACTATAAGTTTCCGGGATGAAAAACTATTCAACTTACGTTTCCGGGATGAAAAATTTTCACGTAGACTAACGTGGCCACCGTGTGTGGATAAACAGAAGAGAGAAAGATGAGGAAAAATAAAGATAGACAAATTTTAAGAGGAGTTGATGGATATACCATTTGGGGCTTCTTTTTGTGCTTTCTATCTCTTCGGCGAAGATTATTCTGAGTGTTGTGTTGCTGATAGTGGATGATCAATTATAGTTGGAAGTAAATTAATGAGAAATCGCGTGTAAGTTGTTTTGCTGAAGGAGATATCTCGCAGCGATTTGAGAAGCGAGTGAAGAGAGAATTCCCAAATAAAATTTCAGCTGAGGGCGATCCACTTAGTTGATTTCTCTCGATAGATAACTTATTCCAACCATTTGCGGAGCAATTCCTTAAAGCTGCATTTCTATCGATCAACGAAAACATCCCCGGATGCCAGACGCTGTATACTTCTCCATGCTGGCATGATTTATCGTGTAATTGATGAAAGCAAAGCAAACGAATGGTGTTTAGAAGTCTCAGTTGAAATGTTTATTTCGACTCGAGTCTTTACGAGCAACACGCTTAGTTGACTTCTGCACCAAATAGTGCATAAATATTCCATTACACAGTGATTAGCTTCTCCTTTTTTTGTTTCGCCGCCCAAAAAATACTTACAGAACCAAGCCAAAGAAGTGCATCGGGTTGCTGAAAGAGATGGAAGATTCAGATGGTAGTGGAGTGAGTTTTAAGTAAATGTTCCAGCGCGATGTACTGTATTTTGGACAGAAGTTGGCCAACTTTCTGCACTCAATCATTCGGTGTAACGGGATTGTTTATAGTAGAGGAATAAAAGAAGAAAAAAGTGGATGTTTCCTTCTTTTAAACTTTGAATGATTAGCGAAAATCTTTGTTTACATAAATACAATATTTATGCTGTTTCGGAACGAGAATATTAACTTATAATGATTGCATCATTATTCTAATTTTTCCATCATTTTCTTTAGCGTTGTGCAAAGTACCGTTCCATCGTTTGTATAATTATCGCATCATTTGTTATGAACTAATGATTTTCTAATGATTTCCCTCATCATTTTTTTCATAACTTATCTTTTGCATGATTTTAATGATTTCTCTTCCTCTTATGGTTATACGTGGTGTTTCTACTTATTCCAACATTTATTCCTTGCATGATTTTGTTTCAATAGTTTCCACTACATGATTTCGTTTCATAATTTGACATTGCATGATTTTGTATCACAATAATTTAATTAATGAATCATGCACTGAGATAAGGATTTATTAAATAACCATGATTTATTAAATGATTCAGTGATACAAAATCAGAGATTCAAATTATTATGCATGAGAAGCCATGCAACATAATTATTTAATAAATCATGCAATTCAGGATTTGATGTTTCATAACTTCTCATTATATGCTTTTGCTTTATAATCATTGTAATTATAATCATGCTTTATTTATATAATTAAGTGAATGAAGTCACGCAATGTCAAATTGAAATTATTCTGCATAAGCAGAATGATTATTTTATAAATCGTGCATTTCAAGGATTATGATTTTCATTGTTTTTCATTGCGCACTGAATGATTTTGTTTCACATAATTTAATAAATCATGCAAGAGATAATTATTTAATAAATCGTGCCTATAAGTTGTTTAAAAATCACGCCCACCGATTATATATAATAAGTCATGCCTACTAATTATATTTTGTAAATCATGCAAATCAGAAATTAAATTTCATAATTTATCACTGCATGATTTTATTTCTTAATTTTTCACTGCATGATTTTGTTCCATAAGTTTTCACTGTATGGATCTGTTTTGCAAATTTTCACTGTGTGATTTGTTTCACCATAATTTAAAAAATCATGCACTGAGACAATTATTTATTAAACCATAATTCCTCATTTGCATGATTCGTTAAATAACTGTAATGCATGATTTATTGAATAATTAAATTTTAAATAATTAATTTATTAAATGAAACAAAATCAGTTGTCAAATCATGATAAATGCATAATTAATCAAATTAATTATTATGCATTTATCATACGCAATAATTTATTAAATCATGCAATTCGGGAATTATGCTTCATAATTTCTTATTGCATACTTCTGTTTCATAATCATTGTAATGCATGCTTTATTTAGATAATTAAGTGAAAATCATGCAATGTCGAATTGAAATATTCTGCATATGCAGAATAATTATTTTATAAATCATGCAATTCGGAATTTGATTTTCAGAATTTATCACTGCATGTTTTATTTCTTAATTTTTCACTGCATGATTTTGTTTCTTGGTTTTTGATGAATGATTTTTATTATTCCATAATTTTTTTTTCATAGCGATGCCATTAGCATAGTAAGAAACAGAAACAGTTTCCCCATACAATGTACAAGCAGCAACGATGACACCTGAAAGTACTTTTGAAGCAAATTTAGTAAAATTGCGTCATTTTCTTAAATATTGCGTCACTTTTACGAAGCCTTCCGAAACTTTTTTTTTTAATAATAATTTGTTAATTTTTAGTTATTGCCGAAAACTATTTTTTTGTTTTTATTGATTTCATCCAAACAACTGCATTTTTGCCTCATTAGCGCGCGCATTTTGGCCTCCCTTGTGCGCACTATTTTTCCATATGGAAACCACTTAATGATACTAAATATTTCTTCTTCGAGCGATATTCCCGAGTGCGCACATTTTAATAAATATAGAATTTTTAAATATTTTTAATCTCATCTCGCTATAATTAGCCAGTTAACCTCCTTTTGTATCCCTTAATGCACTTAGTATACAAGATTTGCGTCTCTAAGACGCCATCCCTCGTCTTTTCAGTTTAATAACGGGCAAAATTTGATTGAAACTTTTTATGTAATTAGTTTCGGCTCCCTGCAGATATTTAAAATCGATTAAAATCCTCAGAAGGGTGTCTGCGTTTAATTGTTCTAGAAGTTTGAGTTTCTTTCGATTTTATACCGGGAGACTCTTTCTAATGAACGAAGCTTTTTCTGCATTACGCAAGAACCGTGCGAGGAAAACACTTTAACAGGGGCACGCATTAAATTGCCTTACTGCTTCGGACTCCAATTTCGTTTGCCTACTTTAAGGGGCAAAGTGGAAGGAAAATTTTCAACATTTTAATTCAATTTATTTTACTCTCGACAGCGGTGCGTTATTGGCAACGAACATATAGAAGCCATAATCTAATTTCCATGTTTATTTAGCATATCTCCAGCTATGTTTTTCCTGTTTCTTTCTCGTTGCGAAAGTGCAAGTTTTCGATGAGAATTTAAACACTCGGTGGAGAGTGAAGGGGGGGATTATGTGGCCCCTCCAGATGCGGGCATTAGCGGACTTATTCATTTGCAAGTTTTCTATAGAAATTTTTCGAAAAAAGTCCTTCTGCTTTCTATCGGCGCTTCATCGATTTCAAAACTGAAAGTTTCATCTCTGTCACAGCAAAATTTTCGAAAATTCCATTTCCCACTTTTTCAAATAAATTGGCTACAAAACCAAAAATAGGTGAAAGTAGAAAACGGAAAGGGCGACCTATTCGCTTGCTCTTTACAGGGTTCCCTACTTCCACACATTATAAAGAATAGTCATAGGATGCCCTCAAATCAAAATGCAGCTTGGATTAGGTAGAAGGCGTGCGATATACTCGTATATTGGGGCAGCAAAGAGGTGCGAAATTTGTTTAAAACAAAGAGAGAGAGAGAGAGAGAGAGAGAGAGAGAGAGAGAGAGAGAGAGAGAAAATGGGGACAGAGAAGAAACATTGGGGGAGAGAGAGAGAGAGAGAGAGAGAGAGAGAGAGAGAGAGAGAAGAAAATGGAGACAGAGAAGAAACATTGGGGGAGAGAGAGAGAGAGAGAAGAAAATGGGGACAGAGAAGAAACATTGGGGGGGGAGAGAGAGAGAGAAGAAAATGGGGACAGAGAAGAAACATTGGGGGGGGAGAGAGAGAGAGAGAGAAGAAAATGGGGACAGAGAAGAAACATTGGGGGGGAGAGAGAGAGAGAAGAAAATGGGGACAGAGAAGAAACATTGGGGGAGAGAGAGAAGAAAATGGGGACAGAGAGAAGAAACATGGGGGGAGGGAGAGAGAGAATGGAGGAAGAGAAAAAACAGGGAGGGAGAGAGACAGAGAGAAGCAACATGGAGACAGAGAGAGGAAACATAGAGACAGAGAGGAGAAAATGGTGCAGAGAGAGAAGCAACATGGGGGTGAGAGAGAAGAAAAATGGAGACGGGGAGAGAGAATAATGGAAGAGAGAGAGAGAGAGAGAGAGAGAGAGAGAGAGAGAGAGAAGAATAATGGGAGAGAGAGAGAGAAGAAAATGGGGGGGAGAGAGAGAGAGAGAGAGAGAGAGAGAGAGAGAGCAGAATAATGGGGGAGAGAGAGAAAGAAGAAAATGGGGGAGAGAGAGAAGAATAATGGGGAGAGACAAAGAAAAATGGGGGAGAGAAGAAAATGGGGAGAGACAAAGAAGAAAAATGAGGGGAGAGAAGAAAATGGGGAGGGACAAAGAAGAAAAATGAGGGGAGAGAGGAATAATGGGGGAGAGAGAAGAAACATGGAGGGAGAGAGAGACAGCGAAATGAGGTAAGAGAAAAAGAAAAGTGATTGAGGGGAAAGTGAGAGAAGAAAGTGCAAGAGAAGAAAAAGAAACAAAAGTTCCAGAAAAAAGAGAGACTGAGGGAAAGAGATGCTGAAGAAGAAAAGATAGAGAAGAAAGACAGAGAAAATATAAAAAGAGAGACAAGGAAGAAATACAATGAATGACAGAAGAGAAATTAAAGCGAGAGGTAAAGAGGAAGAAAGACAATGAATGACAGAAGAAGAAGAGAAGAAAATGGGGAGGGACAAAGAAGAAAAATGAGGGGAGAGAGGAATAATGGGGGAGAGAGAAGAAACATGGAGGGAGAGAGAGACAGCGAAATGAGGTAAGAGAAAAAGAAAAGTGATTGAGGGGAAAGTGAGAGAAGAAAGTGCAAGAGAAGAAAAAGAAACAAAAGTTCCAGAAAAAAGAGAGACTGAGGGAAAGAGATGCTGAAGAAGAAAAGATAGAGAAGAAAGACAGAGAAAATATAAAAAGAGAGACAAGGAAGAAATACAATGAATGACAGAAGAGAAATTAAAGCGAGAGGTAAAGAGGAAGAAAGACAATGAATGACAGAAGAAGAGAAGTGTGTGTGTGTGTGTGTGAGAGAGAGAGAGAGAGAGAGAGAGAGAGAGAGATTAAGAAATAAGTGGGTTTGATAAGGAGAAAGAGAGATAAAGAGAAGGGTTGAGGAGGGAAAAAGGAAAGAGTGGCAGACAGAAAGGGATTCATGGAAGGGAAAAGATTAAGATGCATAGAGAAAATGAAGAAAGGGAAAGAGAAGATATGAGGAGGAGAAAGAGAGATAGAAAGATCGTAAAGAAAGAGAAAAGGCGGCAGACAGGAAGGGTATTCATAGAGAGGAAGAGACTGAGACGCGTAGAGAAAGAGGAAGAATGGGGGGGGAGAGGTTTGAAGAGGAGAAATAAAGATATAAAGAGAAATAAAAGGAAAGAAATGATTTAGGAGCAGAAAGAGGTGGTGAGAGAGAGAGAGAGAGAGAGAGAATAAACGGAGAGAAATGGTTAAGGAGTAGAAAGAGAGATAGAGGGAGAAGGTTTGGGAAGGAGAAAAAAGAGAATGTTTGAGGAGGAGAAAGAGTAATGACAGGGTAGATAGGATTTATAGAGAGGAAGTGATTGAGACGCATAGAGAAAAAAAGAAAGAGGGGTGAGCCCAGTTAGTTCTTCTGTAACCCGAGGAACTTAGTGGAGTGTTGTGAGTGAAGATAACTTTGCTGGCCTGAAGTGATGGTGTCAGAGTTTTCAAGGACTTTTATCCTTGAAATAAACGAAACAGCCTTAGAACATATCCAGTTTTGACAACCACCACACATTCACTCCTGGGCTTTTAACACGAATTCAAAGCATTTCTAAACCTAACAGTTTCAAGAAATATGATTTTATTTGACCATCAGAATTGAAGATGTTTTTTTCCAGAAAGTTTGACGGGGAGGATAACTGTGCCAGACAGTTGATATTTCCTAAAAAATAAGCTTTTCCCACAAACCATCTGTCACACATTTTTAAGCAATGCCAAATTCACTCGTTTTCCCCATTTATTTCACTCGTACGTTTGTTCGTTGATCTTCCATTCTCGTCCATCTACCGACTACAAACAGCGATATCCGTTTCCCATCTCTCCCAGAAAAGAAACGAATTTTTAATAAAATGCACAAACAGCTGTGGAACATTTATTTCAGAAGATTCATTTCTGCGGAAAGCCTGCGGTTAGAAATGGAATTTATTCGCTAATAACAAGCGGTTCCTTTCATTCGCTTCCTTAAGAACACAGTAAGAAAGAAAAAGAGAACGAAGGAAAAGCGAGAGATTAATGAATAATGTTTTTGAGATTATCAAAATGTGGAAAAGGCTTCCACAGCCTTGTTTTTGATCGTTTCATTAGAAAGCGAGAAAATTAATATAAGAGGGAAAAAATCAATTTCCTTTACCATTCATCAATGTCTTGAATCCAAGAGCCAGTTGAGCCCAAGGCTTGAATAAACAGCGGAGGTCTTAGATCTATTGAAACAGTCGAGGATCGAAAGTTAACGGCTTCAAACATTACTCGGGAGACCATGAGGAGACAAATCAATGGAAGAGTGAAGATAAGGTAAAAGATCCCTGCCATGGAGACAGCATCTCCCGGAGCTATAATCGAATTATTTTATCGACAACTTATAGTTTAAGTGTTTCTCCTCTGCACCTTGCCCCGCGAAATCCTAATCGTGGTAGCAACATCTTTTAGCTGGATATTGATAACTTGTCACGGCCATATGGCCATGGATAAACGTCAATGATGCCAGAAGCTGCGCTCCGAGTGAGAAAAAAGATTTTTTTTTCTTTTGTTTATCTTCCATCCCCTCCCGGTTGGCCATCGTGGACGAATGTATCTCCGATGGTCATGGCAGTATCAGCGAAAATCTCTTGTTTCTGGGAAAACTCTTCATCATCGGTGGTTTACTATTTTTGTCATCCCCACCGGAATTTCTTTACCAACGGTTTTGTTTTTGTTTTGTGGACCAACCTAGAGATTCGGTCCTTCCTTGGCGACCCACAAAAGCGTGTAATGAAAATCACCCGAGCGTCAAATTGGGTTCATCTTTTGCACGGATGTAGTGAAGGCAATAGCAAAAGATCTGTCTGCCTTGTTTGGTGGTGGTGGTGGGGAGACTCTGCCATTATTCGGTATTCCGACTTTGCCACAGCCTCGCGGAAATCATCGTCCTCCCCCTCCCTCCCTGACCACAGGGGTTAATGGCAGGCACGCGACGATTACTAATGTGTCGTTTCTCGGCGGGAATTAATACCGAATGTGAACAAACATCAAGTTGTAAAGAAACGCTTGGACGATTCTTAAGAGGCTGCGTTCTACTTAGTCTCGCCAGGTTAAACAAGCCTCCTCCCCACGTGATCAATTGTAAAACTAGAATTAAACGCCTTTCACTCCGCTTAGCGAATCCCGAAAAAGTGGAGTTCAAATCCAACTGGAGCATAAGAAACTTGTCATTAAACGTAAATGGAAAGAAATCGGCCATCTTTAAAGAAAGGTGGTTAAAATAATAAGAAATATAAAAGGAACATTTATTTTAATCTTAGAAGATCCAAAATATTAAAATAAAATAGCAAAAGAGTAGATGTTTAAAACCAAAAGATTTTAACAACCCCTGATGAAGTGGCAAAGCTATCGAAACAGCATTTCGAATAAAACATGAAATTAGACCTTTATTGAGTTAAGGTGATTTCTATTGAGATCAGTATTGATCCCTATAGAAAATGATTCATCAATTGATGGACAATTCCATGTTTATTCATGAAGAATGGGCTTTTAGAAATTGTCTTTCATAATCATTTTCTCCTCTAGTTTTATTGCAATTTTCTTTTTTTTCTCTCTCTTTCTTTCCATCCCTGTGCTCGTGTGATAATTCGGAGAAAAGGAACGCTGAATAATTTATATATTTATTTATTTTTTTGCATTTATGGAAAACGTACGACCGATGTAAATGACCGTGAAGAGAAGCAGATCATTCACCAAATACCCTCTTTGCATTCTTCTGCTAAGTAAACTTTAGTATTTGGATATGTGCACTTCCTGCTTTATCATGCACCATCTGCCAGTTCCTTGTTTGAGGGAGGTTTTCTACATCCGCTATGTGGCACCAGATGTTGGTACATGTAGTCGTCTGCTTGTTAAAACTTCGTAAAGGAATTCCGTTGTCTGTATATGCTAATACAGGAATCTGTTCCGATGTTCTTCCCAACTATACAAGATGACACTGTTTATCGTGTGTAGACATTCTTTAAGGAGGAAAGACGCCACTCTTTCAAACCATCGAGGGGGGTGGTGGCTAAGGGCCTTTTAAGATAAGAAATAAATAACAGCACGTGTATTATAGAATTTTTTTTTCGACGGTTTCATTAAGAATCATACACTTCAACTCCAGAATATACTGCATTGGCAATTTATTATGCATGGAAAAAATTGGGACCTTGGGCTGATATATAGTATATCAGCATTAATATTGTAATGGTTAAATGATTCCTCATCTCCAAAAAAAAAAACGGCTTCCCAATTACGCTTTGAACTTTACCAAACTCTTCACCTAGGCCATCGTGGTGCGCAATTCAAATATACCTCACACGTCTCTCCTACTGTGAAAATGTCTCCGTTATTAATTTTACTGATTTCTTCAGCGCATTATGTACCTTCATCTGCTCCTCCCCATGATGGACATCGATTGGAAGAACCTAGTGATCGCCTGCTATCTTTTAGCCAGCCCTTGACCAGCGAAGGATCTTTGCCACGAATCCCATTTTGTTCCAGTTTACATAACACCCTTCCATCAGGAACTGTATCACAATCTTTACTGAAGTTAAGGTAAATAACTTCAAAATATTTCTGGAATCCTGTTTATTTATGGTCTTGTCGTAATAATTAATCAGATTGCTAAGGCACGAATCCATTAAAGACAATATCGAGAGGGTCCTTTTGAATCCATCACAGACCCTCGTGGGTAGCACGATTTGTAGAGTCCCCGTTCTTCCCACACAGAGTGGAAAAGATCTGGGTTCCAATCTTGTTGATAACGACAGGAATTTGTACCTTTTTCACAACGTGGCTGAGTTAATCAGTCTCAGGCGAGTGTAGCACGGTTTTCTCTCCCAGAAACTCTGGTTTTTCATCCAGAAAATAGAAAATCAACCTCAGTATGGCCTTAGTCGCTGATGCTCCTAAAACCCTACAACAACAACATCGAGAGGATCCTTTTGAATCGACCACAGTTCTATTTGTTTTATAGATGAATACGAGAACAAATGTCTAATATTATAGAAAAAAAAAAGAACAAAATATTCTTTAGATGGATCTTCCGGCACCACGAGGTCGCCCGTGTCTGAAGTTCGTAAAGTGCCATAAAACACGCACGTGCATGCTATCGAAATTACGATAATAGTGAACAAGCAATTTTCCAAAATGTTATTTTATATTGAAGCACGCTGGTCGTGGAAGGATTCCCAAATTGCATTTTCATCAGATTTTGTTGAAATGTCACCATTTCGTGTTCGCTGACATCGAAAGAAAATCTTGTTTTCGCAAATGAGGGGCCATAACCTTTGGACTGCGTACAATGAATTTATGAGATTGATAATAGCGAGAAAGATCAGAAGACGTACACTGTGGCCAAAAAGTTTGGAATCACAGTGGATGATATCAGTTTTCGTTAACTTGTTTTGAAATTAGTTATGACAATGCAAGCTTTTTATAAAAAAAAACACACTTCAAAGTATTCTTGTGGGGGATATTTTGATATTCTCCAGGAGATTTTATCGTCCCCTTACACAGACATGGCGATCTGCAAGGTTCCCCCTTAATTTTGTGAAGATGGGCAGACCATGGACTTGACGGTCCAGGTGATCCCATAAAAGCTCTATTTGGGTTTAAGTCTGGTGATTGGGGGTGGTCACACCATAATTGCTAAGAAGTCCTTGCACAGCTTAAGCTGTGCTTCTGTTCATTGTCTTGTTGTAATATAAAATTTCTTCCACAAAGTCCAAGTCCAGAGGATATCGCATTATGTCCAAGAATGCTTTCTATCCTTCTTTTCTTAAAATTCCTTCAATTCCGAGGATGTCACCCACTCCAGAAAAACAGAAGCAACCCCAATCATGATGGAACCACCACCGTGCTCAACTATAGCCACTAAACAATGTGGCACCATTGTGTCCTCAATAGAATGTCTTCTAAATTCTACGCCTGGGTCCAAAAATTTCAAATTTGGATTCACCCGTCCACAGTACGTTTTTCCATTCTTCAATTGTCGGACGTTGATGGCAAAACACTTTACCATCATCTACAATCTTCTATAATATCGAAACAATACTCCAACTTTCTAGAATATTCCACAATCATCTACAATATTCGATCACATTCAGGAATCTTCTACAATGTTCTACCACAGTTAGTAGTCTTCTAAACCTTTCTGGAATATTCTTGAACATTGTAGGAATTTCTTAAATATTTATTTAGATTTGTTTTTATTTTACATGTAACAGAAAATATTTTTAATAAAAATTAATAAACAAGTTGGTATTATTTTAATGAAAACTTCGAAAATGAAGAAAAATTAAACGTGATTCCAAACTTTTTGGTGGGAGTGTTGATAAACGTAGGAGAAGAAAAAAGTGAGTCTGATTTTGAAATTAAAAATTTGTTTTCTAAAAAAGGCAAAATACGGTTTTATTTTTCTTGATTGGTGGGGGGATGATCACTTTATCAGAAGACAAGAATCCAGACTTCTGGTTCCTATACCAAACGATCTAATAATTTCAACACTGTCCCCCCAAATAGGGGGCATTCTTCTCAGACAGTGTGACACTTCTTAAATCCTTATTAAATCCATCGATTTTTATTTCCTCACATCAAAAAAAAAATAAGTTCGAAGCATTCTTGCTTCCCACAAATCCCATTGGACAGAAGTGAGACATTGGGGATGACGTCACGCCGGGAGATTCTTATTACCCGGCAGCTCGATCAGATCGATCCACTGACTGGCAGCAGACGGCCAGCGTTGCGGTAGTGTGTTTTTAGCTCCCGTCTTTGCGGTGGCAGGCTTCGCATCGGTGCGTTTGCTACGAAGGCTCGATCTACGGTCGCGGCGAGCGAGCGAGCGTTTGGGGGTCTCTGTGAAGTGAATGACTCTGTAATCGGATAAGAGTTTAATAGGTTTGTCTGTCTTCATTCCTCTTCCACTCGCTTGCTCCTTCTCTCTCTCTCTCTCTCTCTTTGACCCGTGCGGAGTCGAATGTCATTCTGAAATGCGATAAGGTCAAGGAGACTCCGCAGAAGACTGTTGCAAAAGGAACTCGTAGACTTTTGGTGTCCACTTCTCTGGATATATGCTGGACTATGACCCGAACTGTGCAAAGACATAACAGAGACACAATTCTTCCCTTCTTAATCCTGTCTTAGAAGCAGCACCTCCCCCTCCCCTTGTACCCTCGCCTTCGGAGGTTGACCACCTTCCGGAGGGATTCATCTTTTACACATCTCTTCGAGGAAAGCTGGTATCCCAAATAATCGCCAAAGTGGACCTGCTAAGGTGGAAGGCCATGCAAATCACCTGCCTCGTGTTCCTGGTCCAGTATGTGAGCGTGTTACTACACGCCTTGGGTAAGATTCTCATCTTTTTTTATAGATACAACCTTATCTCGAAGTGGACTATTTTAATGAACAGAAATTAATTAGGATTCCTATTTAACCCTCTCCTTCGCCTATGCTTCCTTCTAACCCTTATGTACTTTTATCCATCCTCCTACTTGAGAATTTATACAACTATTCACGTGTGTGGTACTTTAATATTTTTTAACCTTTTTGTAGAT